>NC_086247.1:35413952-36038952 GCF_021018805.1 Prinia subflava
AAAATCTTCTTCAAGTTTCATAGTTAGACATGTTCCATAAATGTGAGCTAATATACATATGACATGTTTTTGATTATTCTTGGACTTTTTGTTTTGCATCAGTCTCCTTTCCTGGATATTTTTTTTCCCAGTTTCGTGGGAAAAAATTCACATATCGCAGTGCTGAATGGCGAAAGTCCAGCATTCAAAAAATTGGTTTGAATCATAACATTGGATCAAAGATGTGACTGCCTTAGACAATCAAATCTTCCACAGACACAACAAATGCAAAATTACTTTCTTTTCTGTATCAAATTATTTTCTTTTCTGTATTTCAAGCATCTCCCTATCTAAATGCTAGAAACTTAAGCTTTTACATTTTTGGAGCAAGGGACATTTTTGTAGAAATAATTTGCATAACGTATTCTGGGTTACAACACAGATGAAAATCAAGAAATTAAGACTTCAGGCAACAAAAGCTAGGACTTATTCCGCCTCAGTAAGAATGGAACCTTCAAGACTGGTACAAGTCTGAAAAAATGTCTTCTGTGTAAGCAGATACCAGGAGGACATGGAAAGTTGCTCAGTTTGGTGACTTTTCCTCAGTGTGAACTACTTATGGCTTGGATTTGGAAATCACAATATTTTTGAGTGTCAGGGTCTACTCCATATCAGCTGTCATTATTGGCTAATGGTAATATTTGATAATCATGTTAGAATCTTATAGATTTTGACAATCTTTAACTGTTAGGTTTGTTATGGCAACAGAACTGCTACTCTAGCCAATTGATGTGTGAATGTGCCCAGTAGCTTCTCACTTTATCATTCACTCAAGTTCAGACTCTATCTCCTAGTACTAACAGAGCAAGCATTTTCATGGCACACTGAAATCTCTGCAACTGTGATGTATTATATTCTTAGAGCCTCGCAGATTGCTAACTGCCTCATCAGATTCTTTAAGAATAGCTTTTGAACACTGATTTGTAGACAGTTATACCACTTCTCTTCATCTTATATCTTTCAACAGATATCTTGTGCCAGTATGAGTTTGTACTTTCTATGCCCTGTCTACTTTTCGTGATTGCTTTATGAGGAAAACTTAGGTTTTGCTTGCAGTACTGGGAGGTCAATCTTAATTTTGCATGTGCTTAGAATGATGATAATGTATTTAGCTCCAGTATCTATTTTGAAATTTACTTTGACTGGTTATTTCCATTTTCACAAAGCCAATCTGTTATAGAATTTTGCTTTGATCAACAGACCCAACAAAGACCTCTGTTTTGGTATCAACATCATCCGAGCTTTGCCTTGTTGTGGTGCACTCATGAATATGTTTCCTTTTTATGTGTCTTTGCAACTTGTGCTGAGATTGACACACTTTGGCAAAATTTTATTGGAGATATGAGACAGCCCCCCCTTACTCTGCATGCTTTTGTGTCTTGTTATGATTGCCTCCATATGGTGAACAAAGAACTTGAAACTCAGCCCAGTAATGTATAGTACTGGCTACCTAAATGTGTTCAGCCTAGTTAGATCAAAACTTATGGAGACTCAGTGATACCATAGCATTGGAGGTTATTTTAGTCAAGCTTGGAGGTAGCATGGAAGAGAGAGCTGCTGAGATCTCAGGCAATGGTTTGACAGCTCAATGATCAGGTTCTTTTGCATTTTCTGCCATTAAATGGTATCTCTTCAGTACCCTCAGAGAACATGGTTGGTCCTGGAGGGTTAAATAAGTGGGAGAATGCCAGAAATTTGAGGAGTTAAGTGGACCAACTAGGGGATGCTTTGGTAAAGAAGTAAGAGACCTTCAGTTGGGTGTTCTTGCTTAGTTTTGATTTCTTTTGCACAGAAGTCTGCCATGATTGGTTATTATTTGTGCGTCTGACTGGTGTGCATGGAGTGGCAAGCATAAGACAGAGTTTGTGGCATCTGCTTTTCTAATATTTTGTGAATGTTGAGCTTTTTTATTGATACAACTGAACTTTCATGCTGAAACAAACTCACTGCAGTTCCAAAACAAGAATTAAATATTCTGCCCAAACCCCAATTTTGGTGAAACTTCAAAAAACTACATGACTAATTATTTTTGATGGAAAAGATGAACAGAAATTACAATGGTTTTTGATTACAAATGTTACAGCAGTTTGGCTGGGCCAGAGGGCACAGTCACAAAATTAACAGGAAAATAGCTGTAAAAGAAAGTGAAGTTGCTTTAATTAGATTTTATTACACAACATTAGTTACAAGCTATAACATAAATTAAAGGATATGTCTGACCTATTGTGTGGGATGGGATATCAACACAAATGAAAAACTTCTGACATTTTCTGAAAAGATAAAAACTGTAGGAGTGAATAATCCTGTTTTAGGCAGCCTCTGTAAAGATGAACAACTGATACCCACTTATTGACAAAGGAAAGTGAATTTATTTATTTAAATTTTTGATAATGTAAATTGCCCCATCTACTTACTGAGTTAAATTCAATAGTAATTAGAAAACCTTTTCTTTAAATCAACAGATGCTGGTATCTTATGCATTAGTCAATGTGTTAACACGTGGCAAAACTGAGTTGCTTTGGTTTTTGTAGCGCGGTTGTATGACCTTTTTCTTCTGTTTGTTGAGATAATAAATTCTTAAGGTAGGGTCCTTAGGTTTGTACTGGCCTGTGAAATGTTTTGCATGATTTCTCTGCAGAAGTAATGTATGACAAGTTTAAAAATAGGTAAAGACTTTTGTGACTTTCTTTTTACTTACCGTAGAGTCCTCCAGATCCTCAAAGCAAGCCTGTACTTTGAGCCCAGTAAAATTCCTACACCAAAACTGAAGCTGCATCCTCTTCAACAAAACTCAGCTGAACATTTTCTGTAAGACTATATCTTGCTAAGGCCCATCTGTTCATATGTGCTCAACATGTAAAGAAAAAATCCAGATCTAATATAACGGCCTTGTTCTTCTTATACATTGATACATTTCAAAGAAATAAAGGGACACAGAGATGTCATTTTTTTCTCAGTGTTAGTATTCCGGAAAATTTATTTCTCGCATGAGAGCTCTTCCTTTTTTTAAGCAGACACCTCTTCAAGGATAACTTCTGATAACTTCTCATGATAAGACAGAATGTTATGTTATTTTATCAAATGTTAGAAAATTCATATTAACTGGTAATATTGTTTCTCTTTTCCCCAATTTTTTTGATGTTAACCTTGGTATAGGCTACAGGAATGGTTGGATCTCTTCACATCCATCTCTACCCTTCCTAATGGCATCTTTGAGTTTCAGGTTTCTTAATTCCAAATGTTTGTTTTATTGTCCTAAATTTAAGTGTCAAAATAATAATTTTATAGTAGTCGGAAAGATGCTTATGCTCTTCACTTGGAAATGTACAAGCATTGCAAAAGTCTTCAGGGTTTGCAGGTGGCTTTGATGCCTTTTACTGTTATCATTCTCTAAACCAAGGAGATCTATGTGAAGAATTCACTTAAATACAATACAAGTGGTAGTTATTGCCAAGCAAATACAGTTATTAGTATGTGCTCTCTAAATGCTTTATACTTTCTAAACAGCATAACTATGACAGACTCTGTCTCAGAAATGGATACAGTTATTCATGAAATGTATGCGATATATATATATTCAGTTAAATATCTGCTAATAACATATCATATTAAACATATAAAATATAAACATATTAAAACAACCAAGGCAGTCTTTGTTAGAGAGAAAGAGCAGATTGTCCCTTATATCCCCACGTGTGCAGCATTAAATCTGCCCTCTGCATTTTGTGCTTCTCACATGCATAACTGAAATGGATTTCTTTGCATCTGACCAATGCATAAACCGCAGGGTGGTGTTTTTAATAGGATTCATTGTGATTAGGAGCTGTGGAATAGCCCCATAGTCATAGCAATGTTAGAATGCCACAACTATTTGATAGGAGACATTTCAATCTGTCATCATCTTGTGTGCCCTGACCCTGATAATACACCCCATTCAACCTGAGGCACAAACAGAAATGGTGAGGTAGGGTTGCATTTTTTTTCTGTTCACACAGCACCAGTCACAGCTTTTATGTGTTCCTGAGAGGAGAAAAAAATGTTTTTATTTCCTGTTCTTTTCATTCCTTATCTAACCATTTGAAAATATATTTTTTTTCCTGAAACACAATAAGCAAGTGGAAGGGGGAGAAAAAAATCCTTCCTTAGGTAACCTCAGAACAGAAGAACTTTGTGCATTATGCAGCTCAGGCCATGCCAAAATGCAATTTGGAGGGTGTCCAGCACTTCATTGGAAAGTAATGGTTTTCACTGAACTGAGTTATGACCAGCTGTTTACAGACAGTCTGTGACATACTGATAGAGCAGAACACCGTATGTTGCTTTCCAAATCAAATGATACAAGAAGTGTGACAGAGTGGAGAAACATCTGTCATTAGCAATTTTCAGCACGCTTCACTAATTCTGGACAAAATACGAGTAATGAACTTACCGCAGGAAACTTCAAATACTACCACTGCTGAAACAAGGATATAAACAGCTAGTGCTCCTAATGGCGTCTAATTTAATTCATTTGCAGTAAGAAACAAACAAAGTGGGTTATTTGTTTTTGATCATGGGGTAGTAAATAGTAATGCTGATAACAAACATTCATTTTAATCAAAGAAAAAGAGATTGTGGAACTCAACTTTCCTGAAGTTCAGACAGAAGGTAATTATCAAGTGGATTTTTCCTTAGTCTTTCTGAATGTCAGTGGTAAGGGTGTTTTATGATTTTTTTTTTAAACAAGGTTTTTTCAGAACAGGCCAAGAAGAACTTGTTACAACATTATGGATGTTTCCCCTCTTTGCCTTGGTCCTTCTTTGCCCTGGTCCTCTCCCTTGCATGTCCCCCACCATGTCTTCCTCCTGAATTTTCAGAGCAAAACTGCAAGTTTTCTGCACAGTATCACTCACCACTGGGCATGAAGACAACAGTGAAAGGAGTCCAGTGCCGGCTTTTACTCCATTTTTCTGCATTATGGCACTGCTGCTGGTATTTGGAATCTCAAGGTTCCAAATGTACTTTTTAAAAAGCCACACTTCAGTGTGTATGTGCCCCCTATATATTACATACCTGAGTGTTTTCTGGTTGATTTCTCTGTTTTCATCGTATGTGGAGCCCAACCATTGTAATTTTGTGAGGATTTTCACTTTATGTCTTTGAAATCAAGAGAGTTGTTCTGCCATTCACATTCAGGGGCTTTAGTTTCCTCTTAGCACTGATAACACAGCAAATTCCTGAAACTGTTAGGAATAAGTGGCAGTCCTCAGGGGATAAGGGGGGGAAATGAAAGGACAGGTTGTTACTCTTGATATGAACTTTCAACTAATGTTCACACAAAGCTATAATACGAAATGCAGAGGATAGATTTAGTCCAATCCATTGGTGTCCCACCTATGGGACTTCCTTTGGAATGAATCCCAGACCAAGAGAGTGAAAGCCATTCCGAACTGATGACTGTAAAATGAGTGTAGGAGGTCTTTGAGTAGCTGCATAATTGCAAAATTATTCATGATAAAAAAGCACTAAACTAGAATTCACAGTATCCTGAAGAATTTCCTGAGGTGCTGAAGAAAAAATGTGTCACTTTGTAACACCTTGGATAAACCAAACTGGTCCAAGTACAATATGGTGAAGAGGAAGAGAAAATGTATGGAAATATTTTTTATAGGGTGGGAGTTTATGATAGAAATATTTTTCCTGCACTGTAATGCAGAAAAGGAAAACTACTTAACAGAAAATGTTTCTAGAACTGCAAATGTGAATTCCCTCTCATTCTTAGAGACATTTACACAGGAGAGCAAAGCAAAGGGGGAATATAGGTACCATTGACACCCATCATTATGTTTGTGATCTAGATAATAAAGGAAGCAGACCCAAGCAATTCACTAACACTAACGCTATTCTTTACATAAACAGTAAATGTTTAGATTTTCCTGTTCACTGACTAACAGCACACATATCATAAACACTAAGCTGTTATAGTACGTTTCGTGTGTTGATTCACTTTAACAGTTGTTAGTGTGAAGACAGGAAAAGAAAAGTGGGTGTAATGAGACCATGTGCAGTATGCTGTGAAAACAGAGGCCCTTATTTGGCATAATGGGTTGCACCATAAGGGCCATAAAATTGTGCATGTGTTAGTATCATTTTAATTATTACGGGTGCCACATGTTAAGCAGAATAGCGGAACTACTAAAACAGCTTCAAAATCCTTACTGCTGATCGCTGCATTTAATTACAAATAGGAACATTTGGAGATAGGTCACCATAAAACCCTTCTGTTGTCAAATGAGCTCAAATCTGATTTTTGTAATTATGTTTTTATACCACAGATCCTGTTGAATAACTATAGGGAATAAAATTTTAATAAGTACTGATTAAATGCAGGTACATCTTGCTTCCTAAGAATATTTATGTATGTTCTTTGCCACTTACATCAAGGTACCATCATTGCTTCTGTTTTGGTCAGTGGTGATCATTCAACCTTAATGCAAATAAGCTGAATAACTTTATGTGCCATGAAATATTGTTTTTTTTCAGTGAAGCATAAAAGCACTGGATTTCAATTATTCATTCTGCTTGCTAGAGCTGTGTACAGTACTCTAATCCTCTAGTACCAAGGCACTCTCATTATAACACTACATGTCACATTCAGTAGAATATGATAATTAACATTCCTAAGGCAGAGTTTTGGTATAAGGAATAACAACTTTTATTGTCTGTAACCATTTCCATTGTAATAACATGTTTATAGGTTCATGTTAATGATATACTTTGTTAGTATCAGAATTAAAATCATAAATATAGAAAATTTCAGTTTAACAGGAAAAATATAACTTGGACATTAAAAGGTGGTAAAAAGCATAATTCAACATTTAGGTAAGCAAACTTTTATTTCATGTAAAGACTGCCTATAAAGTTCTCTAAACAGAAATTTAAATTGGGAGGAATGAAAAAATTAAAGGAGAATTCAGTGCTATGAAAAGGAATAGTAATCAAATAAGTATAAAAATTAACACAGGTTGTAGGCTGGATTTTGAGTTATACTACAGACAGAAGCATTATACGTGGCTATATTGTTCAAGCAAGATTGAAGTCAGAATATATATGCCCATGTATCTCTCTCAGCATTTATTTGTTCATATTCCTTGTTTCATTTCTAGACATATACGTAAACCTTAATCAGGTCTCACCATGTGGTTTTTCAATCTGAAATATTGTCATCAAATAGAAGATTAAAAATATATACAGATTTGTCATGAACACTGTAATATCTGAGGGAGGAAATCTCTTTTTGTGAGATATTGCCATTGGAATCATGGGGTAAGACCCAGCTCAGAACCTACTCCAGAGCTACTGTACATGGAATGGCTTCAAGAGACTGTCAACTGGAAATAAGTAAATATACAGAGCCTCCTGGAAAGGGGCTGATGTAACTCGTAAAGTGTTCAGTGAAAGAGAACTACTTTGCTAGTTCTGATGCAGACTGACTGCTCTGCATCACTTATAGCTGCACAGTAAAAACTGTCAACCTGCATAGCAGTCCAAGAATCTGTGTTCTGGCTCGAAAGAAAAAAACTGTTGTTGATTTTTGTAACCCATTCAATAGGGTGATTGGATGAGTGCAAAATAAAGTTGTACTCAAGTTGTACTGAGTGACAAGAAAGCAGTACAGAAGTTTTCAGGAGCCAAGCAAAAGCAGAAAATAATGATCTCCTCTGTACTAGGACATTAGCAGGTTATATGCTAACATGAACCAGCAGAGACATTTGCACTCAGTAGGGGAAAACCACAGATATTGATGAAAGTCTGGCTCCCAGAATAGTTTGTGCACTTGTACAACTCCATTGTAGCTTTTATTATTTGTACTCGTCCCTGTGAGGGCAGAATGGGCTCCTTGTTGCACTCTGGCTCAGTGCAGGAATAATGCACTATCTGTACGTCTAATGAAATTGTCTCTCACTAACGTGAAATCCCCACCTGACAATGTCAGCCTCCATCTAAAATACAAGTGGCAAAACCAAATGCTTGGCTTCAGTCCGTTTGTTTGGACTCTTAAGCCCATGTAGCTCCAGTTGTGATCGTGTTTCATGCTGTAAGATGTGCCTAGTACTGAGCAGAATTATGCCATTGCAGAGGAAATATAGTAAGAAGGGAGTGTGAAGAGTGCTTAGCTTATTAACTGTCTTGTAGAGAAGGAAAAAAAATAAAATGAATGTTTTATCTGTGAGGTTTGTTCCAGTTTAATTACTTTAATTGCTCCTGCTCTGTGATTGTAATAATACAAATCTCTTAGTGTTAAGAGAATGAAGAAGGAAGTATTTTTATTCTTCTCCCTATGGGTGATTTACTTTGGAAATTTGATTCTATGCTGGTGATCTCTGCTTTTTCTGTTCTGTTTGGCCCCATCTCCGAATCTACTAGGTGGAAATAATCAAGAAATTAGAGCGACAGAAGGAAAAAAATCAATGCAGGCCTTCACTTTTTAGCATTTTAATACGAAATGGAGAGGCTCATAACATTCAGGCTTAAGATTATTACCTGTGTTGTTACTGCATCTCAGAAACACCATGACCCTTTCCTGCTGATAAAGAAGATCATGGCACTCCTCTCAGTCACAGTCCAGTTAAGACTTTTTCAGCGGTTGTGCATCTTGAGAACTGGGGCAAAACTTATGGTAATGACAACTCATACAGGTGGAGTTGAACTCACATCTTTGGTTTTGGACTAAGCCATGTCCACCTGTCACTTTGATCCATTCCTCTACACAATGTATTTTCATGTGTACTTGAATGTTTGTTACTCTTAGGGATGTTTCCTATTACACTACTAAATAATCCTTTTTTTAGGATTTAGAAATCTGTGTCTACTTTTAGAGGACATTTCCTTCATGCATTCTGCAGTCAGAGCCTGCTGAATCACTCATTCATGTGCTTTGGCAATTACTGGGTTTTGGGGATTCAGCAGAAGGGATTTGGGGATTGTTTGCCAGCTCTTCTAAGCTTTCCAAGCTTAATGCTCCCTTTCCTCTTCTCGGTGGTTGGACAATGAGCTCTAGGCAGTGGTAGATCTTGCTTGTTGAAGTTGAAGTTCGTTGAGATGAATGAAAAAGTTAGAATTAGGAAAAGAAACATTGTCAAAATTAGTTTGTTTTCTGGGAAATGGACAATTTTTCATTTAACTTTAATGTTTGCCTTTTTGATCCACCAAACCAATCACATCTTCTCTCATCTAACTTGTATCATTTCTTGGGAAATAAAGACCACCATTCATCTGGTCATTGGTTACAATTAAAATCTGACAGTATTCCTGCACTTCTAATATAAAAGTTCTTTGATTATCCAAGTAGTGAAAAAATATCCTAAACAATTTAATAAATTAAAAATCCCATCACAGGGACTAAAAATGCAGTGAGTGCATTGGATATGCTTTCTGTTTTTACTTTTCTATAATGCCTTGTAGCCTGTTGAAATTTTTTGCTGCAGAATTAATTACACTTGTGTGAATTTACAGATACTAAAGCAGAAATGTTTGTTGTAAATGTTGTAAATGAGAGTAAAGGGTATGTAAATGACAGTAGTTTTGCTACATAGATTTTATTTCATTGTAAAGAGAGTTGAAAAACAATAGGCCAGTATTGGTTCTCATTGGATTTGCTTTGCAAAGCATCTCCTGAACTCTTAATTCAGCCATCAATACTTCATGGCCAAAAAATAATTGTGGTATTTTAGCTCCTGCAGTGCTACTTCAAGGATAATAAGAAAGAAGACAAACTACCTCTGGAAAAGCACAAAAGAGAACTTTTCCAGTTCTCAGTGTTTTCCAAATTTAGTGTGCCAGAATAAGAAAACTGAGTAAAAAATGACACTAACTTTTCAGTCATCAGTTTGAGTGTCATTAAATGTGAAGAGAATTTTTTGCTGCATAGTGAGCACTCTTGGTAAGACATTCTGGCTAGGTCACTTGCCTGGCAGGATTATTAATGAGGATTGCTGCTTGCAATTGTACACATGGAACATTTTCCCCTGGAAAATTTAAGGTGTGCTAGAATGGAAACTCACCATTCTACTACCTTTGTTTATCACTTAACCTCAAATTCAGAAATACTTGTAAAAATGGTAAAGGGCCTTTTAGATACTGGTCAGAAGCACATTTTATTAATAGCCCTGCTTGCTATGTCATTCAGTTGCTAACTTCACATGTCAGTGCCTTTTGTGAGAAGTGTTGTTCTGAAAAGATAAGCTTTTAATTTTGGATGCTGATAATTTCAGCTTTCAGACCTGATCCTTCAGTTGTCCAGTCGGTTAAGTAGCTCTGCAGAACTCACTTAGGTGTGGATCAACAATCTTGGTTAATTCTTACCACTTTGTACATAGCACAGCTATAATGGATAAAAATTTAAAGGAATCTCTAAATTTTTTCATCTGTATCATGTACAGATTCTCCATCTTTCTGTGCCAAATCATGCCCCAAGAAAAACTACCATTGTAGTCCCAAGAAATCTTACTTTTTAGTACTCAAAACTGCTGCCTGTGTAATTTGATATGGAATCTTTCTGATCACCCTGAAGTCTTCTCTTTTCCAGCGTTAACAATCTCAGCTCTCAGTCTTTTCTCATAGGAGTCTCACTCCATGGCTCTGATGATCTTAGCCTGCTGATGATCTTAGCCTGCTGATGATCTTAGCCTGCTGATGATCTTAGCCTGCCTCTGGACTTGCTCCAGAAGGTCAATGTCCTTCCCAGGCTGCGGACCCCAGTCCCCCAGGAGGGTGGATCCAGGTGGAGTCTCTCCAGTGCAGAGCAGAGGGACAGAATCACCAACCTGCTGGCCACGCTGCCTTTGGAACAGCCCAGGATTGGTTGGCTTTCTGCTCTTGGCTGCAAGACTGACTTCTGGAGGGTGGGCTTTGGCCTATTCAGGGACCTATTCAAACTGTCCCTTGGGAATCAGCTCCTAAAAACAGAGGGGCCCAGGAAGGTTGGATATACTTTAAGGAAGAAATCTTGAAGACACAGGAGCAGGTCATCCGACTGTGCCCAAAGATGAGCTGGCGAGGAAGGGGATCATCCTGAGCAAGGAGTTTTGCAGGAACTGAGGGGAAAAAGAGTGTATCACCTTTGGAAAAAGGGGCAGGTGACTCAGGAAGTGTTTAAGGATGTCATTAGGTTATGAGGAAAGAAAGCTAGAAAGGCAAATCTCAACTAGAACCTAATCTGTCCACTTCTGTAAAGGATATTAAGAAGTGTTTTTTAAAATATATTAATAGCAAAAGAAGGGGCAAGGAAAAACTCCATTCTTTCATGGATGTAAGGTGGGAAAATAGTCACCAAAGATAAAGAAAACACTGGTACTTGACACCTTCTTTACTTCTTCAATAGTATGATTGGCTATCCTCAGGCTTCCTGAGCTGGTAGACAGAGACAGGCGAGAGAATGGAGTTCCCATAATCCAGAAGGAAGCCATTTGTGACCTGCTGAGCCACTCAGACACTCACAAGTCTATGGGATGGGTTAAGGTTAATCCTAGCATGATGAGGGAGCTGGTGCAAGATCTCGCTAAGCTGCTGTCCATCATTTATCATCAATCCTGGCTGACTGGGGAGCTTCCAGATATTGGCCAATGTGATGCCCACCCACAAGCAGGGCTCGAAGGCAGATCTGGGGAACTACAGGTCCGTCAGCATGACCTTGATGCCCAGCAAGGTTATGGACTAGATCATCTTGAGTGCAATCACATGGCGCATCCAGGAAAACCAAAGAGTCAGGCCCAGCCAGCATGAGTTTAAGAAAGGTAGCTCCTGCTTGACCAACCTGATCTCCTTTTATGACCAGGTGACCTGCCTGGTGGATGAGGCAGAGGCTGTGGGTGTTGTGTACCTGAACTTAACAAAGCTTTTGACACAGTTTTCCATGGAAAAGCTGGCAGCCCATGGCTCAGACAGGTCCTCTCTTCGTTGGGTTAAGAACTGGCTGGATGGCCGGGCCCAGTCTGGTGGTGAATAGTGCTGCATCCAGCTGGCATCCAGTCATTAGTGGTGTCCCCTGGGAATCAGCTTTGGGCCTAGTTCACTTTAATATCTCTATTGGTGATCTGGATAAGAGAATTGAGACTAAAATTAGCAAATGTGGAGATGACACCAAGTTGGGTGGGAATGTTGATCTGCTGGAGGATAGGAGATCTCTGCAGGGGGACCTGGACAGGCTGGATTGATGGTCCAAGACAATGGCATGAAGTTTAACAAGACCATGTGCCACGTCCTGCACTTTGGCCACAACAACCCCCTGCAGCACTACAGGCAGAGTGGCTGGAAAGTGTCTCAGCAGCAAAGGACCTGGGGGTGCTGGTTGACAGCTGACTGAACATGAGCCAGCATATACACAGTTAGCCAAGAAAGCCAATGGCAACCTGGCCTGTATCAGGAATAGTGTGACCAGCAGGACCAGGGAAGGGATATTTTCCCTGTACTTGGCACTGGTGAGGCCACACAGTGAATCCTGCATTCAGTTCTGGGCCCCTCCTTACAAGAAGGGCATTGAGGTCCTGGAATGGGTCGAGATAATATCAGCGAATCTGGTGAAGGGTCTGGAGCACAAGTCCTATGAGGAATGGCTGAGGCAGCTGGAAGTGTTTCACCTGGAGAAAAGGAGGCTCAGGGAGGACCTTATCATTCTCTACAACTGTCTTAAAGGAAGTTGTAGCCAGGTTGGGGTTGATCTCTTCTCACAGTCAGCTAATGATAGGACAAGAGGATGCAGTCTTAGCTGTACCAGGGGAGGTTTAGGTTGGACCTTGGGAGGAACTTCTTCACAGAAAGGGTGGTTAGACATTGGAATGAACTGCCTAGGGAGATGATGGAGTCACCTGTTTACGGAAAAAATGGATATGGCACTCTGTGCCAAGGTCTAGCTGACATGGTGGTATTTGGTCATAGGCTGGACTACCTGACCTCAAAGGTTATCCACCCTAATTGGTTCTGTGATTCTATGATTGCTGGTTCATGTCCAGGCTCTCACCCACCAGCACCCCCAAGTCCTCAGGAGTGCTGCTCTTCATCAGTTTAGCCCCCAGCCTGGATTGGTACGGACCCAGATGCAGCACCTTGATTTGGTCTTTTTAAACTGCTTGAGATTCCCATGGGCCCACTTCTCAAGCTTGTCCAGCTTATTGTTCAGGTGTCTCAACTGTACCACTCAGATGCACAGTTTTGTCATCTGCAAATCTGCTGAGGGTGATTGCTTTATCTATGTCATTAATGAAGGTAAATAACAACAGCCTAAAAGTCAACATGAGATTGAAATTTCATTCCCTGGAATTGTTCAAGGGGATAGAGAGATACTGTCCTTGCCTAGAAGCCTTACTATTTAATTAAAAATTATACCAAAAGGAGGGTGGAGCTTTTCATTACTAGTGCAGTGTCAATAAACAGAATAGTCTCAGTGTTTCACATATTTGTAGACTATTAGCACTGACTGTTTAAAACTTTTTATTAATGACATATACAGATTTCTTTAAGAATTCCATGTCAACCCATAGCCCTCTGTGCTCCCATTTTTTATAGCTGTCATTCCAGAAAATGCCAGTGATTGTTCTCTGGGTATTCTTTCTATACTGTTTATTCCTTTATGCATACAGTTAAAAAGATGGACAAATTGTTGGAACAGGTAAGTTGTGAGATGGCACCAGTGCTGAAGCAGCTGAAAATGGGATAACCCAAGAGTATAATTCATGTACTGAAACAGGAGCAGATGTCAAAAGAGACAGCTTGTCTAGTTTGTTTGGATGATGATTTCCTAGCATGTATTGACGGAGCAAGATTGTCAGACAGCCTGTTTGTGAAGTTCAGTGTTGCCTGTCTTAATCGTTCTTTACAGGGAGGTGACATTTTGTTGCAGGCAATTGTAGAGTAGAATTTTTGTGAATTGTTTAAAGTAAACCAAAACTGTCCTACCAAGCGGCATTCTTTGCAAATATCTAAAGTCCAGAGGAAACAGCTGCCATTTTGACTTTAAATTGGATGGGCTGTCCCATCTGTGCATTGATCTCTCACTGTGCAGAGAGATGTTCGGTTCACTTCCTCTGGTATCCAGACCAGGATGATTCAAGTGGCAATGGTGGCAAGGAAGAGGAGAGCTATTTTAGACACAATGTTGGGTTAACTGAGTAATTTAGAAAGTATTATACATCTGCTACATTTAGGGACACAGGCTTGCTCACAATGCAGCTTGTGTTGTGGTGCAGTTTGAAATGAAAAGGATAAATCTGAAGAATCTGGGGCATTTAGTAGTCTGTGCAAAACACAGTTCTACCTGGCTGGTCTTAGTTGGAATTAATATTTCCAACTTCCTGCTGTCTTGTGTAAGTAAATGAAAAAAAAAATTTCAGCTAGCAAAATGATGTTAATGTGTTAAAGAAATTGAAGTTACCCCTCAGGTTTTTAGAATCAAGGATTAGCTCACTTGCAGCAAACTAAGGAACAGAGAACACTCCCTCCCAGAAGAATAAGAAAATAAGTTTTGCAAAACCCTGTCTTCACAGACAGAAATTTAGATTTTAAGCTACCCTTAGATGGCATATATGCCTACTCACTTCCCATAAATAATTTTCTTGAAATTTAGCTACTTAACTCTTCAACTGAGTTTTTCAGTTATTCTCCCACTAAAATACATTGCCTCATATTTTTTAATCTCTTGATGCTGTGGTCATTTCTGTTTCATCTACAGAGTATTCAGGTCTCCATTTCCCTTTCTATTTATCCCAATTTTCTAAAGGCTATAAACCACTCACAAGGACTTCAAGTTTCTTCCTTTTCATTTGAAATCTTTGTCTTCTAAAAGACTAAGATTCTTCATGCTCTAATTGTTGTATTCTTCTGTTCTCCTTTTCCTGGTTTCTTATTACTAGTCTGATTTCTATTTAATCTCTCTTTCTATGTACTCCTCCCATTATCCTTCATGTGAGCTTTTTCCATGTCCTTGAAACGACCTTCTGCCTCCAGTGTGCCAACCATCAAGACCCTCTCCTTTCAAATCCATCCTTAACTCACATTATTGCTTTTCACCTGCCAGACACCATTTCTTTGTATCATGGACTAGTAGACCTCTCACAAAGGAAATAACAAAACCAGAAAAAGATAAATTAAAACAAAAAATTAAAATGCTATCATCTATTATCACTGAATACTAACTCTCTTGCTTAGCAAGATATGCCCTTCGTTTTTGCATTTTCTCTCTTTAAAATGATGCAGGTAAGTAGGCATTGCCTTGCATTTCTTCTTTTGTTTTTGTCTCTAAAAATGATCCATTGATGTTGATATCAAGGTTTATACTAGCACCATATCAAGGCCTTGAGCTGAAAAACCCTGAGGTCAAGAACTTTGTTGTGCTATATCCTTGCTAAGTGAGATAATATATTTCATTTAATATACAAATAATAGTAGCAGACCGAATGAAAAGACCTTCAGAGGTTAAACTTAATGTTGGTAGGAAATCTGTGAAAACACAGGTGTTTTAACTACTGGTGTTTTTGTGCCAGCCATGACATATGGAGCAGACACCAAGGAGATGGAACTGAAGACTATTGTTAGAATACATCAGTATCATCTTGCATTTTGAACATGACAATCTAATTTACTAATCAAATTTATATCAGTATATGCATGCTTATGCGTAAATATATGATGAAACAGCCACATATTTTTAAAAGATGACATATTTTTATTTGCACTTAATTTTGCACTTCCCAGAATTTTTCTGTCTTTTCATATTGCCTTATGGTGTGTTGCTTGACTCCTGTTCTCTGTAAGTGTGAAAAGTCAGGAGGAGAGTTCACAGCAGGTTGATGGCCTGGAGATTAAAAGTCTGTCTAAGGACATTTCAAAGTTGTAAAGGTATTATTCTCACATGTACTTATTTCGTGGTGAGTGTGAACAACAGCTACTCACCAAGCTGGTGTAGTGTGAAATAGTTTCCTGTGAAATGATGTGCAGACATATGCAGAAAGCCACATGTACAGCACATGCACAGACTCATCCCTGACTTATGATCAGTGGGAGTCTTGCTGATAACTGAGTTAGGAATGACCAGTGGGGCATCCAATGTTTTAATTACCCAGACAACTCTGTGGATTTTCCATATTTACCAAACTAAAAGCATGATCTTGTCCTGATGCTTTGAGATTAACACACTGGAAATGACCTTGACTTCTCAGCAGTAGTTCTCTTGCTAGGCCAACTGCAGACTGAGATTTTGCTGTGTGCATGGATATTGTCTATACATTTCTTTGTTTGTTAATGTCTGGGATAAATTCTTCCCATGCTCTGAAAAAGTAAGTTTTATACTACTAAATATTAAAAATCATTCTTGGTCAAATTAAATACAACTAAAATAAACAAAAGGATGTTAAGACTTTCAAGCAATTTTCAAAGCCTGGCCAATAATTTGGTTGCAATAATTTATATCTTGCTATTATGAGGATGAATATATAGTAGAACAGCTACTGCAAATAATTTGCTTTTATTTCTTTTAAGACAGTGAATAGGACACCAGAGCAAGTGGATCCAAGGCTTCTGACAAAGCCTGCTCAATCATAGATGCCCAGGGTGACTGTGACCAGAATGAGAGGCCTTTTCAACATGCACAAAAGTGAGCTCTTCCTGTCCTACTGCTGTACGCCAGCACAGCCACACCTTTCTGGTGGGCCAGAAATTAGTGCCAGAAATGACAATAAGAAATGAAAAGGCCATATGGAGCCATTGCTGCCTGCCAGTCATTGCAGTAGGTGGCAACTGGGACAGGAGACGTATTGGAAAGAGCTCCGTGATTTAGTGTACTGAAAGAGTAATGCAAAACCTGGATGTGATTCCTGGCAAAATTTAAATTATTTCTCTCTTAATGTTACTTTGCTCAGTTGTATCATATTTATTATGCTAATAGGCTTATATTAAGGATATAATGAGTTTTGCTCTGGAAACAGGACTTGGTTTTACCACAACTGGTAAATTGTGGGATTTTCTTGGAATAACATTTGATGGGTATTTATTAACCTATGCTTATACTTCAGTCACCTGAAAGTCAGACACTGAATCACAAATAATTGTGTAGACCTTCTCTGAAGGCATTGAAGAGAATTAGGTGACTAC
Source organism: Prinia subflava (assembly GCF_021018805.1). Lineage (NCBI taxonomy): Eukaryota > Metazoa > Chordata > Aves > Passeriformes > Cisticolidae > Prinia > Prinia subflava. The sequence continues at coordinate 35,431,113 of NC_086247.1, forward strand.
AGGAGAGTAATCTTTCTGCCCTAACAGAAGCAGATTTGGGTAAGTTGTATTTTAGTGGGGTCCATTTCATTCTAAAGTTCTTGTCCTAGAGACCAGATGAAACATGCACTGGAAAAGCTGGATTCTCTCCAATTACTGGAGTGACTGATTAGACATGGCTAATGCTCAGATGAGATTAATCCAACTTCTAGTAAATACTTTCTAATCAGGAACTTAGGAGGTTGTCTCAGTACTGTAAGGTCTTTTGATATAAGTCTTGGTTCTTATGCATAAAGAATAGATTCAGAAATGCAGTATAGGAACTAATGAAATATAAATGAAAGAAAGTATTGCATATAAATTTATATACTGAACTCAAATACAGACAGATTCAATCATTTTGTTACTTCCATAAGAATATTTTAACTTACACTGAACACACAGTTATTACAACCAACATTTTTTGATTTTGATTCCTAGTATACATCTCTTATACTGCTTTGCAGTGCAACTGCCAGATTTCTTTATTCTTTTGGGCTAGCAAAATCTTTTCCTATTTAAGAAATATTTTTCTTGGAGATTTTCTATATATTCCCTGTCCCTTTCTCTCTTTACCTTCTCATAGCTGATCCACTCCCTTTCATTAGAAGAAAGTTAAAATAAAAGTTTGATACTGTTGTCTTGAATACTAAAGAGTTTAGCCATAACTTGTGCATCAGTTAGCATTCTAAATACATATGCTTCTAAATACTAACACATACGTGACAAAAATAAAAACTCTGTCTTTTAGTTGTTTCCTCGAGTACCTGGTGAGGTCTTTCTTGAAGATTTTATGCAGGAAGACTTCTGTGCATGAAGCAAATCACAAATAATTTCACTCCACACAGTTTTACTCTCCATGAGTACTGTACTGTTCCACACTTTCTTGCCAGATGTCCCACCTCAAGCTCTAACCTCACACCTTGTCCTGTGCAGATCAACCTCTGCAGAGTGAGCTGACTTTCCACAGTTTAGGAGATCATGCTGAGAGCAAAGGATTCTTCAACTTGAATAAGGCTGCCAGCCTGTGACACTGAAAAGAAACTATTCCTGGTTGTTCAGCTGTAACCTAGATTAAGGCAAGGAATATACAAACCTAAGAGAGAAGACTGAAGTTCTTACACAACATTCAACAACCTCCAGGGGAACAGCCGTGCTGCTCATTAGCACTTTATCAGGCAAAAGAGCCAGACTGCAAAGAGGGCAAGCATGTCTCAGAATAAGGCTTATGCTGGAAAAATTCCCAGGAGGAACAATTGTTTATCATGTGGCCCAGGTAAAACCACTACCTATAACTTCAATTGTTATTTTTCATTTTAAAGTTATACTGAGGTATTGGCAACCATGCAGTCTTTTATCCATTCATTCACTCATCCATTTTTCATGTTTGTTCGCTCATGAAAATTTCCCTAAAGAAAAATGGAAACACATACAAAAAGGTTAAAATGTCCATTTCAGTGACTGGTGGGATTGGGAAGCATTCTGACTAAAAAATGAATCCCAGAGGTACTCATCATGACTCACATGTTCTCAGCCTGGTCTCACTATAGAGCTCCATGTCCAGAGATATGTGATAGATCTCCCTTCCTGGAAAAGAGGGAGATTTGGGGTTTTTTCTTGCTTCCTATTCAGTCTTGCTTTATTCCAAGAATTAGCAGTGAGTAATTTGGCTTCATCTTCCTCCTAACTACAACAGAATTTGTGGACCTGACCATAGATAGTAACCAGATTGCACCATTATAAACATCATTTTCATTTGTCTTACAGTGACTCAAGAAAGGGGTGATATTACTGATTTTTTAAAATAAACTTTATGGGAAGTGTGAGGACAGGGCTCTCCCCTTTCCAGCATCTTGAAAGGTCACTTTACAGGGTCATAAAGTCACAGAGCAATTTAGGAAGCAAATTAATGCAAAAGGCCACCTATCTGGTCCAAAGCCCTGCTCAACACAAGATTATTTGCATCAGGCACCATGTCTGGGCAAGTCTGAATACCTCCAAGGATGGAGTTTTCACAATTTCTCTGTTAACTTGTTCTAGTATTTGACCTACACAGTGAACCATTGTTTCCTGGTTTCTCATTTCAGTTTTCCTTGTTACTTGTGCCCAAGTGCTGCCCCTGTGTGCTGCTAAGATCTGTTCTCCAGAATGTGTGTGGCTGAACCTCTCTGTAGAATGGATGCAGTGCTGACTGTTTGTGCACTTATCTCACAAAATATGTGACAAATTCCCCCATTTTGGAGAAGGAGGTGAACATGCTAATTTCCTTTCTACTTGGAAAATTTAGTTTACCACTTTCATAGCTTGCTGCAAGTAAAGACTAAGGCAGAGGAAACACAAAACCCTTACACATTTCTTTATTTATACTACAGAACATTCAGTAAATCTGTTGTTTGAATTCTTCATTGTTGAAAACCTTTATTCCAATTAACCTTTTGTTTTCCTCTTCAATATGAGTGGGAATTTAAAACAAAGTTTTGGATGAATTCAGTAAAATGTTGTATTTCTATGAGTGAAAATTATGCGATTACCAGACAGGTATAGCCTGACATGCTTAGTTTGAACTGGTCAGAATTAAGAGTATGTTTTTTCTTCTACAAATCACTGTTAGGCTTTGAACAAATTATTAAGACAGAGCAAATAAGACAGAGAGAACTGTCTTGGTACCTCTTTCTGATGCTGTTCTACATCGCAAGTAAAAGCTATTTGCAGAAGTAGTCTACTGGACTGGAAGGTGGTATGAAATATATCAGGCTGTGAGCACATCTGCAAAAACCTTTTCTATACCTAGTTCCTGAAAAATGAAATAAAAAAAAGAGAAGATGAAGAAAAGAGGAGAGAGAATTAAATGTAGCAGCAATTATCTGCCTTCTGAGAAATCACATTTAAATTATGGGTGCAAGATTCTACTCAAGCAAAATCAACATTGTTTTAATTATAATTATTTTACAATTTATAGTTCTTTAATAGTTGTCTAATTAATCAATTTCTCTATACAGGTTTGTGTCTCATTGTATGTAAATAGTTGCAGTAACAAAAAAAATTTGGTGCTACTATCTGTAAAGAACATAAAATTAGGCCCTGAAGAGAGTCTGCTCATCGTTATTGAATTAAATTAAGTCTATTGATTAAACGTTCTTTTTGTGGTTGGGCATTTTTAGAGGCATGAAATAATCTCATTTAGTTACACTACAGCAGTAAGGGGAAGAATATGTAGGGGAACAGGAACTGCCTGTGCTGTTTAAAACAATTCCTATGTGCATGGTTTACAGGAGAATAATAGTTATTGAAAAACAGTCACACAATTATAAACTAGAAGAATATTTTTCTCGGATGTTTTAGTGGGAAGAATTTCAAAAGTAACATTTGATTGACTCCTGAGGCTTCTGCTGGACATCTTGTGTCAATCCTACCAGTCTCTCCCTTGCTGACACCATGGTCATTTGAAGGACATGAAGATCTGATGTACATAGGTTTTCCATTGTTTACATGGAAAAAGTTCACACACAATGTACTGAATCCATGGATGTCACTGTAAACAGACTTCTCTTAGCATCTCTTTTTCTTTTCTCTCACACCTCTTCCTTACTCTCTAATACTGTTGCAGCATCTTCTCCCCTCCCCTACAGTTCCCTATTTTTACAGGGAAAACTGAGTAATTAAAATAGTGTGTCAATTATTTATTGTCCAACTGAGACCTGCAAGAGAAGCATGTGCTGAATAACCCAAATAACTTTTTCTAACAATTGCTCTGGTCAAAAATGGATTGTTTTGTGGATAGTTTATACCTATATGCATTTCTAGTAAAATGAGCAGTTCTGTGTCATCTGCTGGCTAAACCATGCAGAAAGGCATTTTCCTTACAGCTTTGGGGCTGTGGCTGACTTATGAATAACTTTTTGTTTTGTAGATGTGGAATGGAGAATGCTAGCTGACCTAGCCTGCTCCATAAGGCTAAACCTCCACCAATGATTAGGACAGAAACAATATTCTCAGACCCATTCATGAGCAATGGAAAATTTGGTCGCAGATCCTTCAGAAGCGTAAAGATACTTTTCACCAACAGTAGTGATCAGCACTTTTCTTACATAATTTTATTGCTTTGCCGTGTGTTGGTCTGTATCAACACAGATTGACAAAGTCATAGAATTTTATGAGACAATGTGAAAACTCATTTGCAAATTTTATTGCATTCCATCATTGCCTGCATTCACAGTCCAGAGGTCTTCCATTGTTGTGAACAACAACTGGGAGCAATTTCTGGCTATGGTCAATGTAGAGGCTGCACTCTTCCACTGACAGGTGTTCTTTCCTAATTGTTTCCATTAGTTTGCCTTTATTGCAGGACTTCATCACCCAGTGAATGTAAGGTTTCAAAAAATACCAGACCAGATCTATAAGCTCCAGTGTGTGTCATGATAATCAATCTACACTCCTTGAGCCCAATCTTATGATTGGCTGATGATCTAGTCAAACTTGAAGAACTTATTTCCCAATAAAACCGTTATTATTCCAAATGCAATATTATAAATAGAAAAAAAAGTTTGGTGCAGAATTTCATGCAAATACAAGTACTTGTCAACATTTGTGTCAGCAATAGCTTGTCCAGCAGGACCAGGGCAGTGACTGTTCCCATGTACTGGGCACTGGTGAGGCCTCAGCTTGAATCCTGTGCTCTGTTTTGGGCCTCTCACCACAAGAAGGACGTTGAGGTTCTGAAGAGTGTTCAGAGAAGGGCAACAGAGCTGGGGAATAGTCTAAAGAACAAGTACTGTGAGAAGTGGCTGAGAGAGCTGGGGCTGTTTAGCTTGGAGAAGAGGAGGCTCAGAGGAGACCTTATCACTCTCTACGGCTACCTCAAAGGAGGTTGTGGCCAGGTGGGGGTTGGTCTCTTTTCCCAACTAGCAAGGGATAGGACAAGAGAAAATGGCCTCAAGTTGGACATGAGGAGGATTAGATTGATTATTAGGAAAAATTTCTCACTGAAACTATGTTCAGCATCAGAATAGGTTTCCCAGGGAAGAGGTAGAGTCGCCACCCCTGTGGGTATTTAAAAGATGTGTGGATGTGGCATTTAGGGACATGGTTTAGTGGTGGACTTGGTTTGTTACAGTAATGGTTGGACTCAATGATCTTAAAGGTCTTTTCCAACTAAAATTATTCTATGATTCTGTGATTTGAAAATATGCTGACAGGAGAAGACATGATTCCCATTGGCAAGTAATGAGGCTTCTGACCTGGTAATCTCACTGCACCATAAAGCTTGATTCTATTTTAGATCAAGAACCTTCTTTCCTGTCTTTGCCTGCTTTGAATCAGAATCACACAGATTTCATCAAAAAGGGTGCACTTTGATTTCTCTTTCTTTTCATACTCAGTGAAGAGTTAGCACAGACATCAGTGCAAAATGGTTTTTTGCCTCCATTTTGCATTCTAGATTATCTGAATTTTGTTGTGCTGCATGGAAGTAAACCAGGAACAGAATATGCCTTTAAGGCCTTATGCCATTTAAAGTGATACTAAATCCAGAAAGAATATCACTTTTTCTTATCAGATCTGAGACTAAATTTGAAGAAATTGTATTTATAAATAGCAATAAATGCCCAGTGACTTCTCCTATAGGAACTAAATAAATTCAGTTGACAATTCTTAAAAAAGAAAAGCTCAGAAAAATCACTGCATACCTTTTTAGCATATTTCCCCAGAACGGAAGTGTAATTTGACCAAAACCACAATTACATAGTTCCATAGTTGCAAGGAATTTCTTCAGAAATACCTTTATGTTTAAAGTAATACACTTTAAACATACTTTTCAGTGACAATTTCCATTAAAAGTAAGGGCTGGCTTTTAGTGATTTCACTGCACCTTCAAAGACAAATATCTCTAAAAGTACAGTTTTGTTTTGTTTGTTTTTAGATAAATTGTTCTTCATAATCCTTGTTTTACATCGATTCTTTTTCTCCATAGTAACACAGAAGTTGACCATAATGTACCTACCAGCAGAAGGATTCAGATGAGAGAATCATAAAGTGCAAGAAATGTAGAAACCTGTGCCCAGAGCTGCACATCAGCTTTCTGATTTCTTCAGACTTTAACCTTTTTTCTGCTCTGTTCATATTTGACTCACTCTCCAAAACAGATGGATCTCATCAGTTTTATCTGTCATTTACTCTACCCTTTCTCTCTTTCCTTTAGTTCTTCCTTAAAGAGCAAAATAATTCCTTGGGCTTACTTGTTGAGTGTTCCCATGCAAGCTGTGAGAGAACCACACAACTTGATCTCAGAAGCAAACACATCAGTCCAACTGATACCACTGAAGGCTTGCAAGTGGAAATGGATCAAATCAGCAGCAAACCCATGAAAGCAGCAACGAGTCTCTGTTTTGCAAGTATTTTTTTAGGACAAAACAAAATTTCTCTGGATCAAGTTCCTGTGGGCCCTTTCTTTGTTTTCTGGCAAGCTCCCAGATGGCCTTCCATTGGCATACTTGTGGTTCTTGTGCCTGGACCAGATTCTGTTGGTGGGAGAATTCTTTGCAGAAAGAACAATAAGAAATTAGCTTTTCCAACCAGTGTTATTTTCTCTCTTTGCTTTAGACGCCAAATAACAGAACGAAAAACCTTTCAGACCCCTCATTTGATTCAGTTGGTGTATGTAGAAGTCATCTAAAATCCTTATTGGCTGATGCCCTTCCTGATGTAAACAGGATGTCTCATTCGTTGTGCTATTACTGTACCTGTACAGTTCTGACCAGGTTCCTTGTTCCTCAGCATCTCACAACTGTTTTGGCCAAATGTTTAGCCAGATGAAAGGCTGAATTGGTCTAGAGGATTCATAAAGCACGGATCATGGCTATAATCTCACTATAACTGTAGTAAATTAAAATATATCGTATTTTCTAATGGTATCCCAGAAACAATCCAAATATCAGCATAATTATAGGAATTTGTAATTTTTGTTACACACACACACACATATTTTCTCCCCTGTTTTTGGGCAGTCAACAGAACAATAGGTGTCACTGAAGTGTAGAGACATTCCCTTTATCCTACCTTCTGGCAGTCTCATCCGTGAATCACAGACACAGTTATCCATGTAATAGATAGATCCTCCAGAGTGCAAAAACCTGCTTTGAACTTGCTCTTCTTTAAATTAGCTGGCAGAGACAAGGATTTTTTGGCAAAAAAAAAAAAGTTAGATGTTGAAATATTTAGAACTGGAAAATGGGATGTTTGTACACATTTTGGAGAATGACTTTGTTAAAAGGTTGCACTACAACATTTTTCTGTCCAGTGTATTCCTATTTTTGGTACCAAAACCAGTTTTCAAAAACGAATCTTCATTTCAGCTAGTGAAATCAATTATTCATGTCTTTTTATTGCATAGTGAAGTTTTCTGGCTGTTTGGGCCCAGTGCTTGTAAGCTCATCTGCCTGTGCTCTCACATTTCAGTTTTTGCTCATTTGCTTCTGTAGATCTGTGCTCCTTAGAAGGAGCACATTTTGAAAACAAAGAGTTATTTACTGCAGAGAATTAAAGCAGCAAACAAAGGGGTTGCATACCACACTGCCCTTCCCGCTTCAAAAGAAAGGGGGATTTGCAACATGAAGGATGCCTTTGGGGGAGCTGCTGGCTTGCATGGGTGCTGACTGGGTGAACACAAAGCACTTTGGGGCAGCATACAGAGGAGGCGTTGATGTTGATTTGAAGTCAATGGACTACCTGTTGGGACAGGGTAGGTGACACCTCCTCCCACCACTGGCAGTCTTACTGGCATGGCAACGAACCCGTCCCTTTTGTGCCAGAAGCCATGATCTCATATTTGTTAGGTATTGGAAGCAGTCAAAGTCAAAAACACTCCTACAGTTTTGAGGACGTGAGAATATTGTTCTACTGCCACGCTCTAGCCAGTTATGCTGTGCTGCTCTCACTTACTACCTCCTGTGCCGCCACCTGCCAGACCCAGCCCGCCTCATCCGAGCGCCGTCTGGCATTGCTGGAGCGTGAGGGGCATGGCCTCCCCGTGAAGGTGGAGTATGTTGGCACCGCAGGCCAACAACCCTTCACTCCTCAATATGGCTGGCGCCCAGGGTCAGCGCGGGAGAAGTTGTTTTGGGTTTTTTTCTGGTCCAAGTAGCTCAAACAAAAGCCAGTTATTGCACATATGACAAATCTAACGGTGCTCCCTGAAAGCAGTGCTGTGGTTGTATGGCAGATATGTCCCCAACACACCGTTGGATTGGGGAAAGTCATGTTCACCAGGTAGGTTAAGAATTTAGACACTGAGCCTGTCTTAAGATGCAGTATAAATTAAATGTCTTTTTATGGTAACCGTGGAAATTCTCCATTGCGTTTGCTTCCTTTCATTTTTTGCAGCTGGTAACAAAAGGTCCAACAGGTCTGAGGGGGTTTTTGTCCTTTTCTAGGACAAGCCCCTGCTCCCCCTCCATGGTGAGGGTAAAGCCGCAGAGCGGAGGCATGGCAGGGCCTGAGCACGCACTGCCAGGGAAGAGCATTGCGGGCAACAGCCTGGCAGCTTGTGGTGTCATGGTATGCAGCCCATACAACTGCAGAGAGGCAGATTGGCTGGCCCCAGCCTCGCCTCTTGTGCTGAGGTGTGCTACCACCGGCTCGCTGGCGTGGGGGCCTGGAGGCTGGACCCGCTCCTACCCCAGCCCCCGCCACTCGCTGCCGTGGCCACTGTCCAGATGGACACTGCGTTACGCAGGCTGGAGATGAGGCTTTGTTCCCGCTGTCACTACTGTGGAGCCCATTTTTCTGAGGAAGCAGCTTTCAGATATTTGGGGTTGTGCCAGGTTCTGATAATCCAGAAAATCCTGAATTTAAGCATATTTCTAAAAATTAGTATTTCCTTAACCTTGCTGTGCCAGGCTCCAAATACTGCCCTAGGAGTAGGGACACCTTATTTGCCAGATGGTTTTTTAGGTTCATGTGTGGCTTTTGTTTTAAAATATATTAATTTATTATAATGTAAAATCATCTGCCCGGGGGATGTGGGATGTTGTTGGACTTCAACCAAGTATTGGCTTGTAGCCTTCTAAAGCAGGGTGCTAAGAAATAAATCCTAAATAGAAATGGATGAACAGTTTATGTTGTAAATGTATTCCACAGACTTCACCCTTCTATTCTAAGGGCTTTCCTCAAAACAGTTGATGTTTTCTAGATTTTTTTTCAGCTTGTGAAATGCAGTATCCTGATACTACAAACAGCAAAGTTATTTGCTAAATTGCAAATTATTTGAAATGTCTTTTCCCTCTTTGGGGGTTCATGGTCTTGCATTATTCCCCCTCTCTGATCACATGAGTCAAGAAATTCATATACAAAAAAGGCATTATTTATCACTATCTTCTTAATAGTGGTTCTCATATACATGTGCAGCTAAATACTAATACTTTTATGTATTAAAAATGATCAAAGGATATAAGTGGGGAAAACATGCTAAAAAGCTATTATAAAATGATTAATTTAGGTTTCTTTTCTTTTCTTTTCCTTCCAAATTTTCTTTTCCTTCCAAATAATTTTGAAATGTACTTTCTACACCTTGCACTCATTCCTGAACATTTTTGTTTTCACTCTGCTGACTCATGGACACTGATTTCCTGAGGTCTTTAAAAAAATAGTTTAAAAGATGTCCAATAGGTGAGGATTTAAAAATATATAGATTTTTTTGCTTCCATTGATGTCTTACCAGGACAATGTACTATTCTGAAGTAAGATTATGATATTGGCTGTGATAGCTATGACCTGTCATATGTTCATTTCCAGAATTTGCCAGACTGTTTTAACATGTTTGTTGAATTCTATGATTTTTTTTGGTTCAGTTGCTGCCAAGAGAAACGTACGTTTGTGTACCATCATTACGTTGCTGGTAATCAGTTTGCATGATTGTATCTTCTGCAGATCAATGAGGTACCATTGTGCTACCCTGTTTGCAAACACCAAAACTAGATGAGTACTTGATCTTTAACATCACAAACTTTGCAGTCCAAGAGCACTCCTGCAATTGGAGGTATTTAAAGCAACTTACTACATCCAGTTCATTGGATGACTTACTACTGGCAGTTCATTGACCTTAAAGGATCTTTTCCTGGGAAAGCCAGTCTTCTTTATATTCTGCCAGTCATAAAGTTGTGAGAAAAAGACTGAGGAAGAGACATAATATGCAAGCAAAATTGGTGGACACAAACTAACCCAAGTCAGTATTTGATGTATTTCACATTGATTGTTCCCTTTGTAAATTGGAACTGGACTAGAATGGTGGGAAGGAATAATTAAAGGCATTAGCTCTGACCTTAGTTGAATTGCAGAATGACCATATTTATGGTTACAGAGGAATCTTTCTTTTAAATGGAAGTTATCAGAAGGAATTCATACTTTTGGATTTGAAAAGATAATCACAGACTACTACACTGAAAGTGCTGATATGACTCAAAAATTCAGTGATTTCGACAATGAGCATCATTACTCTCTTCTTAACAACACTTGTTATGCTTGGGGAAAAGTTTCTAAATCCAGAAATCTGCCATGTCATGCTCCTGTAATTACATCTTTACAATTAGTTTTTCACACAGTGCCAGCAGAAGAATGCCTGTTGACAATGACTAAGCAGAGAGAGAGCAGTTTATTTTTTACGCAGAAAAACATTTTCATTTTTAAAATTTCCTCACTTACCCATGCTATTTGTCTCTTTCCATCATCTGTATTGTCTCTTCAGAAAGCCAGGCTATGAGCTGTCTGTGGCAGGCACCCATTTTTCATTTTCTGCGTGGGTAGGTAGTCTAATATAAATAAATAATAGAAGGTATTTGACAGTCCTCAAACAACGAAACTTTTAATGTAAGTTGTGAGACTTCTGCTTGGGTGTGAACAGGTTGCATTAAGATTTTGGCTACAGATGATTTACATCAATCTAGAAACCCATGAAAAAGTACCACAGACTTTATTCATGCTGAGTTGCAAATTTACCCTATCAAGCCCCCCTGTTGTGGATTGTCTGGAGAAAAAAAAATCCCAATAACTGCAAAAAAAGAAAAGAAAGACTATCATCTTCTGATAACACTGATGATAGCAACATATTTACCTGCTTGTTTGTCTGCCTCAGATGGAATTTATAACTTAGTGCTTGACTACCTCAAAGATCTTGCAATTAATAATCAAAAATATTTTGATTGCCAGCTTTATTTCTTGAGATGTTAAAAGAAGGCATTAAGTTCATATAAACAACTGAGTAAATAAGTAAATCAGACAATTATATAAGAAACCTTAGCTAAAAGAGACTACAGAAGGATTTGACAGATTACAGGCTTCTAACACTGTCATAATCACTTTTAAAATCTGTAATCTCATTTACATCAAAGAACTGGAACCAAAATTAACAAAACTCATTCAAAATTAATTAAAAATAATTAAAAATCATTCAAAAGAGATTTTTTTACTATAGCCTCCAATAGTGTTGTGAAATATAAGAGGGAATAAAGGGAGCAAGAACATTTCAGAAGAAGCTGATGAAATGAAAGCCATGGTGAATTATCTTCTACCTTCCTTTCCAGCACTAACAACTGAAGATCTCACATCTACCCCAAATTAATACTTGTTAAGAGTTCTCTGTCATAGAATACAGGAGATGTATCCAAATGATTCATACCAGTAGTACTAAAATCTGAGAGGACTGAATGGCAGATAATTTTCTCTGCTGTTAAAAATCCTTCATATCTATTCAATGATTTTTTATATAAAATGATTGTTTTAGTACATTTTTTGTTGTTTACATCAAAATTGCTTAATAGGTTAGAAGCACCAAATCAACATTTTTGTCCTTGGGCTGTTGTGTAGGGTAGAAGGAGCTGGTGAGCTTAATTGTGTACTTCAGTTATTGTTGATTTTGGAGTGAGACTTGTGATATTTTCAATGAAGATAATATCCTTGGGTGGTTTTAGGACTTTTTGTCACCCTCAATATTTTTACAATATTTATAGGATTTACAACATTTTTACAATATTTACAGGATTTACAATATTTTGAATATTCCGTATGTGTGTTTTCTAAAGAAAGGCAGGAGCTTTCTATTTGATGCAAGCAGTTAGCATCTAGTGAATATGTTTCTAAGTAGGAAAGAAACCCCAACAACTGAATTGTTCCCAACAGCTAATTCTTTGATTTTCAAATAATTTACCTGCTTCTTAGATTGCAAATCTGATTATATAAAATTTTATTTGAAAATTTGAAAAATCAAAATGTTATGTAAGATGTTACAGAAGATAACAGAGTCCAGGCCCGTGATCCTCCAACCCTTGCGGAAGCTGGTCATGGAAAAGAATATGAGAATTCTCTCAGGAGAACAAAACCTCATTTCAGGTAAATGGTATGCTTCAGATTAAGACTGAGGCAGTGTCAGAGGCATCATTGATAAGATATACACATTTTATATTCAAAGCAGAAATGCAACAGTGTGGCGATTACAGACAAGACAGAAACATATTCATACAGTTAATTATGACTTCTATTGCAGAGAAGCTGGCTTTCTGGTCCCTCACCTGCTTAGACTTTTCTAAATCAAGCTCATGTGAAGGTTAAGCAGAGAGAGGGATAACAAGGCATCACAGAACAACCCAGACAGGACATTTGATCAATCATTCCAAGCACTTTTCTGAGTCTAGAGTATGAATGGTAAAAAAGCTGTAGAGACACTACAATCAGCTTGAAGGTTATCTGGAGAAGGTTAGCAAAACCTGCTCTCAGATTTAAGAAAACAAGGACAGACTCCTGGCTGTATGTAGAGAAAATGAGTAAGCAACCCAGTAAATGCAATCCCATTCTTAAAAACAGACTGAATATTGTCCTAGCATTTTGTTTGGGTTAGTATCAGAATTGCAGGTGCTACCAAAGCTGTATTTTTTACCTGTTTTTCAATAACCTTCTGTTTACAGCTCTCTGCAGAATATGTGGCTGTGTATACACAGATGTAATTTAGGGCAATGAAAATGGCACTCTTGGCCTCTTCTTGGACACACAGACTTATGTTGCAATAGGGAAAAAAAGGGAACTTTTGCTTCAAAAGGGAAAAAACAGATTCCAAACCCCAGGAAGTTTGGTCCAACAAACAAATGGTGGTAAGCTCCTCCAACCTCAACACCATATGATGATAACTGAGGATTGGTGTGGCTTTGCTCCAAATCAAGGGGGTGATAATAACTGCTCCCACTCATGCCACCCCGGTCATGGTGTAGGCTCTGGTGTATTGTGACCCACAAGAAGACCAATATTTTCCTTGCTTCCCTGAGTCTCTCTGGACCATGTATCAATGCTTCTGTTCTGGGTCACCTACAGCATCTGAAGTTATGGGCACTGTCTTTTCTCTGAGGCAATGGAAGGCTTATGTTCCTTGACCCTGAACACTGCTGTGTTCAGTTCCTGTAGTGGGGGTATTACTATGTATTGCAACTGTACCTCCAGTGGCTCAGGTGGGAAATATCAAGAGTCAAGAATGATTCTTTGAAAAGAATTAAGAAATATTTTTGAGTAAGGGTTGATGTGCCCACCATCATGGTAAAATAGTTGGTCTATTTTGGGAACTGTTCCTGTTAGTATGACTTAAAGAGAGAGAGAGAAATAAAGAAAGAGAGAAACAGAGAAAGAGAAAGCAAAAGAAAGAAAACAAAAGAAAGAAAGCAAGAAGAAAGATAAGAGGAAAGGAAAGGAAAGGAAAGGAAAGGAAAGGAAAAGGAAAGGAAAGGAAAGGAAAGGAAAGGAAAGGAAAGAAAGGAAAGGAAAGGAAAGGAAAGGAAAGGAAAGGAAAGGAAAGGAAAGGAAAGGAAAGGAAAGGAAAGGAAAGGAAAGGAAAGGAAAGGAAAGGAAAGGAAAGGAAAGGAAAGGAAAGGAAAGGAAAGGAAAGGAAAGGAAAGGAAAGGAAAGGAAAGGAAAGGAAAGGAAAGGAAAGGAAAGGAAAGGAAAGGAAAGGAAAGGAAAGGAAAGGAAAGGAAAGGAAAGGAAAGGAAAGGAAAGGAAAGGAAAGGAAAAGGAAAAGGAAAAGGAAAAGGAAAAGGAAAAGGAAAAGGAAAAGGAAAAGGAAAAGGAAAAGGAAAAGGAAAAGGAAAAGGAAAAGGAAAAGGAAAAAAGGAAGGAAGGAAGAAAGGAAGGAAGGAAGGAAGGAAGGAAGAAAGGAAGAAAGGAAGAAAGGAAGAAAGGAAGAAAGGAAGAAAGGAAGAAAGAAAATGAGTCATATTTGAATGTGTTAAACACAAAGCATGCATATTTTAAAAAATTGAACTGGGCACTTTTCAGGCAGGGCACTGCCATTTTGACATGCCATGTGGACTCTGGTGTAAAAAAAAAAAATAAAAAAGAGAAAAAGAAAATAGCAATGCATATGTGTGGTAATAATCTGCACATGACTGGTTGCTGTAATGTGCACTGCTGTACTGCCAGCAGGGAAGTGAGTGATTGCCTCTCGCCTACACAATGGGCACTGGCTTTGCCTTGCACAGTTTTCCAGCAGAACCAATAAGGGGCGAGCGAGCAAGAAATGGGAACCACTGCCTGACTCCTCCAGCTCACAACCCTTGAGCCCCGTTTAAGAAGTCAATAAAAAGTATTTTTGCTTTTAAAATATTTAAAGTGATTTACAGTGCCAGGGAACTTGCTGAGCATGAGCTGAACGGCAGCTACCTGCCTTTTGCTTTGACCTCGGTGTCTTTTAGCCTAGGTGGTGAGATGTGTCACAGAAGCTGTTCTCATCAGGAAAGTTTCTATTTGTTTTGCTGGTCTGGTGGCTCATCCGGAGCAGTTTGATATTCAAATGAATCTGTCAGAAACAAGAGTGTGGTGCTTCAGTTCTTGCTCAGGCCTGATGACATTGATTTGTGAGCATACTGCTTGACTACGGGATGTGTGACAGATAAATTTTATCAAAATTAAGGCACAATTAAACATTTCATCTTCCTAATTACTGGCTGTAGATTCAGCCTGATGACCATGTGCTGTAAGAAATCAGCGACCATTACACATTTTAATGGAGCACAGCTGTCTTACAGCTTGGTAATATTTGCACAGTGCCACAGAACTGTAATTTATGATAAAAAGAAAAAATGTGTATTGGCTCTTTTTTGCCAAAATAGATTAAGGATTCATATACTTTAATGAGATTTGGACCCAGCCTTGGATTATCGTTATAAATGATTTATGTGCATGTTGGTGGACTCCTGTAGTTTTGAGTTGATTTGTGTTTTGGTCGACCAATATGTAATTCAGTATTTCCTTGTGTGCCAGTATTTGCATTCTTTCCCGTCACTGTTTCAGTTCTATTTTTCCACCATAAATGAGCAAGAAGGACAAGTGGCAAGGTTAAGAAAGTACCAAGGCATATTTTCCAGGAGATGCCCTCACAGCAAAAGTATCTCCTGAAACCCCTCCCCTGCTCCCCTACTCCACATCCTAAATGCATGGAGAAGAGAAGGATGGAGGTGAGGGGAGGTAGGTGACACCAGCCTGGA
Organism: Prinia subflava; assembly: GCF_021018805.1. Lineage (NCBI taxonomy): Eukaryota > Metazoa > Chordata > Aves > Passeriformes > Cisticolidae > Prinia > Prinia subflava. Next base: position 35,446,640 of record NC_086247.1, read on the forward strand.
TCAGGGTCACTCCTGCAGCCTGGAAAGCAGGGCACAGGGGAACAGATGCTACCTGAACCCCTCCTTAGCCAGAGACCTGCCTGAGCATTGCTCTGTCTCAAGGCAGAATATCAAAAACCTTTCTCCTGCTTGTTTAAAGCATGACCTACAAAAGGGTATTTGCTCACCCACTTGATATTTCTCCTGTTTCAGTCTTTTTTTTTCCAGAAAATGTGCTGCTTCTCCAAACGAAAAAGAAATCCAGCGACATACATAGCCAAGTTATAATTTTTGGAACCCCCTTTTCTCTTCATTCATTTCTTCACTGTTTCTTTCACAGATTATTTAAAGAGCATGTGGAGCAGGAGGAATGATGAAGATTAAATTAGGTGTTTTATATCTACACATATATACATACCTATATATACACACATACACGCGCACAATGGCTGTGTTTGTATTTGTACATGTTTTATTTTTACATTAAACTTAGTGAACCAGATTCATGCTAAGTTAAACTACCTGGATTTCCAAGGTGTCATGCCGAAGTCCAGAGTTTGGCCCCATATGTTGCGAAAGCCTGAGATCCATATGCGTAGCTGAATAGAGAAACTAAATCCTCATTTTCATTATAAAAAAAAAAAAAAAATCCTGTCCAAGCTTGATTTACTTCAGTGTTCATATGCTGGAATGTTTCATACTGTACCAGGTTGCATATGCTTGCACACTAATTCTCAATTGCCGTATGCAGTTTGTGACAACCATCTGCTAAGACCTCCCTTAGAGTTCTTTCTCCCACTCAGCCCAGCTGAAATAAAAATATGGACAGAAACAACTTCTGCAGGGAGATGAAAAAGTTAATAGGGGACTTGGAGTTAGACTGTGCATCTGATTCGAATTCAATTGCTCTTACAACTTATGCCCTACTTATAAAATATTCCTGAGGTGTAAAACATTAAATATAATGGAAAACTGTAAAATAAAGCCATACTTCCTTTGACAGACTTGACTGTGCTGGAAAGGTAATGCTAAAATGTGTACACACAGTGCATGTGTTAGCTAGCCCTCAGTAACAATTCTAAACCAGCAGCTCAGATTAACTGTGCATCGCACCTTATCACATTAAAGTACCCTAAAGCAGGAGGGGGATGAGTGGTGAGAAAAAGAAGGTGCGAGAGAGAGGGAGCTGAAAAATGTGCTTTCAGCTTCATTGACAGAGAAGTGATTCCTTTTAAGCCAGTCTCATCAGAAACACGGAGTGCTGGGTGCTGTCTGTTCCCATTCAAGCCAGAGAGGAAAGTGAGAGATCAGAGCATCTGAAAATCAGGTGAAGGAAATGACAAGAGGAGCAAGTGATGAGCAGTGATAGAGAAGGGGGTTGTGGGCTAAGGAAGTGAAGGCAGACCATTGCATTCCACAATTTCATCATCTCCAGTTTTACATTTCTCTTTACCATGTAGTAACGGGTTAAATTCTCCATCACAAGTATTTTTCAATACAAATGAAAACAGGCAAGAGTTCTAAAGTCCAAGTGACTTGCCCCCTAATTGACTGTTTATGCCACAGCTGAGGAGTGCAGGTGGCAGTGACAGGGAGTGCTTTGCTAACTTGCTCTTTAAAACCCCCTTATACAATAAAGTTTATCCAATCCGATTTTTCCATTTCTACCATGTAAAGCTTCTTCCTGTAGTGCTACCTGTGATGGAAAGATGTGGTGATAGGTTTTCCTACTGCTGTTCCTCTGCACATTTTCTGAGGTCTTGATAGTGTAGAACACTGGTAAAGATGACTCCAGGTGCCTTCTGGGCAATAAATCTCTACATGCCAGTATGGTGCTCATCTAATTCATAACAGCACGGTGGTTTTGCCCCATATTTGGTTCATGAGAGTGGACTAGTGCCCTGAGAGAAGAATGATGAGCTTTGAGGTGGCCATCATGAGTCTTGGTCTTATTTCTGTGGCGACTTCGGCAGTTTTGCAGTGTAATCTTGAGTGAAAAACCAGTCCCAGTGATGAAGACTAACTATTCAGAATTAAAAGGGGTAGGAAGGAAAAGGGAAAAAAGGAATAACTTTCGATACTAGGAAAAAACCTCATACCTGGAACCCATGTTTTGCTAGATTTTTGAAGGCAACACATTAGGGTATTTGGCAAAAACAGCATTCCTGGGCCAGATTGTCTTAGGTGATAACCTTGGGCTTTAAGGCCTCAGTAAGGCATAAGACATTTTCACCCTAGAAATTGTAGGGTTGCACGTATGTAAAACTTGAAGCTGAAACAAGTTTGAACTATTTTAAGAGCTTTTAAAAGGCTGGCATATTAAGTTATGTATCAATATGTCCCCCATTGGTTATTATCTTAACAGCTACTCTAAGTGGAGCCTATCGGTTTTAAATATAGGAACGGCAGTAAATACTGCATTATGATATTCCAGATGGAACACTTAAAATAAATTAAATATCTGTATATTTGAGAGTTTTCTACAGCACCACTATTATGTCACCATTTTCTGTAGGTAGTGTAAAAACCTCTTATCCTTCCAGCATAAAAAAGTTTGAAGACATGGATGAGTGGAAAACTGATGACAGCCAAATACTCAGCCAGACCTTTTGGCTGCAGAAAATGTTTCAGTATTTGATGCAGGAGTAGAAGTGAGATAGGAGTATACCAGGCTCTAGGATCTCATTTTTCTTTTTCTAATTTCTTCTGTTCATGCCAGCTGCTGGAAATATCTATGGGGCATATCTCTCTCATCCTGAGCCACCTATTGTTAAGAATGTGGAGCCTTGAGGGGTATCTGCTCAAGAAGGAGAATAACTACATTAAATAGAATCAAGGAGTAGGGCAGCTCTAGTGATCCAGGATTCCTGATGGGGCAAAGATCCTGAATTCAACTGCAGGTTGTGTGGCCTTCCTGTCACACAGCATAACTGATATGCTTTGTTTACAAGCTAAAGGGGAAGTGAAATCACATTGAAAATTTTTCCTCTGCTGCAAAATCAGCTGCACTTGTTTTTGAGGGACTGACTGGGGCTTGAAGTAGGGAGATATAATTTACAGCTGAGCTGAGAGATTGAACTGCCAAGCTCTGCATGTGATACCTGTATTAATTAGTACCTGGGTCAGTATTGCACAAATACCCACACAGAAGACTTGTCAAATGTACCTTTTTCCCTCTACTTGCATTGCTTAAGATGCCAGTGCTCATTCCACTTCACAAACAGGGAGTTCAACTGCTGTCCTTATCATAGGTGCTCCAGAGGCCCAGTACCTCAGCAACTTGAGAAACACAGAAGTCAAATTATCATTCTCTTTGTGCATGTGTGCTTGCTCCCTGGTTCACTGAATAGGTCAACTGAACTTTCCATAAAAATATACCCCAACATAAACCCCAGAGCAAAGTGAGGAAGATAGGACAAGTGCCAGAAGATAAACCACGGTGGTGCTAAATTTTACAAGGAGCCTTGTCGCTCATCATTGGTCTTGCCTGCAGTTGAGCTGGCTTTAGAGCAATAGGTTCCTTGGAAAATGGTTGGGAAAGATATTCAGCAGGCCCAGAAAATATTGCTTTTATTGCATGCAAACATACATTACTTGCTATCTACTTTAGTTTTCCTTATCTCTTGAAATCGACTTCCTACACTGGTATGTTGTGGTCACTTTTCAACCAAGATACGGGCAGCATATATAACACATAAGCTGTAACACTACACAAATTCTAAGTATTTGTTAGTCTTATGCCTACCTTTAAACTCCAGAATCCTGGGCTCTAGGAGGTGCTATGGGTGGAGAATGACAATAGACCATGGTATTCCTTTTGCTTAATCCATTTGGTGTTATCCTACTGCCCATCAGCTGTCTCAGATGTTGTTAAACATCTTTGTGGCCAAAGGTTCAGGTTTCCCCTTCTGAGCTGATGAGGCTAATAATCAGCTACGGTCTGTATACCTGTAGTTTTTCTGAGCTCGGAGTTGACTCCATGCTTAAACTTCCAAAATTATTAAAATAGTCATTAGACTATAAAGCATTCTGATGCTGTGATCAGGAGAGTCCCTATCTCCTGTTAGCCTTGTGTTCTGCTCAGTTAATTCCACAACACAGTCCATGCCAGTGGAGATATCCAAATGTGATTCTTGTGCTCCTCAGCTGCAACATAAGGGAAATGGGTACGCTCACATCTCTGCTGAAAATGACGTGCCATGGAGATGGCTTATGCAGAATCACAGGGTAACTTCCTTGTTCTTTCACAGAGCTGCTGGTTAGCACCAGGTACCTCCTCTGTCACTGCATCTCAACCAGGGCCAGGGATCTTCAGCTGGTGAAATTCTTTTTAACCAGGAGTACATGTGCCCAGATGGTCATGCCAAGAGACTTGTGTAGTGTTGTTCTTAAGAAACAACTAATCCTCCAGCAACTTTCCTGGATGAAGTCAAGCACAAAAGGAGTTTCCTTTTGTAAATGTGAAAAAACAACCAAAGCTCTCCCCATCCCCAAGGACAGTTGGCAAGCCCTGGCAAATACACCTCATAGGAGTGTAGCTTTCAAATTATCACTCCAGTTTTTCTGGCTATTGGACCATTCTGCACTCCAAGTTTGTTCTAGAAATCATGATATTTATTTAGAGGTTGTAGAAAAAAACAGTGTTGGAATAAAGTTTCCAGTTCATGGAGCCTCTATCCCCATGTTTGGATACGACAACAACAACCCTGTAGTTTTCAATAGAATTTCCACTTATTGACACTAGTGTGAACTGCTGAAAGCAATTACCTATACATTTATCTGGATGTGCTGTGAGGAAGCAAGTTACAGGATGCCAATGTCCACATGACTTGGTATCTGTGGCAAGAGTCACTACAGGAGCAACTCGATAACCGAATGCAGAAAAACCTCTGACAGATTGGTCCCTCTTACTGATAGATGTTGCTGTGACAGTATATCAATCTTTTAAAAGTAATGAATAACCATTCACAGGTCCATGGCTGCTTTTATACTTCCATCATCATGTCCATGGCCTTCAAAGTTACAGCTGATGGACCTTCTGTCAAGACCCAGATATTTAATCAATGTGACAGCATCCTACATTTTTTGAACCCCAGAGGCCCTGGAAAACTTTAATGCAGCTTCCAGGTAAAGTTCAATCCACATGGCTGAGTCCCCTGAAGTATTTTCTGCAGACAACTCCCCTCCCCCATATTTTAATATACTCAATGTCCTTTACATTTGAAGAAAGTGAAGAGCTCAGCTTGAAGGCCAGATACTATTGCAATAGAAATATGTGCTTTACAGAGCTCTGCCATCCACTAAGATGTTGGGTGCAAGACTTATGGTTAAAACCCTCCACTTGGAAGAAACACAACTTTTGATAATAATGAGTTTCTCCCTATCACAATCACCAATTACCACACACATGTTTGTGGGTACTTGTAGCCTAGAATATGAAGAGGAACATACTTTTAAGGAAAGGAAAGCATGTATTAACATTGGATAAGTACAGGAACATTTTTATTGATAAGGAAACATCCTTATCCTTGCCAAGCTCAATTACAACGTCTATGCACTGACACAATTCCATCACAGATCTAAATTTATCAACATTGTTATAACTACAATCAACAAACTTTGCTAAGGCAGTAAGATCACTTGAGAAAGCCTCTGTTGGATTGAAAGCCCCTCTGCTCTCCCCACCTATAGCATCTGACCTCCCAAAAGACAATCCTTATTTCTCCTTATCTTGCTTCACCAGGATAAAATTATTCCCTTTCTTTCTTTATATGTGCACCTAAGCATGCACACAAGATCAGAATCTGGCCCAGAATTCTTTTGTTCACAGCACTTGCCAATGAGTACCAATTGTATGCAACATAAATAAATGCTAGCCACATTACAATATGAATTTCCTTTAGAAGGGAATGTTCCAGAATCCTAATGGCTGCATTTTCTTTGTCTCTTTTAGTTTTACCCTTTACATGCAACATTATTAGATATACTTGTTGCCCAACTTAAACCAGTAATAATGTCTGTAATTATAGCAGAAACTAGTTCATTTATAGTTAAGTAAAATACTATATATCAAATATGTCAGTGTGATCTGTATAATACCAAAAATGTAAACAATGAAGAAATAACATCAAACATGAAAATCCATTCATGTTAGTCATTAGGTTTTAACTATGCTTTAGGGTTGTTAATGTGAAGAAGGGGAAGACACTTCAGCTGACCATGCCTAATGCAGCAAGCGTGCAGCAGAATGAAATTCTTTATTTTCTCAGCACTCAATAAAGGAAACAGGAGCATTGCCTATTAAACTGTAACACCTTTAATGAAAAGGTTCTTTAGTTCCTAGTTCCTTACTATTGCTCTATCCAGAAATTTTTACTGCAGGTACTACATTGCATAAATAAGCTGACCTGTCAGGTTTTTGGCAATTTATGGGGCTGGTCAGCCTGTACATTCGCGCAGTTTTTTTGTTGCAATGAGATGTAATGGCTTTTCAGCGCACCATAAGCACAGTTGTGACCACAGGCTCACTAGTGTCATTTTGTGTGCAGTAATGAAGCCTGACGAGTGGTCTCCTGCTTGCAGATAGCCGGCTGTTGTCCTAAAAATGCAAACCATTGCCTCGGGCCATGGAATCAGGAACAGGCAAAGGACAGTGGCACAGGCACGGCTCCCCACTGCTCACCCTCCCTTTAGCACACTGTACTTGGATGCAGTAGAATAGTCTTTACCCTTGTACATAAGGACACAATGAGAGAAAGTGATAAAAGCAATTGCATGAAGGCCATGTTGGAAATCGGGTTTTGTGAAGTTGAGCTGAGGTTCAGGGGAAGAAAATCCACTGCCAATACATTTTCCCCCGTGCTGAGTGGGTCCTTTGAACAACAATATTGATCCTCATCACTGTTTCCCTTAGTTTTTATTTTGAGCTGCATAAATATTTGTGCAGATATGTGCACGCATGCTTATTTATATTTATTTATGTTCTGAGAATATGTACTTACACCCACACTAGCACACACATGTGTACACATATACAGAGAGACACAGCTAGCAGGCACAGCAAATCACAGGAACAAACCTCACAGGGTTTTTTTTTTCACAGCTCATCAGTATTCCACATCCCAGGAAGGCCAGGCGTGCACGGGGGTTCACAGTCCCCAGGGCACAGATCGCCCTCCTTGCTGCATCACCCGAGGGTTGCCAAGAGAACCGCCCTGAGCTGTGCAGCACAGCGCTGGGAGATGGCTTGTTTTCTGGGGGAAAATGAAAAAGAAGCCTAACCTGAGTCAAATAGCAGTTAGGCCTCATCCTGGAATTGTGTGATTTGTGGTTTAATTAAGCCTCTTTCCGTACACCAGCCATCACGGAGCAGCCTGGGTGCTCATAACAGGGAACTGTCTAAATTCTGAAACCTGGAGGGTGGTTTGTTCTTCAGGAGGGCAGGAGCTGCTTTTGTGGTTTCCACATGCACACCCAGAGTTTTGTAAACAACTACAGGCAAAGGGGATGAGAGCAGAAGTTACAAATCTGTTTCAGTTAAACCTCGTTGCTGTATCCCTTCTCACTGTTTCATAGCTCTTTGGGAGTCATCCTTCCCTGCAAAACTTATCACGTGGTAGGAGGTGTCTTTGAAAATGCCATTTTAGAGGAGAACATGGAGCCCAAGGCTCTCACCCTTGTCTTGGCTAAGACCTTTCCAGTCTTTATCTTCAAAATATTTGTCCCCTCAGCTCACAGAGTGCAAAAAGCTGCAGTTTACATGGTTTCTATGTGTGGGGGTGGAGCTGGGTGGTGCATGGGGCTGAGAAGGGGGGAGGGAAGACAGGGGATTGCTTGCAGGTACAGCTCATCAGCTGCATTTTTGTCTCAAAAGTGAGACCCTGGCCCTCAAATATAAAACTTAGAGTGCTTCTTTTCACAATCCTTCACTTCTGAAATAAGAGAAGATATTTGTTGAACTATCGGGTCCACTGCAAACTAGCAGTTTATCAGATTATGTGTCACAAAATGGCAAAAGAAAACCCAGCATTTTCCATTGTCACAGTCAACAACGTGGCTTATAAGCATCACATTACATTTGTCTTTCTTAAATGCATAGCTTGATATTGATATTTTTGAAATGTTAAATATAAATCAGAAAACATACAGAATGTACAATGTTGCCTTGGGAACCTTTGCTTCCTTTTTTTTTTCCTTTCTCAAATTTTATGGTAAAAACTCTGCAAAGTTAAGGTAGCATTAACTCAGTCTCTGGGTATATATAATACAAAATGCTTGAACTTCTGGGACAGCAGCTATTTCTATGGATACAGTATGTTGAACAGACATGGAACAAAGAAAACCAAAACAGTTGGTTCTCTGCTGTCAAGGAAACAAGCTGCTCTTTCTGCTTAAATATCTCTTACCAGAACTAGGAGGGAAAAATCCTCCAAAACCCAAGTTTGTACTTAAAAAGAAGGAATCTGACTTTCAGGCCCTGGAATAAATGTATTTTCAGACGTTTCAGTAAGGGATGTTGTTATGTTTGCTATAGTTAAATCAATACATCTCCCTGAAAGCCCCTAAGGTTAAGAGTACTCTTAAAGATAAATACTAAATCATTTTTTGAGAACAGTAGGAGTCCAGAAGGAAAGTGCAAAAACATTCTGCAGTGTTCTGGGCTTTGTGCTGCATGCAGATCACTTACTTATATTAAATTCTGTTATTTACACTCCTGTAATTCAAACTCCTTTTAAATTTTTTTTTGGCTCCTTTTCAATTATTAGGAAGTCTGTGGTTTAAATAATGAAAACCAAACCTGAAATTCATTCACAACCCAAAAATTTTAATAGGTTTATTTCTTTCTGAAGTATTTAAAGCTGTACTGGATAGAATTACTTCTTCTGATAAATAGGCTAAATGAAGATGCACATACATGTTCTATATGATACTTCCAATGTACAAATGGCATGGGAGAATGCAGATACTCAGAAACATGGCTAAGATTACATGAAAGAATGTGACTGTAGGAAAAGATTACTCAAAGCATTTTTAATATCTTGGAGTTACCTCCTGGTGAGTGACATTCTGGTTCTGGTTGGAATAAGCTGCATCTTGAGCTCCTGCACTTTAGTGAAGGACATGGCAAAATACTCAGAAAAGCACATCACCAGAAAATAGGTCTCTTCTAAGACAGAAAAATATCCTAGGAAAAAGATTGATCTGACATACACGAGTGAAGCTCACAGCCTTTCTGGACAAAGGAGATCCAAAATGCCCAGCTAGCTTTGAAACACATTTACGGGCACAAACCTTTGTCTAGTCACAGCACCATTTCTAATTTGAACCAGGAAGCAGAAATAAAGTTGAAGACAAATTATGTATTTAGCAAAAGTTGTCTTTGTTTATGGGCTATGTAGGCTTTCTCTGGCAGATTTTGCAATGCCACAGGTGGGCTTAGACATACAAAGTCTGAATACTGAGTGTCCTCCCAGCAATGGGTTCTCTCAGGCACATCCTTAGCTCCCAGTAATGGGAAAAGTACACACATTCAGACTTTACCCTTCTGTGAACAGCAATGCTCCTGAGGGCTGGGAGCTGCAAAGGAACCTGAGCATGTAAAACCATCCTGTGTCTGGAGATAGCTTTTGCCTTGGTAGTAAGAATTCGGCCTGTTGCATACAAAAGAAATTATTTTGGAGAAAATTGCCATTAAAATCCCTGCTCCTTATAAAAAGTATCCAGAAGTAAGCCCTTTGCCTAGCTATTCTTGTTTTCCATATTAGCTTTGTTCGTCTTGTAGTCTGGAAATAGTTTTTAGAATGCTTTTTTTTGAGAAGAGGTTGTAAATTATTTTAAAAACACAGCCCTTAAGGAACTGATAGTTTCAAAAGGCATACTCTGAAATGTCACTGAAGATGCTACACACAGCCCCACTAAAGTAAGAATTACTGCTGAAGACCTAGTACTCACCCATAATTAATTTTGCAGTGCCTTCTTTTAATAAATTTCTTATAAAATTCTGTATCTTCTTATCCTTGAATTTACTGGGTTTTCTTACTTTGTTTAGACACTATTGTAGCAGAAAAGAGAAGTGAGTTTGGGGGGAGGGAAAGGTTTGTGCACTGCTGAATATTTGAGCTGTGTTTAATCATTCTCATGTGTGAAATCCTTTATTAAAAAAAAAATCAGTTTATCTGATACTTACTGCTCTTTAGTACAGCACAGCTTGGTAGCACTAGGTACGTCTTGTTGAAAGTATGTCCATAAATATGTCCCTTGCAGCACAGAACAGCTTGTTAACTTGGCAATCCTCAGCAATTTGCTTTGAAAAGTTTGCCTCAGTTTTGATAGTCCAAATGTAGGGCAAAAACTCAAAGTAACTTTTTTAGCTAATTTTACCAATTGACACTTTCCTCCTAGTTTCAACTGCCTGTTTACTAGAACAAGAACTACAACACTTCTTTCTCCATATTTAATTAGCCTTTTTTTCAATGTTTTGTTTATTTTTAATAGACTGGGGCTATTGATTTTCTGTTTTTCTAACACACAATGTAAAAAAAAAATAGAGTCCATTATCTCGAAGAAATATTATGCAATTAATTTAACTTGTACGTAAACCTGTGGCAGCATTATATGGGGAATGGCCTTACTACGACTTTGCAATGCTTTCAATCTAAAGAGAATTGTAAAAGTGGACAAATGCTATGCATCGCTATGTCGTGAGAAGAATAAATGGGGCACAGAGAGGACAAGTAAATTGTCCAGTGCCCAAAGGCTGGAAGGAATAAGCAGCATTGAGAAAAAAAATCCAGATTTTTGCATGTCTGATGCTGTCAAAAATTTCGACACTCCTTTGTTGCTGGGTGGAGGGGAAGTGTTGTTTTTTTGGTTTGGGGTTGGTTTTGGGGGTTTTTTGGCGAGGGAATTAGTTTGGGGTTTTTTTGTTGTTTTATTAACACTTTCAACAAGCTTTTTTGGATATCCTTTTTAATGGAAGAATGGAAGTAAGATGCCTACATTATTCCTATACCAAATATATTAGGTTGGCTTATTGGAAAAACCCTGAAGTGAAAACTCTTGGGTGTATGTTCTATTTAACCACATGAGGACTGTGACTGGAGATACTTCAAAGTGGGTTACGATGGTTAACTAAGTGAAAGATAATATCCCTCTGCCATTACTGTCTAGTAGGTCTCATTACTCCTCTGGGCACACTCCTTAGAATAAATTAAAAGGATCCACTGAGAACCATTTTGCTTTGGGTTTTTTATTTTCTAATGATTGCCAAAAGCCATTTGCTAGAATAGTACAGAATGTTTACAGATGCCTTAGGAAGAAAACAGCAGAATGTGGAACTAATTGTGTTTATTCAAGATAATTATGAAACACAAATGACCATTACTTACAACAAATCCCTTGACAGCTAGAGTTTGACTCATGGGGCCAGGATCAAACTCAGTAAAGAAAGGCCTTAATGTAAAGTTATACTGTCCATATGGACACCACGTATCAGCATTGGCTGTTGGAGTTACTGCTTGCCCTGCAGTGCTCTTGTAGCCAACTAGTGTTCAGAACAGAACAGCCACAGCTGCTAGGAAAGAGGAGAGGCACATGGAGACGGTGAGTACTTCAGAAGGCAATCCTGCTGGGGTCAGAAATTCTGAGAAAAGCAACCATAGACCTCTCTGGCAATTAAAGTAGAACTTCATAGGAAAATGAGCCATCTTTGCTGCACCAGTGATGGGCATTTAATCTCATCAGAGAATGAGACGCATGAAGCAAATCTAAAGACATGACTATTAATTCCACCATAAAGAACAGGCAGTACACAATGAATCTGTGTTCATCTCAAAACAGTTTGTCAAGCCATCTCTACACATCCTTGCAAAACTGGTATGCACACTTCATTCTTAAGTAAGAAGAAAGGAGGAATCCAGTGCAGTACAGTGTTGGAATTGCATACAGGTAGATGAAGAAAAATGTCGTGAAAAAATTCATAATGAAAAAAATTAAGTAAATTGTTAGATTAAGAGAACAAGGCATGATCCCATTTCATATGAGGTTTTTGTTTCTTTGATTTTGGTTTTGGTTTTTTAATGGGGCACAGAATTGTGTTTTTTAATTGATATAGGGGATTTGCTGTAATAATATACAAATGGGTCAATACTGTGATTACAGTTTCATTTGACTTCATTCTTCTGTTGCTGTGGTTGAATTGTTTTTTGCTTTGGACAAAAAGCAAGTAGTTATTTAGACTACAAAAAATTTATTAACATGTGGTTCTCATACAGAGAGGTCATTTATATCCTTAACAGTGTGAAAACACAATGCAGGCTGTACTGCTTTTGTTGATCTCATTTTCTGGTGACATACACAAAATTCAAAGCTTAGTAATGTCCAAAAGAGAAAATAGCAAGTTCTTTATTGACTTTGGATCTTGCTTGCACATATGGATGAGGGCACACCTTGGTGAAATCCTGGACCTTAAATCACTGTGAGTTTTGGTTCAATGGTCACTTAACATACCATGCATGTAGCTTATGTTCGATGTTATAAATCAGCATTCAGTGTCGGATTCAAAATTCCACGAAAAAGGATGAGTGTTAGAACTCGTACACTAACACAGAATTGTTGATGAGGGTTGAAACCTACCAGCAAATACATTGTGATTGAAAAATGCCAGCAGCTCAATGGGTCTAGAAACAGCCTCAGCAAACAAGTTGGATCTTAGCAGTCTGGGTCCCTGTTAACTAAGGTCCAGTGTTTCAGTCTTGGTGATTTTTTTTCTGGGAAAGAAAATCTCTGCTTAGCTCAATGTTAATATGACCAGAAGAAATTGGACTGAGATCGTAAATTAATTGTCAAAAATTTTACAGATGGTTTATCACACCTCCTGTGGTTTTTCAGTTTCAGAAAACTTTTACTGTAACATTTCTGCTGTGATTTTTGTTTTTCATATAATGGGCATTTTTGCTATAAGAAGGGAAAATTCTTTTAAAAGAACTGATAACCCTCAGAATGAAATTCCACATATAACTGTGTCACTCAGAAAGCTTCAACAGGGTTTGAAATTTTTTCCATGGGTTTCCATTCAATAGTTTTAAAATATGTTTTATTTAGTCTCAGACTTACTTTCTCTCTTTGACTTCAGTACAGTAAGGTCAGACTGGGGGGTCAGTCACTCACAGCAACAGGACTTTTCTCCATCTGTTACAAGGACCAGCCTGTACCGAGTTCACCAGTTTCCCAAACCACATTTTTAGCCAGAAGGAAGCCTTACCTTTGCATTATGGGAACACTGATTTCTTCTACCACTGCTGTTAATGGTGCAGGCTGAAGGGACATGCAAGAGAAAGAAAGGATGAAAGAGAATGCAAATAGAATCCTAGGGTGAGCAGTTTTTACCAGTAAGAGCTCCTCGAATCTCTTGTCCAGTGGATGTGGGCAAGGAAAAAAGGAGAATTAATTTTATGGGAGCTGCAAAATAATAAGAGAAATAGAAATTAATAGTCAACTTATTTTTCTAATAGGCTTATCAAAGTCTCCCAAGCAATACATGGGACCTCTTAGCAAAGAAAAAAGCACAGCCTGGTGAGCTTGACCTCCAGTCCCACATTTGAGTGGACTGGTTTCTCAGAGGTGGTTTCTCACTAGAAGCAAATGGCTTCTAGTGACACCAGTCAGCTGGGCAGAACTGAAGAGAAAAGGACTTCTGATTTCCTTCCCTTCCTTGGCAGCTGTACCCCATAACGGCTAAGGAACTGCCCACCAGCTCCCTGTGAGCACCCTGCTCTCCTCTCAGCCACCAGCTGATCCCTCCAACAAGCCCCCAAGGTGAGAGTTCACTGACAGAGGTGGGTGAGGTTAAAGATAATAGGAACCTGAACATCCATAGGGAGTTCAGCTCATGTACAAAGTCATAATTACATAAGCCATTACCATCGTATAGGTGAAAAAAAAATTGCTGCGAGCAGGGCTAGAAAACATTTGCAAAGACAGGCTTAAGGATCGAGGATGGAAAATATCAGCCTTTCTCCAGTGGATGCACCATGGCTTTAGCTAGGTTATAAAATAAAGATTGCTTGGTAATTCAAGTAGAAATCTGTTAAATGGATAACCTTGTTGCAACAAATTTTAATTTTTTTAGCAGGTCTGCTCTTTCAACAGGTATTGATTCAAGCAGCCTCAGCTATTTTTGTCAAATGCATTTTAGAGGCACAGGAAATGCCACTGAGGATTTAAAAACCCAGTAAGCTACACAGAGGCAGTGTTTGTAATACACTGCTTGCTGCTTTCATAAGCTGGACAAACCTCATACATTATGGGCCAAATTATGCCCTTGGATGAGTATGCCTGATTCCCACTGCTGTCAATGTGTCTGTCATAGAAATCTGTAGGAGACCAGCTTGCGCATCCAAAGAGAAATCTGGCCTAAAACCTATTGTGCTCATATTCCTTGTTACTTAGATATTTCTCGTGTCTGCTTGACTTACTCTCTTTTTAAGTGAGGTTAAATGACCTCATTTAAAGATAATCTTAGAAAAAGAAATAAAAACATAAAAGATGTCTAGCTCTAATATAAGAGTATAATTAATGGATGTTCTTTATCCCAGGTTTCCTTGAAAATACTATATAAATGGGTTTACAGAAATCTAGTGTTCCTGCAGCCTTTTGAGTTTTTGACAGGCCTGGCTGATCTCCCCTAAGAGCAAGCAAACATTGCCATTTCCCCACAAGTTTTATTCTGCCAATCCTCATCTGCCCATCAGTTGCTCCCCTCCTGATAGAATGCCTGAAAAGAGACATTTGGTACACATTCTGCTGCCTCTGTGACTCAGAAGCATGCCCCCTCTTCACTCAGGTAAAACAGTCTGGAAGTAAAGAGAAATCATTTGCAAATATATAATACCAAGGAAAGTCAATTCAATGGTGTAGCCACTATGAAAATCAAACAGGACAAATCTTGTGCATTCATAATGGGTACTATTGACAGGAACGTGGACCTGAGGCTGCAGGGGTGACAAGAGGAAGCATTGTACCAAGGGTCAGCTTGACTGCGAAGTATTCCTACTGACCCCTTTGGTTGTCTCCTGGTGCTCTGGTCACCTTTCTGAGCTAAATACCAGGTTCAAGATTTACTCCTCTCTGCATGGCTGCTTTGAATTCATTTTCTTCCTAGGCAGCTAGTTGGAGTGGGAAATTTATACATGCATTCAGCATTGTCATAGTCATATCTTGCCTGAGGGTATATTGATCCTTGTTACCATATTGACTTGATGCTTCTACATCTGCCAGCAATAGGTCTACACATTTTTTTTATATGAAGATTGCACATTTTCCTTCCCCTGCCCTAAATCTCCTTCTGCACGGTCTCCTTTTATTAAGGTAAAACAGTTGTGGGTTTTTTTCCAGTGCAGCTTTTAAAATGTGTCTGTGTTTGCTCAGGTAAAGGTTTAGCAATTGCGGTTTAGCCGGCAGCTAAACCCCGTACAGCTGCTCACTCACTCCCCCCACAGTGGGATGGGGGAGAGAACGAGAAGATTTAACGTGAGAAAACTTGTGGGTTGAGACAAACACAGTTTAATAGGTAAAGGAAGAGCTGCATGCACACAAGCAAACCAAAACAAGGAATCCATTCATCCCTTCCCATGGGCAGGCAGGTGTTCAACCATTCCCAGGAAAATGGGGCTTCATCACGCATAGTGTGGACTTGGGAAGACAAACACTATCAGACCGAATGTCCCCCACTCCCTTCTTGTTCCGCCATGTCAACATGCTGAGTGTGACACCATATGTTATGGAACATCCCTGTGGTCAGCTGGGGACAGCTGTCCTGGCTGTGTTCCTTCCCAACTCCTTGTGCACCCCCAGCCCCCTCGCTGATGGGTGGGGTGAGAAGCTGAAAAGGCCTTGACCCTGTGTAAGCACTGATCAATAATAACAGAAACATCCCTGAATTATCAGCACTGTTTCAGCACAAATGAAAAGGTAGCCCCATACCAGCTACTGTGAAGAAAATTAACTCTATTTTTGCTGTCCAAAACTAGCACAGCAGTGAGGACTTTAACAAAAAGAAGGAATAAAGCAAATAGTTGGAAATTAATTTGCAACAGATTTTCCTTTCCAAATTATAAATACACAGAAACCATTCTATGTATTTTCTTTCCACAGTGAAAGAAACAAAACAAAGGGGAAATTACCTCTTCATATATAATTAACTATAGACTGGGGGAGCAGTAACAAAATAGTCCTTACAACTGGTATGCTTGGAGCAGCAGATTTGCCACCACAAGCAATTTCTTTTTTTCGCTCATGTTCTCCATACAGTTTCAACTACAAAGCTCCCTAACCAAAAGCAGCTGTTAAAGTGGGTCCAAAGTAGTTTTTGCTTAACTTTTAGCATTTACTTAACTGATTACTAGTTACAAATCTGACACACAGCAGACATAACAGTGCTTTCAAGAAGATTAAAGGATTAGTCACTCACTAGCTTAATCAGATTAATAGAGATTTCGAACACAATATATAAATCTACCCACAGAGGGAATACATGATAGCCACATGCTAGCCTAATTTGGGAAGGGATACTAGGGATGCACAGACCCAGACAAAAGAGTGCAGAAAAAATTGCTAGTTATCACAGGGGTTTTTCTACGTACTGCACTTGTAATACCACACAGAGACCTTATATTTTCTAGTGGAATTACAAATACACAAAATACAGCATTGTCTTCAGCTAGTAGCCTATGCAATACTGCAAGAAGAATAACATAATGCCCTGATACAAGCTTGAGATATTGGTATACAGTAAACACAAGCGTGTGTTTCTACTTATGTAATTTTATATTTGAAACCTTGTTTTTAATTTGGGGGAGTTCTTTTTTTGTTCTTTTCTGGTTTTTGATGCCACAGCATCCAGGATCTGAAATACAAAGTGA
This sequence comes from Prinia subflava, assembly GCF_021018805.1. Classification (NCBI taxonomy): domain Eukaryota; kingdom Metazoa; phylum Chordata; class Aves; order Passeriformes; family Cisticolidae; genus Prinia; species Prinia subflava. Next base: position 35,463,538 of record NC_086247.1, read on the forward strand.
GGAGAACAGTTCTGTAAACTATTAAAAGCTTTGTTGCAAAATTGGAAGTTTGATGCAGTAAATTAATCAGAAATAGGAAGGGAAAAAAAAAGGATTTGCTGTCATCTGTGAGAGCTGCAAAAGTTAGCATTTAAACATTTCTCCACATAAACCTGTGGAGAAATCCACTATTTTTAAAGAAAACATGCATTTCTCTTCCACATGGTTTAAATAAAGGGAAAAGTAGGGTGGAATCTCTGCATATCGAAACTGAGGTTTTCCTGTAGTAGAAGTCACTTGACAACTGTAGTATTTCTATGAACAATTTATAGACAGAAATAATAGAAAGCATTTATATGATCTGTATTTTTACATCTGAAGAGAAAAAGCAAAGAATAATCAGTGTAAGTGATGCTATCTTCATCTATCACTCTCTTCTTTTTAATCCATTATTTTTCATCTTCTTGATTTTTTTCCCATTTCTGGGAGAGTGACCTTAACAAGTTCCTGGAGCATTTCGGAAGGTGTCAGTCTCGTTTCTGAATCTTGTTTCCCTGACATCCAGCCTTCAGAAAAGAAGCACTTTTAAGAAAGAAACAAACAAATTAATCTCCATGTGCTTCAGGAAAGACACTGTAGCTGGATGTAGGCCAGGTTTTCACTCTGAAGGATGCTCTGTGCTTGGCACAGCCCAGAAATGTGTGTCTGCAATGGTTCTTCTGCTAAGATTTTGAAATTTAACAATTACAGTTCTTTAAAGGAGGAACTGCAGCTGAGTGGGAACATAGCAGCCAGCAAGGAAAAAACCACACTTTCGCAGCGATTAAGTGTTTGTTATGCAGGAGCCGCAAAAACAAAACGGAACTCTCGGAGAGAAGCGCTCAGACTGTGCAATCTGGCAGCCCGTGGCCGAGGTCACGCGTGCCGTACACGCATTAAACGAGTCGAGGTGAGCGTCTGTGCGCCGTGCCGGCTGCTCCCCTCTCTCTCCTCGGCGAGGAGGGACTCCAGCACAGCGCTTTGCCGAGGGGACCCGACAAACCCACTGACAGAGGACTCCGCGCTTGCCATCCCCTCTCCGGCGGCTGCGCTGCTCCCGCACCCAGCGGGCCCCGGCACGGCTCCCTCCCTGCAGCCCGCTCCTTTCCCCAGCTCCGGCAGTCGGATTTCAGCCACGCCACCCGTGGCAACCAGAATCCCATCACTGCTCTCCGACAGGAGAAACACAGACACAAACACAAAGCTGCCTTTGGAAAAACAGCAATCGCCTGCTCAGGCTTTGCTTTAAAGAGAGAAGGCGCTGAATTAAAAATGTGCCAAGAAAAACCAGGATGGCATTGCTTTATTTTCACAAAGAAGTCTCTCCTAATTGCACATTAACTGTCTTTTCGCGAACAAACTTGTTTCCACCTAACGCTGACAGTCGCAGGAGCCCGCGCGTTGTGTGTGCCGGGGGAAGGGGCGGGGGAGCTGCTTTGTGGCACTGTCTGCGCGTCTCGTGCCTGCGCTGATGGAATTATTGTTTATTTTTTTAATTTTCAGAGGTAGGCTGATGACAGCTGAAGAAGACTGTATTTGCTGAAGAGCAGCATGATGGTAGAGAGGAGCGGAGCTCCTGAGGGAGATCTAATGGTGCCTCTCCTTCCTGCACAGAGATAAAGACTTATAATAAGCGTGTATGTTCACCATCTGGCTCTGTGCATGTGGTCCTTATGGAGGCGAAAGCAGCACAATCTGTAAATGATCAGGAGCCATCGCACTCTCTCCAGAGAATCCACGATGCAATCAAGGTGACAGATGGCATGGCCGCTGCTGTGGCCTCATGGAGAAGATCAAAATCACCTTCAATAAACTCTGACTGAAATGGGCATGAGCACCTCAAAAAAGTCAGTTTGTCAGTCAAACTGCGACAGCAAGCTGCATTGGGGAAACATAGCAGCCAGCTCTCTGTTTTCAATCGTTTCCGTCTGACTGAGCCTGAACTATGATCTTTCTCAAATTGTCCTTTCTGTTTAGCTGAAGCAGGCCAGCAAATTGCCAGATTCATAGCTTTATTGAAGGAAATTGAAAACATGATGTCCTCAATTCAAGGGACAAACAGCTGGCAGGTGCTTGGACACCCAAGCACATAAAATGGACCCCTAGTCTTTTGGACAAGTTTGTCCAACTTTTGTCAGAGTAAATATACATATATAATAAAATAGATACAATAAAATCCCAATTTAGGCAGAGTTTATCAGGCATTAGCTGACAGCCATTATATGACTGCAAATGGACCTTGTGTTATGTATTAAATGCTGGGTTTTCCCATTTATGCTAAAAATTCCACATCTACTGCTTATTACAGTGATTCTTGTTTCCCTGTTTTTGGATGAATATCTGACTATAACATTATCAAGTACAAGCATTCAGGACCCAATCCTGCAAGGTTCCTAACATGCCTGACAAGGTGGCTCAGTACCTTACAGGATCAGCTTGCCAAGGTCAGACTCTTCACAACACTCTGTCCCTCCCTGGCCACCACCCACACCACCAGCTACCCCAAATGCCCCATTTCCCCCTCGTGCAGGCAGGGTTGTACCCATCAGGTGTTTTCTGTCATTTGCCCTACTGTATGAGTAGTCAAGGGTCTTAAGTGAGCTTCCATGAAACTTATGGTGAAGAAACATATCCAGTCCTTTATTTTTCCTTATTCTTTCTACTTTTTATACTTGTTTTTTAAGGTGTCCTTGGCTTCTTGGCTTGAACAACTCCTTTTTTTTTTTTTTTTTTTTTTTTTTTTTTTTTTTTTTTTTTTTTTGTCCAAGGGAAGGTAAAATAATGTGCTTCTTGCTGTTTTCAAGGGTGCACATGGGGGCTTCCAGGCTGAAGCTTTATTGCCAGGCTGAAGCAAGAAGAGGAGAGTGGGGATGGGCAGCCTTCCTCCCGCCCGCGGGATCCTGCCCCAAGATCCTCGTGGCCTGCTTTGGTACCAGAAGTGGATCGACGTCTGCGTGCCCGCTCCGCGTGGCAGATGGTCACTGTCTTCCTCGCTTTGCTCGCTTGCATGTTTGGTTTTCTACCACCACATTTTAAAACGTCCCTATTGCCCTAAGCCTTTCCAGCTTCTCGTTTCTATCTCCGTTACTAGTGAAATAGTCTAAAAAGTCTTTCGGCCTGGTTCAAAGTCTTTCAACAGCAGCGAGTCTTTTCAACAACTTCACTGTGTTTGAGTAAGTCCTTGGCACACATTTCTCTGTAAAACAGAGCGTTATCAAAGGCAATTTTTAAAAAAATCTTGCTTTTTTGATTCAGTGTGGAGCATGGGCCATGTTTTGAACTCCAGGTTTCTGTTCCATCTGACTAATTTTGCACATATAGCTGACCATCCTGTCTTGCACATTTTATGCTTGCAAAACAAATAAGTAGGTTGCCTTTGTACCTCTGTTCCTCTCTACCAATATGACTTTGCATGCATGGGAGAAGAGCTATGCTCCCTCTCCCCAGTAAACAGGGGCCAAGAGACTGTGACAGAAATGGCCCAGTGTACGGCCGTTGTTTCCACCAGGAAAAATGGTATTTTGCTGCTCCAGCACTCTGGAAGTTGGTTAAAGAAGTAGTGGTAAAACCTTGATCTAACCAAGAGGTGCTGTTAAGAGAATGGGGAGGGAGTTTTAGAGAGAAACTCCTGAGGGTTTCTGCTCTCTCTGCTGAGAAGTTTGATTTGGGATTACAAGGTGTTGCTCTGCTTTTTCCTGCTAGATGGTAATAGGGAGTACAGTAGAACAGGTATATTAACAACCTCTCCAGAAATGGAGAACTGCATGGACATTTCCTATGGTAGTTCCCAAAACAGAGCACAAATGCAGCTAATATAACAGAGTAAAATAATAAACATAATATTTAAGCCTGAGGTTCTTGTGTAGACCTTGCCAAAACTTCTGAATACATGACATCTTTATTATGACAACCAACCATAGACATTTAGGCCTTTGGACACTAAGATTCTGGAACTCTAGTATTATGAAAAAATAATGCACTTGCCTCTAGAAAAATCTAATTGGGACCTCCCTAAATTGTAGCTAAACCCTGTTAGCTTTCTGTCTTGGGCTACCTCCCCTTTGTTTCTCATGCTGATTACAGAGAGTAGCAGGGAAATATGCTTTGCTCTTGTGGTAAAGAGTGCAAAGACCAGACCAGATTAGTTGACAAGTCCCAGTCCACAGCTACACCATGGAGACTCCTTGTTGCAGAGTTTGTTTTCTCCTACCATGATCTCCAGCAGGTGTCTACAAGGACTCTATCTCCTGTTGGATAGATTTCTCCCTCTATGGGAGAATGAATGTGAAATCACCTTCAGAGACTGGTAGAACAAATGGTTTTATTTCTCTTTTAGTGGATGAGAATGCACAACACATAATGTACAGTACATTTCAATACACATGTGCATTAGATCAATGGAAAAAAAAAAAGCCTGGCCCAATTGCAATTTGCCACTGCATGGCTGAGAAATTTGGAGGTCCTCCCCCAACAGAGGGAAGTTTCACTTAATGCATAGAAATTCGATGTCATATGTTATGAGGAGGAAAAAGGATAGGTTTCTAGATAATTGAATGAAGTGAAGGGAAATTTAGGGCCAGAAACGCTTTTGTCCTTGAATGTTCTTTCATTGTATTCCAAATAGGGACTCTGTGTCATGGACCTGTGAATACAAAGACTGCTTTTAAATCTCTGCTCCTTGCATGACTGACACTTAGAATTCAGTACCATCTTTCAAGGCATCCTTTGTGCACATTTATTTCAAAATAATGTATTGGACCTGTAAAACCTTATCAGAATATTTTTGCTGCAATTACACTTCTATATTCTGTGAGTAACATTTGATTGTTCCTTGTTTTCACATGACCTTATACCACAACAGCATAAAAACAATGAAAGTCAATGTCTGTAATGAAACAGCTTTTATACTGGGTATTTTGTTACATATTGATGGAGGGGATAGTTGACTGTAAAAGGAAAGTGTTTTGTTTTCTGGAAGTAAAATACAGAATTTGGAGCCTAGCAACGTTGCCTGGGGAACATTTAATAATATTGCCATGCCTGCCACATACCAGGGAAATGAATCTCCCAATGATGCTTAGAAACATGGGATCACTCCTTAGCCTCCTTTTGTTTGCTGGCTTTATCTCTTTGACCCTCATTCTAGTTAGAAAACCATATTGCTTCAATGTTTTTTACAAATCATTTAGAATAGAATGAAATCAGGAGAAGGGGAATATCAGCATAGAGCAACCCACTCTCAGGAGTGGAGTCTCCTCCACTGCCAGTTCAGGGCAATTTCCATTCCATTTCCCTGGACAGCTTTATGGGGAAATAGGATGTTCTACTTCCATAGTTATCATTGCAGCAAAGGCAATGAAACACCCCCTTAAGAGGAGGTCAACAGAGTCCAGTATCAAGAGCAGGAGGTTTCAATGGAGAAGAGATGATGAGAAAATTGAAATAAAGGATTGATTTTGAACAACAATGCCTATGCTTCATAGATATGACAGTCTTTCATCTAATGAAGATACCTCATAGAAGGGAAAAATTAAGTCATAAACTCAGCAGATATCTTGTGCATGTGAAATAACAAAAATTTCTTGCATTGCTCTGAACAGCTATGACAAGGAAAGGGGAATGTTTATCATAATGTTCTACTGTCAATTTTTCTTTTCAAATTTATGGGACATTTTACACAGTCTGAGTGGTGGATACACTGAGATCAGCAGTTTGAATTGAAATACAGATGAAATCAAATGAGTATGGAGTGTCCATTTGGAAGTGTTTGGGTATGCTTATTAAGAATGCAAAAGTTGATATGGGCAAAAAAAGGAAAGCTTTTCGAGCAATTTTTTCTTTTAGGTGTGTGGACACAGAATTAACATCACAAAAAGCAGACAGACACATTTGTGGATGGTATTAAATAGCTGCAAAAACCATGCCCCTATTGAAAAAGGTCCATTTACACAGTGGTCCCTGATTTCTAAATTGTTATTTAAGCAGAAAATGCTGTACTTTCTCCTGTGATGGGAGCAAATTAGTGAACTGGAATGGTCTAGCTAAAATCAGAAACGAGGAGCTGAAAATATTCAGAATGATTGCAGTATATTTTATGTTATGAGTGTACCACAGAGCCCTCGGTACTTGCATTACTATTTTAACAGCAGCTGCTACGTCTAGGTGCTATGTAGGGTCTGCTCCTACATACCTGCAGCTCCACCAGAGCCACAGAATGGAAGCCTGATAAGAGGACATGCATTGCTTTGTATGATAAAAGGTACTTTCTTTGTCTGGCAAACCACTCCTTTTGTATGCACATCAACCAGATGGCCATTTCAGTTTGTCTCCGGCTGTGAATCAGACAATATGGCAGAATTAAGGGAAAAGCAAAACCTTCCCCTCTGCTCCTCCTCTCTGTATATAAAATTAGAAATCAACAACCTTCAGGGAGATTTCATTCTAATACTTCAGTCCTTCAGTGATTTAGTGACTTTTGACTTTCTGAGCCACCATGCATCAATCTCATTAAGGTGTGACTAGATAAATGCTTAAGGACTACGAGATAAGAAAAAGGGTTCAAAAATTAAGTAACAAAAGAGGTGTGAGAAGCAGTGGTTATTTAAAAAAAAAAAAAGAAAAAAAAAAGAGAGTGTGTGTCATTTTGGTGATTTGAAACTTACCACGTTTTGCACGGTGAGATTTTTGATGGTGTTTCATGTTACCTTCTGTGTCATAGCAAGAAGTCTGGGGTCTTGCTGCAGGACTAAATAGAGGAAGTTTTTCACTGGTGGTGTACACTGTGCTGGTGTTCTATCCTGCACTGGAGATCCTTCTACAAATTTTGGGCAGTCACATCATTACCTTGCAGAACCTGCAGAGACTTTGGAAAAGCAATATATTTTGGGATCAGGAGGTGTAAGGCAGCTCCCACAGTGTTAACACTGCCCACACAGGTGGGGAATGTTACATGCACTTGAGATATAAATGCAATTAAATGCAAGTTTCAGGTAAAGGGGAAGAAACAGAGGAAAGAGGGCCAGCAGAAACCTCAGGAAAACTAATTCTCAAAAAAATACTGAAATCTGCAACAGGAGTCCTACAACATTTATTGGTGGACTTCTAGGGCAAAAAGACCTTATAAGGTTTATGGAGACCTGATGTACATAACTTGTAGCTATTAGCATAATTTAAAGCCTCCTGACACTTCATTTTACTTATTTGCACAAGTGTGTAGGATCAAACTTGACAATAACTACAAACAGTCCAAAAGGCACTATGCCAGAAAAAAAACATTCTAGTCCCTGGTAGGAGATGGCAGCTCTATATTAAATCTTATCATTTAACTGGGCCTAATTTTGTTATTTTCCAGAAATACTCAAGAATATACACGCTGATTTTGGCACATCTCTCAACACAAATTTATCTCCAAGTACCAGTAACTTTTGTTGCAATACTGTGATAGCCATGCGCAGTTGTGAAAAGATACATTCCTCATTGAAGCTCCTACTAAAATTAAATCCACAGGTTGAGCCCTCAGTTTGCCTGCCATTTCTACCTAATAGTAACCAAGAAATACAAAGGCATTATTCTAATGTTCAAGTGACAAAACATTCTCTTGGCTCATAGCAGATATCCAGGAATGACCATGCAATCTTATGTAAAATCAGATCCCATGAAATAAAGAAACAGGGCATCCTCAGGATTCTCTCCATAGCTGGCAAGAATTAGCATTGACTTCTGTTGCCCGGAACGCAATAATCAACAACACGGAGGCAGAGTCTTCAGTGAAAGCTGCTCCCCACCAAGAAAGGAGGGCCAGCCTGTTTATTTCTTTCCTTTTATAATTTTGTGGGTCTGGAAGCACATTGGCTCTTGGGGTTACTACCCCTTCACTCTACTGGCCATGCCAGCTGTCAACTAACATTGTTTTCAGGCTGGAAATATGTAAGCAAAGGACAGTGAACAAAACCAAGAAAGGTTGTTTATGTTCCAAAGCGTGAGAAAGTGAAAGACTGACTCTTAATATCGCAACAGTAGCTAAAGAACTGACTCCATCTTACAAGCAAGTAGAAGGCTTTAAAAAATCTCAGAAAAACTAGGGCAACAGACTTCTATTAAAACAGTTTCAAATCCTGTTCTAAACCTTTAGGTAGCAAACACTGAAACTACATTCAAGTGACATTAAGGGCAGTGGAGAACACTTTTCTGTGCATCCTTCTTGGCTAGTTTGAATTTATGTCAACAGTGACAAAAAGCAAGTGTATTTCATTATTTCCTCCTTGTAATTTATACTTGATTTAAGTTTAACTTTTACAAAGACCATACATTATTCCATTTCCATGTACAAATTTTTGCAAGAAGTAGTGAGAGGAAAACAGTGGTAAAAAACCATTTGAGAACATGTAATAGGATACCATTCTACACAGGAATAAGGGAATATATTATAAATAGCTCAATTTAAAGAGAATTTAAGATGTTTTACACCTTCAAGCATTTATCCTAAAGCTCTGGAAATCAGATTTCCCTCAGGTGGCTGCTATTGTAGTGAAGGTCAACATAACAACAGGCAAACAATTTGAGACATTTTGGAGTTTTGAAATGATTCTATGATTCTATGAATCCTTTCCTTAACTTTTGTTAAGGAAATTTTGTGAGAGCTAGCAGATGTTACAAATATTTAGTGAGAGGTTCAAGCTTCAACTTGCTATGCAAAGGTTAGGTAAGACTGATGGAAAAATTGATAACTGTGATTTTAGATAAATGAAAGTTTGGTTTCATCCAGAGTTATATGAAAAAACCTGCCAAAACTGGGTCTGAACTCTGCAAAATGAGATGTGTACTAACATAAAAATTTCAAACATATATCTGCTTTTGAAATCTCATAAGTTACAAAATTTTGTCTAAAATATTCCACATTTTATGTGGAATGAGACAAAATTACTGGGAAAAAAGTTGGATGAGAGCTAGTTAAGTACTTTTAATATTTATTTTATAGTTGAGGAAAGAAAAAAGTAGAAGAGATCATTCAAGTACTTAGGAATTTTCTCTCCTCGTTTCAGGACCTGTATTCTGAAATTGAAGCACTTACACTGAAGGAGCTTTCTTTCCAACATTTTCATTTTTGTGTTAGATATCTTTCACTTTTCAAGCTTATCTCTTCTCTGCTGTGCCTAGGTCAAGTAGGACTTTCATTATAGTCCATTTGCTGTGAGATCCTTTAAAAATCTACTAAATTAAAATATCTCAGTGTAAATCCAAGATCTATGGGGAATAGCCAAATCTGTTGAGAAGTCTCTGTCATCAGTGTCCCTTTCTGTAGAAATGAGTCAGTAATATATAAATTCTTGAAAAATATTTTGAGATCTGAAATCTTTGAACATACTACAAAATAACTAGGTTTAGTTAACAGTTAGTAGTGAATTGCTGGTAGCAGTTATCTTGGAATGAGATGGAAGATATTGTGTGACGTACAATATGGAATAAACTCCCTAAGACAAATTCCTTTTTTTATCCATGACATTTTTACCTAAATGTAGATGGGGAAAAAAACGTTACTCTGAAATGCTTCTGATCATGGAAGCTTTCTTTATGCAAGGAGTGGTAGAATTAAAATGCTATCTGGTCCTTGGTACTGTGTTTTACTGGGAGAAAAAATACATTTGCCAGCATAATATCTGCATTTTGGTAGTCCTGCCATATAAGTTTGATGCACTAAGTCTCAAATTCAAGCACAAGAAACTACATATGCATCTTAATTATTACAATAAAAAGGAGGAAAAGTGTTGGCTTGGTTGATAATTGTAAAAAACAAACTTAATGAGCATTTTTAGGAAGGGAGCGGTAAATCTCAGGACAGTTATCAGGTCACACATAATCTTATTCTGAAGTCACTTCAAACCTATGGAAGAAAATCCCAAAAGTCAACAAAAAAAAGCAATTTTTCTTCTTTGAACTGTCATGTAATTTTGACAATAAATATAATTTATACTTCTATATAAGCAGATTGCTCAAAATTAATGTCTTACTACCTTTATTGAGTTATCTTCTCACGGTTTTAAATAATCAGAAGTCATAACTTACGGTATATGAAGACCTGAGTGTTTTTGTATGTTATTTTTACTCCTGAGCATGGCTTCGAAAGATGCATGCATAGACTGCAGCATGCATATATATATATACATACATACATATATATACACACACACACACATATATATATGTGGGTGTGGGGGTGTGTGTGTGCTCTCACTAGTGAGCCTCTGGAGACAAAGCCACCTCTTGTGCAGTTCTTAAGTATATGAATAACCTTGACCACATGACTCATTCTGTTGAGTGGGATAATTCATGCATTTAAAGTTTCATACATGCTAAAGTGATTTTATGGATCAGGGCCAAAGCAAGTAGGGTCTATGGCAATGTGAGACTAATGATGCTCTTATTGTAAGAATCATTATCCCTGGTTTTGCATGAATTTTAACAATGCAAAGAGTTTGTGATTTGTGGGAATTCTTTAAGGTTAATTTTAATTTGTTTGATTTCATTCCATTGTGCATGGCCCATTTTTATGCTGTGTTTCCAAGGAAACAGTTGTAAAATGGAATTTGATATGATGTGTTATCAGGTTCCTTGTCAGCAAGTTCTAAGTGATAGTTATGAACTTGACAAATTAAGTTTAAAAAAATTATGATTTGAGTATTAAGATAGGGATACATGTACAATGTTTGTTGTCATCTGAATTATATTCTAATGTTTTAATTTATTTGGGGACAGAAATTGTTCTGATCACTGCAAGGAGGTCACAGTATTGACAGCATATATACATATACAATGTCTGCAATGCTGAAATCAATGTTTTAGACTGATGCTGTCTTGATTCCTTTAATATAATCTCAAGAGCATGTATCTTGAGTTAAATCAGACTCCATTTAAGAAGTCCTTTATCTACATAGACATCTAAAAAAAAGGAAAGTGAAATCCAGTCGGGACTCGTCTTATGTACCAAAATCCGAGCAGGGGCTGTATATACAATAAGTCTAAGTGGATGCTGTACTTTGATGGTATTTACAATCTGTTAATTGCTGTGCAAGCACAAACATAAATGTTTATTCCAAAACATTTGTGCAAATGTATGTGTTTTACAGAGCAACAAACAAACTGGAGTTCTGCTCCTCAGCTTCTTTGTTATTCTTACTGCGATGATAACAGTCCCTTGAGTAAAAGCACTAGGATAAAAATCTTTATTAAAAAATTTAGATCCAAGTTTGTGATATTTTTCACAGTTATTGACCTCAGAAAAAAGATGAAGAAGAAACTCCAAACTCATACTAAGGACTCCGTTTCACATAATACTGTTTTTTGATGACACTTGAAAGTGAAAATATTTCAGGAATGCTTAGCTTATTTTTAAAGCAATCTCTATGGGGCAGGTACCTTGACTGAAGCCTGAGAAACTAGGCAAGACCCTGGAAAAAAAAGAAATACCTTTGCAAGTGATATTAACTCAAGGGTTTTAGGGAATGAAAATAGGGATTTGTCACTGGAGCATATTCCAGCAGTGCTCCCTTTCTAAATAGGGAAGTTATTTGGCTTCATTTTAATTCAATCAGTATTTGTCTTTCAGGTACTTCATGGCAGTCATGTGAGGACTTGCAGAACTCTTAAATGGCATTTTCATTGTCTTTTTTCTGAGCATCCCTGTGAGGCGTGTGCGGAGCTGACACGCTGGACTGTGTACTTTGACCTCTGCCATGGCCTGTCTTGGCAGGATGTGAGACCACACCAGAGCCCAGCTGTGCTCTCACTGGCAGCTGCACTCACCTTCCCATGAAACTTAGGGTGACAGCAATATGAGCATTTCTCCAGCATCAGGATGTAGACAGGACATTCATTTGAACCCATAAGATCAGAAGTATTTCTGGTTCCCTACATTTAGAGTTAAGTGCAAAATTGTAACAGGTTTGGGGAAGGGGATGAGGGACAGTACCTTAATTAAAGACTTAGGAACAGGATTGAGCAGAAAATTTTAGGCCAGCAAGGACTCAAGCTTATTTTTTCTCACAGGTAGGCTACTATCTGAGCTGACCTTTCTCCCTTGATTTACAAGTAATATGTAAATGGAAGTAAAACCAAAAGAATCTAAATGTTTATTTTTGAAACGCACACATCTTCACAACACAGAGAATTCTCTGTTATTTCTTGTTCCTGGTTTTAGAAATTCAGGTTCTAATAACACCAAATCCTACTTTTTCTTATACATGAGGAAGTTACTGCATGCTCCTGATTCAATGTTCTTATCTCAAACTTTTATAAAGTGTGATCCTAAGGAGGCAAATGTTAATACTAGAAAAACAAAAACAAAAGCAAGCAAACAAACAAAAACCAAAACAGAAAACAAAAACAAAAACAAACAAACAAACAAAACCCCCCAAAACCCACCACAAACCAACAAACTTGCCTGTAGACTCAAGTGTTTGAAGCTACCAGAAATGTGATCTTTTTAATGTTCTTGAAGAGAGATACTTCTGACCAAAGTAGTTGAGGTGGCAGAGGTGAGTTAGGTTCAAATTTGGTGCTGCATGGAGAAATCACCATGCCTTGCACAGTTGCTTGTGTGGGTGCACACATGTGCATACACACAGGCACACACAGGTGCACACACACAAACACGTGTATTTTTTCTCTTCCATGTTTTAAGCCTAAGACCAGTTTATTGTTTTGCATTAAAAATTTGAAGTAAGTTCATTTAAAATCACAGTATCTGGATTTGGTGAGGCAAGGGTGAAGTGTACACTCTAAGTCACAGAAAAAAGCCTTTACATTAAAAATGACTGTAGTTATATTTGTCTCAGCCTTTTCCCTTTAGTAACAGTTTAAAGAAAGAAAAGGAAAACAATTCCTCTTGAAGACTATTGAACCTGACACAAAAGACTGTAAAAGCTTGAAACATGGTCGGATGTGGAAATACATATTTCAGCAATTTGTAAATTGTGCATTATATACTCAATGAATAATTGTGGTCTGTTTACCAAATATGAATATAGACAATTGTTAATGTACTATCATATCAGTCCATGTGAAAGAGGCATTATATAGCTGATACAAAAATGCACATTGAAGAAACAGAACCAAAGAAAGAAATACTTGCTGCTGTTCAAGCATTAATAAGAGCTGTTTTAATGTTGTTAAAGACTGGAAGAAATCTCATTCTGAGACAACTAAAACTTTTCAGATTCCCTTCCCTGAATGTATGTTATCAGAGAGCAAAATGCATCCACATATGATGTGTTGTTATCTTGTCTGTCTCTTTTTCTAATTCCGTCTTTTGATGTCATTTAAAAATGGCTAGGGGAGTGTTTTGAAGGCTTGCAAAAAAAAAAGAAAAAAAAGAAAAAAACCAAAACCCAACAAAAAAACCCCAACAAACCTGCTCCCATTTCCAAGACAAGTGTTGCTATGAAGTCTCAGGAATCAGCTTGGGTGAGTTATTGCAAATCCTTTAAAAAAATGGGAACACACGGGCTACAATAGCTCTATTTAAAACAGAAAATCCACTCTGTGTGTGTGGTGTGTGTGTGTGTGTGTGTGTGTGCAGGCAAACATGGCATTCAGGAGAGTGAAATGAAATGAGCCAGAAACTTCTCACATTTTCCTGGCATCTGTGGCGTGTCGCCATATGAGAACCATATGACTGCTGGCAGATTGGCATGTCAGCTCAAGCATGTACAACTTGACCTCACGGAGCTCTGTGTTTATCAGTTTATAACAGGAATATTGATACAATTTTAGCTGCAGTCTTTCTGTGCAAGGACACTTCATCCTTTCACAGTCCTAATTCTCCTTTGCTAAAATGACAGCACCTTGTTTTTGAAGTTGCTTTTCCACTTGGGGAAAAAAAAAGCAAAGGCGGCAGAAGACAGCAGAAAGCTGTTCTGTGTGCCAGAATGATGTTTCATTCATTGTTTTGTTAACTGTGAAGTCCTTAGTGGAGTTTGTCACAGGATTGCCTGGCTGACTTGTGCTGTCTTTGTGACTGAAAAGCACAGCAGTATTAAAAACAGAGGTGGAGGCAAAAATCTGGAATGTTGTTAAAGCTGCAAGTTATTGCTGAATTATATCTGCACAGAGCAGTCCCAGTGTTTATTCACTCAGAAAAAGGATAAAAAGATAGTACATAAAAATGTGTACGAGTAGTTTTTCACCTCAAGTTTGTTTTCCTGATCTCCAAATGAGGGGAATATAAGCATGCATGTAGCAGTTGCATTACATATATATCCAATTAAATATTACAATCTTGAACAAGATATAAAATCTGAGACAAACAGCTCTTCATCCAGAATGAGAAACTGGATATATGTGTAATCATAAATCTGAGTTTGCTGCAACAATTCAGATGTCATACAAACTTGTCTGGTTGTTTATGGCAGGTGAGAGTTGGTAACAATGAAATGAAGCAGGTACGGTCGAATCATGACCTGGATTGGAGACAGAAATAAGAAGTACAGAGAGTACTCTTGACCATATGATTTCATGTAAACTGCCTTGGTCACCACCATTTCCTTTAAGAATAAGAGTATATCTTATATCCTCAAGAACTTAAACAAGCACTTTGGCTTGTTCCACTTACCAGCGTGGAAAGATGATGTACTGAACACGCACTGCTTCACATTAACGCCCGCAACTGCAGTCATGCCATCTCACAGAAATAACGTTATTCATATCTGCTCAAGCTTCCTTGAAGGTTAAGCTTTAAACTGCTGTGATTTTCTAATTTTCTCTATACTGGCAACTTAATTAGAATCTCATCAGAGCAGATTCTAGGACTGACATTAAAACTTCCTCACCCACTGTCTTGACGAGAAACATTACAGAGACAAGTACTACTTGTAATATTAGGCTTTTTGTAAGGACTGGCATGAAGGGTAGGTGGAAAAGCAGTGAAGAACACCATTAAAAAATTAATTAGATAACATTCTGAAGACAAAAAAGAAAATATAGAGTAATTTTGCTTCTTCAATTTAAAAAACAACTAGGAACAGAAAGAAAGTGAGATCTAAAATTTCACTTTCCCCAGGGACTGACTATGGGACTATATGGCAGACAAAGAAATATCCTGCCAATATGCAATTATATGTCCCTATAAGACTCTGTATAACTCAAATATGCAATCTGTGGTGATCAAAATTGCCACTTACAATGTCCTCGAGAAAATTTATCAGAAAGTCTAAAATACTTGGATGTATTTTCCAGAATTATATTCAATGGTCTTTTCATGCCGATGGATTGGAAGAAAGACTAAAATAGAAATAAAAAAGGGAGGGGAAATGGCTCTGTTCTGCTGAAAATGGAGAGCTATTTATTTCTAGTTTGTTTTGGCAGGTGATGTTTGGCCAGCAAATCTAATATTGTGGTAAGGCCAAACGTTTTTGAGTTTACCCATCTGTAACCTCCACACAAGCTACAAAATTTTAAAAATTCAAAGTTTCAGAATCTTTTATGCATGATGAACTCTGATTTAGTTTTCATTATCATCTGTAGTCTGAATCTCTGCTGATAGCTTGAGAAAACTTGCCATATCAAATTACAACAAAAAGATGTCCAGTCTATGGAAATGAACAATGAGCAACATCTATTTGACAATTGTCTCTTACGTTGAGACATGATCTGTCAAAAGCACCACCGTAGATCAATGATGACATCTAAAGAGGCAAACTGCATATTCAGAAAAGACTATTGAAAATAAAATATGATCACAAATTCTCATGGATTTGCCAGCTAATGAATTTATACACAGATTTTCTCTGTTGCTCACTTGTACGACTTGAACACATGGATGGGGTAGGCTGTCCACAAAATATATATATGGGTTTGGAATTATTTTCCTTTATTAGGACACAAGAAAAAGATTTTTAGTTTCAGCCAGACTTATCATGTTATTTTATGTATAATTTATCATTTTGAATGGTACTTAGAGAAGTACAAAGAATCAGAAATGTGCGTGTCATTCATGATGGTAATATGCATATTCAAGGAAAGGTAAATTCACTTCTGAGCACTGAGCTCATCTTAAGCCATGGGCAACAGCAATTAAATTGTCATCATCTGGAGAGAATAACATAAATCTGCACAAAACAATTTAATAGATCTTACAGTCATTATGGTATAAACTTGAATAAATGGTAGATTTATACATGAACAAGCAATGCCTCTCATCATTAGATAGTAGTTAGTGTAAGTGGACCAGTCAAGCTGTTTGTGCCTTTTTGTTTCTTTTCAAAGAATTGTAGTGGGGGGTGCCTAAGCATATGATTCAGAAGGGAGGGAAAATCATTTACTGCAGCATGTGGACAGGTTTGAGTGAGAGCAGATTTCCATGCAGGAATGAAATATGAGCCAGGGAAAACACCCCTTTTTGAATACACTCACAAGCCCTGATTACATGGCCCACAGCTGGAGTTAATCCAGATTCCTGTTTAATTAAATAGTAGCAGGCATTCTGCTGCCTTACATCAAAATGCAAAGTGATGGAGGTGAAATTCAAAAAGTGACACCTACCTCTCCTCATTGCTCCTGAGAAAATACAAGATTTATTTTAAATATTTTAACAAAAATGTATTCACTGTGCAGGACAAATTTTAAATGCACAGGGTGAGTTCTAACTGCATAGAGAAATGTATGGAATAAAGTCATGGCTTGGTACTAATATATTAAATTTTATTATTGAATAAACTCCCTATGAAATAATCTGTGCTATAATTTCTTGTGAGACCATCTTATTCTGGGTCTGCATTATCAACCTGTCTCTGAAAGAGAATAATCCAAACTTTTTTTCTTTCACAACAATAAGAATAAAACCTTCAGCTGAAGGATGTCTATATGAGAAACAGTCCCATTATATATTGTACCATTTTAAAGCTGGGGACTTAGTGAAATATCTATCCTTTAGCATCTATATAGCTATATTCCATTTTTTTCACAGGTGAGAGTCGAAATTTCTTCAGTCTTTGAGGAGCAGGAACTCATCTGTAGTGCAGGTCAAGTGAGATGTAACAGGCACCATCCAAGGTTATAGGTTGTGATAGAAATAAACAGGTGACAACTGTCTCACAAACTTAAAAGAATATGTATGTTCTACTTCTCCCTAAACAGATTTTCTTTATTATTCTGTTAATCTATGACCCAAGTATCCTGATTTCATAGCATGACAGAGGCTGTCTGATTTTAAAAAGCACAGATACACTTGGGGAAACACAGAACATGTGTATTTTTGCTGTCATTGAAGAATACATTTTTTTCCAGTGTATAATCTCATGTAGGAAACAACAAAGATACATATTATAGGAGTTCTGCATTTTTATAGCACCATATGGTAAACATGGATAGCATTCTGAATGAAATAACAACGACAACAACCACTACCCTCTTGGTTTTCTCTTGGTCAAGAAATACAAGTGTTGAGTTGGCTTTGTTATTTGGCTGCAGTCAACAGCAAAGAAAACTGTTGACCATGGACAGCAAAGAGGTCCTTGAGGAGAAAGATGACTACTGGGGTGGTAAGCAAAAAGTGGAGGTTAGAAAAGCAACACTTGCCCCACAAGCACAGCTGGTCCAGCCTTTAAAAAATATTTATTTCTATACTTTTCCTTAAAAGCATAAAATGGGAGCAGTAAACAAACTTGAATTGCAGATAGCTTAACAGTGAAAAAAGTTTAATGTTGTCTTTATGTAACTCCTTATTAACTAATGTAATGCCTTTCACAGACATTACTAAGCCAAAAATCAGCAGGATTAAGCAAATATATAAAAGGTTTCTGTGCCTATTGAGAGCATTCCAGTCACATTACATTAGAATAAATTATTTTCTAATACTATGAGTACCACTATCTTAAAGAAGAAAATACTCTGACTGCCTGTTCATTTTGGCTAGCACATTATTTCCACTGCAGGAAATAGCTTAATATGCATTTTAAATCTTGCTGTGACATGTAAGAGGCCAACTAGATGGACTGTTGGTCTGATGTGGCATGGTTATTCTTCTATTCCTTATGATGGTTCTTAATTTTTGTCTGTTTTAGAATAATCCTTCTTTAGAAGGGTTATTCTTCCTTTAGAATTTAGGCACATTCTTGAGCACATAGAAATACATTCTTTGTTTCGTATGTCTTAGCTGCCCCTGTCCCATTGCCCTCTGTGCCCTCTATCAGTCTGAATGCAGACCCTCTCCCTGGAGTCCCTCTGTATGTTTCTCCTTAACTCTTAACACTTTTCAACCCTGTGAAACAACATTTAAAGATCAACCTAAAGCCTAAATTATTAATTCATTTCCATCTTTCTCTGCACCTTAATTCCATAGTCTTGCCACAGTAGCGGGCTTGGCAGGTATGGAAAGAATAGCAATTAATGCATTCAGGTTTCCTGACATCTAGAAAACAGAGCAACAATTCAGAGGAAGATAACAGCTGCTCTAAATTCTGCCTAACATATCTGCAAAATCTTTCCAAGTTAGGCACCTCTCCGTTTTCAAATCCAGCCTTGATATGCCTCTTTTTCTTCTCTGTTTTTTGACCCCAGGGTTTTTTCCCTCTTCACACATCTGGAATAGAGCCGTCAGAAGCGATGCTTTGCTTCAGGTTTCCTCTCTCGGGCAGCTCTTGGAGGGCAGGGTGCAGCCGGCCTCAGCTTGCGCTGCCCCCCTGCTCCTGGCTCCCATTCCTCCCTCCCCGATGTTCCTGGCCGTGGAGCTGTGTTGGAAACAGGCTTCTGGGCACCGTGCTCTGGGCAGTGTGTGCTAGCATACAAACCACAGGTAAATCATGTGCTCTATAAAATGAAGCATTTCGATCCAAGAGTAGAGGGACATCATCTCCATTTTCTTGCCAGCCACATCACAGCCTCTGCAATACATTCACTTTATGACATTTTAAAAAGGGCAAGGATCTGCCATCACAGCTGCTTTATCTACATGCATTTTGTGTGTGTTCCACACATGCATAGCATGTCTGCAGGAGTCCCAAGAAACCCTGCAGGGCTCCCATGCTGGGATCATCTTCCCTGTGTGATGGTGTGATGGTTTTTCTGGCGTGTGGATATGATCACATACCTTCTGCAGGAAGGCAGGAGAGGCAGGGGTGCCCCAGACTGGTAAGGATGCTGTCCTATAGCTCAGTCCTATATCCTGGTGTTACTGGGGAAAGTCTGGAGCACCCTGTCTAGTTAATGTTTCCTCATTGCATCATAATTGTTTTATATTTAGGTTTTGTCCTCTCTCTGCTGTTGGGTGTGGGGTTTTTTTTTTTTGGTTGGGGTTTTTTTTGTTTGTTTTTGTTTTTTCTTTGTTTTTGTGTTTGTGTTTTTTTGTTGTTGTTTATTTGTTTTTGTTTGTTTGTGGGTTTTTGTGGGTTTTTTGTGGGTTTTTTTGTTTTGGTTTGTTTTGGTTTGGGGTTTTTTGTTTGTTTTTTGGGTTTTTTGGTTTTTTTGTTGGGTTTTTTGGTTTTTTTGTTTTGTTTTGGTTTGGTTTTTTTTTTCCTTCTTCTTCTTCTTCAGACTATATTTGACCATCTTTACCTCCATGTATTACTCCTGCTTGGTTCTTTTTCCTGCTATGCTCATATTTTTCCAACTCTTTATAGCCACATTTCTGCCCAAAACAGAGAACTTAATTTTTTAAGGGAAACAAGCTCTAATTTGAAGCCTAGTTTTTGTTTTCTCAAAATGGACTTTCCACTTGTGGCAACTTCCTTCCTTCCGTCAAATCCAGTATTAAAAATTGTTGGAAAGATTAGCCAGACAGGATTAAAAAATAAACATTTTAATAAAATGTCTTTTTGGTTTTGAATGACAGAGCAAGGCTGTGTGTATGATATACTATAAAAAGCCTTAAATATCAGTATATTATGCATAATAGTAACAGCTATTCTTTCTGAAGGTGCCATTTATCAGCGTCTGAGGAGGTTATTTAAGTGAGTAGTTTAACAAACATGAACTAAAGTGTAATGTTTATCAGCTGTCCTGTTTAACTCTAAATAACCTAGAAGAAGATGGCTCTTAAAAATGAAATGGACATCAATCAATATGCATTGCCAGTTTATATGAGAGGTTATATATAGCCCTATAGAAACAATGCATGGGAGCTGTGCTGCTGGGGGTCACTTGACCAGGCAAAGGAGAGAGGCTGAGTCATACACCTTGGGCAGACACAGACAAGCACTCTGTCATTTTAATAATGCTCTCATTGCAGAAAGTTTCGCCAGTTATGGCCATGGTGCTTAATTGCCCTCATTTATCTCCCTAATAAGTGATGTCATTGAGTTAGAGCTGCTGAACCTATACAACTGGCAAGTCAGTCAGTAAACCTGCTATCCACACCTACTGATGAAGAGGGGGGATAAAAGGGAGTAAGAAATGCAGCAAGACCTTAAAACTATACATAGTGAAATTTAGAACAGCAAAACAGATATTTTATTGCCTTATTTCTCTACTTGTCTGATACTATCCACATTTATCGAGAAGTTAAAAGCTGAAAATACATACATAGAAACCCCCAAATTCTCTGAGTATAGAAGCAAACCCATTTGTACTGCCAGCTTGAGAGTTTAAGGGGTGACAGTGTCCTTTGGTCCTGCTGCATCTTCATAAAGGTAGAGGAAACTGCAAGTCTGCACAGTGGATCTGTCACTCTGTGCAGAGAAAAAAAAAGTGCTTTCAACTCCATATTTTCATTTGTTGCAAGGCTTTAGTTTTGAGTGATGTAGATGAATGAAAGCAATAAAAAGAAAAAAGCAAACAAAAAGCTCCCCAAATGGCTTTCCTCAGGCTGAGTGAACAAGTAGAGAAAAAGGCCAAATACATTCTCAGCAGTGAGTTATCTCCATAGGGTACAAATCACTGCCATTTCCAAGTCTTGGTCTCCCTTGCAGAGGTTACCACCTGCTGCATTTCCAGGAGGTCTGGATGGTGTTACCGTGGCCTGGCCAGGGGCCGTCAGCAGTACTGTGCTTAAGGAAGGATGATCTGTGACCATGCAGGAAATGTGTCCAAGGGGGCTGGAGTTTTTTTTGTTTACTTGCCTGTTCTCCTACATTTCTAGGTAGGAAACTTTCTCTAAAAGGAATTTTGACAGAGGTCAGCTTTGGGGGCCAGTCTGGAGTTTCTTCTCAGATCTGCCCTTTAATGGGGGAAAATGTGAGAGGGCTGTTAACATCCTTCCTAGAAATCCTCTTTTCCCAGTCTCAGGAAGTAAATGGCTGGAGTCTGACAATTAAGAAAAGTTGCTGAGTCTCTGTTAACCTTTGTGTCTACAAGGGTAGAGAGCAGCAGGACTTTACAAGTCTGAGCAGGCTAAAAGTGGTCATGCAAGATGATGGGAGTCTTGAGGCATCCTTGCTGCTTCATGCAGGAAATTAGGTGATTATTTGGAATAACTTCCTGGGAATTGCTAGGAAAGCATAAAGGGAGTGAAGGAGGCTGAGCATGAGTAGAGAAAAGCCAAAGGGCTTCTGCAGGGCCTGAATTAGGTAAGTGCCTACGTGAGAAAATGAGAGGTAGAGCAGGGGAGGACCAATAACCTGCAGCAAAGCCAGTCTCCTCAGGCTTCTCCTTTCTCAGTTTGTTTCTATTATTCCATCCTTTTCCAAACTGGGGAAAATGGTTTTTAGAAATGCTTCCTGTTTATGGCATGGCTTTAGATTTTTTTTAAGGTCTTGCACCTCTCTCTGGAGCCCTTAAACTGCCTGTGGGCAGATAGCTTGCCACCGCAGCGCCGAGAGACTTCCTCAGCAGAGTTCACAACTGTGGCTAACAGTTTGGGTGGTTCTACTAAAAATACATTACACCTGGAGATACTTGATGACTCTTTTCCCAGAGCTGATGAAAATTACTGTTACTTTTTTGAAGGGAATTTTCAGGAAGTGTTAAATGTATCTATAATAAGAGGAGTTGGCTTTAAATGTAATATTCACCACAGCTTTGAACTGTTGGTAAATCCAGTTTGCTTCCTACAATATCCCCACATTTCTTTATGGAAATAACTTCACACAGTTGGAATCTGTGAGAAGGAAGGTGATATGGGTCATGAAATTATACCAGATTTTAATTTCTACTGTATGAAATTCATAGCGTGCAGGATCTTAAACAGCAGCTACCAAGTTAGATTGTATTCTTAATATAGACTCTGAAACCCTTTTATGATTAAATGTTGACTTTTCCTACGTGAAAGCACAAAAGGTTGATGCTGTGTGGGAAGTTCAAGGTACCCAGATTACAGGGTGTAAAAATAAGGATAAAAATGATTTTTTTTTTTTTCCTTTTAGAGTCCTTTTAAAATGTTGGAAAAATGTTCCAGGTCATTTTAAAACCAGTGTTTTTGAAATGTTGTTAGCATGATGAACTATTACAAAAATTATGGGATAAAACCTTTGTTTTCAGTGGTGCTAAAGAAGATTTTAAACCAAGAACTACTTATTACAAACCCACAAACTCAAATTTGTGTTTAAAAATTATGAAGAAAAATACTTTTATTTGCTCCAGTATACCTTTAAAGCATTTTCATGTTCCTAAATGAACAACTTGGTAAAAAAATAGTGCAACTTTACAAAATGTTTGAATTTTAGTGATGCAAATTTGTAAGAATTTCACACACTTGACTGTGACAGGGACAGGCACTTGGTCTGTGAAGGGCTAGGGATTTACTGGGACTGGAAGGCTGCAGCAAAAGTAGGAAATAGAGACAGGAAAGGAAAATACCTCAACTGCACAAGCCAGAAAGTAGTGAAAAATGGAAATGCCAAGAAGATAGACTTGGGCATTGACCACCTCCCTAGCAAGCCTGTTCCAACGTCTGACCACCCTCTCCATTGTCCAGTCTGAACCTCGCCATGTGCAGCTTGGAACCATTCCCATGTAACCTGTCACTGGGTACAGGGAGGAGGGATCCACACCAAACTCTTCACTTCCCCTCCTCAGGAAGCTGGAGAGAGCCATGGGGTCACCCCTCAGCCTCCTTTTATCCTCCAGAAGAGACAAACTGCTCCTCACAGCTTTTCAATCCTTACACCATCTTGGCTGACCACCTCTGGACTCATTCAAGGACCTTCACATCCTGCTTAAATTATGGGGCCAAGAACTCCAGAGAGTATTCAAGGTTTCTCATGTCTGTGCCTTTTGGGGTTTTCTTCTATGGAACATGTAGATGATATAAAGTAATAAAGGAGCAAATTTTTAATAAGCTGTGAATTAAGTATAGTCTTACAACAAATGAAATATCAAGGTATGATTTAAATGAAAGGACCTTTTAGAAAGCAATAAGTTTTCTTCGCTGAGTTTCAGTGAAGTTGCTCTTGATGCCTAAGTAAATATCACATGGCAATATTAGCACAACCAAGGAGGGTATTATTTGGATCAAAATATAGATATATACCAAAAGAAATGATTCAAAGAAAGCTGCTTTGGGTGATATCAGGGTAATGATGTTGTAAAACACTATTTCTGACTAGTAACCTTATCTTTCACACTCTTTGCACGATATCAAAGATGCCATATTAAGGGAGGTTTAAAAATAAATAATTTTTTCTACTTCCTGAAATGAAGGGCTTTTCATCAGAGCATAAATTCAGTACAAAAAATTTAAAAAACCTTTGCAATTTTTCTGCAAAATTAAACACTGCTATCTGAACCATTGAGAGAAATATATTTACATATTTCAGGCTAAAGATCTTTTGTAAATGTTTAGTTACCACATTCAAACCTTTCAACACTTCCCCCGAAATCACATTATTCTTATGAAGATACAACAAGAAGTCAAAGAATAAAATGTAAAAAAGCTCCACTTCAGTAATATGAAGGTTGTGAAAAGAGCTGACAGCATCCAGGAAGCTCAAAGTTAGAGATGACAGCCTGTCCTTAACTCATGCTGTGTGAAAAAAGCAAATTTCACTAATGCATATTAGCTGAGCCCAAAGTTTGAACCCCTCAGCCCATCCCTCCTTCTCTATTTGAGCTATGGGAGCTGTTGTTTTGAGGTCTGATTTTCAAACTTGGCTTCGGTGTTGCTGTTAGAAGGCGTGCGTGGCACTTGCACACAACACAAATCTCTGCTCAGAAGCTCTGTTCCGTCCAGGCACGTGCCAGTGCAGCAGCCAGGAGGAGAGATGTGAGTTACAGACACCGATGTGTTTCTGCAGGCTTTGAGGACTTCACCAAAGGCACAACAGCTTGCTGTACACCTCTTCAGAAAACATTTGTTTGACGCGCTTTCTACCTTTCACCCTTGCTATGGTTTATTGGCCTTGTATGCGTTTCTAACTTGTGATGCTCAGTAAGGATAAATTTAACAAGTGCACCACGTATGTTTACACTGCCTCCATTCCCAAAGTCAGTTCTGGTGACTCTGGTTGGGGGAAATAACTGCACTTCAACATGCTATGTAGCCAGCAAAAAGGAAGCAGGACAGACTTCCACTCAAAACTTAGGAATTTTAAATGTAGAAACAGGTTTCTTGAAAAATGAGTAAAGCAATTTTCTATTAGTCCACAGCCTAAGAAATCTCTCTTGCCCTTCCTAATATACCACCAAGAACAGTTTCTGCTAAAAAGAAACACTTTCTCCAATTGTTTAAGTCCTGCTATACCTCTTACAAATAGAGCTTAAAACTACACAAGTTGGACAAAAGTCTGCGTCTATCTTCTAGAATTTCTTTTTTACAAACCAGTGATCAAAGTTTCAGTTTCTGTAAAAAGTGATCAAAATTTCAGTATCTGTAATTCATAAATCTGAAGGATTCCACATACTTCAGTATAAGTAAGGTGCCTGCAGGATTCTGATGATTTCTTTCTTTGAATGCTCCTTTTCTTCAGTGTTGCTCCCAAGTTACTGTGCACTGGTGTTGCTGTGCATTTGTATTGCAGATAAATCTGAGGAGTTTCCATAAGAGTGAGCTTTGGCAACATTCACCGGTTCTTGTGGGATAACATTTCAGTGACCCCTATTTGTGAAGCCTTCCTGCCCATTCCTGACAATGTCTCCTTAAAAAACCTGAGCTCAAACCACTGGTGGAAAGGTGCTGGTAGCAGAATAATAATAATAAAAATAATAACAACATTTAAAAAAAAAAAAAAAAAAAAAAAAAAAAACAACAAAAACCAACCAGCCCCCAGACTAGAGAAGGTACTTAAAAAAATTAGAACATCTGAGATAAAAAGGTGTAGAGAACATGACAGTCTGTCAGTAGAAGTCTGAGCTGATAAAGCCAGCAGTTTGTTGAAATGTAACGGCCTCCTACTAAAATGCTAGGAGAGTAACAAGGCACCCAAGCAAGGAGAAAAAAAAAAAAAAAAGCTGAATGAACATTTTAATTAACTCATGTGCAATTTTAATTAAAAACATAATGTGTCAGGAAAATGAATAATGCCTTGGGGCAATAAAATAGCTAGAATTTCTGTTCAGTCTTCTGCTTCATATCTTTTATGGAAGAAGGATATTATTGTTAAAATGAAAAAACACCCTTCCAGCCTCCTTCCCCCTTCTCCACGCACATCTAACAAGAATGCTTAACATAACAAAACCCAAAGGTGTGGACAAAAGGAACAGGATTAAATCAGAGCACGGTACAAGATATTTTGTGCTACCATCATGTTGGTTGTGTCACTTTTATCAGAAAAACTTTGACCTTCAGTTTCAAAGTCGGTGTTTTGGTCTTAATAAAATATGCTCAGAAAATGTGGATGCCCATTTTTTTGTGTGTGAAAAATTGAAATATCTGAATATTATCAGGCCTTGATGATAATATTCAAATATAAGTGGTAGTCTCCATCCTTTACAGATGAAGCAATTTTAAGACATTGGGATTCTATAACCTGAGATACCAGTAGTCACGACTTTTTAAATGTGAAAAAATAAGTTTTTCAAATATTAGAAAGGAAAAGAAATAAAATAAAGCACGGGCGAAAAAAGTTGAGGAAAGTTAACTTTCCCCAAACAGAAAATGTATAATGTCCAAACCTATTTATTTCTTTTCTTTGCCCAGATACCACTCACTGAAAGAGATTTGAAATTCTAGCAGCTATAGCATAGCCTGGGGCAAAGGCAGGGTCACAAGCACCATCATGTAACACATTTTAAAGGCTGTCAGAGATGTTTCTTCAGTGTCTGTGTCCTCAGCAGTCCCAGAGTCACTGGTTTGCTGCAGGGACTTGCTACCTGGTCATACCTTTTCCGTGGCTCACATCATTTTGACCGTAAATCACATCTAAGCTGTGAGAAGGCTGTTTGCCTTAATGTGCTCTGAAAGCATATGAAGCTTTGTGTGCAAAAGGTGCTGGGCCACATCCAGTCTGCAGCACGTTTTGCACAACCCTGGTCTCACAGGGTTCTACACCAAGTCCTGGCACTGAGGATCTCCTCTAACCCTGCCCCCTGCACCCTGCGTGTGTTCAAAACTCTCACAGGAAAGGGTTTTTTTTCTTAATATCAAATATAAACCTACCCTCTGCCAGTTTAAAGCCATTTCCTCTTGTCCTGTCACTACATGCTCTTGTAAAATGTCCCTCTGCAGTTGTCTCATAGCCCCTTCAGGTACTGGAAGGTACTAGAAGATCTGCCCAGAGCCTCTTCTCCAGGCTGAACAGCCCCAGCTCTCCCAGCCTATCCTCATAAGAGAGGTGTTCATCCCTCTGGTCATCTTCATGGCCCTTCTCTGAACTTGCTCCAACAGGTCCACATCCTTCTTGTGTTTGTTGCCCCAGAGCTGGACAGAGTACTCCAAGTGCTCCCTTGCCAAAGCAGAGTAGAGGAGGTTAATCATCTCCCTCAATGTGCTGCTCAGGTGTAAATGTTTTTAGGTGTGTTTTAATTCTCATTGTCCTGCTTTGATTTTGAGTCACAATTAGTTCCATTAATTTCCCCAAGTCAAGTCTGTTTTGCCTATGACAGTAAACAGTGGGTGATCTCTCCCTGCCCTTACCTCAGCTCATGGGCTTTTTGTTATATTTTCTCTCACCTGTCCAGCTGAGGAGGAGAGCGATAGAACACTTTTGGTGGGTACCTGGCATCCAGCCAGAGTTAAACCATCAGATCATGCTTCTTTTGAGGTAGCCTACGAATTTCCAAGGACAAACAGATGCAGTTTGTTCCCTTCCCAGGGCAGGGGGTGATGGAAGGCTCACCTGAGCCTGGTGGCCACCCAGCAGAAGCATCTCTGCCTCTGGGGCTGCAGTGGTGTCAGCTGCACCCTCAAGCATCAGCACATCACAGCTCACAGGCCAAACTCAAGAGGGGTAAGCCAAGCTTTAGTTTTCAGACATCCAGAAAATAGTGGAAGGCTTGCTGCAGAAGCATGTAGGAATCAGAAATTAAACAAACAGGAGGTAAAAATCAGCCTCCAAATCTCTCTGCCTCTGAGATCAATGCATTTAGAGTGTGGATATATCTACATTTGCACAAATCACAGGAATTCCTGAGCACAATGTTGTAATGTTTTCTGGAGCCTGAGGGAAATACCTAATGTGATTTTAACTGTACAGAGGATTCCTTTTCAAGAATGCTTTTTAAAATACCTTCTTAGACCTGTTACTTGTCTTTTCCCCTTTTTGTTTCCCACTAAATTTCAGGCTTTAGCACAGCTAATAAATAAACAATATAATTTCAGGTTGCATGCATTATTGCTGAACAATAAATGTGTTTTAACAATATGCCTGTCATTTATGCTTGCTTCTCATAAACAAGCTTGCTTTTGTCATGGCAGCAGTGCCCACTGGAAGAGTTAATTTATGCAAATTCTGGATAATATTAAAGTTTAATTTTCTTTTTTCCCTTCCTTTTTCCCCTAGTCATTCACTTGATTCTAAGACTGTCATTCACTGGAGGAATAGTAAAGCAACATTTGATTTAGGAGAGAAATCACAGTTCATGTTTCAAATCCTGAATATTCACAATAAGCTGAGACAAATTATTACAGAATTATTCATCAAATTGCTTTGAATAACAAATAAATGTTGTGGAATTACAGTCTGAATGCAGACTTTCACAAAAAGCAAATACAGTAAAATGATTTAAATAAGTTCTTCAGTACTAACTAGTGTTTAGATTGCTATACTCTTGGATCTTATAAGCAGCAAGTTCCTTTTTAATTTATCCCATTGGTTTCAAGGGGATGATCAGTACAGGTTTAATTTGCAAGATAAAAAATTTGCAATGAAAATGCCCAACAACAGAAAAGAAAAGTATTTTGACAGCTTGATGCAGTATTGAAAGATCTAGAAGAAAGATGTGCTTACCCTCATGAGCCATAATGCAAGTTTTTTCCTTGTGTCCTGAGTGTTTATAGACTTACACCAGATGCTAAGGAGCTGGAGTTTGACCACTTAATATTGAATTCTTCTGTGCACTTGGCCTGTCTTAGAGGACTGTGAAAACCATGTCCTTAGGTGAGTTTGAATGGTCTGTGTATATAAGAGACATGCTGCCTCTAATAACAGCAGCTACAAGGATTTGTACAGCCTGAACTAAGCAGGCAGGGACTGAGCAGAGGCTCCAGAAGGCTAATTCCAGATATTGGCTGACAGTTATTTTCTCTAAATTCCTACTTAAATCACTTTGGTTAAAAACTATTAAAACCATCTATTTGTATTTTGCTTAGTAAGGATTTGTTTGCATCAAAACTGCAGCCAAAATTCAGTTGGTCACATTTGCTTTGGTAGAAGTCCACATGGGGACACTGCTGCAATAAATCTGCCTGCTTTTGAGACAGATCAGGATTAGAGAGTCATAAAAGTATAGCTAGTTGCAAAATCAGAGTTTTTCACCCACCTCCCAAAAAGGCAAAGGTATTTACAATTACTCTGCAGCACAATGAAACACAGTGGTCTAGCAGGTTCCAGCAGCAAGCTCTGTCCATCCCTTTTAAATCTCCCTGTATGGCAAATACACATTTGCAAGAAAAAAAAAACCAAAACAAAACCAACAAAACTTTTCCAAAATTCAGAGGGATGAGGTTGGCATCAATCATTAATGCTCTCTGTTGCAGATGAAAAGATAATTAATGTAATCTAGCACATCTTGAGGAAAACAAATGTGCATACAGATATAAACAACAATTCCAATCTTTTAAGGAGTGCTTTAAAGCTGGTGCTTATTAAAACAGTTCATAATCATTCCTATTTCAAATTCTGCAGGAGAATGTGCTGTAATGAGGAATTTAAATTTTTTTAATTAGACATGATTTTATAAAACACACAGATAATTAAAATGGTGAGGATTACCAAGAGAAGGATGAGAAAACACTGTAAGACAGACAGAAAAGAAGCAAAAGGGTGTAAATAAGGAAAAAACCCACAAATCATCACTGATGCATCAAATTTATCCTGCAAAATTTGTAGTGTACTGCAGTTTTAGATTTCACAGCACAAAAAGCCACTATCAAACATTTTTCATAAGGTTATGCTAGCACAGGTAGATTCATACTGACAATTTTATTTGATTAAAGGATGCTTACTAAGCCTTGGAATTTATTTTCGTAAGTTTTAGCACTTCAGAACAGGAAATTGAGGTCTATAGACCATTGCTGTTAAAACTGATCAAAACACATAGATAATAGTTCTTAGCTGTAGAGCCATTGCACAGCTATTTACCCTGATTTGTATTCAGTGCGAGATTGAAACAAATAAAAAATATTTTCTATATAATTTTAAGAAGGAGAGTGATGTTGTTCTGCTAAAAGACAGGAAGGGAGAAGAAGCTGACTCTACAGTGAGCAATTCCTTCTCTTCCACCACCTGGTATGGGTGCCAGGTGGGATGCTGAAGGCTTGTTTGTTCCCCAGCAATGCACAGAAAACACTCTCCAGAACAGTCTCCTTGAGGATGGAGGTGACAGAAGATGTAACCCTTGTTAGCAGGATACATTTGCACCCCAATAGAAGAGTGATCTTATTTCCTTCTTTTTGAGGCATTTAGGAAGATGAGTTCATTTTGTCTTTGTAGAGTTAATAGAAACATTTTTTAAAGGCTTGGGAATGAAGCTTTAGCCGGGACATTCGTTTTGTTTTGTGTTGTCACTGAACCAGCTGATTTTCCACAACAGTTTAAGCAATTTCCAGATTGTAACAGGGGATGCCACACACTAGATAGATACTGAGCAAGTGCCTCTCCAGAGTTGCTGCATTTCCAAATGCTCCATACCAGTGGGAGAAATTCGAGGAAGTACATATGTTGCTTCTAGTTTCCACAATATTTTGGGTGTGACTGACTAGACTCATATGTTCTCATATTTCACCAGCAGATAAGTATTGGACTCAGAAACAATTCCACCCATCAATATGAAAGTGATGTGTGAAGCCAAGAATGTTACTACTTAAGATCTTGCCAACTACCCTTGATCAATAGATGAAGGTCAACTCACTCAAACACATAAAACTATTTCTGATCAATCAGTTCTAGCTGCATAGCTAAGAAATTGTTTATTATTTAGGAGCTAATCTACATATATAAAAGCGCAATGTTCCTTTTACTGATAAATAAATATCCATCAGTGTTGCAAGTGATAATGCTTGTTTTGTAAAGATTTATCTTCTTGACTAGATCTATGAATGATAGCAACCAGAAAGTGTTCAGAACTCATCCTAAAGTGAACTTGCTGAGTAAAGAGATCTTCATATGATGTTTTGATGCACTTGTTCAGCAAAAAAAACCCTGATATGTTGTAGCAGATAAAATCTATCTCTCTTCTTCCTCTAGTAAATAAAGATAAAAAAGCCTGCTTTGAAAGAAATGTCTGAAATTTGGCTAAAAAAGACAACAATAGCTGAACTAGAACATCTTGAAAGAAACTACAATGATATGGAGGAAAAGATTATTTCCTTTTTCATACCATAGCAGATTAAAAATGGAGACATTTGACATTACAGTAGTTTTACTTTTGACAGGGATGTAGAATTTCATGAAGCAAAGTCACCAGCAACATTTTCCCCCGTCTGCAAGCTCATACTGACTTGCTGTTGTCTTTTCTATCTTCTTTCCTAATCTTTACACTGAAAGGATGTCTCTGCTTTCTGGCAATTTTATCTCAAACTTCAATAAGAATACAGTTCCTATAAGGATATGGTACTGATGCTGGTTAAAGTGTAAGCAGTGGCAAAGACCACAGGTTTTTATGAGTGCAGTTCAAAGGATTGTGTTGTTCAAAGGATTATCTCCCTTTCAGTGGGTAGATCTTTCAGATTGTCTTACTTGTGTGTGTGACTGCACCAAGCTCCAGCACAGAGTGCAGAAGTACCATCAGCTTCTGCTCCAGATTGTATCAGGGATGATTTCTCATGTCATCTGTCTTCCTCAGAGAAGGAAAGTAAAGCTTCAAAGAAAAAAATGGCTTGTCATCTCTGCTTCTCTGCTTGGTTCTGCCAATGTTGCAATAGAGAAGATGGTCCTGTTCACACCATGGTCTTGTGGTTTTGTGTCTTCACACTTCATCTGAGGTCAATCACACACGAATGCTGGTGAGCAGTGACGCTTGCTCACTCCTCAGGGCTAGAGGTAGGACTAGTTTGTACCAAAGTGGCTCCATACAGACAACAAAGAATGATTTTTTAGCAAATAATTGATGTCCAATTTTTTTCTGATGGCTTGGCAGCGAGGGAGCTTTGGCTTTGAAGGCACAGAGCTGGAAATAGCTTTATGCACATTTATGATACATGATTTTCAATAAAATGCAGATAAGAAAATTGTTCCTTTACATAACCTCATGACCTTCAGGTTTGTCAAAATTGTCAGAATTTATGGACATTGAAATTTTCTGAGGCACTGAGGTAGGATGATACTTGCCTTGGCTCAGCAGGCTTTAATATGAAGGAGCTTGAGGTGTGGAGCAGTGGTCCAACAACGCCATAGTTCATTCTGTCATAACAGGTGGATTCTCATGTTTGATTTCTTTATTAAGAGTCTTTCTGCCTAAAGGGGCAGAACAGACGTGTATCATGTACCTGTACCTATTTCCTCTTCTTGTTGCTGAGCTTTATCTACAATGATCTTTTAGCAATCCAGGCCAGGTTTCAGTGGCTTGCTATTCCAACATGTTTTGCTCTAAAATCAGGTGCCAGAGACCACCCTGAGAGCCATAGTTATATGGTCTCCAACTTTCAAATCAGACATTAGAGACTTAGATCCCTAGAACTGAGAGATGCCTCACTTGAACAGGTGCCATCCAGCTTGACTTCTATGTACAGATGTGCAGGGCTGACAATGAAAAAAATCCTTTCTTTATCAAGAGATGTGAAATATTTCTATACCCAATTGGTATTAGAAGCTGCTCAGGGATTTTTGACTAATAGACCAAGGAACAAAACTACCTAAGATAGAAAAGGCAATCAATGATATGTGATAAACTGCAGTTCTTAAAATTTTATGGTTTGTTATATTAAGCAATGTGTGTTTATGTGGTAAGAAGAGCACAAAAAATATCATTCCTCCATAAAGCATTGTTCTGTAATGCTTGAGAATTTCAAGTGCTAGTGAGACCTAAATAAACCCCCAGATGCAACCAGCTCATTTATGGCTTGCACTTGATGTTACAGTAGCATGTGCTTTTGATGATTTTATTTTATGAAACCAAAAGTGAGTGAATTCTTGTTTCTTCTCATCCAAATGCCAAAGATTCATGAATTAAGCTTTGTTCAAGGTGAACAATAATTTCAAAATTGTTTTTCTCCTTAGTGAACATCTGATCTGTTCCTGTCAAAATGCATTCCTAAGATGTCTCTTCCTGCTTTTTCCCCAGTAGACAGTTTAAACTGGAGTAAGCTTTGAAAGGTTTTCACACTATAGATGGGCTATTGGGACCTTTAGAAGGTAAGACCTGATTATTGAATATCCTTGAAGAATGTGTCAGTTCCACATGGAGAAGAAGAAGGAAAAAATAGGAAAAATCCTCCGATGGAAATAATTTGTAAGTAGAGAGACTGGGAAAGATTACCTAAGAAAGAAAAATCTTGAGTCTTGGACATTGAAAGTTGTAATTTCACACTGTAAGCAAAAAAGGCCTCTGTTTTTTAGCAGAACAGAGAAGCTGGCTTTCACCACTGCTCTAGTCCCCAGCTACAGAGGTGTGAAATGTTTACTTAGAAAGTGCAATTTTTCACAAATGACAATGTAAAAACATTCGTACCTATGGGAAAACCCCATTTCCATACATGTGTGAATGTATCTAAACATAATGAATTCTATCCACTGGGTCTGTTCAAGGAAGAAATGTTTCCTGGACTGACATCATTCCCTGTATCTCACTGGGGACTTCATCCCCGTGGGTGAATTCTGATGAAGTTCCCTGTTGCTTCTGCTTCTGTCACGACCTCCTGATCTTGTGTGCCATTCCACCACAATTTGGCCTTTCTCCTTCCCAGTTCCATCTACCCTGGAGCCATGATGACTTTCTCCATCTCAAATTCAAAAAAGCTCTAAGTGCAGGCAAAAAGATTAGAAAAAGTAAAAACTGGCTCAAATTTTGGTAAAACCAAAGTCCTACTCATCTGTTTGCTTGAGACCTTTGGAGAGAATGACAAGCAAACCAGCCTTAGATTATCCCTTCAGAGCCAAATTTCACCTGATAATTGAGTTAAGCAACTAGTTATTTCTATAGCATGAGCTATAGAATGTATGAGCAGGATGATAAGGGAAGACTGATTTATGATCACTTGGTATCTGAAAGGTGTAGCATTCAATTTAACTAATAGTATTCCTCTAGATTAGAAAACATCGTAAACACATTGGAAAGCCTTCAGCCCAGACCCATCTACCACAGATATTTTTTTAACATTTTAATTTAGCTATCTGTTTTGGATTACATAAATTAAAAAAAATGAATTCAGTATTTTCTTTCTAAAATAAATCAATTCTGCTACACTGGAATTACCGATTAGATTGAGCATTAGGGAATGTATAAAACTGCATCTTTAACAGACACAACAACATTTCTCAATGAGAATCAAGCAGTTTGCAGTGACCTTCATGTTGATCAGTAGGGGGTCAGTACTGGCATTAAATCATTTTGATTCACAGATGAGATCAACATATTCATATTTGTTTGCCAAATGTGTATTTTAATTTAAGCTTCCTCTGATTGATGCATGTAATTTATGCTGCTTAGAACTAAGGCATCATATTTTTCTTTTTTCCTAACTAACCGGGGGAGACTTTCTTGGAAACAGATAAAGGGAAGAGTCCAGTAATTTGTAGCAATGTGACTACAGCCACACATGTTCTAGAATTAATGTTCTTCATTAGGGTGAGGAGTATCAGCTGTATATATACATCAGGATTTTAATTAACTTGGTCCCCACAACAGGACACATGAGTCAAACTGTTTTTCCTTTATTTTGTATTAGATAAAAAAAAAAAAACCCAAAACCAACATGATGTAAAGTTAAAACAGAAAACAACAAAAAAAGCAATCCCATGCACACACAATAATAAGAAACAAAATCTAAGCGCTTTAGTCAAGGTCAATAATATTTCTGTAAGTCAGAGTAAATCCTCAGGAGTAACTTGGCACTGACAGCTCACAGAGCAGTGCTCTGACTGAGAGATTACCAGTTCTACCTACCCTGCGTAGCCCAGTCTTGTACAAAGGTAGTGATTCATTCATGGGATTGTTTAAATCTTGTTAATGCCTCTCTGGGATGGACACAATTTCATTTACAAGTGACTTATAATTGGCTACAAAGACTGCAAATGCCCTGTACTCTGACAGACGAGTTGCCTTTTAAGTGAGCCCTGAAAATATTGTCCAGGGGAAAATGCATCTTGCACTGCAAGTGACTGATTCACATGTCCCCTGACCTCTGCATAACCACACTGATGACTGAAGTTGCAGCTGTGTTGGACAGGGACACCTTTCACTAACCAGGTTGCTCAAGGCCCCATCCAACCTGGCCTTGAACACTTCCAGGGATGGGGCATCCACAGCTTCTCTGGGCGATCTGTTCCAGTGCCTCACCACTCTCACAGTATTTTCCTCCTAACATCTAATCTAAACCTATGCTTGTTCAGTTTAAAGCCATTACTCTTTGTTTAGTTCCAGGCATGTTTGCACATGTGTGTGTTCAAGAGAGAGAAACAGATAAACTCACCTGCGGTCCCATACAGATCTCCCAGAGTGCGCGCATTGCTGGTTAAAGGAGGCAAAGTCAGGGAGAAGCTCCTTGCTCACCTAATGCAAGGATTTGCTTTTGAGGCTCACTGGTCTGAGATCATCTCCAGAGAAGGCTCTTCCTTCTCTGCAAAGATGATTTTTATCCTTTTAATAGAAATTGCTATTGTACTAGAGAATTCTTGTGCCAAGCACGAACATTTGAGTTAGCTTAATTTACACAGTTTGTGTAATATTGTTGGTTGGGAGCCAAATCAAGGTAAGCTGAACTGTTGCTCCCTTTATGATTTGTAAAAAAGCCCATGTTTGAACACAAATGTGAGCACCCACCAGTGCGGCTGTGATCCTCACCTCTAACAAGGATGGCATCACAACAGCAAGACACAGTTTATTTAATTAAAGAAATTCAAAAGATATGCACAAAGTGCTCATGCAGGCAAATCTTTTGGAGTTAACTCTGCCATAATTTCTGCCTTCTGACATAAATTCAAACTGGAGTCTGGCTTTTGATTACATACCTCCTACCCCATCTATTTTAGATATCCAATATATAATTCTGAGCGACTCATATCCTAAATT
Organism: Prinia subflava; assembly: GCF_021018805.1. NCBI lineage: Eukaryota > Metazoa > Chordata > Aves > Passeriformes > Cisticolidae > Prinia > Prinia subflava. The sequence continues at coordinate 35,499,238 of NC_086247.1, forward strand.
CCTTATACAATCAACAGAAGAACTATATAGCTGAAAAGAGGTAGATCTAATGCTAAAATTAGGACAGATTCCCATAGGTCTGAATCAGTGGAAAACACTGCAGAGAAATGTGAGGGATCCTAATATGCTGACAAAATATCCTAGGGAGCTTGGCAGAGGATCCTAAAGAGTATAATCCTGGTAAAATTCTGTTTGTTATTTTCCAGTAAGTATTTTTTATTTGTGTCTAGTATCTTAAAGTCTCCTGTTAACCAGAGTAATAGAAAAGATGATTTTTATCAGTCTGGAAACTGTGGAGCTAGCTGATACTTTAAATCTTTGCATTTCTGATAAGATAAAACACATATTTAAGGGACAACAAATTACAAACAATTATATTTCAGTATCTTACAGTGATTTAGAATATCAGTTCAGATTATTATATTTTTTTAATAATTAAGCATTTTAATATTATAGCACTCATTTTCAGTTGATAATAAAAGAAAAGCTATTTATTTTGGCTTTAACACAAAGTTGTTTGAAGCTTCTCTGAGAACACAACACTTCTTTTTATTCTAGAGTAACAATGTTATTGTTTTGGTGGTAAGAAGAAATCAAACTGGGTGGTTATGTCTGTTATATAATTACTCAAGATGCTACAGTAACCTACAGTACGTCTAGAAATGTGTGCCTGGAAGCAGATCTGGCAGTCAAAATCCAGGTCACACAGCCCCTTTGTTTATGAAAATCAGAGGTCATCAAAACCCGCCTATTATCAAAGCCATTTATCAGCTGATTATTTCCCTACTGTTGTTTCTTGTGCCATTCTGCCCACCAACAATTTGGAGATATTGACAAATATTCCTCAAAAATAAAAGCTCACGCTGTCTCTGCAGGTTGGTCGGATGAGCTCCCTCTGGTACATCGGAAAGCTGACTACTTTCCAACAACTTGATTTCACAAATGGAGAAACAGCATCTGTTTTCCTGCAGCTCCACATATGGCTCTCCCTGTTGCTGCGCGGAGCTGAAGCAGGTAGTCCCCAGGAGCAGAGCCCTCCGGAGCGCTGCAGCCCCCGGGAGCGGCCACACTGCTTCCCCAGGCACCTGCAAAGCCTGTGCCTCCTCAGCAAATGCAAAACATCCCCCCCAGGGTCAGCCCGGGGGAACACGCTAAACGTGTATTTAGGACTCCTCTCTTGTCTGTTTGGTGTGGTGATTTCAGTGTATCTACTCCAAGGCATGATTGCTCAAGGACTTCAGAAAATGTCTAGTTGTCATCAATGGAGCATGAGGGGACCTGAAATAATTTGCAGACAGAGGGGTGTGCATGCGTAGGAAGGAAACAGAGCAGCCATGCTAGAATTAAGATAAAATGCATGTACTTTTTTCTGCATGGCACATGAGTATTTTTGGCTGTGTAATATATCCAGCAGATCTTGAAGGCCCATTCAGGAGTTTGAACCTGAAGTCAAATAAAAATATCAAGGTGTCTTTTTTTTTTTTTTTTTTTTTTTTTTTTTTTTTTTTTTTTTTTTCCCTTCCTTTTCATAGGCTTTTTGTGCTTGTGAAGGTCAAGGGACTGTCCGCGTCAGAAATTGAATTTCTGAATACATCCACAGTCCAGGTATATTTCAGACAGATGCTCTCATTCTCAGACTGCCCTGCCAATGACCTTAACCCTGATTTGGAAGGACAACTCAATCTACTATAAAGAGGAGAGGTGATTTAGTCTCCAGCCACGCTGACAGAGTCTTGGACCTCTCTGAACACAGTTTGTCATTCCTGCTGAAACATCAAATCATTTGGTAATGGGAACTATCTCCCACCAGCGATTAAACTGAGACTAATTACTACTCTTTCCCTCTAAAATCTGGCTCTGAATAATCCCAGTGATAAAATTTTTCTCTCTGTATTTTCCATCTCCATAACAAAATGTAATGCATAACTATCTGTTTAACCATTTATTTATGTTATTGTTTCCAACTCTTGAAGGCCAGACACAAGAAAAAAGAAGACAATTTTCTGTGGCCATTGCTGGAGACTGCATTATATCAGGTTAGAATTTAACAAAAATCTGATTTATTCAATACTGTCACTCCTTTCTTCAAAGCATTTATCTGCATCTCCAAACCCACCAACTGATCCTCAAAATCTGAAAAGCAATTTGGGTCAAATCTAACATTATTAAATATTAAATATATTAAATAACTGTAAACCCTCTGGTGAGGTGCCATCTCAGCTCATGACATATGAAAATCATGGTCCAGGAGAAATCCTGACACATGGCAACAGCAAAGCATCTTTAAATGAAAATAGCACAAGCTTGGAAGCCAGATGCAGTCCACCTTTGGGGCAGGAGGAAGTAAATAAAGCCCATGGTTATAGTCCCCACAGGAAAAGGACTGCCAGCAGCACCTCAGGAATGACCTTAGACAGGGCCAGCAGGTGGGTCTGGAGAAGGTGAAGGCAGTCAAGCAAGAGATTAAGAAAGAGTGAACATAAAGAAAAAGTGAAAAGGAAAGAGAAGACAGAAGAAAAAAACTAAACCAGAGCAATTAATGCCAGTGAGAGGACAGAGGCAGGGGAAAGATAGTGTCAAATGTGCTATTTGGAAAATCAGACAGCTCCTCTGATCTCTTACATCAGCTGAAGGAAAACAAAGCTCAATATGATTTTGTTTGATGCAGGGAAAAGAAACATCCCATTACTGAAAGCTGTGACAGGCTACAGCATTATTCCACTCTCCTGTGTCAGGAAAAAGCTGCTGGTGTTTAACCAGTCAAGGCAGACATCAGACTGCGAGGGACAGAGAGAAGGAGGAATGCCAGCTAGGCTGCTGTTTAGCAGGATGGCAAAACTCTTGATTTTCAATAAGGTAGGGAGCTGAGAGAAAGTAGATCTTACCATGGTTCCATGGCCAAAGACGGCTGTATTGTTTTGCTTGACTTCTTGTGGCTCTAATCTTGCCCTAACTAAGTTAAATGTGTGTTGGGAAGCAAATGCTCTTTGCATTCTCTGCAGAACTGGGGCAGGTGAAGAGTCCACTGCTCCCTGAACTTGGAGGGAAAGACAAGTTCAGGTTTTGGGGGGGGTCACACTCTCTTATTTAGGAGGTGGCAGAGCTTTCCTATCAGTATGTGGATATCTGGGTACCTCATTTGGAAAAATACCAGGACCTACACTGAAACTGGAAGGCCAGGAGGGAAGCAGAGTCCTGGCATGTTCTGTGCCTGCCACAGACAGGCACTGTGGCAAGCAAGGCATGGGTGTCTGCTTCCCATGGCTGCTGAATCTCTTCAAATGAACTGAAATCCTGACACATGGAAAATCGTTGGAGCCATTTAATAGTTACCTTCAGCACTTGGAGAGTCAATGCACTGTGCAGTAAGTACAGAAGTCGAGTGTTTTCCAGAAGATTTGCAGAATAGCACAAATGATCATTGTAGTGCTGCCCTCTAAGTGCCAAAGTTTCTGTTTATTTAAAAACCTCCGTTGTGAACATATTATTAAAGATATGTTTTTATTTGCTTTGTGGTATAGATGGCAAAGAGTAGAGGTAGAGATGGCATTATTTCTGTAAGGCTAGTTTATTTGAAAAGAAAATATCCAGGACCAGTCAAATACAACAACAGTTTCTAGGAAAAACACTGACATGCAAACAATGTAAAAACAGGCACTGCAACAATTTAAAAAATCTGATTCCTCTTTCAACACTGAGGTCTGTGTTTTTAAGTTGATTCAGGATTAAACGTAGCACTTCATTTCAGTCAGTGAAATGCTGTGGATGTATTTGAAAAGAGCAAAATTTCTCCCTTAGAGAGCAGTAAATTTTCAAAGTGTTTGCAGCTTGTTCTTTGCAGATGGATAAAAAAGGAGGGAATCCACCTCAGAAATTATTAGAATACTGTCATAGTATCATTCATCTTGGCAAAAGTTGACTGAGCAGATGATGAAGATCCACTTAACTTGGACTCAATCAAAGGTTTTGCTATTTTCATTTCACAGGCCAGATGTAGCTCATCACCAGTTGGAGCTGATTTCAGAAGAGGTGTTAGAGTTTGCTGGTCCAAGAGACGATCTGATCCAGGCATCAAAGGGAGCCACGAGAGAAGCGTGTGCTCTCCCCGCCGCCTGCGATTGTCTGCGGTGCCGCCTGCTCAGCCCCACGCCACCGTCCCAGGGCAGGTGCCTCCTCAGCCTCCCCTCCCCACCCCAGTGTGCCCTCCTGCTGGCAGGCAGCTAAAGAGTGCAGACCTGGTGCCTGCACAGAAGTGAGAAGGAATTGCTGATAAACACAACCCTGCTCTGGGAAAACCAGGAGCCATCTTCCCGCTGTGTGCTCGCTTGGCTCACCCACACCTGTACACTGAGCAGGGAGGTGGCTCTCTCCTCTCACTTCTCCTTTGTGGCTTTGGAACTTTTTCACTCTTTTGTGGGGTACACATTCTACCTTATTTGTGCAGCATCTGTTGCCTGGTCTTTATGACCCGTGCCAGAAGCTTTGCTTGTCTAAAATGACTGAAATGCTTTATTGTGATGCCCACAGCACTACAAGATGCAAAAGGTTGATCAATACCCCAGCAGGATGTAAAAAGTGTGTACCCTACCTTTTCTTATGTCCTAAACGAAAGAATGTGCCTGAAACAATTTTTATGCCTACTCTCTCCTATTTCTATCACTGATTCTAATCAGAGCTCAGTACATTTCTTGAAAACAAAAGCCCTTGCAAGCAGTGATAAATAGATTATGTCAATTATGGTGCTATTCATGCAGTAGAGGTTTTTTTTTTGGTTGTGATTCAGCATCATACAGAGGGTCCACTCGAGACACTGAACTTCAGAACCTAACTAGAATTTGTCTGGAGTTTAAATTTTTCCTGATGCTTCACACAGGGTGACTTTTATCTCTCTCATAGATTTTCTGTGAGTGGGTCATGGGAGTCTCAGACCTGTTTATAAAACATTGATAAGATGTTTATAAAAAGCACTAGCAACTTAAAGCTTTCTATCTGATAATGTTTCTATGATTTTCAGTCTCTGACTGGATAATCTTAAAAGGGCTCTAACCAGCAAAGCAGGAAAACTAACTTCATTAGGATGTTGCAATCAAAACAATTGAAACAGTTGTTTGCATCTTCCAGTATATTTCCAGCACAGATTTATGCTGGAGTCAGAAACTGTAGTTCAGCTGCAGACTTTACAAAGTTAAAACTTTGCCCGGTTATGAAAACAGACTTTATAATGCTTTTTTACAATATTCTGTTCCAACACAGACTATTCAAATCCACCTACTCACATGTGTGAATTGATGAATCAATTGAAATTCCCACTGTAACAATATATTTCAGACTATTAGAATGGCCAATATGTGTATCAATGTTAGAAAAGATGGGCTGTCACTTTTGTGCTTCTCCTTTCACATTTCTTCATTTTCTTACTTATCATCATACCAATGACAGCAACCAAAAAAAAATTAAAAAATGAAAAAAAACAACCAAAAAACCAACAACAAAAATTCAAAAAACCCAAGCCACCACTGCCCCAGCAATAACGATTTGGAACATTTTCATAAATGTTCTTTTCAAGACATGCCCTACTCAATGAAATAGATGCCTGAAATCATGCATACTTCAATGTATTTCCTTTTCACATTCCTTCTGGACATGTATTTATATGCCAACTCGTCTTCATAAATTTCAGACTGGCCTTATAATAGCACAAATTAATGATGCCACTAGAAAAGAACTCAGCTGCTTTCAAAGGAGCAATAATCATGTCAGAGGTGCAGTTGGCATGAAGATGATTGAGTTGCACCTCTTCTCTGAGATATTTTCAGGGATGAATCATCGCTTACATAACATATAGCAATGGACAAATTTTCCATGTTACTCTGATACCTCATGCCATCACATTTAATTGTGTAACAGTCAGTCACTACTGCATAAATTTGCCTCCTCAATGATTTGTTGTAAGACCATGGTAGATGTGTTTTCGGTAAGCTGATTTGAGATTTCAGGAGACACGTGTCTGGCACTGCACTGGCTTGCAGGAACTGCAGGACTGTGATACACCTTTCTGGAGACAAACTCTCCTTCTGACTTTTTGATGTGAGCTAATTGGAACTCCTGTCTTGAACATTAACTCCTCCATTGTGAACAATTAAATGGGAAAATTAAAGACAATAAAAGTCACTTTACTCTAAATAAAAGGTCCTTATTACACACTTTGCCTAACAGACTTTTTCATATCCTCATATATCAAAATTTTGCTTTACTGCTTATGACATTTTCCAGGCTATGCCTTGCATCTCTCTTTAAGAGAAGTTTAGATTAATTATTCATCTAATATTACAAGCTAAATACACTCACCAAAAGCCAAATGCTCTTTCTGTACCACAGTGCAGCTACAGCATTGCTGATATGACACAGACTATTATCAGACTTTCAAGTTGGTCTGCTAAAGCAGTCTTTGGCTTACTGAATGTTATAATAAGCCAGAGTTCATTTTACATAATGAATATTTTTACTGAATTTTTTCATTGTGCACTCTGGTGAAGAAAGAAAATACACAGAAAACATTTAAATCAATCGTTTTATATTAATTAGCTGTTATTCAGGTGGGTTCCATACCTGGAATGGCCACAAATACTGGCCTTCCTCAGAGAAATATTTTTAATAGGAAATTGTAGATCTGGTATGGTGCATAAGGCTGCTGTTTCACACAGTGCTTCCCAGAGTATGGAATACTTACTAAACACCCTCTCTTCAGGGCTGACAACATCTCACATCAGCTTAGCCTGTGACACCCCAGTATGCCAGGGAGTTGCAAAGTGTGTTTATATCTACATTGACTCTTACCTGACTGAGGCCAATTCGTTCTGTTTAGGTTTGGACATGTAATTGAAGTGACTAAGTTAGCAGCCTGGGTGCCCTACAACTTTGGTTTTTGTGCTGGTGCATTAAGATTGATGCCTTGACTATGTCTCTCTTCCCTTCTACTGAGCCTAGCTTACATCAGTGAGGTGCCAAAAGCTACATGGGATAAATTAAACTAAAATTTGATGACATTCTAAAAAAAAAATTAAGACCCTGTAACTATTAAAGGAGAATGCCTGTTAACAATTGAAATACCAGATCAAATCTCTTCTGGTGAGGAGGAAATTTGATTGGACATTTACTAATACTGATATTTCAAAATCTTCAACAGATACCAAGTTCTTTTTGCCAGAGGTATGGGGATGCACAGATACATTACCTAACATATTCCATTATCTAGTCCTGGTAGACCTTTACTCTGGGATCATGATGTACTCTGGGATCATGATTTTAACATAAGCCTTCAGTGAATGAGTTCTGCACAGAGTTCAAGAGAGGACTTATCTAACCCACAGCAATGTTGAAGAAGGGAAAATCTACAAAACATTAACAAAAGATCTTAGCAAATCTAAGTTGTTCAATGTGCATGGGACCATATGTCAAATATTTTGTATATGTCTCTGGATAAGCAGAGAGTATCAAAGGTGAATGCTGGTTACAAAAGACATCTGACAGTAATTCCTGTTACATAAAATAAAATGCAAGCAAGTAAACTGCTTCTTCACTTTTTAGTTGTTTCCAAAGTAATAGGCAATTGCCTCAGCTGGCCATATTCCTTTAGTAGCTTGCCCACAAAAAGTTTGAAACCAATTACTGAAAATTGTTGGACAATATTTTTCTAAAAACTATTACTTAAAGAAAAGATCCCACTTCTACAAATGACCAGAATGACTTTACATTCTCTGTTTAAATAACTTGATATTAATTTTCCTGCTTTTCCTTCTTTCTGAGTGTCCTTCTAGGGCAATCTGGTCCCAGCTGATGGAAAGCTCATGTATTTCCTCACTGCAGTGAATAAAACTAGACTTATTTTTTAAGCAATAAATTAGAGCAGGGTTCTGTATTTTCACTGTAATGCTTTTGCCTCTGTAGTGAGGTAGTGAAACTGAGTAACTTTCTATTTTTTATGTTTTAGTGAATGCTACTGCATGCAGAAAACTTCCAAACTTCTAAATATTATGGATTTGCTGTCTTTTAGTGCATTTCTTGACAGTGCAATCAATCTTTCATCTAGTTTTCTTTTTTGAAAGAAATGACAACTTTTTAAAGAAAAATAAAAGAAAAGACAACATGATTTAAGGTCTGGATTCACACACAATTTTCTTTGGGGTAAGGATGAGGAAAGACACAAAACCTGAGTGACAGCTGCATTATGAGATGTGTGAAATGGGCTCCTCTTGGTAGACTCTCTCAACCCAAATGTTAACTTCCCATTGCACAGAGATTTCAACTGGTATGTAAACAAAGCATGGGCTATTTATTTCATGTATCCTCTCTTCTTGGACAATCTATTTCTTTGCTTTGGAATTTACTTTTGATCTTTATAGTCTGTCAGTTTAGCCAATATATTGAAAGAAATTTTTAATACCCTCTTTGCATAGACTTACCAAAAATTCAGGTGCTTTATTTCCTTTGTTAACAAATATTCTCTTACTAAATCCAAAAACACAGCACTGTGCCAGATGCTAAGAAGAAAATGAACTCTGTCCTAGACAAAACAAGAACATTCAATAAAAAGAGCAAAATATAATGCTCTTTGGCAATCCAGCCTCATCACATAGCCTGCAAGACATCAAGTATTTCTATCCCCAGTTTGGGGAAACCTGCACAAACTGGTAAGCTCGCATTCAGGATCTGATACAAAGGGCCCAGTGTTTATAATATTAATCAGGTTTTGAACACTTCAAGCTTATTTTAAGGCCCTAAACTAGAATGTAGTCCTTTGGTAATCTATCAGCTCCACTTATTTAAGTAAAAGGGTATATAAAATTGTTATTCAAGAATTGGAAAAAATTGCTTCTTTTTCTCTTTCCAAAGAAAAATTACATTGAATCTATATTGTGAGCCTTATTCAAATGAGCTGGTTTTATTTCCATGGAGAAACAGAAGTCTCTTTGAATATTTGTCACATAGTAGGTATTTTCCTCACTGTGGTGGATTGACCTTGGCTGGAGATCAGGTGCCCACCAAGCTGCTCTATCATTCTGCACCTCAGCTGGATGAAAGTGGGGAGACAATAAGATGGAAGGTTTGTGGGTCAAGATAAGGAGAGGGACATTGCTCAGCAATCACCATTGTGGGCAAACCAGACTTGACTTGGGGAAAATCAGTTTAATTTATTACCATTCAAATCAGAGTTGGGTAATGAGAAATAAAAACTAAATCTTCAAACACCTTCCTTCCACCCCTCCCTTCTTACCAGGCTTAGCTTCACTGCTGATTTCTCTACCTCCTCCCTGTCACCAACACAGGGGGATGGGAAATGGCAGCTGCAGTTAGTTTATCACACTCCTTCCTCCTCACTGTCTGCTCCTGCTCCAGCATGGCATCACTCCCATGGGAGTCCTCCCTGAACTTCTTCAACATCAGTGCTTCCCACAGGTTCTTCACAAGCTGCTCCAGTGTGGGTCCCCATGGGGTCACAGGTCCTGCCAGCAAACCTGCTCCGGTGTGGGCTGGAGCTCCTGCCAGCACCCTGCTGCACTGCAGGCTTCCCACGGGGTCACAGCCAGCTCTGGGTACATCTGCTGGCCCCACTGTGGGGTCCCCTGTGAGCTGTAGGTGGATCTCTGCTCCCACACGGACCTATATGTGTTGTGTGGGCACGCCCTGCCTCACCATGGGCTGGAACACCTCCTGCAGCAGCTGGAACACCTCCAGCCTCTCCTCCTTCACTAACCCGGGGCTCTGCAGAGGTGTTACTCTCACATTATCTTGCTCCTTACTCTCCAGCTGCTCCTACTCCACGGTTTTCTTTTTCCCTTTATTAAACAAGTTATCTCAGAGGTGCTACCACCACCAGTGAGTGGCCCAGCCTTGGCCAGCTGCCGGTCCATCTTGGAGCCATCTGGTATTGGCTCCACTAAACATGAGGGAAGCTTCTAGAATCTTCTCACAGAAGCCACCCCACTAGCCCCACTGTTACCAAAACTTTGTCATGTAAACCCAATACATCCCCAAAATTTCAAAATATAACTGCTGTTATATAAGGCTTACAGGAGTCAAAAAGCACTCAGTTGTTTGGGGTTTTTTTTTAATTGAAGACTAGAATTCAGATAGTATGGCATCAACTTTTTTGAATTAGGTTTTTGTTTGAGATGTGACTCTAACAGCTGGGTAGTTAGCAGCTTTTAATCATATTATTCTCACAACTTGTGTCAGCATTGCCTAGAGCTACAGAAAGCTGCTGAGTGTTGTAGTTTCTAGTAAACAGAAATCAGTGTAAAATGTGAACAAAGCTACACAAATGTGGATTTAGACAAAAGGAAATGGCCAGAGGTGAACTCCTACTTACCCCCTGGTCTGCAAATTAGAGAGGGAAAGCGATGCAACATTGCAGTGGGCACCACAGATGGACAGAAGTAGATGTGATTTACAGAAGCAAAGGTAAATGGAGGTGGGGGGAATGTGGTAGCAGGGAAGATGAGGAAGCCAGATCCCAGCTGCTGTGTAACCATGGGCAACTACATGGACTCACAGGGAATTTCAAAGGTGCCAGCACAACAGTCTTTGGGGTCTGCCAAAGAGCCAGATGCTGGTGCAGAGTGAATATTTTAGACTGTTTGCCATACTGTTTTCAGAATTCTACCTGATCCTCTTCCCATCTCCTTTGGAAAACCCAGTGGTATGTTAATTATCAACTTCATAGAAGAAAAAATATCCACAGTAAGTAAGCTTAATGACTTTACAGAACTTTTGCTTAAATGTAAAACAAAACAAAAAAAAGGACAGTGTTAGAGTGTGTTAAAATTCATGGGCAATGTATAATATTCATGGCCTCTTTGATTAAAAATGAAATTCCTTCTTTCTGTAACACCCAGGGATTTTCATTAAAGCAAAATGAAGGTCTTAACTGCAGCTACTAAAAGCAGCAGCTGGTGCTGAAACTGGTAGAGCTATATGGCCTGTGACGTGTTCTTTCCCTACTTCTCACCTCTAGTGAGGCAACACACATCTTCCCCATCTTCCTTTCTTCTGAAAACCCCCTGACTACTGGAGAAATATGAGAGTCTTGTAATAATTCGTGGTTAAGTTGTTCTGATAAGGAGGGTAAACTGAAGGTATAGATTTGCAATTGGTAGATGCCTGTCTGTTGATTAGATATAACTGTGTTTTTATTTCCATCTCTCCTCCAGAGGATATAAAAGCAGTCACCTGTCAACCCAATGCAGCAATGAAATTCAGCAGCCTATTGTCCCAATCACTGCTTTCAATCACTCTAAACGGTCTCCAGAGACAATCATTATTATAGGACATGTTCCTAAGAGTAGATAAATGGAGCTCAACCTGCCAGCCTGCATAGGGAAAGATGGACAGTCTTGGCCAAAAATATGAAAGGGCCTGGAGCTTTATTGACATTTACATCAAAAATAGTTAGCAATGAAAGCAGCTGTTGTGGAGAGCTTTCACCACAACGTGTTTGGAATATGCTGTGAATTGAAATACAGACCTCCTGACAAGCAATTTACCTTCTGTCATTCTCCATGTGCTTGCAGCATTACTGGGTACTTGCTGTGATAGCCCACTTAAAGCTGCACATGTGTACAGTTTGGATGAAAGATTAACTGCAATTTGAGGCAGGAAGTAACGAATTGTGGAGTGTCATTCATAATGGCCGACATTGTCATCTGCAGGGTGACACCACAGCAAGAAGGTGCCTCTGTTGTGATGAGTTTATAGATTCAGATGTCATTCATCCTAATGAAGATCTGCCTACAGTTCTAATAAGCAGAGTGTGAGACAGCTCAGGATTATAAGCATTAATCTGCCTTGTTTGTTGACATTAACATGATGACTAAAATGCCATTATGCAAGAAATTCTTTCGAAAGCTATTAAAAAGGGGCAATCTTAAAAGGAGTATTACAGCCCAGAACAAAATATGTGCCAGGAGTTAATTTGCATGTTTACTCTTTTTATTTTCTATGCTGTATTGATTTTTTTTTCTCCTCTAAATAACTTAGGCGGCACACAAGTTTTTGGTATTTCATGAGCATAGTACCACTTACTGTAGCTGAAATACAACCCACAGTTTCCCCTAATGCAAAACCTAAATCCATTAACCCCTGGTGCTGATGGCAGATTACGTTAAATACAAATAACAATGCAATAAATATTTAGCTGGTGTCTTGTGAAAATAACAAACCCAAATCATGTCAAGCACACTTCAAAGGAAGACTTATGATAATATTTAATTTAAATAATTGACCTAATATATGAGTAGATTGGATTTTCTTTTCAGGCACAGAAATAAGCCGTTTCAAACTGATGTGGTGCTCTTGACTATGGGGGTCAATGGAGAACTGCCAAGGCTGATTTTTCCAAAGACATCAAGACTCTTACAAGTCATTATCAACTGGAATTGAAATAAATCTGTGTGTAAATCTCTGTTTAAAGAAGGCTAGAAGAAGGATATTAAGGATTTTGATCTTTATCCCTGCAGAAGTGGATGACATACATAAAAATGGATGTATGCCTGTCTTCTCAACTAAGCTTAAATGAAAACTGTATTCACTAGCAAAATCCTGACAGCAATCTAGATATGGCATAAGATATTTTCTCTCTAACCTAAGAAACCCAGGGGACAGGTTTTAAAGGACAATGATGCAGATAGGAGACCCATTTGCTCTTACACATGCTTCAGCATGTTTTCTTTACACCTAGTTCTTAAAATCAACTTGAAAACTCTTAATTTTTAATTTATGTAGGACACATTTCAACAGAATATATATTTTTTTTGCTGTCTGGATGTGGAACAAATTACACTCAGCAGTAGGAAATTTGTATTGGGGATAGGTTAGTAAAAGATCTTCTAAAAAGGTTAATCGAAATCTAGTGGCAGCTGTTACCTTTGTAATATGTCAGTGGAGGGAAAGGTGAAAGATTTATCTTGACATATGTTTGCCCATGTATCAACGGATACAGGTGAAGCAATTTAAAAACAAGGAGGATCTGGGAGACATGCTGTGGGCCAAGGAAACTGTGGACTGCATCTTCTCAGTCTTTTGTATTTTTGTGAAAGGGACAACACTAAATAGTCATATCTACCAGAGTTTAACAAGAGAAGGGTGGAAAGGAAATCCATGTTATGTGTGGGACAGTTGGAGGCTGCTGCTAATGAGAGCTGGAGCATGGGAGCCTTATTGCGATTCTGTGACTTAGTGACTGAAATCTACATGAAACAGCATGGATTTTCATTTCCCTTTGCACAAGGACTCTTTTTTGCTAATGAGTCAGGACAGCCTTACAAAGGTCCTTTTGTTACACTAATCTAAGCACATCTAAACTGGAAACTACAATTACCTATGAGTGTATTTATTCCATAGGAGATCCAGCTTCCTTTGGTAGGCAAAAGAAGTTTCTGTTTAAGGTGAAGGATAAACTGCCCATTTGCGGTTTATGTTTTTTGGCCTGCAGGTCAAGTCTAGTATGGCATCTAAAAATGACAGAGACCTTCAGGTAGGAAAGACACTGGACTCCAAATGCAGTAACTGGGTGTCATGGGTTAGCACTGGCCAGATGTTAATGCACTCATGAATATATGTTTTTTCTCTAACAACTGTGGGATGTGACCAGGAATAGAGCAGAGCAGGCTTAAACTTTAAAAAAACAGAAAAACAAAACTTTATTACATTACATAAGAACAGAGATAGAAACCTCTAAACACACACAGAGACAGAAATAAAAACTTTTCAGAACATTTCTTCTCCTCTCTCAGTTTCTACCCTGTACACATTACCCTCTATAGTCCAAACCCTTGGGTTTTAAATCAAACAATCACCACTCAAAAAAACCACTAATTTTCAATTCAGCAAGGGAGAGAGGAGTCTCTCCTGCACCACAGACTGCTCCTCAGGAAACGCAGGTCCACTCTTTTTGTGTTTCTTTGTCACCCGTGACACCGCCCAGAGAAGTCTGCCAGGGGACACTTTCCTATGTCCAGTGCTCTCACTACTGTCCATAGGCCAAAGCTGCATACAGGGCTCTTTTAAGGATGCTTGCATGCTGAGCTCTCTCTATCTTTCTCCTGGGGCCGGGGGCTTTTTTTTCTCTGCGGGCAGAGGGCGCCACCACACCCTCTCCCTTCTCTTCTCTGTTTGCTCCACTCTTCAAGTGCCAGTCACTGTAGCAAAGTCGAGCCAGCGGCATCTACCCAAAACTGCAGTTTATGTTCAAAAGAGACTCGAGTTCAGTCTATGGCTAACATTATGCAAGAAAAGTCCAGCTCAACAGCCACTCTTCTTCAATTCTCTGCCCATCGGGTTCTTTCCAATCGTGCTTTATCATCTCGGTCCCAGGCTGTTTTTCTTTCTCTTCTGAAACTACTAGCCATGAGAATCAATGTCTGAGAAAAAAGTTTCTTTCTGCCTCAGAAAGAGTTAACAGTTTCTGGCTCCTGGCAGGGCTGCAGGCTCAGGGACTCCCAGGCTGGGCAACTCTCAGCAGCTGGGCACTTTCTCCGGGAGAAGGGGGAGGAAGGAAAGCACTTCCACAGTTTTCCACCCCTCCATCCTGGATGGGGCAGCTCAGTTCCAGTTCTGTCTCCTCTCTTTTCGCCCCGGGGCCCCAGCTTACTTTAGTCTGCAGTGTGGTTTCTCTCAGCACAGCCACGTGGCTTCCCCCTCCCCCACTCAGCCCAAAGCTGAGCAGGGGGGAGATGTTTCTCTGCTGAAACCGGAACCCAAAAGAGGCCGAACCCTACTGGAGTCCTGCTTTTAACCCCTTGTGTCCTCAGAGGTGTGTCCAAACCTCCGAGTGGTCAATCTAAGTCCCAGCACAAAACCTGATCACTGATTGGCCTGCCCACATCCCCCTGGAAAAATTTACCTCCCCCCGCAACCACGACATTGGGATAAGTCAAAAGTCTTGGACAGGGGCTTAAAAGGGACACAGCTCAAAGCAAGGAGTTGAGAGAAGTCATGATGCAACATTTTAAGCCCAGAGAACTAAGGGAATCCCATAGATGGAAATAATGCTAAGCATCAGATTACAGAGGTCTCTAATGAAAGCAGGGATCTGGTCTCCTTTCAAACAGTCAAACTGAGGACAGGTTTATTAAATGTCAGGGTCTGAGAAAGTGGCACTTCTGTTCTCCCCTGTTTCCGGGGCAGAGTAGAAGCTGGCAAGTGTGAGGCTCAGGTCCATCACACTTTCCTCCTTTGACAGATCCCTAAATTTCCCCTCTGTTGGATCCTAATATTTCCAAATAACAGGACGGGACTGCTGGGAGATGTTCCTCAAGCTTCTATTGCAATATCAGTCTCAGTACAGGGTGAGAAAAGAGAGATGGCAACAGCTCAAGTCTTGCCAAGAGCAGCTAAAATTCTCTGTGTTACAAGGCCTTTTAAAAGTTTTCTAACCAACAGCAAATGGTTAAGATCTTACAGGCATCTGCATAAACCAATCATTAAAGCTACACATATACCTTATATCTAACAATAGGTGCTTGCATATTTCTTACTACTCAGAAACTTTTTATACTCTTCTATAAACAAAGCACAGAGCCTCATTATTAAACTTTTCTATTATCTTGCTTAACATATTTTTCTACTTGCTAAGGCCTAATTCTACACAGCACAAAACCACTGTCTTATTGTTCTGTGTCCTTATTCTTGTATCCTTTTAACTTTAGGCCTACATCTGCACTGCTATAAGGGTTTTTATTTCCCACCACCCTCTTGGTTAGTCAGGATTTTTGGTGTGACTCCAGTCTCGCTGTGCATGCTGGTGCTTTTTCTTGGCAGGTGAGAGCACCATTTCGAATGAAAGGGCTGTGCTCAATAGGCTGAGCTGCCAGGCACAAAGCTCCCTTGTGCCAGAGTCTAGCAGGAGAGCAATGGGGAGAGCCTAGGGAGGAGACAGGGGCTGGTCCCTTTCTGCCCCTCAGTCTAGGTGGGCTACATGCTGAAGAGCCTGAAACACAGGGCTGCACTCACACAGAGGCATCCAGTGGTGCTCCTTGTCTTCTCCATCCCTATGCAGTGTGACTCCCCTGGCAGCACTGCCAGGCAGTCCCCACTGGCTGTTTCAGCAGGGTGGGACTTCTGGTTCAGCCAGCATAACTCCCTGACATATTTCTGACTAGAGATATGCTCAGTCCCGAGGGGAATGTACCTCGGAGAGCAGCTGCTTGCTGCTCGTCCTACCCCCTGCACCAGCTGCACATCTCCAGAGCACCAGATGCACACGGGAGCTCTCATGGTGTCTAGGCAGTGATCTGAACATTTCCAGTACTGAACCATTTTCCTGTTCTGTTTGAACAGAACGACTGTTCATTTCTTAAGCCTGAGTCAGGCTGATGAGCACAGCATACAACTACAATTTCAAGGCCCCCTGAGAGAATCTCCCTCTTGCCAAACACTGGGCTCCTCCATGGTGGTTACACAGCTGTTCAGTGTCCTAGATGTAAGAGGGAAATACCAGTTGTAAGGGCACTTCTAGACCTTTTGAAAACGATCTCACAGAATTTTTAGGGTTGGAAGGGACCTCTGAAGACCATCTCATCCAAGCCCCCTACTCAAGCAGGGTCACCCAGAGCAGGTGACACAGGAATGCCTCCAAGTGGGATTTGAATGTCTCTGGAGAGACATGACCACATCTCCACAACCTCCCTGGGCAGCTCTGCCACCCTCAGTGTAAATGAAGATACTGAAATGGAGCTTCTCATGATTCAGTTTATCACCTTTGCTCCTTTGTTGGATTCTACCCTTTTCTGACCCAGCGATGGGGCAACTGAGAGGTATTTCAAAAACTTTTATTCCATTTTCAGTCTCATGTGAAGGGTAAGAAAATATAGATAATTCTTGCCATCACAATCAGAAGCCGACTATTTCCTAATTACAATACATTATAAGTGTTTCTTAGCCTATCAGCTTTTGCCACACAATGCTTGTTGGAACCTTAAAGCAAATCATTTAAAATTACCCCTTGTGGGTCACACTTCAATGCACCTTTCATAATTCTATTTCTCCAAAGTATTTAGTCTTTATTTGCAAGGCCATCCTTTGAAACTTGTTTCTAGTTCAATTTCTTTCTCAACAATGCCTGTCCTATTCCATGGCATTTGTAAGTCAGCATTTCTTATCTTGAAGTTTGCATCCAGATGCACAAGGCCATGTGAACCTTCTGTCAGGCTTTGAGAATTCTCCACAAACGCATTTCCCACCCTCCTTGTCCTATCACTGGGCACCGCTGAAGAGAGTTTGGTACCATCCTCTTCACAATCGCCTTAGAAATATCTACAGGCAGTGATGGGATCCTCTCTCAGTCTTCTCTTCTCTAGACTAAACAGGCCCTTCTCCCTCAATCTTTCCTCACAAGAGAGATGCTGCAGACCCCTAATTACCTTTGTGGCCCTCTCTTCCATGCAACCTCAGTCATATATGGCCATGAGAGTTAATCTGGCCCGTGTGAACCCTGCTTAGGCTGCCTGTAAAGGGATGTGTGGATGTCCAAGGTCCTGCTCCTCTGTGCAGGGGAGGGGCTTTGAAGCACACTGTATTATGTCCAGTCTCTGTACACAGTTAGCCTTTGGGGGTGGGGATGTGTGCTGAAAGAGGCTCTGGGATGGCAAGGCAGAGGAGAGGAAACTCCCTGGATCTCACCCAGACAGAGCCTGCTCACTCTGGCAGAACTGTCTGGGTGTCACAGGTTGGGCAAAGGCTCACTGAGTCCAGGATGGCTCTGGGGGTCCACCTGCATCCCTTCACCAAATAGCAGGCACAGTCCAAATCCAACAGAGTCGCAGGATCTCAATTCAGTTCAGTATTCTATTGATTCTAAAGATACAAATATTTTCAGAACCACATGTTGGAACTCTTAACTTTTTTTTTTTTTTTTTTTTTTAGTTTATCACATATTTGTAATCAAAAAGGCTTTTGAAATGCACTTAATGTATCCACTTATCATTTGTTTGTTTACTTGTTTCCAAGGAACAAAAAGAAAAAGAAACATTCCAACATTCCCAAAACAGCTGAGAGTTGGGATGAAATGTTTCTTTTTTGGAAAAATGTGAGTGACATATTTTTATTTACTGATAGAATCTAGCTGTCCAGAAATGTCTACAAGTTTTAGATTTAGAAGAACTGGGTCTGCAAGAACAGTGTTCTCATGACCCTTTTAATTCTGGACTCTGAGAGCAAAAACATAGCTGATTTATGAGACTCTTCTACAAATGTGAGTTAATTATTGGGAGCTAACTACAGATTTTGATGGCATAAATTTCCCACAGATCAGTCAACTTAGGAGGTGTGAACAGGTTATTAATATCCAAATTATTGATTATTTTCCATATTTAAAATAAGAGAGTGGAATATTTCTAGAAGACAAAGAAAAATTATAGCTGAAAACGTGAAGAGAATTTGAAGGAGAGATTTAAAAAAAAACCTGAGAAGGAAATTTTTCAAAAATAAAAGTGGATAAAATACCAAAGTATATGTTTTTGAACAGATCCATAGTACTTTTAACTGAGAGTTTAATCTGTTTTTAATTGATTCACTGAATAAAAACAATGCCTTTTCTGAGCAAATCCTGATGCATTTTTCAGAGAGCTTGGCAAAATTTCCATCAGATCACTTGAGTCTTTAATTATGCCTTGTGCTGGGAAGAAGCTGACTGTGACTTAGAGGGTCAAGATGGAGCATCTTATTTTTAAGAGATAATAATAGTGGGTCATTGAACTGTTGGGTATGTGTTCAGAAGGCAGGAGTATTTGACTGTCTATGAAGTTTCTATTTGGATCTAGGAGTACATCAGAAAATTCCATGGATGGAAAACCTGGATGGAAAAATCATTAAAATTTTCTGTAAGGTTAAGGGAGGGATGTTTAATCAGATGACCTCCAGGAGTTTCTTCCATCCTCAACCTTTTTGTGGGTCTGTGAGACTTTGAAGTGAGCAAGAAAATTCTCCTGGTGAGCAGACTGATCTGACAGAAATTCTGCAAGGGCCTTCAATCTATACTTGATTTTTTTTCACATCAGAGAAAAGTACTGGCTTCAATTATGGAAGGGAAGAAAACCAAAACTAAAGGTTTGAACATTGTTTATTTTCCCACAAGTATTAGGAGGACCAGCCAAATGAATACACTGGAGGATTTTTTTTTCTCTTTTCAGACTGCATTAACTTTCAGCCAGAGCTGTGTTGGATTATTTCTAGCTGAGAAGCTGGACCTACTTTTGCCTCCTCTAACACTGTCATTAAACAGTAACACTATCTGGCAGCAACAAACAGCACAAAATAAGTCTAAGATTATCCAACAGCACACACAGCTGAGAACATTTAAAACCAGCTGGCAAATGTTTGGAGTTACTCCAGATTCTCATAGTTGTCTTCCTTAGTGCAGGCAAAGGTAACAAATGTGTGAGAGGGGCCAAAGACCTCTGGTTTGCTCCCATGCTGTGCTTTAGCCATCAACTCAGAATATTCTGTGGTTCTGTGAAACTGATTATTGGGTTAGCTTTGCTAACAAGGACACATAGCAATATTCTTTGCTTAAACCCCTTGAATTCTATTGAATTTCAGCAAATGGTAGAACAAAGTTTTAAAAACCAACATCTATGAGCACAGTGTGTGACAGAAAGAAAATGTTCTTCCTACATTATCAAACCCATGTAAACTGCGTGTGTGTGACTTTTCTTCATTCTGCTCAAAGGACTACACAAAAACAGTCCTCCAAACCTGATACCTTGGCTTATTGCCATGAGAAAAATCCAGACTCAGAAAAACAAGTCCTTAAGTAAAGGACTTGTGTCTTTCATACAGCTCTTGCAGGAGAAGGAAAGACTTCAGACAGGCATTGCCTGACACTAAACCTGTTTCTCTGCCTTGTGGTAAATCTGTGCTTAATACACAAATGTGGATGTCCCCATGCTTCCCTCTCACTTGAGCCTGCTCATTGCTTGAAGCTGCAGCTCAAATCAGCAAATGGAAGGAAGGCTGGATTGCCCCAAACACACCAAGGTCGGGCAGTTCCTGCTCTGTAGTACACCTGGCAGCAGCTGGCTGCTCCACATGACACGGAAAAGAAAAATTGTGAATGTTGTATTATTATGTATTTCTGCTATTTCTAATTGTCTTCAAAGGGGAGGCATATTTTTGAGAGCAAGCACAGCTGCTTCTCCCCCATCTCCTCAGCCTTACCAAGTTCCTCCTACAGATTTGGAGAAGCAGGAATTACATACCCAGTGAAATACTGAGGTTATCCAGGTATTGTGAGCTTCTGCCCTTTGGCCAGTATATTTTCTCTGTGAGAAGGTAGATGTGAACATAATTTTCTGGCTACGTTCAGCAGTGAAATATTGGAAAGTGCAGGTGAAGTCCTGCAGCTCTTGGTCTCAGAGCTCTTAAGAGCAGAGTTAAAATGCTCCCTGGTTAGAGAGGTCTTGCTGCTCTAAAATGAGATGTTCCGTTCAGCCTGGCCACAGCGCTTTGTGGAGACCATCTGTATCCCTTTGTGAGGACGATTTGGACAGAAGCTGCTGATTTCTGTGGGAGTAACACCCCACTAGGAGTCATGGGGCAAAAGAAGGGAGCACTGCTTCTTGTGATGTACCCCTGCTCTGGACTCTAAGTGTGATCAAGAGCCTTAGAATCTCCACTGGCAAGGGCTCTGAGAGGAGCTCTGCATTGTAAGATGGAGAAAAAGAACACCTATTGCTTAATATTCATAGTGTGGCAGGACCCAGGAGCCTAAGTCAGCCTCAGGGCTCCCATGTGCTAACCTTCATTCAAACGCTCTTTGTCCTTTATCCTATTTACCTGTTAAAAGGTCTCCTCTCCTTTTTTTAGCTTTGTGCAACTTTGTTTGATTTTTTCTTTTCTTTCTGAGCGGCTTGTCACCTCTTTCTTTGTCTTGTTTCTGAAAATCAGTTGAGAAAACAGAAAAAATATTTAACGTAATGTGTTTCCTGGATTTTATGTGGTGACTAAGTTACAAAGAACGCCCCCTGCTAGGGAAAATTTCCTTTGAGATCTTCCTTTTATTGTCATACAAATGGTTTGAATGAGCAGTGATTTTTGTTTCTTTTTAAAGGCATTTTCTGAATAAACAATTTTAGTTGGAAATATTTGCTTGACTCCCTTATGACATTGAGAGTATTGGTTGCAAAACTTACCATCTGAACTATGTAATAAATTATTATTCTGTTTTGCAAACTTATCTTCATTCTGATGTTGTAACTTGGCTATCTCCTTGGACAGCTGAGGGCTGTTTCATTGCAGGTATAAATTGCCCCAAGCCTGAGTAGGGAACTGGAGGAGACAAAATTGCAAGGTGAGAGGGCTAGTTATAGATTTGGCTGAGACATCCAAGGAAACATCATTTCCAGGCTTTCGTTCCAAGGTACTGATGTGCAGACTGAGAAAAATCTGAGTGCAGTGGAACCAGCCAGCTCCACTATGCTCCAATTTGATTATTGCTATAAATTGTCCAGTCTTTAGGGAGAAAGCTGTAGGTTAAGCATTGCTGAAGGAACAGCTGACAGTCTGTACTGTCCACTACACAGTCATGGCTGAGGAGCTGCAGATCCTTGCAGTGACACGGAGGTGACACTGCAGTGCCTCCTTCCATACCTGGCCCCTCCTGCTCTGGGGTCAGAGTTTGCTGCTGTTTTATGAGTTGAGCAAAAAGATCGAGGAGCAGCTCTGGATGGCAGGGAGCCACCAGGGATCCACTCTCTGCAAGAAGTGACCCAGTGAGTGCTGGAGGGCTGGGAAAACCCTTGAGATGAATCCACCAAGACTGACTTCCCAGCTGCATCATTCTCCTCCCCCTCAATCTCGTCCTGCCTCACTACCTGTGCTCCCTTCAGTCCAGACCCCTGGTGTTTTAGGCCAGACAGAGCCTGGATCCAGGCACAAATGGCTAATGGCAGCAAAGGGGGTGGGGCAGGATCTGGGTTTCAAAGTTCAGCTCTGAGATAAGGGAAGTTCTGGTCATTTGAGCAAACAAACCTTGGATGAGTAAGGAAAGTTCTGGGGAGAACAAATGAATGAATAAATAAACAGATAAAGTGCCTGTGTGAAGTTTTAAATGGAGTCAGCTGCTCCATGAAAACAGGAAGCCTTTAAATATGAGGAGAAAGAGGCATTTGTTTTTGGTATGCAGAAAAAAAGAGCCTTGACACTTTTATTTCCACTCCCAGTGCACATGAGTGTAGGAGCAGGTTTCTGCTCTAACAAGGCCAGGGAGACAGGGTTCAAGCTTGAAGCTTGAGCAAGTCCCTGTGGATGAAGGGTAGAGCTGTGTGTGTGTTAAGATGAAGACTGAATCAAGCCTCAGCACTACTGAGATCATTCCATTTGCTCTCTTTGCCACTTGCTTATTATTTATTCTTAATTAACTTTTCTTGAATGGGAATACTTTTAAGCAGCAGGACTGGCTATAAATAGGTCTCAGTGACCAGTTTGAAGGAGTATGGAAAAGGAGAGGTATCTGCATTTATCTGCTTTTGCATTTCACTGATCTGTTTCAAGTTCAAGTTCAATGTTTCCCAGTTTCTCATTCATATAATAGAGGGGAATCGTCACTTAAAGATATTTTAAATATCTTCTTGATATAGACTTGATACAGATGTATAGATATGCCATTTCTGATATGAAATGATATATTTTCCTGATTGTTTATTTATTCATCAGAAAAGCAAATCAAACTTAAATTGTAAAGAGTACTGCATTAAGAGAGCCCTAAGAATCTCTTTAACAATATTTGCCAGTGTTTCCTTGTGAAGAAAAGTTTATGAAATGTGTTTAAATATTTATGGAATGTTAAAAATGAGGCATTAATTGGCAAACAACTTAATTAAAATGCTTTCTCGAGTAATTAGGAGCAAATACCTTCCTCTCTATTTTGCATACCATTTGTCTTATTCTCTGTTTGATAAAGCCTGCCTGTCAGTCAAACTTTGCTGCAGGTAATTTTTTTAGCTCTGTGGGGAAAATCTTCAAAAATTACATCTGAATTTAAAATATTTTTATTATCATTTTTGTCTAACAAATTCTCCTTTTTACTTCATCTCCTATATGTCCCAGTAAAGCATCATCCTGGGAATTTAGGGCCTGAAGATGAAATTCTGCATCAAGGCATTACTGAGTTTCCAAAAATGCTCTCCTGAGAACAAACTGAATCAATCTAGAATCAACAAACAGTGCAGTTAATTAATGAGTACACCATAAGGGAGCTTTTTTAAACAATGTTGACTGCTGCTGCCTCAGGACCAATAGCACCAGAAGTTATTGCTGGTTTCAAAGAAGTGATTCTTAGGGTTCCCCCAAGGCACCTTTTGCTTACATTAGCTATTTACTACAACTTTTCCTCTTATTTGCACCCTAGGGAAAGTATACTTATTTGCTAAATTACTTTTTAAGTGATGCTCCTTCGTGCCAGTAGCCTGAGGTATACGAGGGAAGATGCTGCAGCATAAATAATAGCAGAAACTGAGCTGCTTTAAAGCAAAGTGCAAAGTAAACCTCTGAGCTGGACACCATCCAAGCAGTGCTTCCAAGCCAAGCTGAACCTGGAGGGTGGGGGAGAGCCCCAGGGGCCAGCTGCACACCCAGCCAGCTGTGTGTCACCAGGGGCCACAAACCCACTGAGCAGCCCTGCAGAACACTTTGAAGAATCAGGATGGAACAATGGGGAAACTCCCCCGGACTTCCAGACACTACAAACCAGAGAAGCTGAATCAGTCCTTGGAGAGTGATGCAAGTTTGCACCAGGTGAAATCGTGGCTAGCTGATTGTCTCCAACAATAACCCAAATGAATGGAATATTCCAACGACAGCCTTCCATATAAAAAATCCAAACAACAAAATATTAAAAATGGGACTGCATTTTTCTGGGGTCACACTGCTACATTATGGCAAAACAATGACAACTTTTCTTGTGCAACTTTTGGAATTTCCCTTTCAGGCCACTCTGTAGGAGGAGAAAAAAAAAATATCTAAAGTAGGAGGCTGTGTTTACCAAACACCCTTCAGAACATAAGCTGGGCAGATCATCATGTTCTTGCAAAATTATGTTTTCTTATCAGAGCTATGGGATAAGAGTTTAAAGAGTTTAAAATTGTTATTAAGTAGGGTCAAACTATCACTGTCCTGGGATAAAGTTGCATTTGTGTGTAACCAATTTCAGATGTTGGATGGAAACTCCTTTTTAAAGATGCTGGCTGGTAATTATCCTTACCTCAGCCATGGCTGGAGCTCTTATAAATGTAACAGCATCTGTCATTCACACAATTTAAAGTGTTCCATGAAATTATTTTGTGGAAGTATTAATCTAAATATGAATGAAGGAATTATATAATAATTCCAAGAGACTGTACAAGCATTGGTTATAGCAATAATCAGTTGGTATTATTGATAGGATCATGATTTTGGTAACTACTGAGAAATTACCACTACCATAAATGTTTCAGTGTGGAGTCACTGACGTAATGTAATCTCTAAAAGTTAGGGATGATGGAAGTTCAGTTTTGTTCCTGGTACAGAATTTTGCCCAGATTTTTGTAGGACGAAAGAAATTGTGATCATGAGCAGGATGGGGTGAAGTTGGAGAAGTCTTCATGTTTTTGGAGGGCTTGCCTTGCAAAGGGTTCAGGCAGATTGGAAAAGAAAGGATCCTGCAAAGTGCAGCCTTTGTTCCCAGAGAGGAAACTGATATCTGTGCCAGGAGGGCAAGTGCAATCCAAACCCAGGAAGCTAAACTCAGTCATTTAATTCTCTTATGTTTATGTCTGGTTTTGTTAATTTCCCGTAAATTTGAAGGGACTTTGCAGCACAGGCACCATGACAGGGTTTGACCCGAGCAACAACCATCTGCTGGAAGGGAAAGACCTCTTGCCACAGAGGCTCCAGCACATGGCACATGAGCCTTGTGCAGCTGGCAGCTGAGCATGGGAATGCTGTTTCTTTGGAGCTCCTCCTGGCATTGCCACTATTTATTTATTACTTGGGTTCCACTTTCCCCCAGTGAGTGTGGCTGTGTGCTGCACACCAAGGTGGCTTCACCCAGGGACCGTGGCCAGAGCTGGGGTCTGAGGTGGCCCCAAATTTACTTCAGTGGTGCTCCAGCAGATTTGGCTGCAGGGAAATGGTGATGAAAGTTGTCATCTCCTTGATGCTGTTTTGGAGTTAATTTTGCTTACTTCAGATGGCAGTCACTTTGGTCTTGACATTAAAAAAAAAATTAATTGTATTTTTTGATGCTAATCATTTATATTTGATTAAAACATAAACCATATCAACAGATTGCTTAAATATGAAAGAAAAATTGATTAAAATGGATAGTGAGATGGGAAGCTGAAGTACTTCTATTAAAAACAAGCAGGAAAACCACAACAGATTTGTACCATAGCTAGTGAAGGTTGTGATTTCAGCAGGCTCTCAGAGCACCTTTATGAAGCAACTTGTACATGCTGTTTTATATTTCTTAGTAATAAATATTGCTCCTCACCCCAAAACTCAAATATAAATATTTATTACACATAAAGGACATTGATGGTGGAGGGTTAAAAAATATAATTTCTGTATAAGTTAACCACGGGGTTAAGTTGAGGTATGTATGGGGGGAGGAAGGTAGAGAACGTACAACTGGAACTTGACGCAGCTCAGCTTTGGAACAAGCGTCAGCTTCTGCAACCAGCTCCATGCCATTGTAATGACCGAATCAAGTGTGACTGCAACTCAGGGGATAATTGAGAAGCATTGTTTTAACCAAATCAAGTGTGGATCAGGGTAGAAGCATAGGTATGATTTAAGATAGTAACTAAGGAATAGGATAATCAGTATCTAGGGGTGGAGGTTAGTTAACATGTGTATAATTTAAACTATAAAAATCACAAATCGACTCTGTATTTTTGGGCACAAGATTTAGGCGTATCATCGCCCCTGTGTCCCCGCGCGCTTGAATAAAGAACCGCATATGATCGCCTTCGTGTGGTTATATGTTTTCCTACGCTAGCAACATGACTTTAGACTAGGAGTGTTCATATCAAGCCATTTCATAAAAAACATATTTTGTTCCAAATAGAAACAAAAGCAATTCACATATGGCATTGATGCATTGACTATTGCCTCAGTAAAAAAAAACCCCAAAAAACCCCACTGGGTCATCTCTATACCTATTTCTTGATATTTAGTTAAAATTCACCTTATAGATATGTATGAGATAGCAGAAACTGGAGGTGTCTCAAAAGGTTGGAAAATTCCCAGTTATCTTGTGTAATATTGTAATAATATGAGCCACTAAAATCCTGGGACTGCTTTTTTTTTCCTTTTCTTTGCAAAAATGATTTTTAGTATCTGGTTTTTTTGGGTGGTGGAGGTTTTTTTTAAATTTTATTTTTATTTTTATTTGTGCGTGTGTGTGTGTGTGTGTGTTTGTATCCTTTCTGTTTGTGTTCTGTGTATCAGGTAAAGTA
Organism: Prinia subflava; assembly: GCF_021018805.1. NCBI lineage: Eukaryota > Metazoa > Chordata > Aves > Passeriformes > Cisticolidae > Prinia > Prinia subflava. The sequence goes on from NC_086247.1 coordinate 35,525,727, forward strand.
CAGCACTGCCTGACTATCGTGATGAGCAAAACCCAGGACTGAGCTAACAAATGATGATTCTTATTTCTACAGATAAAGTATTGTAACAACAAGAACAAAAATGTCTCTGTTCATCTCATGGATATAATTTTATAGAAGTAAGTCTAGGCAGTGGAACTCTGACAATATGAATCAAGATGGTACAGTGAAGAGAAGGTTCTATAATGATCTGCATGTACACTGTACATTTGATTCTTTGTATGGAGCAGCCAACCACCAGTGCAAGGCACTGGGCTTGATCCTTCAGTGTGGATGGGAAGAAGTCAACTATATTCAGTGGGACTATCAAATTACTCAAAATTCCTAGTATGTGAAGAAAACTGTTAGCAACATTCTTTCTGGCATCACCTGCTCTCCTGTCTAGTCTATTTATAACAGCATTCCAACCCCAACATCTCCAGCCTTCTGTAGCAAATATGATATACTCATGTTCCCAAATCCTTGCCTCCTCTCCTACTGGAGGTAGGATCCTGTCACCTCCTTTATAATGACTACTGACTTCTTGTCACGAGTGGGAGCTTCAGACAAAGTTTATTAGAGAAGCACAGCCATTGAGCCATGAGGTGCAAAGTGGACCCCTTTGTATCCTAAATTCTTCTCAGAGAGGAGTCTGGGGGCAGCTGGATCTAATCTTAGCCCCAGATTTTGCCAGTGGTTTAAATAACCATGTCCTGCAGGATTACAGACAGCAAATCATATATATTTATATAAAATGAATTGTTTATTACTGCAAATGATTAGACCAAATATCTTAATCAGGATTATTTACTACACGGTATGAAACCTAGAACTACTAGTAGTACACAGTATAGGATAACATATATTGTTATAATTGCTGTATCACAGCAATTATATTAAAGCTAGCAAAAAGAAACAAGTTTTAAGTAGAGATTGATGTAATTCACCATAGCAATGCTGATGGGCAGATCTCTTTTTCTTCATCTCCAGGAGTATACTTGTGGGGTGTTTCCTACTCAAGCATGGAATCTCCAGACTCCAAGGGGACATACAACATTGCCTGAGTTGCTTGACCACATTCCAGGGCAGAGCATCCTGCTACACTTGTTCCCAGCGCTATAAGCTGTGTTTCTGTGCTTCTGTCCCACTGTGCTATTTGGCTTTTGGTAACTGTAAAGCCTTGGAAGACTGTTTACTTATTGTGCATCTTTGGCCAGCTGATTCAAGTGGCTTTGTAGTGGCTTTGGTTCCCAAAATTACCCCTCAATTTGCAGGGTTATTTTCTTCCCTGATGATCTTACTGACAAACGGTCTAAAAACTACCAGTCGATCTTGCTTGCACCATCCACTCCAGAAATGTCTGTTCTTCTCTGTCCCCACTAACTCCATCTGGCATGCAAGATCCATCTAAGGGTTCTTGAAAGGTTTAGAATTAGACACTATTATTAACCTGCATATGTACAGGCAGTTTCTGGCTATACTTCAGTATAAATATGTGGTAGGACCAAATGACAGCTCTCTTTGGATAGCTCTACTTCCAAAAAGTTTAGAAAAGCATGAAGTTCTCCATGGTGAAGATCTCAGCCTGAAAACAGAAAAACCTAGACTTCTGAATCTGCAGGCAAGGGAACCCAGAAGTTAAGTATGATGCTGGATCCAGTCCCAGATTCTATACAGATTGATAGTGATTCAGAACTTTTGGAGTGCCTAAGGATTTGTGTCTTGACCGAATGCAAACTTTGGGTACTCCGTGTCTTCAGAAGTGCTGACGCAGTCTGACTGATCTAACTAGTTCAAAATCTCAAAAACTGTTTTGAAGAGTTGTCTGTGTACAGCAGGTTTTATGACAGATCAAGCACTATCTATGAATGCAGCTTGCTAAATCAGGCATCATCTAGCCTCCCCCAGCTGCCACACACCTTCATAAAATATATGGACAAAATGAAATCTGTATGTGACTAATTTGACAGGTAGTTGTGAATCCACACTTCTCCTGGATCAAGTTTGTATTAAGAGTTGATTCTATCATGAAGATTCCTCTTGTGAAGGAATGTGCAGTCTCTGACCTGTTCACAGTGAAGTCCAGGAAAATATTTTCACATTTTCTGATGTCAGTTTGTCTGAATTAGTGGAGGATTATGTCTATTTTAAGGTGTCAGGTGAACTATCATATTTTAATTACCAATGGAGTGAATATGAGTATTGACACACAGCTCAACTTTAGCTATGAAATTCCTGAAAAAACCAAGCTACCAAGCATCCAGATCTTTCTGGAACATGTATCATCATTTCCTGTATTGTGGAAGGTACATTTACAGTGCTGTATGTGTAGGGGATATTGTGCCAACAGTGTGTGGCAATGCTAATTTCCATGTATTACTCTGTTATATTCAAAGAGTTTGGGTGATGCTCTTGCTGTGTAAGCATTTATTTTTTTTTTCCTTGTACAACACTAGAATGCTCAAGCATTATAGCTGCGAGAGTTTGAAATGCTGTTTGCAAGTCAAACTGTTTCAAAGTAGCCCTGAGGGGAAGGAAAACAAATATTCCCTTAACCTTCATTCTAATTATATCAGTCATTAAAATACAGGGAACAAAGAACAGTGTTTATTAAAATTCCCTTCTGTTGATAGCTCCTCTTTATAGTGTGGTTCATACCAGCAGATGTTTAGAGGAAGCATCTTGGTGGAAGAGAGGAATAGTATGCTCATGAATTGCGATCATTTAACCAAGTATTTTAAAATATTCTGATACTCCCCATGATCTTTTATAGTCTATGCTGAGGAGTTATTTTAAGAATGCATTTTCATTACAGTTATCTCTGTGGTTGTTCAGCTTTGCACAATCCATTTAATGTAAAATCCTGATGAAATAACATTGTTTGATACTTGTTGATTAAGGTCCAGAACTGGCATTGTACACTCTGCAGATAAGCAGAAAGAATAGAAATGCCTGTTTTCAGCTGAAGACCTAATTTCCCTTTGCCATGAGAACTCTTGATTCTGCAATCGTAAATTAATTAGGTTAATTCTGAGATTATTAATACAACTGGCATGTACTTCAAACAACGAAGCCATCTGCTTTTATAGGGGCATTGGAGAGGTACAGACCTCTGCTCTGCATAATTTACTTTCTTCATAGGACTCTTCTTCCCTGCAGTGCCAGTTTCAGAGTGGGCTTCTCTGCATGTGCTCCTATCTTGAGTTTGTGACCAAGGTGACTATTCCACTGTGTTCAAAATAATCATACTCTGCCTTGGCAAGATTGGTCTCAGGTTGTCTGGTGATCAATAGAAATGAACAGAAGAACAGGAATACTCTGATTTTTAGCCAAAATTTGAACTTGAGTGGATATTTTTCTGCAATTTATGTTGCTTTTCATGATGATGACTAGAACAGGAAAATGATGCCAATTTTTATTACAGAATTTTGATCTGGAACCATTTATTGGATTCAGCTTTCTCTTTTCACTCCCTAAATCATAATAGATTTGTTATAATTAAGAGTTTTAAAAGTCCTTAAACTTCAGCATTTATTTTAGGAGTAATTTCTTTTTTCTTTCATTTTTGCATTTGTAATCCACAGAAATGAAAACTGACTGTCATAAAGCTTTAAAAACTGCTTAAATATTTTTAAGCAGTATGTTTTTCTGCAAAAATGTTTAAAAGTTTAGTATAGTGTATGCTACTAGTCTGACATAGAGAGCAAGAACCCATTTTTCATTCTTGGTGTTCATGCCACAAGGCCTCCAGCTGATTTACAGGATGATTCTGGTACAAGCAAAATGAAGCAGCCAGAGCAATCAACATGGGACTAAGGGGCTCCAGCTCTCAGAGAGGTGCTGCACTGCACATCTCTGCTGCACACCACTTGTCTACCTTTATAGGGAAATACACGTTGCTTTTGATGGACATGATGATGATAGCATATGCTATTGATGCAATCCTCCTAAGTTGGGGAATTCTAACACGTAAACCAGGTTACTGAGGCTTGTATGAAATTCAGGTCACACCTGACACAAGAAAGACAAAGGAGATGACTTCTGGGAAGCTTCATATCCCAGCAGTAAAAGAGAGAGCAAGAACAAGCTCCTTAAGTTGAGTTACCAAAGCTCCATGGCATGCAAGTGTCAGCTGGTATCCTGAACTCTGTCATGTCTCGTGGCTGTGAGGATGAAGACCATTCACAGTGAAAAGAGCACAACAAGAGCAGCAAGCACAGGGCTGATGGTATGAAAACAAACTGCTCAGGGAGCAGCTGGGAAGCAATGGGGGCCAAGCACCTTAACCCCACTTCAAGCATGTCTAACGCTCCAGCAGCAGAAGGCAGCTGTAACTGGAGTGGATCCTGAGGCAGCTCAGAGCTACTGCAGTGACATGTAGATCCCTTATCACTGGGGTATAGGCTGTGACTGCCAGAGCATTTCTGCTGCGATTGAAAAATCTTTATTCAATAAAGAGTTTAAATTATTTCCTCATTTATGCCTATGCTACAGATAAGGATTGATCTGCTGAGCTACCAGCTACAGAGGTATATCGAGAGAGAAATGACCAGAAACTAGTTTCAGTAACCCTACAGAGTTCCTCAGTAAATTTAACTTATTTAAGAGAATAATGTTGACTGCTTCCTCTTTTTTTCCTTCATCTGTACCTGCTTTCCTTTGCTAAAAGAAAGACAATAACTGAGTCTATGTTTCTATTTTAAAGATAAAACTAGCAGATCAGGTAACGCTAGTTGTGTATGCCCAGAGGACTTGCTTCTGAAGACTCTTCCATTGCCATACAAGAAAGAATTCTCAATCCTCCATGAGTAATGCCACCAGACAAACCTGCTGATTTGCAGCAGTTCTGCTGGAGTTGGTGTCTTCTGCCTCTCCGATCCATCCCTTGCTTTTTTTCTAAGGAAAAAGTAAAAGGAAAAGGAGAGGAAATAATTTGGTTCTGGCAGATTTCTATTTTATGAACTGCACATTTAATATACAATACATGGAACCACACAAGTACCTTCCCACCTAATCCATATAAAGTGCTCCAAGTTTCCAAAAGTCAAAGTCTGAGTGAGTGGGAAAAGGGAAAAGCCCTCCAGAAGCATCCAAAACTAAGGAAAAAATATCGTGAATACAAAATACCTGAGCTTATCAACACACACAACTTGCCTTCAGGAACAGGTTTCCACAACTTGTTGAATCGCAAGTGAAGAATAATTGTTTTTAAAAAGATAAGTCTTAGATTATCCAAGCATTGACATAGACAGCAGTACACTCTGTTCTAGATGGAGCAGAATAAACATATTCACTCTGCACATTGCAATACAAGTTTATGGAGGGACTCGACCTTTCCAGTTGAGGGGGCTAATTCCTTAAAGGTAGATTTCCATAGGTACTTCCTTACTGATTAAAAAACCCCCCAAAAATCCAAAAAGGATATTTAGAAACCCTAAAGAAGTTGTAACTATTTTTTTCCTCTGAGCTGTTATGCAAATAAGGTTTTCAGTGAGTTGCTATTTTACATTAAACCAAATATGAAAGGGTCACAAACCTCTGGTTTGATTCACTGGTCAGATTCAGTTCTGTGATACTGTAAATGCATTTAAATGAAGGGTATTGTTTTCTATTTATAGTCGTACCAACAAAAAATAGAAAAACCCACCGAGGTGTTCACTCCTTGCTAGATTTTATGGAAGCAAAGTGCAGGAAGTCATGAATAGTCTGCTTTTATTTATGAAATGCGCATTCTCTTTCATTTTGCTTTGAGTCTTACATAAGCCCCCCCACTCCCACTGTTAAAAATCAACATCAACCCCCAAATAAGTATTGCACATATTCTGGAAAATGAATATGACCTAATTAAAAATATAGAGGTAAAAGCACCAGTTGCATTCAGTAATTGCCAGCAGGCAATGTTATTGCATGCAGAAAATTGACTAGTATACCCAATATAAATTATTGATGCAGTCATATTGACTTATTCTGACTCTGATGGATAGAAAATGTGACACTATTGTAATGTGCATATTGTATTAATAACATAACTAATCAAAGATAATTTTTAACAAACTATGACATAAGGTACTAAATTATTGATGGAGAACAGTTTAGAGATGGTTAGTGCATTAGTTGAATGTGCTCATTTCACTGACCATTTGGTCTGGTCCCATCTGCCACAAGTTAGCTTCCTCAGCTCTCTAGTACCCATTCAGGTGCATTTGGAGCAGCTGGGATATTAGTTCTCTGTGGAGAAATAAGATCTCACCATGACTCGCCAATGCTCCCTGCAGTTCCATGCTCCCCAGCAGCCTCTTCAACAATAGGACAAGGCCCTTCTCAGTTCCAGGTCTAATAATTTAATCCCATAAAACAACGTAACTTAGTCCCTCAGAGAGTCCAACCTTATTAATAAAAAATGTGGGCATATAATTTACACTGTTATAGTGACATTCCTCAATATTGCTTTTTTTTTTCATTCTGTCAAAAGCTGCTTAATAAAGAAAAGACTTATTCAAGGAACTAATGTGGCCATTTGAGGAAATTGGCCTAGGATTATGGCATGAAAATTAGGAAAAAGTGGAGGCAGTGGTGGGAGGGATGTGAGAATTAGGGGAGTTAGTCTGTGGAACAGTAACAACAACAAACAAAACAAGCCACACCCAGAATATGGATTTCAAAACAATAAATGCTCACTTTTGATCCATTTACAGTTAAATGTGGTAGTATCAAATAGGCCATATACTATTAGCATCATTTAGCAATCCATTGGACAGGTAATCAGGACAATTCCTATTGTGACTCAAAGCACTAAAACAAATGGCTCCCCATGACTTTTAAGTTTGGTGGTACAAACCAGCCATTGTATGTATGTCATGCAATATTTGCAGACTGTGTCCATTACCACAGATGTTTTAAATTAGAAGTTGTTTGGTTTTAACCCTGAAATAGCATCTCATGAGGAATGTCAAGAAGAAGCAAATGGTTGGAAACTTAAAGAAAACATTACCTGATGGCAAGAATCTTTTGAAAGAAAATACTTTTCATACCAGCATTCACCAGGGGTGGTGGGAAATGACTCTTGTTAGCACAGAGCTTTGTAAACCTTCCAGAACTCCCTTCCACCCAGCTGATTTTCTGCTGTATAATGGCTTTGAGAATGTCTATATTTTTGGAGACCAGGTTTTAGTCTAGGCAAGTTCTCTTTGTGCTAGAAGATTTGCCATGCTCCTTTGCATGTGGTCTTCTGAATCAGCTGTCCCACCTAAGCAGCTCTTTGTAATGCTCACAATGCCTCTCTGCCTTAGCTAACACCCTGAGTGCTAAATGGGCTTCAGCAATTGCTAGCAGCTACCAAAGCATGAGTCAGAGGATAAAGTCAGCCTGTGGATGAACAAAAATATATGTAAAAGCACTATTTGATTAATGTTGCCAAAAATGTCCTTATTTCTGATTTTCCATAATCAGAGAGTGCACAGTTTTACTTGTTTTTCCTTTAAGTAGGCTGCAATTTACTGCCCCCACTGAAACAGAACGAGGTAGGTCTGAAAAAGCAGGGGAATTTCAGGAAGTATTCATATAGCAAATCACTGCTTACCATAATAACACGGACCTGGCAGACAGTGATGAAACATATCTAGATTTTTCATGTGGCTGCTGAAAATCAAGGCAGTGTTTCTGTGTCTATCCTCAGCTCACTTGCCTTTTCTGTCTCTGAAAAAAAGGTAGGAAAGACTTCTCCAGAGCTAGATTTTTGGTCCTAGTCATAGGTGACATTATTAAGGGCAACTGAGAAGAATCACTTCCCTGCTTTGCTATGATTTCTCTCAAGTGACTAACATATAAAAAGGGAAGCTGTGATGAAGTTTCCAGCTCTCCAGCTCTGGTGGCACACAATGAGGATTTCTGTGGCTCTCCAGCTCAGTCATTTCCTTGGAGGGAATGCTTGGGAACTTCCAAGAACCCAAGCTAATCTATTTCCCTTTAACCCATGAAAATACCACATTTGCTTCTCCATCCTTACCAGACATGACTAACCCTCAGGACTAACCCTCAGAAAAGCACTTCTAAGCTGTTTTCTCCAAAGGATCTCAGACCTTTATAAAAAGACCTTTATTTCAGACCTATATATAAAAAGAGAAGAGAGGCTTTTTCTTTTTTTTCCTATCTTTTAAAATGATACAAGATAGTGTCCCATGAGACAGCAGTACCATCAAATTTTCTCTCAATAATGTTCTCACAGGTTGAACATGGCTGTGATACCAGTATGTGATTTTTAGGAAACATGGCACCAAGTACAGAAGGGACAAAAATGTGTTTTCCTACTGCGGCTGGCAAAAGGAGTACTTATTTTGGTATTCTAATTGCTAGAGAGCATATGATCTCCAACTGTTTCTTCCAGAAGAATTAAAAATTGTCAAGCGGCATTCTGCCTTCTTTCTGCATTTCATGGAAACAGCTGGCTAAACTTCTGCACTCCTTCATCCTTCTGCTGGAGCCTGGTTTTTAGTCACCAGCTTGCTTTTTTGCCCATCTATTTAAATATTGTTTACACCTTATTAATCTAGGCAGAGTAAGATATTCTGCAAGGTTTTGAAATGAAGCACAAAAATTGTGCGGTAGATTTATCAAAACCCACTTTAATAAAGACTGAGATCTGCCACTCCTGGTGTCTGTATTATCTATATTATCTACATTGAATCCCTGTACAATTTAATCCCTGTAAATTTTCACAAATTCATAACATGAACAGTCTAATTCAGGAAAGGAGCCATCAAATATGTTAATTTTTTTTTGTGATCTGTGTATTTTATAGTAAAATTGGTTGTTCCCATGTCAGAGAAAATTGTGCCGCTGTCTGTCTGCATGCTGCATCCTCAGTGAGAAATGCAGTCAGCTCTGTACTGAGGACAGAAAGCAGAAGTTTAGGTTGTACCATGCAACATCTCAGAGACTGCAGTGTTACAGGCCATAAAACACCAGGAAAAAAATGGTCGTGTAGGCAATGTCTCACCTATACAGAGCCAACAATGCAGAGTTAAAGATGTCCCAGGGAAGGATTTATTTACCCTCAAAGACTTTCCAAATTAAGGCACCAGAACCTAATTAGAGACAATGGCTGAAGTGCTTGCCCTGCCAGTATGGGGAATATGGGCAGTCAAAATTTCTTTGGTGGTGTCAACTGCCCTTCCCACTCACACAGTGGTGGCAAAACCAGCTTGCCCTTCAGCATCCCATTGCTTAAGGATGGTACATTAAAAAGGTATGACTAAAAATCTGATGATGTTTTATGGAGAGATTTCTAAGCCTTTCTGATATGTTTTCTGGAGGGATTTGGGTTTCATTTGCTATAGTTATATTATAATGAGCATATGGACACAAGCCCAGGCTGTGGTGTGGGCATTCATGAGCTTCAGTGGAGAGAAAGCCTGATTCCACCTCCCCCTGTACAGAGAAACCATGTCCCCCCTGCCTGCAGTGTGAAGTGCCTTTGTGCAGTTGTCCCTGTCACCAGCCTGTACACGAAATGCCTTCCAGTTACAGCACCTTGCAGAACTTGGGCAGTGAAGCTGGGCTGGGTTGTTCCAAGAGCCAATACCATAGGTAGTAAGGACTGCAGAGGCAGCCCAGGGGGCTGCAGGGAGGTGGGCAGGGTGATGTGCCCTTGGTGGTGCTCTGGCCCATGCCCTGCTGAGCAGAGCAGCCACTGCCTCTGACTCCAGTGGATGGGACACTTCACACTAAGGTTACTTGCTCCAGACTTGCAAGTTAGTGTTAATAGCAGGGGAAAATACCCTGTTTCCTCCTTTTAAATTGATAAACAGGGTGTTTTCTCCTGCTAAGTAGCATACAATTATTTAATCTTCTACTTCAAAAGCTTTCTAAAACATGGAAGTGATACCTGTTTTATTTGTCAATAGAGGTGCAAACTTAAAAGAAAGTCAAGCATTTGTTTGTGTACTATGCGCAGTTTACTCATCTAGAAAGGTGATGCATAGCTATTGAGCATTTGTCTGAAGAATGGTTTCTTTGGCACTGCGTTGTGAAATATATTGAAACAAGAATATGTACACAGTTAATGCAATCTCAAATGACTGATTTGTTTTAATGAAATTAAACTCCTCACGAGACTGCCTCAGAACTATGTAATGATTTGAAGGGCTAATACTTGCACTGTTTACATTAGCAAACAAATCTGGGAAATAAATGTATCCATTTGTCTGCCTTGCAGGGATGTTCCTGAGAAGGCAGCTGCACACTGTTTGGTTTCATTGTGTTGTTTCGGTTTTAACCAGCTTGGCTTTCTTTTCAGCCATGCTGCGGGACAGGAAGGCTCCATCTCAGTGGTAAAAATGTTTCCTCTTAGCCAAAAAAATAAACATGTCAGCTCCACCAGAGAATTTGTAAGACTACACAGTGCAGCTCTGTTTACAGTAGGACGGACTAGAACAGTTCAGAGTTGGTCTTCCCAGCTTCCCTTCTGAGCTCTGCCCTGAAAGCACCCTGTAACACCAAGGTAAGTTTTGGTGTGGTAGCCTTGCTGAAGCCACTAAAAACCCATTTGCCAAGTTTAAGCTTCCCAAAAATATTGAACATGAGACCATCATGTGGATATAAATTCTTCAGAGACAGTTGAAATTAACTGCTCAAATAAATCCTGCACTAATCTAAATGTAACTGGAAAAATCAACACTCAAAATAAACAAATAAAAACATTGGGAAGTCTTAAGCAGATGATGAGGTACATTCAGCAGATAAACTATGTATCCCGTTTAAGGATCAAGCTTCAGATTTTAGTGGGGAACAAGAAGAAAAATGTCAGAAATAACTTATATTAGGTAGAAATGAAAATTCATTTTTAAATTGAGATTATGTATTTGAAATTCAACACATTTGATGGTTAGCCTCAAGAATCCCTCCTTTAGGAATAGTTTCACTGATCAGTCATAAGCAACAAATGAAGGAAACCAGGGCTATAAGCACCTGAGAATGTTGTATCTGACTTCCTTTTGATACCTAAGGTGACTGAAACAACTTGGTTACCAAAAGAGATGCTAATAATAAATCCTACTTTCAAGTAATTGTTTGACCAACTCCACATTAGGGGAAACCGTGGAAATGAGATTCCACAGCTGCAAAGACATGTATAACTGCTATACATCTCATCTTTTGACTCTGCCAAGTGATGCACCTTTTTCTCCTTTATCAGTCTTCAGAAATGGGTGAAATTAAGTATAAAAAAAGGCAAACAAATTCTTATTTTTCAGTTGGAAATTGGAGTGCCCCCACTCTTTACTTCCATTTCTTTATATGAAGATGCACCTATGTAAAAAATGTTACATTTTTAAAGGATATCTAGGCTAGCCAGTGTTTCATCTAATTTTTATTTCAAATTTTAAGATGTTTTGAGGAGAGAAAGAGAGAGAGAGATCCTAAACCCCTTCTAAAACCACTGTCTCAACTCCCAAGATGATGAAAACAAAGAGGCATTTCTATAGAGCTAGCTTAGACATAGAATCTAACTTAGGTTAAATGCAATAAATCCCATCCCCTGCAAAACTGTGCTGCCAACTGCAGCTAAATAAACACTCTATCTAAAACCTCCACTGTGAAGATAAACTGATGTTTGGAATATATAGGTATCTTTACTGTTTCTTCTTTTTACAAATATAATCATTGTACCTGCCAACCTCAGAGATGTGTGTGTGTGTGTGTGTGTATATATTTCCCACTTTGTGTCTAACTAACATTACTGCTAGTGGGAGATGTACATGGTTACAGAGAGCAGAATATACCCGAGTTTCAAGTACCTGAATTATTTTTACTTCACATATGGAAATATGCACATTTTACATATGGAATATGATTAGTTGTAATGAGAATTCAGGATTCAATGAAGGTGAGGTAGCTTAATGGTAAGAATTTAGTGCAGTTTTACAATCTGATTAACTTAAAATATCAGAACATATGGATTTTTCAAGCAGACATAGTGGACTTTATTGAATAAGTTTGATGAATCAGGCGTTTCTTTCAGAGAAATATTACCATTCTTCTAAAAATAAAAGATTGTGTTTCTCTATGTTACTATTGGGTTTATTCCTATTCTTTCTGCAAAAGAAATTTCTGATACACCCCTGAAATTATTTTATTAATGTTTTATATTTCACTGAAATCAAAACAGCTTATAGAATTTGCTCCCTTGTGTTCAGACTTTCATATATGTATTATTATAGTAGTAACTCAGAGACATTTTAGCTTCCATTGGCATGATTTGGCAAAAATAACATAATTAACAAACAATGGCTTTGTAGGAACCAGGAAAGACATCATCTTGAGGTCTGAGGCACTGAAGAATGGACCTCCTACACCTGCTTTGTCACTAACCCATCACATTTCAAGTAGCTTGTCACTTCTCTGCCTCAGGGGTTCTATCTTTTAAAATCCAGGCAGCCACACCCGTATTGCAAGACAAGCCTTGAGTGTGGCCAGTTGCCTGCTTGAACAGGCTGTGTGAATAAACTGGGTTGGTATTGATGTTCCAGTGCATTGTCCATGCCTTTCCCTGCGTGAAGGGCGCAGCTTTGTGTGCAGAAGTGCACACAACCACTTTTGTGGTAAGTGCTTTGTTTTGTGTGCAGAAGAGAGACGAGGTTTGTGAAATTGGAATGTCTGCACAAGCGCATGTGCCGCGCCCGCTTTGCTCCTCTGGGAATGCTGCACCAAGCACAGCAAGGCACAGGCAGAGTTGGGAACACTCCATTCTGAGATCATAATAATTCAAAGCTTTGCCTAGGTGCAATTTTATGCTCAAAATGGGATTAAGCAGTCTTGAGCAACAAACCATAATCTCAGGAAGACCACTCAATTTTTTGTTGTTTGGGTGGGGTTTTTTTTCATTTTACACTTATGGTGCATATGTATACACACAGACAACTTTGAAACACCTAATAAAGAAATTATCCTTTTTCATTTCCATGTTTAAATGTCAAGACAAACTCAATACTTGCCATGTTACCAATGTAGGAGGGTATGAGGAACCAGGAAAGTGTCTTCCATATGTGATGCCTTGTGGTGGGCTGTGCTCAGCTGCATACTTATCTATCTGGGTGAACTCAAGGTGCTTAAACCCTAATTTTCCAGTCTAAGCCATCTGAACTTGAACACAGAACTTCCTTTCATCTGCAAAACATTGTTTAGGAAGGTGTAGTGTACTGTCTTTTGGAAACATTTATCTTTCCACTAAATATACAGGGGTCTAAATGACCATTTTAGTTTAAAATTAAGGTATAAGTTCCAGTAGCATTGAGAAAATGAAACCAGTTTTAGGTTGCTCAAAAATATTTAAAATGTAAAAATTATGTTTGAACTGTAAATATACAGAGTAGTTCTAAATATATAATTCATTTTCAGCTCCATAAAAAACAAGACTGTTGATGTTACGGAATAGCTATGGTTATTTTTGAGTGCCTGTTGTTTTGATAGAAAACACAGATATTGCAGGTGATGGCATGAAACACAGAGATTTCTGATGGAGGGTATGTCATGTGAGAAACCCACAATCATTGAACATACTGGTATCCTATGCAGAAATACTAGGCCAAACAAATGACTAACATGTTAGGAATGACACAAATCTGTCATCTCACTCTATCAGCATCTCACCACTCTTTTTAGTGCTGCTATTTAGTATCAAACAGAAAGCCTATGGAATTTGGAAGATAAAAACAACAAAAACTGAAAGAATAAAATTATTCAGAAAACATCAGAGCAGGGTAAAATTGTAGTGAAATTTCTACTCATGTTTCAAGCTGTGATAGAGCTACTGTAAAAAACCCCAAAAGCCACATATCTGAAAAAAAATTTGAAACATAACCCTTTTTTCCCTCTGCATTAACTGCACAAAATATCGAATTCTGTAGTCCACACTCCAAGTTTTGTCTGGGTAAGTACAAAAGATCACATCTTGACATCACTTGCCAAGCAGCACTTTTTGCTGATGAATATAGAAGGTTGGTTGTGCCATTTAAGTCTGTCAGTTCTCAGACTATGTATCAGAAAGAAAAACTCATCTGGGACTGAAATGATAAAACCACTGAAATCTAACACAGAATGAAGAAGTTTGAAAAAAGATAAGAAGAAAGTATTGTGGTAAGTGCTTTAACTGCAGCAAGTGCCAAATGGCAATATGACTGAAATAGCTTAGAGATATTCCATGACTCTTGGTGCTTGACCAAGTTTAAGGCTATTTTGGATTGTGACCCAGAAAGTCATGTCTTATTCATATCTATAGAAGTCACCAGAGCTATTCTGCCCTCACTGGTGATGTTGCTGTTACCCCCACCTTTTAATTTCCTTCACTTGATTATGTGTCTCATTGTCACATACATTGAGAATTTTATTGTTGCAAATGGTTGTCATCAAAGATTATGATTTGTGGAGCATTTGGGTGATATTCAAGGTACTGTTACATTAATGTTGTCCATTTTGGTGTCTGCCATAGCCTGTAAAGCTTCATGCACGTTCAGAGAAAGTCACTTTCCTATTTTCCCTGTGCCTTACACACATATAGATGTGTATATGTTTTTGAAAACTAGAGCTTTTAGTGATTGGCTCAGCTAACACCATCCTTAACAAGCTTGTTTTAGTCTATTACTTCAAATTAATTTTTTAAGACTAGAGCATTAGAGAGGATGTCTGCTGGGGCTACTGTTGGAAAGACAAGTCTGAGGACTAGTTTATGAAATAAAAACAGCACATAAGGGAAGAAAACTGCCTAAAGGAAACATACTGCTGTTCGAAGCAGGCAAGAGATGGGAGCCAACCTTGTTAAAAAAAAGCAGAAACAAACAAACAAGAAAAAAAACCCAAACAAAACAAGAAACAGGGAAAATGCCCGGATCCTCTTGAATATCCCAATCTAAAACTGAGATTTTGCCAATTTTAACCTACCCTACACATTTTTCTTATGGTTGGCATCTGAGAATTGTTGGTAAAAAACCCTCAAAATTTGCAAATGTTTTAGGGTTTGTATCCTGCCTGCTGACAGATATACTCTGGGGAGGTGAGGCACAGAGGGTGCTGCTGCCATCTCTTTTGTAGTTGCACCCTTTCATTTGATACAACTGGTATGGCATATGGCAGGGAAATATAATTTTGAGTACAGTTTGGTGCACCCATTAAATTTCACACGTCAAATTCCAAGTTCCTGTAACATTCTTTGAAGTTCTATTTGTAAAATAGAAAAGAATAAGAAAGCAGATAGACACTCTGAGACTGTATGGGCTGGTTCCTTTTTTTCCTTTTCCTCTCCCTCTCCCTCCTTTTCCTTTTCCTTTTCCTTTTCCTTTTCCTTTTCCTTTTCCTTTTCCTTTTCCTTTTCCTTTTCCTTTTCCTTTTCCTTTTCCTTTTCCTTTTCCTTTTCCTTTTCCTTTTCCTTTTCCTTTTCCTTTTCCTTTTCCTTTTCCTTTTCCTTTTCCTTTTCCTTTTCCTTTTCCTTTTCCTTTCCCTTTCCCTTTCCCTTTCCCTTTCCCTTTCCCTTTCCCTTTCCCTTTCCTCTTACTTTCTTATTTTGGGACTTCAAAAGCTCACCTTTTAGGTAATATCTACAAAGTAAATCATTATTTCTTAAAGAAAACAAAGATCTGTGGCTCAGAGTTCTGGAGCTTAATGGACACTGTTCAATATCATGAGGTTGTTGGGGTTTTTTAACTCTGTTGGGCACATTGCTGGTAGTTCGCCAGGATTTGTTTAGACCTGAAATCTCCAACTTTCAAATTTACACCTTCATCCTCATGCTAAATTTGTTTTCTCTCTTTAATAAGTTTCCCACTAATTTAGCTAATATGCATCATGCATGTCATTCTTAGCAGATCAAAACCACTAATTAAGACTGAACAATCATTAATATGCTCCTCCTGGATAACTCTGTTCTGGAGCAAATTACAGGCAGTTTGAACTTATATTGTCAAAAATTAGATATGAAATCAGATGCCATCAAAATGACCAAAACCTGGTAAACTTCCTATTTTACTCTGACAAAGAAACAATCCTAGAAAAACAAAGCCTGTGAAGGATGGCTACAGCCATCCTGCAGTGTGTAATCCTTTGTGGGAGAATCAGACAATCACAGGAATCCCATATCTGCTCGGTAGGTTTGTGCACCCATGTACAGTTACCTTAAATGTGTGCTACTCATTCTCCCAAAGGTAAAATGGGAATAAGTCAAACAGTTTGCTGTCAGTTGAATGATCTTTACATTTAACTCTTTCTCTGAACGTACTGTGTTCAAAAGCAGGATGGAAATATTACATTCCTAACCATATTTAAGAAAAAATTGCTGAAAATTGTCACTGTATCAATTTCTTAATTATGCTTAACAAGGAAATTGCTATCAACCATTCTCTTTCCTGACACCCCCCAAAAAGAAGTACATTTGAGGATACAAAATGTCATTGAAAGGCTGAGAACAAAAATATTTCAAACTGCTCTGTTGCTAGCATAGTATGGCTATAGCAAAACACATACCAGTGAGTTGGAATCATATCATCCTGAGCATCTGCACTACTCCTCCTTGGAGAGTGCATACTAATCATCTCTCTTCATGGTCAGTAACCACATAAGGACAACACCAGACGATGCCAGTGGTTTTGGTCCTGTAGCATTTATATGCTTTCCTGCAAAGATAGTCATGCCAGATAATATTCGTCAACCTTGTCTTTGGTCTTCTCTCTTGATTGAGGCAGATGTTTATTTTCCATCTGCACTATATGTCAGTGCAACTGCAGCCTTCATCTGGCAAAGGGTGCCTGTAATATTATGAGGCCATCGCATAAGCTGCTGGAAAGATTACTCTTGTGAATAAAATCAGTTTATGGCTAAAAACATTTATTCTTCATTTTGATAAGCCCTTAACAAATGAAAATTTGCTTCCTTACACTTTTGCCAAGCATAGGACCATGTTTATTTCTAGCTATATGGGTCACGAAGGATTCCCAGCTGTTAGATAGAGTCAGTTGTGCATTGCTGCACTCAACAACATCTGTTTCACAAAAACAGTATCCAGCTTTTAGCGCTCAAATGGAGGTTATACCATATGCCAGCAGACCACTTAGTTTTTACCTTGGGAACCAACTTTACACTAGTCAAGGTAACAGAGGAAGTACTGAGTATTTAAATGCTACCAGGCTTCAGTCACATCTTCATGTGCTCTTGTCATTTCCAACTATATATAGTAAAATTAGTTCCAAGCATATACTGCAAGCTGTTCTTCTGTTTAATTATTAACTGGAAGAAAGTTTGTTTGCAAAACAGTTGAAATGTTTTTTGTGATAGACTCTGATGTTGAAAGTGGTGCCATAAGATGCTTCTGCAAATACAGAACCTTGTTAAAACGTCAAATAATATCAGCTATCAACAAAAGCAGATCAGGCTGAATACCCTTTAACTACTGAGCAGGATGTTAAAAAGCCATACTACCATGGAACTCTTCAGAGCCTCACAAACCACTCAAAATGTCTGGCGATGTTATACTACCAG
Source organism: Prinia subflava (assembly GCF_021018805.1). Classification (NCBI taxonomy): domain Eukaryota; kingdom Metazoa; phylum Chordata; class Aves; order Passeriformes; family Cisticolidae; genus Prinia; species Prinia subflava. The sequence goes on from NC_086247.1 coordinate 35,543,241, forward strand.
GATGTTTTCGATCATGATTTATGTTGTGCTACCAACTGTCTGCTTTCCTCTCATTTGGTTTTAATCACTTAATGACTCTCTAGAAATAAAGTTTTGAAAATATGTATTTTTGACAGCAACAGATAAATTAGGTTAAAGGAAATGTTTCTGATGGGTGAAACACTCTCTCAGGTGAATACCAAATAATTTTGTGCCCTTAATGGTACCAGGAGGACAGTTGTTCCTGGTAAAAATTGCATAACATTGTATTGCATTCAGTGATACAGTAAAGCAGATTTGTTTGCCAATTTGTTTCTATTATAAACGTTTTGTTGCAAAATGCATTCCTTAATGCCCAGTAAGATGTTTTCAACAGCACATGGATTAAATTTGGTATGTACTCCAGACTAGCTACAATACTGCCATTATAACTGATTCTACCAAATCATGACATTGAAAATGTGAATTATGCCTGTGAAATGAATGAGTTAGATTCTGTTAACACAGACCATATTTCCTTGTATGTAATTCAGTTGACTGCAGTGGAATTATTCTTTACTGAAATAATGCAAAGAGCCAGTCGTGGTGCTACAGACCAGTCTGCTCCAAGTCCCATCCTTAGTTTGTAAAACTTAAGGATAAGTGGAGTCAAGATGCACAAAGAAACTGCTTATATCTATCTCTCTGCCATAACAGAAACAAGTAAGTGACAGATTCATATCACCAAATAGATTTTGTTCTGACAGCTTTCATGAGAGTAGTAATAAATTCACTTGGTCCTTTGTAATTCTTTTGATGTACACAGTACGAGTTGTATCTGGCTTAGGCTTGTCTCCTGACCTACCTTCTGAGCTTTGCTATGGACACACCTCAAGCTCCTCTGCTTCTTTTCTATCATTCATGCCTTTATTTTGGATGAAAATGATGTGGTATTCACATGCTGAATATGGAGTTTACACCCTGATATGCAGCAAGGTGTAGACAGAAAAGCAACTACTTCCAATAACAGATGCTTCAACTTCCATAATACAGACAGTGCCAGAGCCTGACAAATCCATACTTTTGGCAAATGGGTCAATAAATCTACAAAAGAAAAAGCAAAATTCTGAAAATACCAAGTGATAAACTATACTAAGAATAATTTGGAGTTTTGTTCCCAAAGGAGACACCAACAAAAAAAGAATTCCAGGGTAGATCATGACCTTGGAGGCTGCAGATTTATGAATAGTATGATGTGACCTCATGGTTTAATTTTCATATCCTTTTGCAAAAAACCACACATTGATGCTTCAGAGAATTAGAGTTGGAAGAAAAATAAGATTGCCTAGTTTTTAAATTCAGGCTAAGTACATGATAGATTGAAAAATTTCCCAGATAGCTACATCCAAAGTGGTTCAGCAAAATTAAAATCAGAGAAGTGACATCCTTTTATACTGCATCAGGACTTGGCCTCTAACCTACATCTTCTTTGTAGTTCCTTTTTTTCTATTTTGCTCACTGTTGTCAGATATGGAACTTTAGCTGCTCCTGCAAAAACATTTGCTTAAATCATAAGTGGAAAAATTACTTTTCAAACCTGTTTTCTCTTTCCAAACCTTTAAGAAATCATCCAACTAAGAATAATTTACTCAAAGGACTGTATGAAACACTTCATGCATTATAAAACCCCAACATATCCTTGAAATTATCTGTTCTATTCATTTATGATGCAAAAAATCCTCTTTCCTTATATTTTGAATTTTCTTTTTCCTATCTTCATCACCATTTACTTCTTTGGGACACTGATGCCCTTCTGTAAGAGCATATCATGCCTGTGTTTGGCTAATTCTGTACTGCAAATAGCACCAGTTTAGTTTGTTCTTCCCCAAAGGGATAAAGTTGCTGAGGCTTTGGGTTTCCCATTTTCATCACCATTAATTGTTTAAATAGTCACATCCTCCACAAATTAAAACAAGGGTTTATTTTAAAATAAATGACCTTTGTAGAAATGAATTGTACAGTTTCATACTTTGGAGATTTCATCCTAGAATACACCTTATTTTCTAAGGAAGATGGGAAGTGCTAGTGTCTCTGGTTTTAAGTGTTCAGAAATTTATAAGTTGCTGGAAATTTTTCCTTTCTATTCATTATCATTTGGCATCCAGCTCAGTTTTGAAGTATTGGCCCTTTCTCTTGGGAAGCAAGAGGATTCCTAGGCATGAAAATGATATGGGAACATTTAGGGTGCTTTGAATATTGCTTTTTGAAATGAAACAAAAGCAAAAATTTTTCACTCCTCAATCCATGACCTTACCACAGATTTCTTTGCAATATTTCTGACCAATCATTTCTTGTATGAAATTTCTTGTAAGTATGCTGAACTTATAACAGTAACTCTGTACAGACAGTATACAGAGGTGCTCCTGCCCCCATTGATTAGACAGAAAAGCTGACTCACTCCAAATATTGAAACTTTGCTTTTCCCTCCTAGTGAATCATTGCCAGGAACAACTTTCTGTTCCTCTTTTCAGATCCCTCATTTCTACAACACATCTGTACAGCTTTGCTCCACATGAGAAGAATTTCATTGGTGCTTTGAAAGCCCATTTTTGGCCTGGAGTGTCTGTAAAGCCACGGTGTCTTCAGAGCTAGCAGCTATGAAGAGACACTTTTCATTTGTCATCAGTGGACACAAAATGTCCACGTTGAATCTGTGAGTCTCATTGAATCCTTAGTCCTAGACTGCCATATTTCAGAGTCCAGCCTACTTCCCATAGCCTCAGCAGGTTAACAGGAGGGCAGCAGGTATGTATCCTTTACAGGGCAGAGGGGTAAGACAAATTCTTGCTCAACCTTTTGGTGGTTCCACTGTCCCATTCAATGCTCTTTATACATTTCATCTACAAAATCAATGATGAGTGGCACCATCTGCTTCTGACTCCCCATTAACTCTTGGCCATCTATTCTTTTTACTGTGGTTCTTTACTTCTTCTTCATGAACCTTTCCACTCTCTACCACTTAAAACTCTACATTGGTTTTATGTAAGTCTAAGCCTACAAGTTTGGTAAGTTATCGGAACAAAACATATTTAAAAAAACAAGCTGGTTTTCCAGGTGGGTTTTCCCAAGCTCTCACAGCTCCCATTCAAGTAAAGTTTTTACAGTTACATCTGTGCAAACAGTGAAAACAAATACAGTGTAATGGCAGGGAGCTGAAGGAAGTTAAGTGCACCTCTCCACCTGCCAAGGCCCAGATGTGGGAAATAACACAGCACAAAGACCCAAATACTGGGACACTGCGAAATTATTGCTACAGAAGGCTTTGGTACTATGTTAGTTTCATTTCTTGAAGCATAATCTTTTCTGCAACCATTGTTTTCCCATTCCTGCTGCAAGCAGTTTTAGCACCAAGCATGAGGTAAGATTTATAACATCTCTAAAAACAGAAATGAGCAAAATGTTTGTGTGCAAAGAAGAATGTCCATCATTAAGAGAGACCATGAGGAGAGATGTTTGCATCTATTACCAGAGATAGGTAGGACATAACTTACAGCAGGACTTACTGCCTTACAGAGTTTGGATGTTTATTAAGAGAGCAAAAGAAAAGTCTGTTTTCCGAAATTTCTCAGATTTTCTAATCTCCCTCCAGTCCCCAAATGAGGCCAGTAACAGTCACTCTTAATATTTTTCTCTTCATAAAAAGCTCTTCTTTATTCTTACTAAGTGATCCCATGTGGCACATAAAGGCAGTGTTGTTTCTTAAAGATGTTTCTCAAATAGGAAAATCCCCAGTTAGTTCTAGACACTTGTATCTAGCAGACAGGCACCAACTGATATTAACTAGAGATGGTGAAGGTCTGGAAAGTTTCTGGGATGTACTGGACTCTGTACATCTCCTCATATAGGTCAAGACACAGTTTATTCTATCCAGTATGTGTTCTTTAATAATATATGACAATGCTAGAGCATGCACATCTCAACATTCCCCTCAAACATGCTCCCATTTTGTGCAGTTTCACAAACTTTTATGGGCTGGACATGTCAGCCACACATCTTTCCACTTAAACAGCCCTATTTTTACACCCATGTACAGAGTCAATGATATCCTTGAAATGAGGTCTACAACTTAATTACCATGTGAAAAAACCCATGTATTTTTGTTTCTCTGCCTGGTTATGCTTTTTTTCCTATAATAGAGCAAGGCAATGACTAGTTGTTCCCAGTTCTTCCTCTCTATGTTTGTAATTTTACAGGCTTGCCTTCAAACTTTCCCAGATTGAGTGGAGTTGAGTCTGTTTAATCTCTGTTCATGAAGGAAGCATTTCTCTGTTCTTCTGATCACCATTTTCCCACTTCTCTTCCACTGTATCCTTCCTGTTATGGAAAGAACCAGCAGCAGGAAGAACTCATGGGACACACAGGGATTCACAATGGCATAATGATCTTTCTGGCTTGTTTTTGATTCCTTTCTCAATATTTTCTAACAATCTATCTGGGATTTTTTTTATTGCCTCTGACTAATAAGCTTAAATCTTCATACTCACAATGAGTGAGGATCTCTTTGCTGAGCAGTAATAGCTAAATTAAAGCATCTCACTGTGTATGCCTAGTTGATGATGGTTTTCCCCTATGTGCATTATTTGATGCTTATGGATATTGAATTTCCTATATTATTCTTAGTCATTCAGTACCATGAGATCATTTTGTAACTCCTTGTAGACATTTACTACCATGAATGATTTTGAATCATCCGCAACTTTGTCACACCTCTTTCCAGATTATTTGTAATTCCAACAGAAGAGGCTCCAACCTCTTCTTCAGCCTCTAGAAGAGGCTCCCTGCAAGACTGTCATGGCATTCTCTCCTGACAGGGATTCTTGGAACTTCTTTCTACAACTTGTTCCTTGTACAGAAAAGTTCCTGTACAAGATCATGTGTGTCCTCTTCTAGAGCCATCAACACAGAGAATTCACCCACATTTTTTCCTATAGCATTTTGATTCTTGACAGCTCTATTCATATTTGAGTAATTTCTCAGCCCTCAAAAGTTGTTTCATACAAATTCTTCTATGTTATGACAAACATTCTTGCTATTGCTTTTATACTTTTATCAAACAGTTTTAAATATTTTCTTTCACTATCTTTATTAGTGTTTACGTTCATGGTGCTAGAATTTATGCTTTAATTTTGTTTTCCCTTTTCTGGACTCTTGGCCAGAAGAATGATTCTTGCAACTTCAAAAAGACCTTCTATTCCTGACTGGCTTTCCTATTATGTTCTTTTTCCCTGATTCTTTTCTGGACATTCAGGACAACTTATGTTTTGGTGCACATAAGTTTGTTTCTAAGTTAAAAATTATAAATATATAAAGAATAATTCAGAAAGGCAGGGAATCTGTAGAGTAATAGGAAACTAATCGATTTATGAAATTACAAAATTGCAGCTGTAAGTAATGCAAGAAAGAGTGTAGATGGTACTGTAATATATAGGTTCCTTTTAGAGGCTACCAACCTCTGGATGAATGGAAAACAGCAAATGAAAATATTAAAATTCCTTGTATTTACATTGTAACAACACAGGCAGTTCACATCTGCCAAATTAGGATTGATAATAAGGTCATGTATCCTTGGATTTCTGTAGGGAAAATTCTGTTTGATTTTTCCCAAATATTTACTATACTTTAAGTATTATCAAGGTGAAATAACTTGTTGGGCTAGAAAAAATTAAATCCTGTGCTTAATAGAAATAACTTAAAATCCTACATTCATTGTTTTCTTAATTTACAGTAGTTGGAAGAATTGGACACAACGGGTGTTTAGATTTCAAGTATAAGGCTTTGTTTCTGTCATGTTACTTTTTAAAAATATATATTTTTCAAGTTGTAATTGTAGGTTTCAATCATCTCTGCCAGTGGAGGATAGTGGAAATTGAGGAAATATGAACAGAAAATGTGTAGGAAAAATATAGCAAACACTTTCACATAGACACTGATGTGTCCAAGTTACTTGACTTTTCAGTTTGCCCCAACAGCTGATTTACTGTAATTTTTTTTCTCTTTGTTCCTAACCACATTTGTGAACCTTTTGTTCTTTTCATGTGACTAAAGTTTCATATATGACTGAATAGTGTTGTAATTTATCAGCAAGAAATTACTGTTCACATGGGACCATATTCCACAAATAACAAACTGATACAAGAAAGGCTAATTAATAGTGTACCATTAAAAGTGCATTAAAATATGGTCTTATGTTAGTGGTTACTGTGGAACCAGGCAAGTGTTCTCCATCTGTATTTAACTTAGAAGTTACCCATCTTTGTTTGAAAAAGCAGGATGCTTTAGAGAAAATAACTGTGTACCTAAAATCTTGTTTTCTCAGTGACTTTCCTCAATGGTGAATTTCTCAGTTACTCTGATGGGAGATATTACTGCTGCCTGCAAACCCTGACTTGTGAAAGTCTTTAAATCTCTGCAGGTAGTGATCAGCAATAATTCTGTCACTTTTCTTCTTGGCAATTTTGGAGGATGTTGGCCTTCCCACTATCAAAAGACTCAAGACTAATGATATTGTATTTGTCTTCAAGCTCTCTGGAAAATTTGAGACTGAGTTTTCCTTTCAGTCCTCATATTGCTGTTGTCATCTAAATTAACCTCTAAAGATCTTATTCAGCTGGTGAAAACTTTCTGTTTGGGTTTTTATTGCTTAGGGTTCTCCTGAATCCAGTTTCCCTGAACATTAGTGTAATAAAATATGTGGTTCTTAGTAAAGGTGTAAAGATTGTACAATCTCTAAAAATTTGGACATCTGCAGTAACTCATGGCTATATCTGGGACTGTTTTTCTTGGCTTCTTCAGTGGTCAAGAGAAAAGGAGAATGCATTTGACCAGTATTTGACATCTGCTTTATTATGGGGTGGATCGTGACTTGAAAGAGGATGTCTCTCTGTCGCTAACAAAGGGGTCAAGGCAAGTAACTCATACCCAAAGCCTCCTCTGTAGATATCTATATGGCTGAATGAATCGCACACAGTGTGGGTGCCACTTTTTCATGGTTGAAAAGTTTCAATTATTGTAAAATTTCAGATTACTGTAAATTATTGTAAAAATAATTTCAATTAAATTTCAATTATTGTAAAAAATTTAAGCAAACTGAATCCTGGGCAGCATCAACAGCAGCATGGTCAGCAGGACAAAGGAAGTGGTTCTCCCCCTCTATTCTGTTCTTGTAAGGTCTCACCTGAAGTTCTGAGCAGAGTTCCAGTGTTCCCAAGATAAGGACATGGAACTGCTGGTGCAAGTGCAGAGGAGAGCCAGAAAGTTGACCAGAGGACTGGAGCACCTCCCTTACAAAGACAGGCTGAGGAAGCTGGGGCTGTTCAGCTGGCAGAAGAGAAGGTTGGGTGGAAACCTCATTGTAACCTTTCAGTTTTTAAAGGGGCCTACTAGGGAGCCAGAGAGGGACTCTTCATCTGGAACTGGAGCAAAGGGACAAGGTGCAACGGGTACAAATTGAAAGAGGGCAAATTTAGGTTTGATATTAGGAAGAAACTTCTCACTGTGAGCATTGTTAGGCACTGGAATAGGTTGGCCTGGGAACTTATGGGTGCCCCAACCCTGGCAGTATTCAAAGCCAGGTTGGATAAGGCCTTGAGCAACCTGGTCTAGTGTGAGGTATCCACACACACGGAAGTGGGGGGACTAGACAGATCCTTAAAGTCCATTCCAATCCCTTAACATTCTATGTTTATATGATTCTACAACTAACAGAAGCAATTGAAGGAGAATATACAGCATTTGAAAATCTGTTCTCTTACCTCCAGCTCACTGATTTGAATGCAGACTGAGTGTGCTCACAGTCTAACAGCTGTTCAGTGACCTATGTGACATGCTTTGAGTCTTCAGATTTCGGTTTTGCAAAGTCCTAAAAATAACCTTCTCTTTGCCATCCACTTGCTACATTGCCACTGCCTGCATGCTTGGGGTGTTTGCTCAGGCATGTTAAACATGGTTTTTTGTACCTCCTTGAAAACAAGCTCTTTAGGTAATTATTATGTCAAATGCAAGAATAAGGGGAAGAATACAGATTTATCTGGTCATGACAGCAAACTCTATTGTCTAGAGCTATTACCAACCGGTAAAGTACCTACCAGGATAGCAGGAGACAGGAACTTCCTAAATACAGAATTGCACTTCAGCTCTCAGCTGTTCTGATAGCATTTTTCAACGCCAACTAAGACCTTTGTCCTAATTTTGAAAATAATTCATGGTTTAACCCCAATTTGCATCAGATTTGTATCTATGAATCCTGCTGACAGCTAAGCTCTTTGGAGACTACACTGACCAGAAAGTTATGAGTGAAGCTGGGGACACAGTGTTCTCTGCTCAGGGCATCTGGCTAAAGAACAACATCTCAGCGAAAAACAGCATTAGGAAATGTCTCAAAAAGCCATAGAAAAGCCTTTCAGCCTCAGAAACTAAAATATACAATTTATCTTTGTTATATTCTTATTGCACAAGAACATCTTCACTTTCTGCATGTCAAATTCTGATCTGAGAAAGCCATACCCCAACAGAGTTTTGGCTGGAGATGTTTTGGAGATTCTCTGAATACCTCTTTGCACTTTGCTACTTCAAGTGCCTTCATATATTCCAGGACTTCTGTGAGTGTTATAAAACTCTGAAACATACAGAAGAGAGAGTGTTTTCCTTCTCAGGGCTACAGCCATTGAGAGGGCAGGTGGTACAATTATACCAGGACCTGCAGGTTGAAGCAGACATGAGTGAAAGTGAAGGCAAGTGCCAGAGAAGTTAGTCAGACTTTTTTTTCCTCATGGCAAGGCACATGCCAGCCCCTTGTGCTTCAGGTTATTTGGGGAAGATAGTCATCTTGTTGTCTCTTGAAGAGGTTTACATTATCCTCTGTTCAATTTCCAGGGGATTTTACTATCTGCCTGGCAGGACTGGAAGCCAGTAAAAGGATTAAAAATGCAACTTTCGTTGAAACATTCATGCAAAATCTGTATCTGCCTAGTTGAATGCCTGAATTACTTAGAGTTTTTGAGGGTTATATAACTATACATTTTACATATACAACACTGTTTCAAGATTTCCTGAAAAAGCTGGCTATCCAGAGCCCACCACACAGAAACATCAATATATTAATAGTATTTCTTTGTCATAGTGAGAAACAAAGCTGTAGGGTGTTATTCAATCAAGTGATATTAGACAAGTCAGAAAACACTTGCAGTACTATTTTAAAATGCTTTAATTGTAAGTGTTCATAATGCAATGGCATTGCCACTAAATCCCTGGTACATACTCATACCACTGTCATACTGACAATATGGGGACCCCATGGGGGTTCAAGGGCCCTTTTCTCCAGGCAGTGAGAATTCACAGGTGCTCACATTGGTTTTGTTGTCTTGAGTCTGCAACTGATTATTAAAGGAAAGAAAAAGATCTCTTAACCCCCCCCCATTATCAGTGTTCTGCCATTCAGCACATGTTCCCAGGTCTTTCATTAGTGCAGAGACACACAAGCAGTGAATGTGGAGTTCCTAACAGCTGCAGGGGTAGATTTCACAGAGCAAAAGTAGGAAGGAGGACTCCAGAAATCTATGTAATAAAAATGTTTCCAACCATAACCTTAAAATAATAACTGTGCTGTTCATCAGGCATTACAGCCAATAGCTCATGCTCTGTCCCATTGCATCATACACTTGCATCCCACTGGTAATGACTTGTTCTTTGAATTGCAATTAACCTATTTAAGACCAATTAAGAAACAGATCTTGAATAGGCCTGCAGTATTACAGCTCAGTACTCACAGAAGATGACAATGATGTTTTAATTAAATATGGGAGCAAAAGGTCTCAAACTGAAGCTTACAGCTAACTAAGCAGCAGTCATTTGGTTACTGAACAGGCAAGGAGCTTTATGGTCTTCTTCCACATGGTTCAGCCTCCATAGCTCTCAAGTTTGCTTAAGGCTAAATAGCTTTCCTAATCTATTATTGCACAGAAGAAGTCCCTCCCGCCCCCATTTTCCAGATCACAGTTTGGTATGTTTTAACAGACTATGATAATCCCTTGGTTTTTGCAGGGCAAGAGTATTGCTGATAAAGTGATTTCATTTAGGCAAATTAACTCTGTTAGTTACATGAAAGATTGAACACTGTTATCTTATGCTGGTATGTGCAAAGTCTCATAAGTGCAAAATACACATTAAGGGCCAATTTTGCATGAAAAACTCCTGATAGTATAAGAGCTGGTTAATATTTCTGAATTATTAAGTCTGACAGCATAATCATGCTTTTTTGTTGTTTAGGCTGTTGATACCAGATGTTTAATGCACAATAAAATGTAATAGTGTAATAGAAGGCATTTTAAGGAAGTGCAATTTTGGAAAACGAAGAAACTGCTTGGGGTAATTTAAAGCATAAAAACAGATGTTGGAATTTGGAGCTGTTTTAATTTTACATAAAGTGGAAGCCTTCCTTTAGAAACCTCTAGGTATTCCCAATCATTTGCTTTTCTCTCTTGGCATTGTTGTGGCCAGCTAAGGCTGGGAAGCCAGGTCCAAGAGTTGAGGTGTTGGTTCTCACTCTTACACAGTGTTCAGCACCGTGCCTTGGCTGTGGTCACTGAGAAGGTGGTGGAGGGATTGCTCCCATGGCCACAGGGCTGATTGTTCTGCACCTGCTGGTTGTTTAGCACACGAAGACCACAGGATGAATTAAAAGCTTGATTCCAATGTTCTTCCTTCCAGTGTAGCACTGGATTATAAGAAAGTCCTGCAGGTGTTTTCAGGGACACAAAATTAAAATTTGGACATGTTACCAAGCCGGTTATAAAAGCTGGCAGAATTTAGACCACACTATGGTTTTGTTAACTACTATAAATGGAGTTTATTAAAAATACTGTGCAATAGGATAGAATACATATATTCATTTAAAATATATACTTCATTATATATATGTATATTCAATGACTTGCACATTAAATACTAACTTAATATGGAAACAACAGACAGTAATGAGTAGTGATCAGTGTTTTGGGATTGTTGAGTCTAATAACATAACCATGCTTCCCTTCTCATTGCTTCTTCTCTTGGCACCAGATGTTTTAAGCACAGTAACACAGAATCTTAATATTCTTCGTAATTAATGGGTGAAAGTGCAGAAATATATACAGGCACATTGTGTTTCTATTAAGATGTTGTCACATAATTTATGAGACAAAACAGATGTTCCTTTAAACAATTCTCACTTGGTGTGCCTGGAATTCCCCTTCAGAAATGAGAAGTTGTGGGAATTTTCCATGACATAAAGGAGTGAGTTTCATACTTAAAAAAATAATTGTTACCATACACAGGCAGAAAATTTGTCCCAGCAAGAGTCATTCCAGTTTGATTATGTATCTCCTTGCACATTTCAAGATGTCCAGATCAACTGAGGGAGTTTACTTACAGGAGATTAGGTCTGTTCTTATCTCTTACTATTTAACATCTTGTTTTGTTTTGTTTTCCCCTTTATATTTTGTTTGTTTGTTTTATTTTGTTTTTGAAAGTCACTGCTTCTTTTTGCCTCCAGTAAGCTCTGTCAGATTCGCTTTGACAACCATCTGAACACAACTGGTATTGCAACTGTCTTCAGTGGCTCTGATTTTCAGAGAACAGCTGCTGAGAGCTTTCTAATGAGTGAGTTTTTTAGGGCTTCACCACACAACCACCCAAAAGAAAGCAAGCAGATAGGCCTTCATTCAAATAGGGTTTGGGTCATTCACTTAATGGAACAGTGCATTACATCTTCAAAGACCTTGCACGTATTTTTTAGCAGAGTATCTTTCACAAGCGAAGAAATTATTTTCAACCCATGTATAAGTGTGGAGAAAATGAAACAAGGCAGTGAGAAGTTACACAAATAGAAGCTAGGCTCAAATCAGAACTCAGGGCTCAGACATTCCGTGAGATTCTTGCAGCTGTTTTATTTACCTCATATGAGCTGAAGAGCAATATTCATCTGTGAGTATATTCTTGATCCATGACAAAGGAAAGGTTTATTACCCCACCTCAGTCCATAGTGAAAGAAAAGGCTTAGATTGTGAACCACAATTTTCCTCTTGTCAATGGTCTTCAAATCCCATGTTTGGGCCTCTCAATCAGGACTTATAAAATACATAAGCAGCTAATCAATTAATTTGCTAAATTAGGATAAAGCTCCCATTGACCTGTCTTTTCATCACTGGTGTCCCCAAGCTTCAAACAACGTGACCAAAGGCTGCTGCCATGTTGTCTAGATCATTAGGCAGGACAGTAGGAGGACACCGGGCGTTACTTGGTCAGCACTGCTCCACAGCAAAGAAAAGATTCAGGGACCTAAGATTGTTGGGATCTAAGATTGCAGCACCATCTCATTTCAAATTAAAACAAGGTTCCCTAATCTTTCATTGCACAATCTGGTAATATGTTTTGTAAACAGATGTGTAGTAGACAGCTGTTTTGTTTAACAACCAACTGAGAAAACCAGACTCTGGCATGTAGTAAATAAACAGATGAAATGTTAGCTTTTGAATTGCTTCTTTCAGGAATACCAGCCCGAAAGTATTGGTGGAGCCATGTGTCTTCTCTCTCTTTTGGAAAACAGGTGAACTGCTCTGTTGCCAGCACACGTAAATGAAAAGCAGAGGTCATCCACTCTCCAGACTGTATACCCCTCGTTTACCTTATACAAATATAACTTTTAAAAGAAAAAAATCAAAACTGTGGCGTTTTGGTGCAACACTGGACAAATTTGTAAATGTGAATTTGTAAACATTAATTGCAGGCGGAAGTACAAAGAATAGTATCCTCATTTGAACCAATAACACCCACCTCTCTAAATCCTACTGACTCACCACAGGATTGCAACAGTTTGTCCTGCTTCCAGTCACTTAGCAGGGTCTGGTCAAATTTTATGAGAATTTCAGTTGATACATTTGGGAAATTTTCTTTTTGACTTTCTCTAGGGGGGGAAATGAATGAAAAATTAATTTCTGTTTGGTTTTGTGGATTTAACATTTGCTTCCTTCATTTTTAGTAATCCTGAATAGGTAGAATGTTGGAAACATCCTTCCACTATGCCTCCATATGGCCAAAATTAAAAATGAACAGCTGTCAAAAGTAACTTACTATTTAATGAGGAATCAGAAAACCAGGACAAAAAAAAATATAGTCTTTGTTCTTTTTTTACAATACAGACTTATTTCTCCTGGCAGACTGGTAAACTAAATATTGTTTACATTAAATTGCATGACTCCCAAGGTGTCAATGAATTAAATGAGATTACCAAAAGGTGGAAAGAAATATTTTTTGAAATTTGTACACATTCATATGTATATACTTATTTGCACAACAAAGTAACTATTTAGTATGTTAAAGATTCCCAGTTCAAAGTTCAGGATTGCTGGAAGTAACTCACACGGGGTTACTGTAATAAGGAAAATTCTTGAAAAGCGAGGAATTTTTTCAAGTATTTCTCTCTCTTTTTAAAAGAAAAAAATAATTAAAAGAAAAAAAATCATGCCAACAGTCATATCTAACAATAAGCTCCATGCAAATCAATGGGTTATGATAGAAACTCCCCTCAGGAGCAAAGAATACTAAAAATACTTAGCCTGAAACTGAAGCCATGATGATTCCTTTGCTTGGAGAATGTCAGTCTAACATAAGTGTTCTCTGCAGCTTCCCTAACCCCAGCTGTACTTTTCAAGGATACAGATGACTCTGATGATAAGCCAGGCTGGCTCTACAGAGCACTTTGTTCATTCCCCAAAAGATCTGCTGCTCGAGGACTTGGTGTCAAGATAACTTACCTTGCTTTGCTTGCTATGCCCCGGGAGACTGAAAGAACTCCTGCTCCCAAGAGCTTTCATAAGAGATGTGTTTTTTAAAAGTCTGTTTAAAGTCAGGTGGTTTTGTCTGTTTCCCTGCAAGAGGACTGTTCCTGACAGTATTTATTTATTTCCAGAAGGTTTAGGTCAACATGCCTACTGTATTGATCATACAAGCATATCCTGATCTCAGTTAGGCTGGAGTAAAGCAGATGAAATCATTCCAAATTTAAACTAGCACAATGATGCTTAGAACACAGCATATAGTTTTGTTCTATGTGAACTAGCCTTCTCATTTTTGCTTGGAGAGCTACGTCTGGGGGAATGTGAGGATTCTTCAGTGCTATTGTTATAATTTGTGCATTGCACATGGATTCTGCACATGGATTTCTGTTGTTGTGCTGCTCATAGAGACACGGTCACAAACCACCATGGAGAAAACCCTTCACAAAAATCAGGAGACACATTAAACTTCCACAGCTCTCTTTGATTGTAAGGGGTTTAAAAATTAGCATGCCTGAAGATCAGACATCTTAACAAGACTGTAGGCAGTGCTGGTTTAGAAACCGATAGCTAAAACACTAATCAGTTATTAAAAATTCACTTTTCTTTAACAGAACCAAAATTTAATGACAAATATTCCTCCCTTGGAAAACAAGCAAGCAAATAAACAAGCATGTTTGTACATTAAATATGAAGCTGAGGTGAGAGGATAAATGATTTGTGTCAAACTTACTGTCAGGAGGAGGAAGGCACTTTATCAGAGCGACAGTTCAACCAGGTACAAACAAAGGTTGTCTTGTTCAAGAGCAGATTTTGAACACATTGTTCCAGAACAAATGATGATATGAGACAACAAAACAAGGAATTAAATAAGACACGTAGGAGCAAGGGGAGCAGGTAAACAAGTGAAATGGAAATGCAAACAGACTGAATGACAATTTTGGGGAGAAAGGAAAAGTACTGCTGGCAATCAACCAGGATGGGATTCAGTTCCATACTTAAACACCTTGAACTTCTTTTGCAGGCATTTACATCTGCTTTTCGGTGTCCACTTGGTGCTTACTGAAGAGCTTTGATGAGTGAAGCCTAGAACTAATGATGCTAATGGCTGTCCATTCAAGGACAGTTGTCACCATTTACCATAGGGAGTTTAACTATCCACCTTATCAGTAGACACCTACTTTGTCCATTAAAACACACTTAAGTGTCCTGATCTTGAACATAATAGGCTGAAACGGCAGGTGATGATCTGGCAGGAGCCACACTGAGATCGGATACTGGAAGCCAGGCAAGCATTACATTAACCAGAGGAAAGGAGTAGGAAGCTTTAACCTTGAGAATGGCTGAAAGCATGTAGGAACTGTGTCTCCTCCTCTTACTCCCCACCCTACACTGAATAAATTGGGAGAAAAATCATATAAGGTAAAGACACTGAAAGGGATATCATAATGTGCATTTAGTGTGGTTTCAATTTATGTATGCAGATATGCTCCAGTCCATACATATAGACAAGTCAACCCTTAGAAGTATTTGTGCTGCTTGGTATTATGAAAACAAACAAAACCTCCAAATCTAATATAATTAATATAGAACAAATTAAAATAATGTGACTTTTAAATCTTAGTGTTATGCCTGCTTCTTATATCTCATCTGCAGCAGTGCCTGTGAGAATAAGGGAATGATACACATTCAGAGGCTGATGGTAAACAGAGAGGAAAGTCCTCAAGGTTCTTCATTAGTGAAGAATACATCACATTTGCAGATAGCACTTTTGCTGAACATGCTAGGCCATCTGCTCATGAGGTTTTTGGTTTCATTTCAGGCACAACTGGCTTCAGCCCATCTCTAGCAGTGAATAAAAAGAAAGTTTCTAAAAAATGAATTACTGTCCCAAAACACAAATCACTTTTTGCAAACATTGTGATAAAGTTTCCAAGCAATGCAAAGTGGGCTACCATATGTGCAAACCTCTGTGGACTGGTGAAGAGGGAGACATTCCCACTGTAGCTCTCTGTGGCCATGTAAATTTTCATTTTAATATACCACTATTAAAATCTATATTTGTTCTTCCTTTTTTTGTTAGTCACTACTGGAAAAATGCTTTTGTTCAGTTTAAATATCCAGGCTTAGCAATTGCTCTTCTTTTTCAAATCAGAATGGTAATTTCAGTAATCCTAAGAATGCAGCAAAAAGGACACACATTACATTATTTATTTAGTTATTTATGGACATTTTTAGTGTGGCTTCTCACTTGAAACAGGACCATCACCAACTCAGGATCAGGTCAGAGAGCTGCTCAAGATCTCCATGGATGGGATAAACTGATTTCTCTCTATAACCTCTACCACTACTGCTTCACTCTCCTGTTTCCTAAAAACCAACCTTAGCACCCCAAGCCACAGCTTGAGTTTATTATCTGCTTTCAATAAAATAATGTTTTGTTTTGTATTATTGAAAGCAAAGCCTGTAAGAACAATTCAAGCATCAGATCACTTGATCAGCAAAAGCAAGGTAGAACCTAAGGGACACAGACAGGTTCTGTCTGCTCATTGGAACTAAAGGCTTCTTCTGTATGCAGCACTTATGGATAATCCTGCACCACAAGCATTTCCATCCTGTGAAGGGTATCAGAAGGATT
This sequence comes from Prinia subflava, assembly GCF_021018805.1. Lineage (NCBI taxonomy): Eukaryota > Metazoa > Chordata > Aves > Passeriformes > Cisticolidae > Prinia > Prinia subflava. Next base: position 35,559,705 of record NC_086247.1, read on the forward strand.
GTCAGAGAAAATAAACTATCTAGTTTTGACTTGGTGTTAGTTACTGCTTTTCAAAATGCCTTGCATCTAAAAGAGAGGCTGATTGAGGCAGTGGATATATTGGGGATCAATACTATGTCACAGAAAAGACAGCAGGGCACTGCTGGGTCTGTGCTGCTGAGTATTACCAGAAACCTGTCCCAAAAGGCATTTCCAGAGTGTTTTGTCAGACTAAGCACTCATTGCTTTATAAGTTTACACCAAAAAATTGACATAGGTGATTTAAACTTCCCATATAGTAATCTGTACATGATTAAAAACTGCATTTGTGGTTCATCAGTGGCCTCCTGATACTAGAAGAGCAGGTGTTTTGTTGACATTTTAAGATCGGGATGATCTTTGAATATGAAATCCTCTCTCAGTGCTATAGCCTGCTGACTGCCAAACTGCAGCACTGAGGAGTCTTTCAGCAAGGGAGGACAGTGCAGGCTGGGCTTAGGAAAGCTACTTGACTTGTTTGGACTGGTTTGAGTAGTCTGGAATCTAGCTCCATGTTTCCTTGAACCTGTATTACCACTTGGTCAAAACAAGCACTGTGTGTGGTAGGCAGCCTTTTATAGAGGTGTAACATCAAATAAATTAGTGGACTTGGACTGCTCAGTCTAAGCTGAAGAACTGAGGCTCTTGGGTTTTTGGATCAATCTGAACGACCCAGTGGTTAAAGCACTTTGTCAGGGAAGACAGGGCTCCCTCTGTACAGCACTGTTTGCTGAGATGTGTGAAAAGTCTAGCATTGTTATGACCCCTGGTATTGCCTTTTCATGAATGTATGGAAGAACTTCAGCCTTGGGTGACAATGACCTGGCACCTCTCCCGAGCATAATTCTGGCCCAGATCGAAATACTTAAGGTGGAGCTGAGGCACCCAGCCCTCAGGCTGGAGCAGCTCTTTGCCAAGATGTTGGAGCCATAGTACAGGTACACTTTGGACTCACATACTTGAAGCTAAGTGTGACAACAAAACCTTTCAAGGCGAAGGCCAAGGGTCATGTGTTTAGCAGGATCAGATATTTCTAACTCCAGTCACTGTTACACATAAACAGGACCTATAAATGCATATGGGGTGCTACCAATAGGGTAATAATAATAACTAAGTCCACAGTTACAATACTAAAAAATACAGTAAAATCAGGTGTTTGGGAAGGACCACACCTTCTCATTGTTCCAAGCAAAAGCACAATATCCCTTGGAAACACGAGACAGCCTTTACACAAATTATTCTGTAAACAACTTCTGCAAGGATCTAGTAGCTTACACTACTGCTTTTGATAGAAATTGGTTCCTAACAAAAGAGTGGGCCACTTTGACAGCCACTACGATGATATCTACTTTTCAGAGTTCTGGTCATAGCCCATCCTGGCAGAGCTGTACTGGAGACAAGAGAGAGAGACATTCTCATGTATATCAGAAGATGAATTAAGTGATTGTTGCCTCACTCCATTTGCTGTCATCTAGAGATGATACATTAGTCAGAAAATGGAAAAGTTATTTGCAGACAGTTTCAACACAAGTCCTTATCTTAATATCTACAATAACTAACACTGGTTGTTAAGCAATGAATGAGTGAGAAGTACCAGAGTTATTCAAAACTTCTAGGTGTAATTTCAGAGTGTCTTTTTTCCTGTCCACTTCAGGAGACAAACAGCTCACTTGAAACTCAACATGTTGCACTGACAATAAATCACAAGATAAAATGCTTTGATTTAATGCCAGTTAAATTTCTTTTTAAAATAAAAGTGAATTGACACACTAAATTTTATTTAGTAGGGTTTTTTTTTCTATTATCTCCTACATTTTTGCTTACAAAAGCAGTGTAGCAAGACGGATACCATAGTACAGAAAAAATATTTGACTAGTATTTGACTTTCTGTAGACTTTTAAGGGCAAAATTTTATGATTCAGAAAAGAAAAAAATACTTAGCAATTCCTGCACATATTTTACTGCTTTCAAAATTGTTGAGATAGAAAGTTACAAAGGTATAAATTTTAATAGGTGTTAGAATAATATGCCATTTTCTAGCAGATGAATAATTACTCTATTACACTTTTCTGCCTCATGAAGATTTAACTGACTTTGGTAGGAATTCTAGATGTGAAAGACATATAGGCTCAAATCCTTGGTGTTGTTCTCAGTACTGTAACAGTTTCTGTTACAAGAACAAAATTTCCAGCAGATGCTTTTCACTATGTCATTGAACTTCAGCAATCTCCGGAGCTCAATGAGACCATTCAGGCTTTTAGAGATAATGATAGTGATATATGGAATGAAGACCAACTTTTTTCTAAAACATATATATAATGAAAAATACAATGTAATGATTTACACAGAATGATTTTTTAGATTTTGATATATAAACAAGTAACCTGACATAAACAGATCCTTTAAGCAAACATTTTTTGTTCTCCTCCAAAGGCCAAGCACTGGGTTAGAAACCTAAATGCAAATAGAAGTAAACTCTAATTTTGAGAGAAGCTCAAGAGGCACAAAATTTATCAGTTATTCAGTACTCCAAATGAGGTATTTCCTTTACTTTTTAAAGGTAAAGTGTAATTTACTTAGGAAAAAAAAGCATGGAATTCTAAGGATAATTCAAATACAACACCATAGAAATGTAAATAGGTGTCAGCTAAATATCAGAACAGAAGTGAACAATGGATTCAACAGAAAATGATCACGGTATCATTATATTTTCAACCAGTGTCATGTAATATAAAATTTGCGATAGAAAAGAAAAGGCAATAGAAAATTCTGTAAGTTATCAGAAAAACCAGTGGGAAAGACTTGTTTTTCAATTAAATGGGACTTTTTCCAAAATAAGGACAGTTGTACGATAACGTGTATTCTGAACATATACAAGTTTGCAATTTATAAGGGCCTATTAAATAGATCTATATTAATTTAGCACTTGTGAATATAATACAAGGGCATAATGGATGTTGGGATGGCACATCTTTGAAGCTGATGCAACTGGTTACTGACCTCCACAGGTTCTCCTCCGACAAAATGCTGGAGCAGTGATGCTTTTATGTAAACTAATGGGAGAAAAAGGAAGCCACAGCCCAAAACACAGCTCACCCAGAAAGTAAAACTGGGGAAAGTGGGCAGGAAGATACCATTGGGTTCTGGGTGTTTCTGGAAGCAGAAGCCAGCTGTGATCCATCCAAGTGTTCAAGGCCAGGCTGGATGGAGCTCTAAGCAACCTGGTCTAGTGAAAGGTGTCCCTGCTCACAGCAAAGGGGTTGGAACTAGATGATCTCTGAGATTCCAACCCTTTCTATGATTCTATGACCTGCAAATGAGAATCAGGGAGAACATCAAGCAGAGAGCAAAGGCAAGGAACAGTGGACCTGGCAGAAGAAACAAAATAATGGCAAGAGGAAGGTTTGGAAATGCAAATAGTGGAAATATCCAATTTTAGTCTGAGTTGGAAATCAGGCCTTCGTTCTCTGTAGAGAAAAGGCTTGCATCAAGCAAATGTCATACCCCATTCACCACCAATTTTCCTTCCCATAAGGAAAAAAGTCAAAAAATTACAAACGTTTTTCAAGGCAAACAATTATTTTACTTTTTAAAATACTTCTTTTCTGCTTTGGGAATTTTTTGATTTATTCCCACTTGCTTATGTTTATAGAAGCCATTTATTTGACTGGTATTTGTGAACTCCATTTTGGCCTGGTTTTCCACACAATATATGAGATATTGCAATCAGAAGATTGCTGCTTTGGTTAAAACACTGACATCTGCATCTGACAATATATTATTTTGACTCCTCCAGCTTCTGTAGAATATAACTCAAAGTATGAAATCATCATTTGAATTTAAATGTGGGTAAGTCCACAAAGCAGCCATGACTGAATGAAAGTCCAGTGGATGAGACTGAGCTGTGCAGGGTTCCCCTGTTCAGGAACACCTGCACCATCTCCTAGCCTTGCCAGGATTTGGAAGCCCTCAGCAGCCAGCCAGGTGAGGACAGGGGCCAGGAGCACCCACGGGAGATTTAAATGGTTCCAGGGCACAGGAGCAACCTGGAGTGTGGCACATCAATTTGCACAGCAGTGGACACAGGAAAGGCTCCTCTGCAGCCATTTGGGTGGAGCCAATAGAGGCAGAAAATGAACTGAGTACCTGCTAAGGAAGGGCAGAGAGATCCTTTCAGCTCCAGTGTGATTAGCATAGTGGTTTAACCTTCCTTAGTTGTTGACATGCCATCAAGCTCCCTGTAGCTGGAGGGTCACTGGCCCAGCCACATCGGAGGCCTCCAGCCAGCCAGACCCGCTGATGGCAGATGTAGCTCTCCAGGCCACAGGCTGCCAGAAGTGCCTGAAGCTTTGTGAGATTGGGACTGCAAAGTGTTATTTTGCAGAAAGTCCTCTGTGTTTGAGGAGCTGTGTTGCAGGCGGAGCTACAGGAAGAAGTGAACAGGCTACGCAGTATCTGAGTGAATGAGCAAGAGACAGAATTGTTATTTTCCTCAGCGCTACAGTCTCAGATTCCCAGGAGTCTTGAACCTCCACTGTGGTGAAGAGGCAGATGGACTCAGAACCCTGTAGGGTAATTAGTCAAAGGACTGGTAGCCAAGGTCTGTTAAAGATGAAGGCTGGAGGCACGGCCCGTACCAGCAAGAAGGTTCCTCTTTGAATTTGACAAGTAGGACTGGTACCTTTTACAAGAGGTATGGGGCTCTGGGTCCAGAAGGCCAAACAACTGAGGAGGTGGGGGAAGGTCTGTCTGGAATGGTGGGGCCTCCTGAAATGACACCACCTGCACCCTGCATCAGAGCCTCCTCTGCGAACAGCAAACAAGGGAAGCTGTGACAGGAGACTCCCTTCTAAGGGGAATGGAGGGTCTGATATGCAGACCTGACCCAATTCACAGGAGGCCTGCTGTCTCCAGAGGCTCGGATAAGGGATATTACTGGAAAACCATCCAGTCTAGTGAGGCCCTCTGATTACTATCCACTATTGGATGTTCAAACTGGCAGTAATGAAATAAAAAAGTCTGAGGGCAATCAAGGGACTTCAGTAACAAGGTACACATGGCCTCAGTTTCAACTTAGCCTACAACAAACCTGGAAAGTAACTGTGGGCACAGGCTGGCTGTATACCTATTTCCCACTTCCCCTTTTAAAGGATCTGTGCTTGCTTCACTGTTTAGGGAGAAACTGAGATAAAGTGACTCCTGAGGTCCTGTATCAGACCTGCCTGAATTTAGTCTCTATCCACTCAATGGAACATTTAATTTAGCAAAAGTATCTATTTAGGATAGAGTCCAAAGTACAGGCTCTACCCCATACTCCACCCAATTTCTCTAATCACAACATCTCGCATAGGTGTGCCCCACGCACAGGGAGTCACACATTTAGCAACCCCAAGTGTTTTACCGACTTCAGGCTTTGACAGATTTGCAGCACAAGATCACAATCTGAGTAATATAATGACGGGCCATTAGCCTATGCCCCAGGCCTGCTGTGCACAAGAACATACATGCCCAGGAACAAGCTGAGCCTTGCTCATTAAATTATGTAAGGGTTTACTTTGATATGGGCAGTTGAAAATCGGGGGATCAGGTGCTGATTCATGAGCAAATCAAGAGTCTTTACTTCAAGAATGGGAGGGTCAGTCAAAAATGTTCCAGATAGGTTTAAGAAAACAACTCCAGGTGTTAATCTGCTGGTGAACTTTGAGACCAAAAAGTTTCTGTATTGGCTTCGAATGAAGCTCTTCCTGAGAAGAAACAGTAAACGTAATAAACACAGAGAATACTGGAAAAGAAAGAAGAAACATAGAAGTCATCTTGAAGTACATCTGATTTGATTTTTAAAAGTCAATCATAAAAAGTGTTGAGTAATGCCAAGCACCTTTGACTTAACTGATTGCACATTAACTCCGAGCCACCTACTGCTAAGCCAAGTTTTGGACTCTCTAGATACGTTTCAAATTTACAGTGCTACAATGTTTTTCTTTCTTGTTTTTCACAAAATTAAGCTTAATTCAAAATAATAACTACAATAAAATATAATCCCATATTTTTAAAATAGTATCTTAATTATGTGACTGATCAGCAAGATCACTACTACCATGCAATATCAGAGGAACAAGCACTGCAGGAAGTTAACAAAACCCAAAGAACACAAATTTAAAGGCATGGTTTAAAAAGCTGTAGCACCAATATATTGGTAAACTGTGGTTCAGAAATTATAAATAAGAAGAAAAACTGGTTGAACAGGAGTATAGTTAGCACTTCGGGAATCATTGTCAGCTCTAGTCTAATATAGCAGGATTTAGAAATTGTGTGACTGAGTCATGTTATTCAAGTCACATTTTAAGTCTATGTGAACTTTTTCTCCTTCAAACCTTATTTGTTAACTGCATTTCTTTGCAGTGTGAATGTTAAAACACAAACATGCATTTGAAACTGGTGCATATCTCCACTTTTGTACATAACATGTGATTTTAGTTGATAATTACCCTGTGTTTTATTGCTAATTAACTTCTATGTAAGCAGTAATTTAGCATTTGTCTTGAAACCTTTTCTACTGCACTTTGATCTGATCAGCATTGCTCCACCTTGTTTGCTCCTGCCAAGACAGCTCACAAGCTTTTGAGTGTATTACTGGTTTTATTTCTGTTTAGGAGGTCTAGTCTCCTGTTTAAACACTTACTTCTATTTTTTAAAATGTATGTATATGCCATATGTATCTGCCCTGTTTTGCAGTGGCTAGCATTCATGACATGAATGCTTACTCATTTTAGGGCAATACCCCACTCACTGACTTTCTTTGGCTTGTGATCATGTATTATTTCCTGCATTTCCCTGTGTGGGGTTTCAGAAATGTCTGTGGGTGGAATCACAGTTGTATGATCATCCTTGACAAACTTGATCTTGATGACAAACTTGTCTGGATTTTACTGTCTCCTTTTTCATGGCTTCTATGTCTAACCATTTCGCTCATATAATATTCTTACATCACAGTCCATCAATAACACACTTTTTAATAGTTCTGGGATTTTTCATCTACAATCTTCAATCATTCATTCTTTTTACTTGGGTAACTGTGTACTCTTTAGACTTTTTCTTGAACTGCTTCTGTTTGCAACAGGATATTCACCCTACTGCTGACTGATCCTTATAATGGACGGGACTTGAGAGCTGCATCTTTCATGTTTTCTTTACATTCATTCCTTTTTCTCCCCTCTCCTATCTTCCAGTTTGAGCTATAACTATGTTCAGTACTCCAGAGAAATGAAAAATGTCCAGATGTTGTTTATATACATACACCTGCCAGCTAATGAGTTAATACATGACATTTGTTTTTATAATAGTACAAACACTCTTTAGTTGTCCCAAATATTTGCTGATAGCAAAGACTGCAGTATTTCCAAGGCAAATTAACCTGAATTACATCAACGAAAAATAAAAAGTACATTTTGAAGGTTACAAACTTAGCTATTAGAAAGTTTAAAAAATCCCAGAATTATAGGCCTTTAATCAAGGTAAATATCATGTAGTTTTATTGTTTTTTTACTATAACTTTGCCAAATTCTGAATATATAATTTTGTACAGGGAATACAGCATTCTTCAAAATTTTGTTGGGTTACTCAGTGCATACAACTGAGTACCTTACTATATTGCAAATAGAAATCCTATTTATGGTATACCAGCATTAATATTTTCTTGGATGCTCATCAATAGGGAAGTTAAATGCTAGGTTTTTTTAATGCTAAGAGTGCTTTACATGTTCAAAGGGCAAGTCCTTATTACACCACTGTTTTTGCACCTAGATACTATAGATATGTATCTCTTTTGATGGGCTTAGCACTTTGGAAAGTCAGACCTAAGCTCTCATATTGACCCGCAGAAAATGAGGGTCTATCAGAAAATTAGCTGTGGCATGATGGTATAGAAATTATCCACAGAAATGGATGGAATATAATGGTGAAGAAGACTCTTTAGTTAACTCAGCCAGGGCAGCCACTGCTCTAGCAGTTATCCCCTTGCCTCAACCGGTTTCCATCTACAACAAAGAAGAAGCAGGAGTTCTCCAGTCTCTTTGACTACATAATCTAGGTTTATCTGTAAAGCTCACTTCTAAATTATTTCCTTGTAGATATATGTGTATAATAAAGTTTTCTCATTAAAAATTCAGAGTAAAAATGGGGAAATTCTTCCACGTGGCATCTGTAACACAGCTCCCTTTTTATTAAACTCCCAGAATAGGATGCCTCACTTTTCCATAGTCCACATCTTAGATTGCCAGTCTATTTTCTTGCAAAGGTAAAAACTCCGCTTCAGAATGAGTGGAATCAATGGCTTATCTGGTGGCATGCTAACTATTCCTTCTTCTCCTTCAGTGAATGAGTTTTATGCCAGATTAGGAAGTAACCAGATCTCACTGTGACCACATGACAGCTATAACAAAAGGGAAAAGATGGGCTTGCATGACTTGTGGCACAGATGGCAGTGCAGAGAAACAGGACCATGTTTTTTGAGGCTCTGCAGTTGGACAAAGTAAAATTGCAGCCAGGAAGATGCAGCATTTTCTGTTGGGCCCTTCTTATCTTGATTGTCTTGCCCAGAATCATTTTTCGACCCAAATCCCTTTCTTCCTTCCCAGTGAGACTCAATCTACAAACTGTAGGAACCACCTCAGAGCTTTTTTACCAAAGTCATCTTGGCTTCTCCACTCCCACACTGCCATTCCCACCCATTTCCTGTTCCTCCTCTGTTCTTGGATCCACGTTTGTGTCATATCACAATTTCACATCTTAATCTCTACACTGAGACAGCTGCCAGTCTGTCACGTACCTCCTCAAAATCTTTTCTATTCTGTCATCTCCTTTCCCTTAGGCCCCAGATTGTACTAGCCCATTCATCCTCAGTTTCCCCTCATATGTTCCTAATCCTCTTTCTTTCCCTTCCTGGCTCCCATTCATGATCTCTTTGTCTATTCAGTTCCTGTCCTTGTCCCTGTAGACCTCTCAGCTTCTTTTTTTTTTTTTTTTTTTTCTTTTCTGATGGGTCCATATGTTGGTGTATGTAGCAAATATGTGTTTGGCATGGCATTCCACACGATAGTGGGAAATGGGACCAAGGCTTTTGATGTGCAGGGACAGATGAATGGGACTTCTCAGCCATCTCAGCGTGGGATCTTGTTCAGAGCTCAGGCTGATCAGCTGTGATTGACACAGGAGGCCATGGGAGACAGCCTGCAGTGCTGTGTTACAAAAACATTAAATGTAGATTGGTGTGTACTTGAAGGACAGAACAAAAGTGAGAATCAAATTATTAGGCTTGAATCAAGCAAGATTTAAGAGGTCTGTAAGCCTTTTCGTCCTACACTTAAATCACTGCATTTCCCTTTGCCTGTATTCTAGCAGGAAGGGAGACGGAGAGCAGGGAACAAAAAGGCTTTTAGTTTCATTGCCCTGAATTCAGCCTGATCTCTATTAGCTCACAGCTTCACTTCCAGAGAAAACAGCTGCTGAGCTAAGAGCTGGAAGCAGACCCAGTTCCAGTGGCATCTTCACAGAATGAAGCCCCAAAGGTCCAGCAGGTCATTAGAGTGTACAAAACCTCTTTTCTTGTGGGGCTTATAACCTAAATAAATTTGGACAGATTATCTTTGACACAGAGGTTAATTTGTTGACCCCATTTCAAAGTCTAATGCCACTGCCATTTCTCAAAAATCACTAAAAATGTTACCATAAGTATTTTTCTTTAGCATTGTTCACAAAAATATATAATTTTTTTGGTGGAAGTAATTAATTCACACTTGAACTGAAGGCAAGAATGGCCTTGCAGTATTGCAATTGCAACGGTTATAGCAGATCAAAACTATAAGCTGTTGAAAATAACCTTTGAATGAGTAGTGCTGGGTGAGTGGAAAAGTAAGCCTTGTTTCTGCTGTTGCTTATAACACATATGTCACTGGTGTTTCAGTGGTAGAGAATCTGCTCTTGTCTAAGACTGGGAGTTTAAATCCTTGTGCACATGAAAGCTACCCAGTAGAACAGGCATTTGTCCATGTGCTGCATATAGCAAAATCACACTGTGATGTGTAAAATACTGTACAGATTGCAGTATATACTGTTCAAAGTTTATTTTGAGTCTTCTGCATTTTCATAAGACAAAAAAATATGATCTATATCATCTTACAACATTGGCAGTATGAAACATACACACAGTATGCATTTTGAACTGTAGCATATGTACAGAATGTTCACAATTTAAACAGGAGAAATGTAGCTGAGCATCTATCAGTCTATCTATCTATCTATCTATCTATCTATCTATCTATCTATCTATCTATCTATCTATCTATCTATCTATCCATCTCTGTAGGCTTATTACCATAGTATTAGGAACCTGTCTGAAATCTGTCCAACTGAAAAGCCCTCCAAGCTTATCTTTTGAGTTCTCCATCCCCCCCTCCCTCCCAACTCATAAGTACTTGCAAATGGTTTCACCTCTCTCCAGTCTGCAGCTGTTTCTGGGAGTTTTTTAACACATACAAAGGACACTTGAAGACATTTGTCAAGGAGCCACTACTACCGTCATGGAACAGCAATTACACCCCACCAGTAAGGACAACTGGACACAGTTGTATCCAGCTGGAGAGTAAAGTTATCCATTTCCAAACAGAACAGTATTTGCATTCTTTCTCCTCACTTATGACCATGCTGCAGCAAGAGCTCTGTAAAGATCTCATGACAGCTTGAAACTGAAAATCTCTCCAATTCTTAATAAACTACTTTCCTAACAAGAGATCACTTACAGTGGTAAGACTAGGCATGCAACTTCTGAAAATTAATTTCCTCTTTCCTGCCAGAGCTGTTCAGGGAACTGTTCAGCCTCACCCTCTTTCTCCAGTTAGCTGAGATGCCAATATCTATTATAATTTTAACTGGTACGTTATGTGTAAATATCATCCAGTTGGATTTGCATTGACGTAATTCATACTATATATAAGACATCAAACTTAAATATGTTTTAGCTTCCAGCTCTTTGAGATTCCTTCATTAGTTAAGAATTTAATCCATCCCCTTGGACTTTTTAAGACACAGAACAGTACTCAGCATTCTTAGGGACTTAGGATATTTCAGACTTTGTTCCCTGTGTTTTAAAGTGCTCATGGTGTGGTTCAAAATGTTTTTTGGTGTGGGGGTGTTTTTTTCTTTTCATCTGCAACTGACCTGAGACAGTAACTTTCAGCAAACATGAAAAATACAAACTAAAAAAGATTGTTGTAACCCTCTTCACACCCTTTGGCAGAGCTACCATGATCTTGGTGTTCTGATGTTTTGATTATGGGTGAGGGCTTACTCTAGCTGCCACAGCTATTTAATTGTATGTGGACAGTTATTTCTCACCAGACTGAACTCAAACACTAAATTTTCACAGCAGAGGTCACTTGTAAAATGAGTAATATTTTACTGCCCAATGTCTTACAGTGCAATGCTTTCAGTTCTGAATTAGTCCTTTTCCATGAATTTACGGGACTAGTAGATAAGAAACCCCTTGGGATTCCCAAGCTGGGGATTTCAAATACAGTTACTTGCAAGAAGTTCTAAAGAACTATAAGTGAATCATTAGTTTCTTTTATGGTTTCCCTCCATGCATCATCTTGCACAATAAGGGTGTCTGATTTTTTGATCTCAGGAGGGATAGACAGTTCATGGTTTTAAGCAGCATTGCTCAGATTTGGGTCACTTTTAATGTGGAACACACTAATTAGATTTTTCCTGATTAACACAATGGCATTTTTAAATATTTCACTGCAACTAAAAGGAATGTCTGTGGAAGAAGACACGCAGCTCTGATGACTTCAAACCCTCAGATATGCCTCAGGCTCTCAAAAATCATGAAATCTGCTACGAAAGTTTTTTTGTTAACTGGCTTTTTTATTTGCTAAGATACATTTGGGACTCTACAATTCTGAAAAAAAAACTTGCAACAGGACAAGTCAGAGGACTAGTGTTCTACAATTTGTTTCCAAGATGAAAGGAATAGATAAACCACCAAGCATTATGAAACACAACGTACGATACTGCACGGGGCCAAAAATGAGCATGAACTTGTCTGCCAGCATTCAACCAAACCACGATTCCAAAACCTGAAGGATCTTACTCCATCTCTCAGTGCGAATTTGCATTGAAGAGTACCTTACATCACAGCAACATTTGTGTGTATCTTGTACCAAATGGCAGTGGAGCGGTAAGGTACTGCTGCTGCCCGGGTATTTTGTTGCTCCCTGCCCTAACACGAAGTACTGAACTCCCTGGACCTCTTTGCGCTCCACCTCATCCCACTTCCTCGTACTGGGGATCTCCCTGTTGCCTCAGTTTTTTGTCTCTCACCTCCTCCTCTCTTGTACTTCTCCGTAACACACCAGAGGAGCTGGCACAGTGCGAGGACTGGACCCAGTTTCTTCTCATACAGTGTTACGAACCAACCCTCGCTAATTGTATTTCATTTATCATACCTCAGATTAAGTTGTATGAAGCTGTGGGATGTTGCCTTACTTTTTAAGGGGAAACACATCGGGTGTCTGTATCAAACCCAAGCGGAGGTCAAAGGGCTGCCAGCGCTGCTACCGTCCGACCCCAGTTCGCCCTGGGGACAGTTCGCACCGCCACGCCGCCTCCCGAGGCCATGTCTGCGGGGCACCGACACCCTCCCGGGGTGCGTGACGGCTGAGAGGGATTGAAGAGCGGGGAGCACCGAGATTGCCCCCACCATTCCCGGGTCTCCGTCCTGGCACCTTCCCGCCGCATGGGAGCCTTTTCCCGGCACGGCGAAGGCTGGGCTGCCCCTCCGCCGCCGCCGGGAAGCCGCGGGGGCGGGCGGGCGCGACCCTCCCCGCGCCGGGCGCTCCCCGGGGAGGAGCCGGCCGGGTCGCACCGGGCCCGCTAGCCAAGTCCGGCTCCTAGCAGCCAAACCCAGCCCCCTGGGCTCGGGGTGGGCGGGGAGGGACGGCCGGCCGGGCGCCTCTCCTGCCGGGAGCGGGAGGACGGGCGAAACTTTGGTCCCCGGTGGCGGCGGCGAGGCACCAGCAGCCGCCGAGGCGAGCGCCGCCGGCATGGGCCCCGACACGCTGCCGCTCGGCACGTACGGCGGGGCGGCCGCGGCCGCCGCCCTGCTGCTGTGGGCCGTGTGCGTGCTCTGCAGGAGGAGAAGGTACCGGGGCGGGGGGCGGCCGCCGCATTCCTGCACGGCCGGGCCGGGGCAGCGGGGCTGCCGAGCCGCGCATTGGGCGCGCTGCTCTCCGCCCGCCCCTCCTCGGGGCCGCCTATCAGCGCCCGCCGGCCGGGGGCGGCGGCCCCGCGGGATGGCGGCCCGGGATGGCGGCCCCGCCGCGGCCGGGCCGGGGACACCCAGGGAGAGCGGGAGGCGCGGCGGGGGCGGCGGCTCCTCTCCTGACCGCGGCGGGGGCGGCTCTGGCACGTGGGATTGTGGTCTCGCCTCGCGGGGGTGCGTGGAATGCCGTGCTCCGAAAGGAGCCGTGGACGTAGCGCATCCCCGGGCAGTTCGGCGTGTGCGGGCGTACGCGACGCTGGGCTTTGCTGAGGAGCTGAGCGTGAGCTCCGCGCCCCGTGCAGCAGCAGACGCGGAGCGCCCGCCGCAGCTGTCCCGGGCAGCCCGAGGTGCGCTGCCGTACCTGCGGCCGCTGCCCCGCGGGGCTGCGCCATCGGCCCTCAGCGCCCTTCTCTTTGTGCCGAGTAGCTCGGGTCATGGACATTCTAGGGACTTCTTTCAGTGTTTATCATGCGGTTGCCTTTAGTTTCTCTCAAGTGTACAACCTCTAAACTCAAAGAACGTACACACGTGTTCTGGGATATTTCAAGAAGAACTTGCAGGTTTTTTAGAGAGGAAAAGAAGCACTGTCTGGAACTGGGCTTTCTGAATACCTGTTACTTTATGTGCTGACATTTTCCCAGGTATTTTTCTCTTGATGAAGGGAAATGCTTGGCCATGTGAAGCCCATACTTGATGCTTTTCAGTGTCGCTTCTACAGCTGATGAATAAATGTGTGTAAAGGCTGACGGAGGAGGAGTGAAGAAGGGGAGGGATCAGTATTCACTGAATTGTTTGCTTATTTTTAATTCATAAAATGAGGTGTGTAGAAAATAATAGATGTAATTCTGAAAAGTAAACTCTTACTACTCCTAATAATTGTAAGTTATTTTGGAAGATGTGGACAAGCAAATGCAAAAAGAAAAAATTGTAGTACTAGGTTCTAAAACAAGTTAGAAAGGCAGTCTGGCAAGTTTTAGACCAATACCCCTAACTTTGGGACCATGTATAGAATGAATTGAAAAACAGTGAAAATGCTTTTTTTTGGTCCCAGAAGGCATCTGTAAACAGAGATGGGTTATTTCCATGGTGGCTGGTTTGGAACCATTATTATATGTGATTTGACTTAGAGAGCCCAATCCATCCTTAAGTGAGACATCCATCCCATCCATCCCAGTGTTTGAGTGGGGTCATCCCGTAACACAAACTGCTTGACTGAGTAGTATGCGATGCTGCTTCATGCTTCACTTTATGAAATGGACAGCTGCTGCTCCACAGGTCACTCCTCCTCATCATCATCATCCTTGTTGCTTGTCTGACCCTCTGTGAGCTTATTCTGGGAGTTAAACACATAAAAACTGTTTATTTTTTGATAGGTTTAGTTTGCTGCCAGTCTAGCTCCCTAAAGAACATCAGCACAGAAAACAAAAGGGGAGCAGGAAGGCAAATGGGATTTGGTGTATTTTTAAGGCTAGAAGATATTATACTGCCTCATCCATATTATAAAATTGTGCTTGACATTAGTTTAAATTCTAGTAAAATTGTAAAAGACAGAATTTTAGAAAATGGAAATAGGCAAAGCTGTTGCTTGTAAAGTTTTCAGCTAGATATGAATGGCAGGGAAAAAGGATCACAGAACCCATTTTGAATTATTTTCATACCTCTTATGGCTGTAGAGTTTTTCATGTGCACTCTTTAGAGTCTACAGCAAAAAGGTTTGGATGTTTGTGTCACAGCAGAATGATGTTATACAGAAGACCTCACAAGGTGTACTGTCTTGTCCCAAAAACCAAGCTACTGTTTGATTAATTAACTACTTGAAAGCCTGTGCTGTTTCTCAAAGAACTGTACAAAGCACAAGTGAGCAAGCAACTGCAAATAACAAATGGTAAAACCATCAACCTCTGTATGGTACAGTCCTCATCAGAAGGTGCTGGTGTTGAGGTACTCTCCTGCTCCAGGAAAATGTGCAATTAATTCTTTGTAGCATAAAGAAAGGAAAGAAATTATGCATGGTCTGTAGAGGTGCCTAGCAGAAGCCTGATTATGTCATCAACAACCATTTCCGATCTGTGAGAAGAAAAGCCATTCTAAGGGTGCAGTGGATTAAAAAATGGGTAAGAGCTTAGTTCATGATTCTCAGATTTGGTGCAAATCTGTCATCTCTTGCTTACCAGGCCCTTATTAGTTTATCCATCCCCACGCATCCTCCACTTTTCAGGTTTCTTCTTTCCCTTTCTTCTGTTTGAATCTAACAAACCCTGCAGTAGGTGGGCTACTCCCTACCCTCCCTCAGGAATCCACTGTAAACATGTGGGAACCTGTTGACGTAGGGAGGGTTACTCCATAAATAAGTGCCAAAGTCAAGGCTGTATTCCTGGTCATGGGTCATACCCATTCGGACAGAAGAGCAGACAATGTGGAGCTTGCCTGTGCTAGAAGAAATGTTGGTACTTCAGGCATACAAGTTACTATGTTCCCTTAATGTTGTTATGCTTGTAGCAGTGTGCAAACGCCATCTAAGGGGATTGTTGTGTTTAAGGTACCAAGATAAACTTTACCAGAATGATCAAATTTGACATCTTAACTACAGCCCTGCATGGATTCCATCAAGATCACTACAGCAGGCAAGTGTGTGTATATATAAATGAAGAGCTTAATGAAGTAAATAAACACCACTAACTTGCACTTCAGAGTTCCATGTGTTTGTTCTGCTGGGTGATGGCTCTGTCCTGCTTGGCTGAGGTGAAGCACAACCACTTTTGTGGCTCTTGAGTTACACATCTAGGAGCATAATGAGGGTTTGTATATCCTGGAGAAGAGATTCCTAAATCCATCACTGATGCTCCTTAAACAGATGTTACAGGATTTCACCTTTTTTGCTGTAAGGTACTCCCCCTCTGTTTCCTCTCAAGGTTGAGGTGATCATTACTGGAGCAGAAAAGGTGTTGTATTGACTTAAAATTTTGTTAAAAAAGGTGTTGTATGGACTTAAACTGCTGTTGCCTTTTTCTCCAATGTAGTTGATACAACCTGGCATTATAAGATTTGAGGGTGAGTTCAGTACCAGTTTTCTCAGAGATAGGCTAGAAAGGAAAAGGAATTTCCTTTTGTATAAATGCTTATCATTTGAGTGCTTGTGGCAGTAATAGCACAAAGGAGACTAATTGGAGTCTTTGCCAGGTTTTGTAACACAGATGGTGAAGAAACAGAAGTAGAACAAAAGTTTCTGTAATCACAGAAAAAATTAATTTGAGTTAAACTCAATGTCAAATGAGTCTCAGTGCCTTCTGCATGCTAAGAGAGATCTCCCTCTTACTTGTTAGTGAAGGAAAGCCTGTCTAGGCTGTTTGCTGGGGAATGTGTTTTCTCCAGAGAGCACTTTCTTTTTGCTGCTGCACAAAAGTTTCTGCTATGGCAAAACTGATGATTTCCTAGCCTGGAGACTGTATAGATTATTCTCTTTTGTCTTCATAAAATGTCTTACCTCAGCCCCAGCTTTATGTGGTTTTCTTTTGGTGTTTTCAAACTGTTTTTCCACTAGCTATACATAGGCTCATGGAGCAGGAGGTGAGATGTCAGGTGAAGTGAAATGGTGACTCCCATTTGTCTTCCAGCAGTGATGCTGCCCAAGTCAGAGAAGGGCCTTTGAGATCTCCAGGGACTGTCTCCTGCTAACTTCTATAGGTGTGGTACTATTCCACTTTTTCTTGCTCAAATTGATGCATTGTTTTGGCTGCTAGAGTTCATTGCATGTCCATGATTGAAAATGGTCACAAATTGTAACGAACATTTTGTGGAAAAGGCTGGGGTGTTCTCTGACTCCCTTCTTGAAGAGCAGATGCTGCAAATTACTAGGAAGAAGAGGCTCGGGCTGACCACAGATTAAAACCACTGCCTTAAGGGAAGAGCACAGTGGAGAGAAGTGGAACAAGGATTGTTGTGTCCCCATTTATCTATTGAAATTGAATCCTTCTCCTAAGGTTTGCATCCCAAAGTTTTTCAGATAAAATACAGACCAAACTTGGAAAAAGGTTCCTCATCAGAGGTTTATAATGGCTTGGGAAGTTAACACACATCTGATGTGAGCTGCATCAATGACAGAGTTTGTAAAAATTATTCCCTCTGCAATTCTGTTGCTTTAAAATGAAAGAAGGTAAATTTACATTACATAATAGGAAGAAATTCTTTATGGTGAGGGTGATGAGGCACTGGAAGAGGTTTCCCAGAGAAGTTGTGGCTGCCCCATCCCTGGAAGTGTTCCAGGCCAGGTTGGATGGGGCTTTAAACCACCTGGTCTAGTGGAAGGGGGCGCAGCTCATGGCAGGGATTTGGAACTAGGTGATCCTTAAGGTCCCTTTTAGCTCAAACCATTCCATGTCTCTGTAGGTCTGTAGGGTTGGTATTGTAATTATTAGGAACGGTCTTCATTGCTTGTGAGGAATGCTGAGATACGTGGCACATGTTGTGGGTTTTACTTTGCAGCAGGAATTTCCGTGCTACATTAGATGGGACATGCACCTTCTAATATATTGCTTCTGACCAGTTTCTAATGCATCAGAACATGGAATTAAAAAACCTCCAAACTTAAACAGTATAATTGTAGATTGAAGTCAACATAAGAAGAATTGCATGATACATTTCTCAGAAAGGACTTTGCTGGGACCTAAGTTACGAATTTAAAGCCTTGTTGAAGCAAACTGCCTTTCATTTTTCCCTTCTATTCTATATTTAAAAATACCTCTGATCTATACAATTACATTAATCTAAGATACTTTTCCCCCAAAATTTCTCTCTTGAACCCAAACAGATATTGTTGAAAAGAATATAGATTTTGTCTTTGCCTTCAAGAACATCTTATCCTTCTCTGTGACAAGCTGTGAGCTTGCTAACAGCTCTCTTACCAAGCGAATTGTAGTTCACAAGATGTCATCAGCCTGTCTTTTTTACCACTTCTGCTAATTTAGGCAATATGTTAAGGTAGTTTTCAGTTGGAGGGAACATCAGGAAGGACAGATAGAAGGATACCAGAAAAATCTGGCCTCTTCCTTCTTACCTTGGCCTTCACAGAGGCCTTTTTCTCCATTCTTTTGATTGGACCTCTAGGGAGTGCATGTGTTTTCATGACCTCCTTTTATTTGCTTTTGTCATTGTCCTCTCCTACTCCACTCCGAAAAGGACTGAAGACTGAAACTGTTTAAGGCAGAAAAGTAACAGTTCTGTTTCTTAAGTAGCCTTAGGAAACCTTTCTTTCTCACCATCACACTTGGGTTTTCTGTCAACTTTTCCCTGCTGTGCCAAGATGTGGGAGCTTATTTCTTAGCTTGCTTCTACTGGTCAGAACTTACGTGAAGGTAGAATAAAATGAAGTCAGCAAAACCATAACCTTCTCAAGGTGTACAAGTCTCCATTTACTGTTGGTTTTGGTTGTGGCTTTAATAGACCTGGAGAGCCATTACATCATGGGTGTAGCACAGTAGTGTTTCAAGACAGGTTTTTCTGGTTTTTTTCGTGCTGCTTCTCATCCTTCTGATTTGTAGCCTGTGTGTCATGCATATTTTGAGTCCACTTCCTACCAGTACTTTGAAGATGACACTAAAGATGAGACCTCTTTTAGAAGATAATGAACCTTCCCAATAATCTTTGGTTTACAGAATTCTTTGCTTAAGGTACACTGCCACCTAGCAACAGTTTCCCTTCCCTCCCAGTTTTCTTGACCTACTTTGTTGGGGGTTGTTCGGCTTTATAGTTTATACCTGGTGTTGATCAGCATCCAGAGCCCATCAGTAGATGCCATCCTGGTAAATGTATATGTGTGAGAGGTGGAGATATTTTTAGTGGCAATACGAACTGCTAGCTTCTGGTTTCTAACTAAAATACAATAGTTTATACTTTCATGGTGTTTTTTCCTCCCCATGTTTTTGTGGAAAGGGCCTATAATTTTTTTCCCCTTGGAATTATTGATTTTGCTTTCTTCTGCTCTTTATTGTTTTGAGCAAACAAAATTAAAGGGTGCGAATTAAAGGTAATTGCTTTCAGCTCTTTTTACTATTCCAGTGCAACATGGAAGCATGTGTCCATCTACAGCACTGTACACAAATGCACAGAGCTTACAGAAAGTTCTAAACAGTTAACCCTTCTGCACCTCTTCCAAGCTGATAGTCCCAAAGATATGAATGAGGACAACCCAAGTGAATATACAGAGCTTCAAAAATTATATTCATGCTTACCAGTATATTTAGAGGAGGAAAGCAAGCTGGTTGGCAAATCTTAGCTGAAACGTTACAAATAAAGGCTGGTGTGAAGGAAGACAAAAAGGGGCAAATCTTAATCCTAGTGTCCCCTGACATGAGCTATGAACTACTTCTCCTTTAATCATGATGGCAAAATTTGCCCCCTGATGTGTTTAATAATTGGTGATGTAACTAGAGAGCTGCAGCAGCAGGTGACTGCAGGACTTCCTGGAGTCTTGACTCACAAAGCTACCTGGGTCTTAGCTCCCCCAGGAAGGAGTGACTTCACTGGGATGCAGGGACTTTGCTAAGTCCCAAGCTTGCAGTGTTGCTTGTGGACTCCTCCTCAGTCCCCTACTGTAAATTGGAGGTCAGTGTGATCTCTTGATGTACAGACAACACAGACAAATGCTTCACTGGGCACTCAGAGAGTTATCACAGATGCTGAAAAGAATTATTCCATGGTGTAACTGCCCAACATGTGCTGAGGAGCTGTTGTCTGTCCATCCCTTTCTCCTTTAGGTATTGTATTTTTGCAATAGTCAGGTAAGGTTTTGGATTGTGGCAGTGCTTTAGTGTTCTGCTCAGTTATGAGAATTATGGTCCGATATAAAATTGGTTGGGTGGGGTTTGTTTTTTGTTTGTTGTTGGTTTGTTGTTGTTGTTGTTGTTGTTGTTGTTGTTGTTGTTGTTGTTGTTTTGGGTTTTTTTTAATTAATTTTTTTCTTTTTTTTTTCAGTCAAGTGTTTTGATTAAGAGTTGGGCAGGGCTTGTTTTGATAAAGTGATAAAACTGTTCTTAGCATTGCATCTAGTCACTTATTTAACTGAGTACATCATAATGCCAGAGAAGGGGGGAAATACAGAAGCTAAAAGAAACAGCATATGTGCAATGTTAATACACTATCTAAAGTTAAGGAAAATCTCACTGTTAAGTTGGCAGTCTTTTTCTCTTTTATCCAAGTTTTATAGATCTCCTTGGTAGTGGAGCCAGACTTGGAACATGTTTTCCTGACTTCTAGTTTTGTGCTTTAACTTGCTGCCTTTTCTTTCCAAGACATTTACCATATATGTATGACATTATAGCTGTCTGGTAAACTAACTTTTTCAACCATGAGGCAGATTTTGAATTCTGATTTCAAACTTCAGTAGTGTTCTTTTTCTTTCCCCATCATTTACTGGTCCTTTTACAAGAACCATGTAGGATTTTAGGCTAATATCCATTTGCATGCCGTCTGGGAGAATTTTGGCTGACTGAGAGTCCCATAAAACAAAAGTTTCCTCTTTACAAACCACATGGATCTTGGCTGTAGATATTCAGTCCCTTTCTCCACAAACTGTTTTTAATGGTGCCAGATTCTTCTGTTTCTTCTCCTTGTTTGGCACATGTCAGGAAAAAAAAATCTTGGCTCTTGTATAGAACATATCTTGTTTCCTCTTAACTGCTCGTACTTTCTATTCGTAATTCAAATTAGCACAAAAATGCTATGGTTGTGCTTCTCGTGATTTAATCTTGTAGTTTCCTAAGCAATATTCCAATTCTCCTAAAAAAATAATGCTCTCTCATGCTGTAGGCCTAGTGGTAGGAGGTTCTAGCCGAATGCTATGGATGCGTTGCTGTTGATTTTGGAGAATATGCATGGAGTCCTGGCAAAGCAGCCTGCTCAAGCCTGTGGAGGCACGTGAAGAAGGAACAGATGAGCAAAATGAAGCTAATATGGGGTGTTAGAGGAGTAACCTCTCCACCATCCAGCTTCCCCTTTCTGACACTGCAGTGAAAACCTGGACTCCCCTGCACTTTGTAGACTCATGTCCATAGTGGGCGGTGAAGAAGTGTCTCCTTCCTGGCCCATGGCAGCCCAGGGATCTGTCAGAGTGCCTGTGCATGTTTGTCACAAGCTACTCATTTTTCTTGCTGATACCCTTACTCTGCACCCTTTGAGCTCTTACTTGTGTGAGTCAATGTACTTCTGATGGCTGAGGCAGAGTGCAGAACTGCTAAGTGTGGCTGTCTGATTTATTGTGACCCCCCAAAAAATCAGCAAACTACTTAGTGGCCTGCTCTTTCCTTATCATATTGTCTTGCTTCTCATAAGATTGTTCCCCAGATTTCTCCTGAATGGTCATTACAAATTTTCATGTAACTTGCCTTGTCTAAAATGATTTGAAGAAAATAAGAAATTTTTCAATGATATGTTGGAAAAACTAGCATAGAAAATTGCCATATTTCATTACTTTTTGAAGTGATGTAGTATTTAGAAAAAAATTAGTCTCATTTCACTATGGTGTGAGAAAGCATAAGTTTTAAAAGTATTAGCTCTGGCAGCTCTGTTTATTTAAAACAAAAAACAAAAAACAAAAACAAAGCAACCCATATGTTCCTTAACATGAGAAAACCATTGCTGTTGAAACACAGTGGACAGAACTGTTGAAGAAGTCAGTTTTTGAGTTGTCTTGTACTCTTTCTTTCCCTTTGTATGCATGCCAGCAAAAGGGAGGGTCTGCCCCTTTGTGAGACAGTGTAGTCTCTGTAATGTAACTGTAGTCTCTGAAGGCTTCAGAGACATGGTCTCCAGCTTTCTTATAGGGCCACAAGGAAAACCGAAAAATAGTTTTAGAAACTCTCATTTAATCAGGTTAACAAAAGCAGAATGCTTAGGAAAGAAGGACAATTGCTAGTATCTCCTCAGAGAGAATTTGAGTGACTTTCATTGCTGGTCCACTCACCTGATGCTGCAGTAGTGTTTGGTCATTGCATCCCTTAGCTGGAAAGTTGCTCTGTGTTTTCTTCTTCAGTGCTGGCATGGTTTTTCAGGTTACAATAGCTTGTCTTCACAGCTTCTGGTGTGAGATAGATCATAGCCATGCTAATTCCCTCCAGCTGGCTTTTCAGCCTGAGAAGCTTTGGTAGTCACATTTGGTAGTCTCTGAAAATAGCTCAAAGGGTGGATTGATAACAAGGCATAATTTTTTTCTTCAGTTGTTCAGGATCCGATCTGCGATATTTGCTCAGTTAGACTTATACTTCATTAAGACAGAAAAATGTCCATGGAAGATTTACTTTTGTTTTGGTAGGTACCAGCATTTGTAAATTGTTTCCAGTGCATTATGTGTTTCCTCCATATAGCTCGCAAAAACTTCAATTATTCTGTTGGAGCAGATTTTTTTAATGTTTTTAAAAGATTTTAAGATGACTAGGTTAGTTTCAGCATAACTGTTTTGCTTAAATAGCAAATTTCTTAGACCTACAGCTGAGGGTGAGGCGTGTTGCCAGAGCCCGCGCTGCAATGTACATCTGTGATTTCTGTTTAAAAAGTAGCAGCTGTGTAGCTGTACGAGAAGTGAAAATGTCTCTCAGTTCAGGAGTCATCCAAGAACCAATTGGAAAACATGATGAACCCACTGAACTGATATTTGGGAGGAAAAATGAAAGTACTATGAGAGCTGGGTTGTATGAGGTGCTCTTTTTAACCTTAAGTACATGCCTGAAAGATTCTGATTGAAGCAGTAGGACTTAGATGTGTGTATCTGATGATGAAATAATGAAACCTGATGATGAAACTACACAAAAGATATTTAGGCCTCTCAGTTGCCATCACAGTATCTGTGACTGATGGTGATTCATTTCTAGGCCCTGGAACAAGAGCAACAAGCCGGGGTCAGAGCCTGGGCTCCTTCTGAGGACCAGATGAAGGAAGCCTGAAGTTTGTGTCCTAGCAGCTTGCACGTAATATCCTTTAAAGCCAGGTTAAATTATCTGTCACCATTAAGGCGCGACACAGAATTGTTCACAGCAGGACTAGAGAGGTTCCCCCTGTATGTCAGTGTTCAGTGGCTTGGGAAGCAGCTGCTTGCGCAGTGTCTGGTTTTGTGGTTGAACAGACAGCTCAACTTCTGGCATTGCTGTTTTAAGATACAAAAATGATAATCAAGTTGCAAAGAAATCTTGCATACGTGAATGAGTCAGAATTATTTTTTCTTCTATAAGCTGTTTAGTTTCTTGTATCTTGTATAGTGAAAACACTGTTAGATCCTGCTTGGTACTACCACGTTATGAGTGAAGGGACTTTTTTCAGAACCTTTGAACTTCCTCACATAGAACCACATCAGCTGTAATAAATTTAGAGCCTTAAAAACCTGTTGTTATGAAGACTTTAAAATAAAACTGTGCAGGCTGTCTCTGTTCAGTGGTAAGAAGCTAAAATAAGACAATGCTGAGATCTGTTGGGCTCAAAAGAAAGTTCAGGTTTCCTGCTTTCGTGATCTCCTTTCCAGAAGGGAGGCTTTGTGTTTTTCCCTCGGAAACCCAAGTCTATTTAGGCACAGTTATTGTGACCCATCCAATCTAACTTCCCACATAGTCTAGCCCTTTACAATGTCTCCTGCATTAGCTATATTAAATTGTGTTTGAACACAACTGTGCATGGAAGGATGTCCTGCCTTTGGTTTATTTTTTACTTTGAGGGATCTTCTTACCATTCTGTTTTTCACTTTTAGAAAAGGAGGCGAGTTCACTCTCATTAGTGGATGTATATATCCTTTTAAACATTGAAAAGATTTAAGCAAAAGTTATGAAAAATATTCTGAGGTGTCATCCAGTACAAACAAGTTCATCTCCTATTCAAAGTATTAAATACTGTTGTTGCAAATAAATACCTGCTTAAAGGTGTGGGCAAGCTCATCTGACACGTCTTTACTTGTGGCTCAATGGCAATTTAGTCTGGACTGAAGCAACTTGCTCTTTATATTTTCTTCTCCACTGCCAAGAATCTTTGGATGGACCAGTTTATGTGTGCTGCCTGCTGCTGCTCTGTAGTCTCTGCATTGCACGCTTGCTTCATTGTTTTGGAAAAAAGATCAGCCAATTCTTTTAGCAAAGACTGTGAAAGCCAGAGATAATTCAAATGGGACCAGATGAACCACTGCTTCATTTTTTTTTTTTTTTTGCTTAGACATAAAGAAAACCTTGTTTGTTCTGTTTTGCACACTATTTTAGCATATTTTGTTATTAATAATATCTCTGAGACTATTGTTTAAGAGGCATATGTGTTACCTCATGCCTCCAAATTGTGTTGCAGCAGTTCCAGATGTACTGTTCTCAAATGCACTGTACCCAGTAGAAATGTGAGGTATAAAGCTGTTTAAACTGTAGCGACATAGTTGGTTTCATCAAAATGAAAGCTCAGGAAGATTTTTCTTGCAATTGTTTTTAGCAGAAGTACTATGTGCTGATTTGGAACATCAGATGGTTTCTGTTATTAGACCATGTGAAAAAACCCCACCATATGTGCATATAGTTGCAACTTTGTAGGTAATTGGTGGTGTTGGAAATGTCCTGCAGAGATACGGTTTTGATCCCTTGGTCATTGTATTGGAGAGTGCACCCCCAGCTCAGTTCTCAGTGAGTGACTGCAGCGTTGGAGGTGACTGGAGGATGGAAATCCCTGTGTGTGCTGTGATGGTGGTGGATTCCAAAGTGAAGGCTGCCCTAGGACTCCCACATGCGCAGGGCATTTTCACCCCTGCAGCTTTTGTTCAGCAGTCAGGATCCAAGGCTCTGGGTGACAAAATCCCTGCTGTTACCACATGTGACCATTTGTACCTCTGGTATCCTATTTAGTTCCAGATGCAGTGATCATTTACAGCTGCATCTTCAGCCCTGCTGAGTCCTATCCTTCTTTTTACTTTTTGTGGCAAATAGCAAATCATCTCCTTAAAGGCAGCTGGGTGCTGGTTAGTCTCTCCTGCTCATGGCAGTCAGTAGATTTTTTAAGATTGTGGAAGGGGTAGATTGTTTAATTGCCTGCTGAAGTATGAATTTTACTGCAAGTCAGCATGGAATAACATAGAATCCTAGATTGGTTTGGGTTGGAATGGGCCTTAAAGATCACCTATTCCAACTCCCCCGTCATGGACAGAGAAACCTTTCTCTAGATCAGGTGCTCAAAGCCCCATCCAACCTGGCTTTGAACGCTTCCAGGGATGGGCATGTTGCCCATCCTTGAGCGGTCTGTTTCAGTGGACATCTCTTTCATTTTCCAGGGCTGGGTTGGTCAAAGCAGCCTCAATAGATAACAGTTTGCATGCTAAATTTCTCAGCCCTGCTCTCTGTTAAGGGGAAGCAACCAGCACAGTTGAATTGCATCTTACAGGTAAGGTTCTTAGGCTCTTTTGCAATCTTTTCATAATCATTACAACCTGACTGCAGAGTTTGGCTTGTATGTAGCACTGGATTTATGTCACTAAAGGATAAAGTCTGTATTTATCACTCCTCACTTCTTCAGCAGGCTTTATGTTTTGTATCATCCATTTTGTTCTGCTAGATATTAGAGTACTTTTTTTTGGTCTGATTTCTCGGTTCACTTTTTTTACTGTTGACAAAATTCATTGCACTCTTTAGTAATTGTCTTCATGAATTCTCATTGCTATGCTCGGTGGGTAAGCTAGGTTAATGAGACCCTTTTTTTTTTTCATTTGAGTGAGTTTTGCTAATTGCTTTTATCACACTGGATACCTGTAAGGGGATTTTCTGTGGACAAAATGACAAGCAAAAAAAAAAAAGTGCTTTTGTTGGTAAGTCACCTGGCAATTCCTTATGGATCCTCAACATAGCTGTCAGCAAATATGAGTGACTCCTTAACGCCCAGTGCCTCTAATTACCCTTTATTTCCCCTCTGTTTTCCTTGTGTGGGATTTCTCAGTTGATGGAATGCAACTTGAAAGCAGGTAGTGATGGAGTGCATCTCCAGTCAGCAGTAGAAAGAATAAAAGAATGAAATTAGGATGGTCAACATGCATCAGGAAGAGAAATTTCATTCAGCCTCCTAACTTGTCCTGTGGTTGTGGCTGATCCCGTAACATTTCAGTTCATAACTTGTGTTGTTACTCCCCTAACAGCTCAGCTCATGCCAGGGCCCTGTCACATCTGCACACCTAAGGGGTGAGGACATCAACACTTAACTTTAAAAAGGCTCTGTGCTTTCCCAATTATCAAGTTTTCTCCTTCTTCCTCAAGTCTTGGTTACTGTACTGAACATCAACCTAAGCATTCATCTACCTCAGAATCATATAATTATTTTCAGCACAAGGCTAGCATAAAGTTTTGTGAAATTCCTAAGAAAGTGTAATTGAATGAGTTTCAAGCCTCAGAAATGAGATGGCAACTATTAGTTGAATGTATCTAAAAGGAGACAGCCTCCACGAGTCTTGGGTTGACCTGTGCTCTAGCTTTTGAAGAAAATTTACATTGAACCTAATAGAATTTATTAACCAATAATTTTAATTATTGATTTTTACCAATTTCACTAGGTTTATGTTAAATCGAGATATATTGGGATTTTTTTTTTGTCTTGCATGAAACTTTCCCCTGTAGCTACTGTAGTCCCTTATTATCTTAGACTTTGTCAAGAGTAGCTCAAAAGCTGCTTGCCTTTTCTGCTATACCTGCCTCCTGCAGGACTCCTTGCTTCACCCAGGGAAGGCATTAGAGCCATTGCTATTCTCTTCATTTATATAATTCTGTCATTGCCTTGACACCAGCGTAATCTTCTTGACTGGCTGATCAAAGTGATTTTCAACAGTTTTAGACAGAGTAAAAAATTAGTGCATTTAGGTCTTCCTTGATTTTTCTGGCAGTTTTCTCTGTCATTCAGTCTAGCAGTTTTTTCTTTATCTCAAGTCCCTTTTGGGGTTTTTTTGTGCTTATCTTCTTTCTTATAAAATATTTACTACAGCTGGAATTTTTTTTTTAGACCTTTAATTCTTCTAATCTTATGTCAGAGCAGTTAACAAGTGATAACAGACCCTTATCAGACTTTGTATTATTGCAGCATTCAACATGAATTTTTTGCCTTGCTTTAGACATTTGAGACTTTCCATAAATTTCAATAAACCCAGGATTTTATTTTAGATATTTGCTCACAGCACAGAGCTTCGATGGTAGCTGCATCTTAATCATAAGCCAAATGAAATCTCTTCTGTTAGTGTTGTATGTAGATTTAGCCTTTTTGTGGTTCATAGCAAACCAGTAACAACTGGAATACTATTGTAGCAAGAAAATCTGTTCAAAATCTCAGCAAATCCTGCTGCTGTAGGCTTCTGAAAAAGGAGAAATGCTGTGTTTGCGGTCCTATCTCTACCCTGAAATGGCTTTGGATTTTGTTACAGGGTAAAGGTTTGCACTTTCACTTTGCAGGATGAAAATACACAGTAGTTAAGAGTGCCTGTGGGATAACTGCAGACTGGTGACATGTTAAAGACCAGCAAAATGTTGCCAACCCTGCTGCATTATATGGGCTTGTGGTTTGTCCTCCCACCATGGCTGTGCCTGCAGAACCCTCTGGCAGTGGCAGGGGCTTGCTGTGGTAGCTCTTTCTGGTTGAGGGGCCACTTTGCGTGTCTGTTTGAGACATGTTTGCTCACATGGAATTTACTGATGATTAGAGCAGACCAGACCATACAGGAAGGACTGGAAATCTTAAAGTGCTAAAGACATGCAGCTTGACCATGCAGGAGTTCTTTGCTTTTGCTGGACTTCACCGTCTCACCATACTTACAAGCTTACAAGCTACTACATACTTACGTACTTACTTACTTGTGACTTACCCTTACCATGTAAAGGATAATACCTGGCAAGTTTAGTTGGAGTTCATAGAAGTCCCCTTGACTTCTATGAATTCTGATTCATTGAATTACTGAAGTGATGGCTCTTTTAAAGTCTTTGAATACTTTTAATTTTAGTGGGACTTGGGTTTCTAAGTAGAGCAGAAGCTCAAGTTTTTTGACATATCAGCATTTTCATGCTGAAGCAAATGTGAATTTCTGGTTTGATGGTACAATACAGAATGTACAGCAGTATTTTGTCTCCTTAGTGCTACTAATTTGTGGGGATCAAATGTGGTTCTAATGTTATGCTTTGAACAGAATTTCAAAGCTCATACAGAATGAGACCACTTCTTGTTGGTAACTGAGGTTATTTAAAAGTAACACTTTCACTTCCATCTACATACCCATGATAGCTTTCAAGGCTGAGGCTGGTTCTAGGTTTCCTTTTATCTGCAATACCACATATGTTTGAATTTATTGATTGCATGGAATTGTAATGGCCACATGGCCCTGATCATCTGTCAACCTGTTTTCTCATTCCTAAAAATGTGAAACAGTGACGTGTTTCTCAAACTTCATTCTGGGTCTGTAATGCTGTCAGCTGCCTGTAGCTAGGGAGAGTTGGCACATGCACTTCTGCAAACCCACCCCTTATTTTTCTTTCCATGAGCTGGAACGCTTGTGCTTAACCACACTGGCTAATGACTCCGATCTGGTGTTT
The DNA here is from genome assembly GCF_021018805.1 of Prinia subflava. NCBI lineage: Eukaryota > Metazoa > Chordata > Aves > Passeriformes > Cisticolidae > Prinia > Prinia subflava. The sequence goes on from NC_086247.1 coordinate 35,588,595, forward strand.
CCCAGTGGGATACTAACTTTTTAAAGGCAATCTGAAGGCTGCTCCCCGTTCATGAAAAATATGAGGAGGCGTAATTCTATTGAGTTACACAGAACAAAAGTACTCTGTCTGAGTTGTTGAGAAGGCTGAAGCCTTTAGAGCCTTTTTGCAATTGTGAACGAGATGCGCAGTCAAGGGCTTCTGTCTTCCAGATGTGAACCAATCGGATGTGAATTTTCTCTAATCATAATGATGAAACTAATAACATAGTTGATAAATGTCACAAAGTGGCTTTTGAGCCACAAAGTTTTTCTGCTGTTATAGCTTTTTTTTTTGTTTATTTTGGGCATGTAGAAACTAAGATAGAACTTCTTCAACAAAATCTGTCCTGAATTTGTGAGAGCTTCCCAGGAGAAGTTCTTCATGTAGCTTTCAGCTGAACAGATTGTTACTATCAAATTTTTAAGAATTTCTTGTGGTCACTTTAGCACAATATAGTTCCTTCTAGCATGAACAAAAATTTGTGGGTAGTAAAAATTATGGGCTTTTCCTATTGTGAAATGTGCCTGTGTTTCTGTGCACATCTTCCCACAGAAACCAGCTGTGAGGGAGAAGGAAGGTAGGCTGGTGGGAATCCCAGTGTACTCACAGGATGAGTCACAGCACCCAGTCAGTGTCTGGGAAGCAGTCTTTGTCCTACTCTGCAGACAGATCCACATGGAGGTTAATTTTTAATTTTTAATTTTCGAAAGAAAGGACATTTGCCTCATCAGTGATCATATTTGTACCATTGCAGTCATGAGGAATGTGAGTCCTCTGCTCTGTTTTTCCTTACTATGAGGAATATCACTTCTCCTAAACCTGCTGTTGAATCCTTAACTAGCAATTTCTACTTCAAATTAAAATCATTCCTTTTTAGATATTTTTTCCTAAAATAATGAGGACTGAAGTAAATGGGAAGATAACTCTAGGTGTACAACGAGAAAGTGGTAGGTATTTTTATTGGGATAGAATAGGTGGTAAAGCTTTTGGAAACAAAGAGAGCTCATAAGAAGAGAATGGTGGACTGAAAACCCCTACTACCCTTTGATTACTGTCAGACTCAAACATTGCTGCAGTCTTAGCATGCTAATTTACCACAACTGATACACTATGGATGCTTGTAAATAAGCAGGTTTCCTTTAACTCTGGTTTAACTCCTGAAGATACTATATTACGTGCTTATTTTTATCTAAGCTTTGCATTCATTTACCTGTACTGCTTGGTGTCAAAAAAATTGTGGTAGATGTTTAATGAGATATATCTTTTATAAAATATCAAAACATAGATCTTGTCAGCCTACAGGTTTATGACAATAACTTTTAAAAGGAAAATATCTCTTTTTCTTTTTATGTAAAACTGATTTCCATTGCTTGCTATTTTCTTTAGTGACAGTTATAATTTGTTATCAATTCAGGCACTTGGAGATCTTTGTGTGAAACTGGAAGCACAGTACAACTTCTCTAAAGTGAGTTTGTTTCGTATAAATGTATGTGTTTTCAGAGTTCACTTACGATATTCTGAGCTTGCATTTTTCCTTTTTTTTTTTTTTTTTTTCTTAAACCACAGGACATGTTAGAGGAACCAAACTGTAACCAGTCTTTGGCTTTTTTCAGATTTGTAATTTGACTCTGCAGCATGACTGTGGGGCTGCAGCTTTGGCAGTGCTAGAATGGTGCTGTTTGTGTGCTGTATTGATGATCTCTGAATTATGTCATCTGTGGTAGACTGTGCTGATTCTTGGTACCCAAAGGTCATCTTGACTTTGTTTACTGCGGTGATGCCACACTAGGACTCAAATCACTTTTACTTCAACACTGAAATAAAAATGCTGAGTGTTCAGCACTAAATTTCATGGCAAAATTCAGTTCATTATTGCACAGTCATATAGTGCTGTCAGAAACTTTAACCTCTTTTTACAGGCTGATTAGTCAGGAATTCAGTGAGTAGTTAGTCCATCCACACTTGGGATTCCACACTTTGTGTCATCTGCCGTGTTTCTCAGCTTTGTACATACACATCTCTAGTTCCTCACCCTCATGCTAAGGCCAGGGGTGCTGTGAGGATCCAGTCTGGTTTTCACATCCTTTCCACTCTTTTTGGACCAAAGGACTTGGTAGACTTCACTGAAGTTGCCCGTTTACAGCAGGGATGTGGTGTATGCTGCGTGCAGCTGGCTCCTGCAGAGCAAGGAGTGCCTCCATTGCTCAGCAAGGAGCATCCTGTTGTAGAAGGAGGTTTTTTTTCAAAGTAATTAGAAACTTACCAGGGTGAAACTTGTGTATGAGATAGGATGGCTTGGATTTTCTCATGGATGAAAAGTAATGGCTCTCTCATAAGCAGGAGTAACAGAAGACAATTGATACAGTATTAAGAATACAGTCATTTCATCGTCTTATTAAAAGTGATGACTGCAACCATAATTTATACATTTTTTAATCAGGAAAGAATATGGAATAAAGACCTTCAGGCAACTTGTTTGTAGTTCCCCTAACTGTATTCTGCCTCACATAAAATTACTGCAAGAAGTTGATAAGTCTTTTTTGCTCTGCAAAATCAAATTGAAAATTGCTTTCCATTTTTTCAACCTGGTTCTTCTGCCAGATTTGTTATGTTGGGAACATGATGTGGTGAAAAAGGCATCTGTAACCTCAGGCTCTCAAGAAAAGGCCCATGTTTTATACATTACTCTCTTCTCTTCGATGGATACCTTCTAGGAAATGTCTTTGTTAGTTGTTCTTTTTTCCAGTACAGAAATACTGCTTCAACATGTTCTGTGCTGAAATGTCAGCGTTGTGCTGTTGTGTAGGTGGTAGTATGTATTATACACAGTTTTCAAAACCTGAATAATCAGTGATGTGCATGACTTTGCCAGGGAAAACAAATGGCTGTGTCATTTTGATTTCGGTATATCAAGAAAATGTAACCTATAAAAGTTAATTAGCATTCTTCCAGAAGGGGGTTGTTAAACTAACATCTTTATTTCCATGTTTTCAGTTTTGTCAGAAGTTGGAGGGGAGTGTTTTATTCTGTTGCTAATATATACCCATAGATTTGCAGAGTATTTCACAGAGCTTTATCTACCATACATCTGTCCTTCATTTCAGAAAATGGATAGATTTTTCACTCACTTGAACAACCACTTAAATCTGCTGAAAAAATTTATTCAGTCTTTCATGTGATTTTTTACATAGTTTCTATAAATGAAATTCCTTGAGGCTGGTGATGTTCTTGTTATCTATCAAAATGAAGTTTTGCCAGTGATTTTAACAGGAGAAATCCTACAATTTGTCATTGAAATCCTGACCATGTTCACCACTGGTCACTGCAATGAGTTGATGTATCTCCACCTCTCATGAATTTGGTTGTCTGGTAGGCTCAATTCTTCCCTTTTTCCTGGCTATTACGGTCATTGAATGCACAGAAGTTTTTGGTCTGAAACAAAACTGAAGTTTGGGCACCCGTGATACTGAATGAAGTAATCTCACTGTATTTTTCTCTGCAATTCATTAGCCATCCTCCACCACTTTATAACCTAACTGAAAGAAGGTGTAGCTATGTAATGCACACCAGCATTACATAGGTGTTATAAGATAAGCTGTTATATAAGTTATAAACATTTGAGAACAGGTTTCTCACACAATGGTTTGATAAAATCTGTGTACACCTAAGGTCTTCCCAACATTAAAAACTCATAAATATATTAGTAGCTTTACAAATATTGTAGAAGCTGAGGTTTTATTCTGGGTATTACTTCTGGGTGTTAATAGTTGCAAAAAGTGTTTTAAGAAAAAGCAGAAAATAGACAGTTCTAATTTTTATTTCAGTGAGGCCCTTGTAGAAAACATAAGCCTTAGAGGCCAGATTCTCAAGCCTGCTGAGGTACACTCGCTGTGTATCAGATTCTGCCTTAAATGCTGAAGTAAAGGTAGTCTTATGGATAACTTGGCTTCTTTTCCACTGTTCTGTAAATGCACACTTGAGACTTTAATTTCGGAGTCAACTGTGATCTTGTGTCACAAAACTATGTATTGAAATATTTGGTGTCCTTTAATGCAAAGCATGAATGGTGGCTGGAGCCTGTGCAGAGACCTCAGCATTGTAACTCCCTGTGAGACCCCCCCTCCTCCTTGCTTAACCGAGTCACAGGGAATTGGAGATCCCTGGGGTTGGCTGAAAAAGTGGTCAGGAGCAAATCTTGGAAAGATAGTGGGATTTATTAGTAGAAGGGAGGGAGAACTGAAAAAATGGTGGAAGTGGGAGGGACTGGGGTCAAAGGAATTTGACAATTAACAGTGGATAGAAGACTGAATGGTAAATAAAGTGCTGTTGTTTCTGCCTTACTATTTTTCAGAAGACATGATTGCCTGGTTATAATTGGGCCTTTTTGGAGCATAAGGTGTTTGATTTTGTCATCTTTTTAATTATAAATCCAAGAGTCCGAGAGAGCCTCTACTCTGACCCTTTTCTAGAAATGGGCCTTAGCATTTCACTTGGTGGTCCAATACCATCATGTCTTTGGAGAGTATACATCTCCCAGACCATCCCTGTGCTTTCCTGGAAGCCAGCTCCTTTTGTTCCTCATTCTCTTGTTTAAAATACCATGTTTATAACAAGGGTTTGTGTTTCCCTGTTACTGGTGGTTGCTATGTGTTTTTCTAAGATGAAAGCCTGATCACTTTTTCACTTGTCTGAATTTTTTCAAGCTTCTTCATTTACCTCTCTGGTGGTTGATTCTCTTCCCTCTTTAGAGATAATGTCTTTGTAAGAGGTTTTTTTGGGCTAAAGTCCTGTTTATGTAGGACTGAATTCAAGCCCCCTTGGCTGATAACTAATACCCTTGCCCATATTTCCAAACTAGTATGCTTTCATAGAAAGTTTAGCTTTCCTTTTATATTTTTCACTGTTCCTATTATGCTTCCTCTAATTTTCAGTCTTACCAACCATTACCATGTTTTGAATATTTTCCCGTGAGGGCTCCAAATGCCCATTTGCAATAAACTAACTGACTATGGGGCTGAGAGACGTAGTTACAGAGGATTATTAAGTGCAAAAGAGAAAACCCCTTAGAAGTAAACTGTGGATAGTATAATCTTTAAAGTAAGACTGCGTATTTTATGTATTATGTGTGTAGAATGTCCCTTTCTGACTTTAGTTTTCATCAGTAAACACTGTTTTCAGTTCTTTACTGACCCAAACTATATAGTTTTTCAGCCTTTGGCACTTTGGCTAATAAATTCCAAGCTCTTGAAGAATTCTAAATTTCATTTGCATTTTCTCTTTGTATTCTGCCCTCCTGAATTACAAGTACTAGGCTTTCCTGTAACGTTTGGAAACTGTTCTTTAAAGCTGTTGACTTTGGAACTGTCCATGTTGGACATAATCCAGGACATGGTTACTGATTACTGCAACACCAGCTTCCAGCCCAGTGATTTATTACCTCTCTGTATGTCTGTGCAGTTACTCTGTCTTGAACAGGGTATCTCTACTCATGGTAAGAGGTGAAAACTCTAATGGTGTTTTCTGACTGTCTGTCTGGCACCCAAAGAAAAGCCCCTTCACAGCAGAAAAATTGTATTTCACCTACTGGGTGTGCATGAGGATGAGTGCATCCCTACAGTGTGAGAACAGCTTTACCAATGAGGCACAGTTTCTTTATCACCCCTTCATCCCCAAACCGCTCAGGTGCAGAGCTGCAGCTGTGAAACCACAGCAAAGGTGGGCACTACTGTGGCTTTGTTGGGCTACAGGATCTGCAAACTGTGCACAGCCATAATCCTCCACCCCTCTGTGCTTCTGATGCAGAGTCCAGCATGAAGAACCAGCTTGGGAACCCAGCTGGGTGTCGAGGGCACAGAGCAAGCAGAGACAGCCTTCAGGAGCTCCCAGACATGTCAGCATCCGCCCTGCTGATAGCCAGAGCCTGTTCTGAGCTGTGCAGTTCCAGTGCTTCATTGGTCTCCAATAGTGGGAGTCAGGGAAACTGTAGTTCTTGCAAATGAGACTTTGCTTTTCTACTGATACTGTTAATGCACATAGTTTAACAATATATTTCAATCTCCTTTGAGCGTTTAACTCTTAAGGAATAGGTGACATTGGAAAGGTACTCAGAGCTCTGTATTTTTGTCTGCTTTGCACTGTAGCATGCTAATGCCAGATATAATAGGAACAATTATAAGGCAAACTCAGTCATTTCATTTAAGATCTTAAATGATGTGGAGATCTGGTGAGGAAGAGGGTGAAAGACTGTTTCCAAGGTCTGGAACTGAGAATGGGTGTAAGGATGGGAAGCATTCCAGTGCCAGGAAAGGCAGGCAGGAGGAGAGTGTAGCACACCTTTTGAGGTGGATCAATTCTTTGTGGGCATGGACAGGTTTAGTAAAGATTTGAACAGTAGCAAAGCTGAAAAATAGTGTCTCATATGCACAAGTATCTCTGAAGGTGGGATAGACTTTTGTGCATGGGTTTGAGAGAAGGTGGAGGACCTGGAGATGGGACAAAGATAAACATCAGCTCAGGCTTCCTACAGGCTTGGGTAGTGTAAAAGTACTCTGGAAAAGCCCAAACAGACAAATATTTGTGTGATGAAGACATGGGATGGACAGGAGGATGTTTCCAAAGACCTGAGAAAATTTATGTTCAGTTTAGTATCCTCTTCTTAAAATGGTGAATTATGAAGAAAAAATTTGCAGCAGAATATTACTATGGGGAGGCCATGGACATTTGGTTGCTTTTGCATTAGCACAGAATATGTTTAAACTTTTTGTCTCTCTAGACACATTTTCACATTCTGGGGTATTGTTGTGTTGGAGGAGAAAATGAGATCTTGCTGTATTTGAGTTTGAATGAAGAATTATGAAGAAGATACCAGAGAGGAAAATAAAAGAGGCATTTCAGTAATATGGTGAGCACTTTTCTGGGCTAAATGTTCTATAGTATGGTGTTAGTGACCTCACAAAAAAAAAAAACACCCCAAAGTTCACATTTCATTTGCCAAATAGATAAAAAATATGATTTCTACCTAAATAAATATTCATTACAGTGTTTTGTGCAATTCAAAATGTCATTTTACCTCAAATAATGATGAACAATGGAGAGATGATATATATGTATATTCATGGCAAATGACATGAGCTTCTATTTTAAAAGTTTTCTTGGAAAAAACATCAGACTTCATCCCCTCCAGTACTGAAAGAACTGGAGCTATTGCTCTATATAAAAATTATAAGTGACGATAAAACCTGTCTATCTGAATTAACTGCATGAAATAAATTCCACGAGAAAGGGTTAATATGTCATTATTACAATAATTACAAGTCTTGGAAAAAGAAGCATTGCTAAGTGAGAAAAAAAGTGTTGCATTCAGTTCAAGCTCTTTTTGAGAGGTTGCATTTATTTTTTTAACTATTCTACATTTTACTTCTGTAGTTATTCTGTATTTCAGTGTGAGGATGAAAAACATACCTTCCACAATGAACCCCTACCGTAATAAGAATTACAGAAATGGGCAATAGTGCTTTTATACTTCTATAGAACTGTAACATTTATTTTTATCTACCTATATATATATATAATATTTAAAACTAGTCCTTTCTCTCTTGTCAGTGTGCTGTGCCATATGGTGCCGAGCAACATGCCAGATGATAAAAATATTCCTAGAACATATGATATCATCAGTCAATTCAAGAGGGGTGAAACTTCTTGACCAAAGCATTTGTGGCTTTGATACATTTTCCTAGGTGTAAAGTGTATATTTTGAAATGATGAAGTGTGTCCAAGAAGTCTCCTTTGAATTTGCATAGGCAAATTCTAAAATACCATCTTAGAACATTTTGCTTGTTAAGAAACATGGAAACTAAATAAATTTTGTTTTAACAAAGGAAGTCATGGCAAAGCACTTCTTTTCATAGCAAAAAATGATTCACTACCTTCCTTTCAATATATATTGGTGATTGCTCTGGTACTGGAACCATGCCATGAAGAATGGCATCTCTCTATCTCCCTTCTCCACTTGCAGAGAAGTCAGAACACAGTGCTTGGTCAGAAGATGTTTGTGTTTGGTACAGACAGCTATCTGTACAAAATTGGGAAAAGACCACGTGTCCCCAGGAAAAAAAACCCAAAACATGACAATATTAACTATCATGGTTTTCTATGAGAATAACTGAAGTAACTGAAGTTACTCTGATGTTAATTCTAGGGTTTACTTATTTTATGTTGAGCCTCTTTCTTGCTTTTATCTGTTTCTACAAAACACTGAAAAAATAGAAAATTAGGTGTTTTCCCCGGGCGATGGGAGTTGTGGTCAAGTGGCCTGCTCCAGGGAAATGGTGGGTCCTTCTTCAGAAAATACTCCTAGGATGCTACAAAGCAAATATGAGACCTTAGGAGCTTTAGGGACAATGCTGCAGGAAAAGTGGCCTTTGTAATGGGCTGAGCGATACAGGCTGCAAATAACAAACTCACAGGCCAGAAGTGCCTACACAGGCTGTGTCTTTAGCTGCCAGCCAGTCTTCTCTTCATTTTGTCTTTGGCATGAGATGAATATCAAGGAGAAAAGTCTCAGCTTTGAGTTAGGACCTAAAAACAGTGCTAGTTGATTCATAGGTATCATGTCTGTGTAACTGGACTCTTTCTTCCTGCTTTTCTTCCTTCATTTATATCCTTATAGTGTTTGCATTATATCTGAGAATCTCCTCAGCTGTCAGGTCTGGGGTTCCTGGGTCAGTATTTATTTTTGAACTCACCTTAAAATTTAAGTGTGTATTGCATTTTCATTCTGTGTTCCCTGTTTTTAGATTTCCAGTCCTTAAGTCATCCTCACTTCCCCTTCTATCAAATATGTGTTAGGGACTTGACTGACCTTTTTGTGGAAAAAAAAAATAATCCTTACAAGAATTCTTGAATATCCCAGAATAAAAAGCTCAGTTATATAAGGCATGGTTTAAGAGGAAGTGTCTGGTCTGATTGTAAGAATCTAGTTTTTGGAATGAATTAATTAATTTGGCGTGAATGAAAAGTATCACTCAGAAGTGTACTCAAAAATGTTTCGCACATTGGTGAGGCTCAAACCTCTGATGTTATAGTCTCACCAATTTTCCAGTCATCCATTCAGTTCTCAGAGAGAAAAAATGCGTATTTATACCTAAAACCATGAGAAAAATATGTATGTGATAAAAAGGAAGGTGGAGGATTTTTTGCACAATTTGAAGAGGGGAAAAAAAGGGTTAAAAATTTATACAACAAGGAACAAAATGTAAATGTTACCATAAATTGTTGTCTTCTGTACCAGCAAGTGTGCTGTTGATGTAATGGAAAAAAAATGCAGCCTATACTTCCCGTCTATACTTTTCAGCCTTTCCTTGTTGTGAGTACTCTTTTACATATTTAATGGTTCTCCATAACAAGGTCTTAAAACCCATTATCTCATCAGCAATTTGCTTCTACAGGTTAATATACGTACAAATTATTTTGTAATAGAATATCCTCATTAAAGGACAGATTTATTAACAACTCTCTCTCCACAGCTCCTGATTTTTCTGGTTGAAACCAAACGTACCTACTTCAGTGCTTTTACATTGACCAATTAGTTTGGCAAAAGGAGTGCTTTGCCTTGTGCTTGATCTTGTAACCTTTTGAGTGTCTCCAGAGGTACATCACACCACAGACATTTTAACAACTCCGACACTTTATGGTTGTTCAGATTTTGTATATTTAATGCAGAACTAAATGGGGTGCAGATTCAGAACCAGCTATATTATATAATCTTTTAGGATTTGTGGTTCTCTTCTGGAGAGCTGTATTTACCATGTTGACATTATTCGCTCAGAGCTGCTGCTTACAACTGTTCTTTTCCTAGAGTCAGACTTGTTGTGCTCTCATTTGTGAAAGAGAACTCATGGCTTTTCCGTGTCTGCATTTGACAATATAACTGCAGAATCTCAGAATCGGCCAGGTTGGAAGGGACCAGAGTGGGTCATCTGGTCCAACCTCTGTGCTCAAGTGCGGTCACCCTAGAGCACATGGCACAGGACTGTGTCCAGGTGTTTCTTGAGTATCTCCAGTGATGGAGACCCCACAGCCTTTCTGGGCAATCTGTTCCATTGTTCATCTGCGCAGTAAAGAAGTTCTTCATATTCCGGTGGAGCTTCTGTGCATCAGTTTCTGCCCATTGCCTCTTGTCCTTTTGCTTGTCACCTACTCTTTAGATACTTATGCACATTAGGGAGGTCCCCTCTCAGGCACTGGGCCTGCTCCAGGAGCTCCATGTCTCTCTTGTACTGTGGATCCCAGAACTGCACACAGTACTCCAACTGTGGCCTCACCAGGGCTGAAGAGCAAGCTCCTAATTCAAATTTTGAAAATGAAGCCAAGCCTCTTGTATTATTTCTTCTCCAAACCAAGGTCAGAGGTCCAGATTCTTTCTTAGCCTGTGGTTCAGCTGTGGGTATGAACTTGTCCTTTGCCTGTGGTGTCTGAATACCATCGCTGAGGTCTTCTAAGCCAAGGTGATCAGGGGCAAACCATGTTGCAAATGTGACCCACTCCTCTCAGGAAAACCAGAAGTAGCTGTCTGTATTTAAAAGCAAAAGACCTTAAATGATTTCTTAGTGGGGTTCAGATACCTAAAAATATTCTTTATCACTAACTTTAGGCTGAACTAGGCCAGTATATCAGAGCAAAAGACATGTATGTATGTGATTAAAGTGCTAACATGATCTATGCTCCATCTACTTGAAAAAAGAATAAAGCAGTACTTAGTAATGTTATACAATCATCCTTCACCTCCTTTCCGATGATCTTGTCATCACAGTTATTTGGGGCTAGACAGCATTATTATCCATAACCCACTGATGATGGGAATGAGGCATGGATTGAGACTTTAAAGATCTCAATCTTTATCCTTTAAAGGATAAAGTCTGATAAAGGAAGTGAATGGGTTCTGGGCTAGCATGGGGCTCGGCCGTGCAGTCACAGTTAGATACCCCAGGAGACATGTCTGATCCATTGCCAATCCATGGCAATCCCATACATTGGGTCAGATAATGGGCACTGCGCTCTGCATCCTAACATTTATTAGTTTGCTGCCTTATTATTGTAACCTGCAGACCATCTCAATTAATTCTCAAGAATGACCAACACAATGGGAGGAGAACCACTGTCTAGACAAGTGGGAGCTAACGAGGCCGTGCGATGCTCCGTGCAGCTCTAGGGCAGCAACCTGCCAGTAGACTGTCTTGGCAGGTGCCCCTCTTGTGCAAGCTCAGCTAGGCTGCCTCTGGGCTGCAGCTGGATTGTTTGCTACATAAGGCACCTAAAGAGAGCAAATCAGGCACAGTTTGCTGTGGCATTATTATTTCTTAATGTTTGTGAAACAGTGAATAAACCTTCCCAACCTTAGCTAACCACACAAAATATGTTCAGTGGGTCTCTACAGTCTCATAAGTGGTGAAGAGTCATTGGAGACAGAAAAGCTCAGAAGTAATAGGCAGTGGTGAAAGGGATTTGTAGGCCCTTATAACCTTGAATACTCATTCTTATCAGAGATCACATTTTTAGAAGGTAGAGAAACACAGTTATGAGCACAAAAATAAAGAGGTTTGTATGGGTTAGTGCACTTGGTTCACTACACAAGCAGATGCATATTTCAGTACCTGATTGCCTCTCCTGAAGTGTAGTTATGCAATGCATCCACCCACTTGCTATAAACCTGAATGAAGATATAAGCTGCATATAGGTTGTTTACATTGCAAATCTCGGCCTCTTTTAGAAAACCCAACTTTTACTCGCTTCATATGAGCAGCTCAGAGGATTTTAAGAATTCATCTTAACAGAAAGCAGATGGTTTCAGAAAGCTGAAATGAAGAAGGAAAAAGAAGAAGTTGAACATCAAAACTAAAATGTATAAGATTAAGTGAAAGCTACCATGATAGATTTTTTTTTGATTTTGAAGACAGGGCATTGCACCAATTAGTTTTGTGTCCTGTTAAGCAAGTAAAAAGGAAGTGCTAAAGATGTTTTTAAAGAGATGACTTTTTTTTTCCCCTGGGAAATGTTTAACAATAAATTGCAGAGGTTAGCATTCCTTTTTTGATTGTCTGTCTCATTAGGAGATGTTGTCTTGTTGCTGTACCTAAGTTTTCCCTAACACCTCCACTTGCAAAACCCCATGTTTCCTGACTGTGCCAGACCCCAGGGGCTCCTGTCTTCATGATAAGATGAAAGAGGTCTTTATCTCCCAGACAAGGGACTGCAAAATTCTCCAGTGTCAGCAAGACAGCTGTCTTTCTGCTCAGTTCAGTCTCCATCTCCAAAGATACGTCCTGCCTCTGCAAGGCTCTGTGGATTAAGGAACTTCAAAAGGACACTTAACAGTCCTACTGCGAAAATCAACAGACTGTTTTAAATTATCAGGAAGAGTAATTTTCTCTCTCAGTATCAATATTTCCTTATTAAAAGGAGAGGACAAGATTTAAATATAGCATAAAACTTCCAATACTGTGTAGTATTTCTTGGAGGACTGTGTTTGCTATGTTTATTTGCCTCAGGGGTAACACTTTTTTATGTACATTGTGAGGCTCAATAGTCTGGCAGCGGCAGCGCTCAGAGTGCTTTTCTTGATACTGTGCATCTGTCTCTGTTATGGTATCTATAGCAAAGTTGGTAGGGAAGAAATAGATATTGAAGATGTCTCTGGACTCGGTTTTTCAGTGTTGCTGTAGTTAGGTCTTTTAAAGGGTTGTGATTAATTTTTGTGAAAGGGAAAATACCAACCTTTTTTGCTTGTGGCTATTAAAGAAAGAGTGACAAAAAATTCCCAGAGGAGATCTTGCTGTAAATACTGGGAGGATTAATTACTGCCTATTGCTTCTACATGCATAAATAATCTTTTGGGGCTTGTGTGGGAAGGTTCATATATGCTTTATCTGTGATCACTATTTGTTCAACGTGACTTTTTTTTATTCTTTGAAGCATATTCTATCAGGAACTGTTGGTCTCATCTTAAAAACCAGAGCTAATTAATATAAGTATAATCCATGTTGTTCGTATTTGACAATGTCCCTACTGTCATGATTTTTATACTGAAAGTTCATCTTTAAGTAGATGATAGAAGTATTGTGAGTGTATCTTCTTTCCACCTCCATTTCTACAGAGACTGACTTCCAGTGGCTGTATGATGCTGCTATTGCCACCTATGCTGTGTGGACTTCCAGAGCACAGCCTCAGCTTCCCAGCAAAGATTTCAAAACAGGGCACTATAAACTGCTGTGATGAAAGAATATTCAAATGGCCAGATAGGTGGAGAGTTGATTGTGAAAGAAAGCTTTTGTTCTTTAAACTTCGCTCATGAGCAGGTGATTCCATTTTTAAAATACTGCACTCCATGGATACTTTTTTTGTTCATCCTCAAGAAGTTGATGTTTGGAAACCAAAAGCATTAGGCAGCTGTCTAGCAGCAGCAGCAGAAGCACCATTAGTGTGCATCTCCATAAAAATGTAGCTCTTCATTATTATTATTGGAGAAATACATATATCTGTGCATATTCTCTATATCTTTGTGTGCTATATAGAGAAAGAGACATTCGGAAAAGGGCTAGCTATCCTCATGTCTTATTAAGACCTATGCCATCTGTTGCTTTTCTTCTTCACAGGTTAGCTAGGGATATAAATAGGAAAAGAAAACTATTTACTCAATGGATTTTTTTTTTCAGATTCTCCACTAATCTATTTATATACTGGTTCAGAGTTTTGTGCCTGTAGCTATTCTACAGTTTCTGAAGATGGCAACTTGCTTCAAAGGCTGATGAAAACTTGGACTGGAATGTTTCCAAGATGGAAAGTCACTTTCTGGTGACTACAGGAAGTCAGCATTATTGAAGAAAGTAAAGCATAGTAAGCCTTGCATTAGTGTAGGGCTGTACCTAGTGAATGTAGGTTTTCAATGGCAAGAGCAATGGCTTAATTATTCGTATTAAGTCTTTGGCTCTTAGTAGCACTGATGAACTGGTCTGGGTGAGTTTTCACTGAAATCACTGCTAAAATCGGTGTCAAGACTGGACAGCCTGACGCTGAGGTGCTGTTTGTGAGGTCAGGTGGGTAGCTTGTGCTCTGGATGCTTTCCTATCCTTGAGTGCCCACATGGAGAACTAAACAGGAATAACTGGTCTGTTTAGAGTTCATAGCCTAGTTTGTTCATGTTGACTGTACACAGACAAGTTCTGAAAGCTTCTGAAAACAGCAGCAGATAGCACTGGCTTATGCCAGGGTCAGTAGTGGTCTCACCTAGCCAGAAAGAAATGATGGTAACTTCATTGTCTGGAGTGCCATTCATCCCCAGAGTCCAAGGGTAAAATCTGCTCTGGACTGAACTCCTCCTTCTTGCACTTTGAAGCAGTTTGTGTCCTTGGACTTGCCAGCAGAGGAGCATTTGCTTTGCTCCTTTTATTCCTCCTTGTGGGCTATTCCTCCTTGTTTGCTGGTGCTTATTGTAAATAATACAGAGAACCTTCCTCAAGGTTCATCTGACCGCGTTAGGGGAGGGGAGCACTTCTAAAGCATGGTTCATCTCGTTTTAAGTCTAAAACAAATTAGACAAATTGCAACTCAAAAGGAGATGGCTAATCCAGATGTGTCCTGGTGTGTCTCTGCCAGGACTGCCCACATGTATTTAGCCAGGAATTTGTTTTTCTTGCTCCTCTTAAAAACTGTTCATTCTGATAGCACATGTGCACAGCATTTCAAACTGAACTAAAATTATCCTGGAAATTTGGTATCCACTGAATTTTGCAAACACTTTTGTGTTTTTCTAAGCTCCCTTGAGGATAAAACTCATTTTGTGTAAATGTCCCAAGTACAATTGCTTCTTGATTTGTAACAGCTGCTGCTGCAAAAAAGAAGTCTTTTACATTAGCAATTCTGGGAAGACACTCAGATTTTAAACTCTGGTTTACTCCGTTCTTTCTTGTTCACTTTCTCAAGGGACCAGTGAATTAAAACAAATAAATACTTGGATACATGTAACATGTATCATAAACCAACAGGCTTTAAGCTTTCTGGAGGGATGCAACAAGTACATGGAGATTGGAAATCTAATTTTGAGACAGGATGTCAGGTGACAGTAAATGAGGAAAGAAATTTAAAATTTCATTTAAAATTTTACTGGTGCAAATATTGTTAAAAAAAAAAAGAGTTTCTTAGATGGTCAGTAGAGGGCAGGCATATTTTATTTCTGAAGAACCTTTGCCCGCTACTATGTGCAAATAATATTTGTTCTATCTTCAGATTTGAGGAGTGTAAGTCTACTTTGTCAGATCATTGTGATATAAATCAGCAGTAGTAATTTAAAAAGACATTGTCAACCCCTTTGAGGAGCTAAATGTCCATTTTAAAGCAATTGGAGGATATGAGTTATGACTACAGGCATTTAATTTCTGTGTTTAGATTGTAAAAACCATGGCATAAAAAACCTGAAATATTGCCTCTACCAAGTACTAGATAAGAATCATTTCTCTGCTGAATTCTGTAAAATGCAGTAGTTCTTTCTGATGTGAACTACTATATCACTAATGGTGTGGAAACACACTCTTGAAAGTCACGATTGTTTAAATCTTCATCTCAGTAACAGAGATTCTTCTTGAAGATCTGACTAGCCAAGTGACTTTAAACCTAAAGGAGCAATGCCTCTTTTAATTTCTACCTGCCTTCCTCTGTAATTGAAACAGTGTTTGTATTTCAGCTGGACAGAATACCTAACAGGTTCTGAGTACAGGGTAAAATCAGTGTCATATCTGATTAGCTCAGCAGAAAAAATTAAAGTGGATTTAAAGAAGCATTTATTCTGAATGAGCTCATTTTCCCCCAGGTACATTTTAGCCCTGAAACAAAATGTAGACAGGATATTTTCTGGAAACACATTAATATAAACACATCTCTAATATTGTTATGATATACCAGTTATAAAACCTTGTAATGAGATTTAGTCTTAAAGAGAATGAATGATAAAAAAATACATGTTAATTTTGTAAAAGACTAGCATTTTTTTTTTTTGCCTGTGTGTAGGTGTGCATACTCATATATGAACTCTTATTTATATTTATAATCAAACTTGCTACAGTGAAGCTACACATTAAGAAGCAGTAACATGAGACAAGGGTCATGTCATCTACCATTTCTTTCTGTGACTTGACAGTTCTTTTTTTTTCTGGCAAGGTTGATGTTCACATAGACACCTTTAATTAGGATCAAAAATAGTTTGAAGATTTGTCCCAAAATATGTGGTTTGCATTCACTTTGTCCTCTCTGTATCCATCAATAGAAAGTCTTTGTTAGATTTCAGAACTATTCCAGCTAGAAGAAGTGAATACTCTGAAAGATGTTGGCTACCAGCTGCAGCTTCATAGGCCTTGGAATTCTGAGTTTGGGTGCCGCGTTGCCTTCCTTACGAGCAAGACATGAGTGACTGGGATGCTGAGGTCCTTGAATCACACCTGCAACTGAAAAGGAAACCAAGTTTGTGGGATTACTTTTTGTTCTTTTTGTAGAAAAGCTGTGGCCTTACAGGCAAGGAGCTGAATTTTTATGCTACTCATGCCTTCCAGATGGTCTCTGGGATTAGTTTCAATTTTTCGTTCTAGAAATTAATGGAGGTCCATATTTTTGTGCAATCCAGCTAGATACTGAGATGATGAATCTCTGTAAGAAATGAAAGCTGATTGAAGAGATGCAAATGTTAGAACCCTCAAATGATTTCAATCAAAATTGGACTTGCTATCATGTGGGTACATGTTACTAAATTAACTTCAATTTTATCTACTTGTGTTTTCGCTCAAGTCATCTAGGCAGATGGGAGAAGTGTCCATATGCGGCCTATACCATATACAAAATGTACAGGATATACTTTATTCTAATCGTATGCTTACCTCCTAAATGATCTAGTGCTATGTTTCCTATGAAATACTAAGTAAAAAATCTGAACCTTCTGCTTTATGCTTTTAGGTGACTGGATTTCACATCACTCAGACTGAATAGAAAATCTAATATTTCATTGTGTATTGTTCTGTAACAGTGATGACACTGCAGCAAAATATTTGAAACCATATGGGTCTTAATTTAAAAATGTTTTTTCTGTCTATAATGAAATAACCTTCATCGAGCCAGCAAATAAGTTTCAAAATTTTAATGCATAAGCTTTCAAAAATGACCTTTTCCTTTGTTTGTTTTGTCTTTGACTTGAGATAGTGAAACTACTCTAGTGTAAATTTCAAGATTACTTGCACTGACAATGTCAACTTGAAACCTAGTAATTTCAAAAAAAATAGAGCTAGTAGTTTCAGGAAATGTTTCTATTTCTATGTTACCTTGCCAGTTTCTGTAGTTCTGTATATTATATAGTTTCTGTAGTTCTTATATTTCTCCTCTTTAATGACTTTTATATCCTGTGTTGGACTGCAAGGCTGTCATAAAGCAGTGGAAAATCCATTTATGCAGTTTAACACCAGGACAGACTTTAACAAAATTATACTTTTATACACAAATTCTTAAGTGAATTTTTTACATTAATTCTTTGTTCACAAAGTAAACAGACATTAGAGAATCTAACTTTTTTTTATTAGTGTTGCCTGTAAATGCAAACCTATTTATTATTACATTAGTGCTGAGCATATTAAAAGTCCAAAATACTTTCTCCTGCAAGAAACTGCATCATGAAAACAAGACAAACAGATGACCCTAGAGGAAACAGAGAAGAACAGGAATGGACTGCTCTACAGAAGGTCAAAGATTTTCATCAAGGAGTAATGGAACAAGGTCTTACTGAATGTTTTTTGTTTAAAAAACCCAGAAGTGCTGTTTTAGCTTATCTGGGTTTTTTTTATGACTGGGGGCCCTGGTACATGTAGCCTGCCATGTAGCATATGTGAGCTGTCTACCATATCCTCCTTTGAAACGGTGTTTGGACCACCTGTAGTCTCCAGCAGCTGCAAAATCACTTGTGTCAATAAGGCTGAGGAACAGCCATGACCAGAGTCAAGCGTGAGCTGTCCTTCGGGCTGTGGGGGCTTCTGGTGAAGCTGTGGAGGCTTCTGGTGTGTTCTCGTGCATGGTCTTCTCCGTCTGCACCTGCGTGTCTTCAGAGGCGCTGGCACCGTGTGGTGGCTCTGCCAGCAAGTGATTTTTCCAAGGAAGTTACAGTAAAACCCAATCAGTGACTAGGGTTGAATATTGATATCTGGTTAAACCAGTAGAAAAGGAGTAAATAATTCTAAGAGACATTCAAACCACTACACCTAATTTGGGAAACAGAAACTGGCGAACGTGAGACGACTACACATGGCTATTTCCACAGCCCTGCCTGCCTTACTCCTCTTTGGTGCCCTGCAAGCTCTGCCCTGCCAAGGGTGAGACCTGCTGTAGCAGGCAGGAATGGAAACAGCAGTGTGAGAAGCTGAACTGAGGTAACCCAGACATGGCTGCAAAATGATGTGCAATGCTTAGTTTAATACCTGTACAAAAACCTGTATGGTTAAAAAGACTTAGGGAAGGGAACTGAGAAATAGTTCCTATACAGTAAGACAGAAAAAAAAAAAAAAAAAGGTGTGATGGGATGAGAGGAGAGTTGGGGGAGGATGGATGTGTTGGAAATTGAGAGGAGTAAATAGGAAAAAAAAGTAAGAGGAAGGCTGAAAAGAAGTAATGAAAGGAGGGAGAAAAGAATTTCTTGTTTATCTGTTGCACAAAAATCTGTACATGAGAAAGAGCTCACTTGAATATTAGGAAAATACAAAAAATTGGGAAAAATGACCAAGTAAACATTAAACTGGAAGTAAAACAGAGAGGGAAAGGGCTTTCTTGTTTGGGTTTTGTTTTGTGATTTTTTCTTTGGTTTGTTTGTTTGTTTGTTTGTTGGGTTTTTTTTGGCAACAGAATACTCCCAGATTGTGGCTCCCCCCAATCCCTTTTTTTTTTTTTCTTTTTCTGGCTAGATATCTCCTGATTTCAGAACATACTCTCATTCTTTAAACTGAGGTGGGATTTAAGACTTTCTCATAATATTTATTACTGTTATTGCAGTACACTCAAAATCTCAAACAAGGTCAAGACCTTTCTGGGAAAGAGGCTATGAAAACAAAGAAAGATGATAAATTTTGTGTTCTGAAGGCTTGTTCAGAGGCTGTTTGAAGCCTGGTTCAAAGGCTTTTACAAGCAATATGAAGACTTCCTTTAATGTGACTGAGTGGGTAACATTTTAAATGTGCTAGAAAACTAAGTATTTGTCTACATATTGCATTAATGTGTCACTAAGAGATGTAAAGCCAGCCCTGAAAGTCTGAGCAGCAGAAGTCTGAGGTAATTCATCCCAAGATGCAAAACCAAGTCCTGGCATATTGGAGAAAGTGGGAATAGGATTTCAGCCCTACAGCTTCTCAGACAGGAATTAGATTCAATTATTCTTCTAGATCTAAATGGTTCTTGCACTGTAGCAATGCAGTGTAATTAGTGTTTAACTGCAAGAGGGTCCTACTGTAGAAGCTTAGGTTAGATCTTAAGCCGTAAGCCATGTTTAATGTAAACAGAAGCAGCATGGCAGGGCTGAAGAAAGTCAGGCTTGTCATTAATTCCCTGGATACTCCTTCTTCCAGTTGCCAAGTCCAGTTTAGCCCTGGTTTGTTCACCCAGAGAAATGTTAGGATGATTCATAAGCACCTAGACAATAATCAGGTGATAAAAAACAGCCAGCCTGAATTTGTCAAGAACAAATTGTGTCAAACTAATCTCATTTCCTTCTTTGACAGAGTAACTGGCCTAGTGGATAGCAGAGAACTAGGAGATGTGATGTATCTTGACTTAAGTGAGGCTTTTGACACTGTCCAACATGACATTCTTATAAGCAAGCTTGAAAAATATGGCCTAGATGAAATCACTATAAGTGGCTACAAAGCAGTTGAAAAGTGTTCTTGAAGAGAAGTTATTGGTGGTGCCCTTCCCAGCTGGGTGCCCCTCACCTGGCTTTGCTGAACAGGCTCTTCCAGAGAAAGTTCTGCTCTCTGGTCCATCTAATCCATCATTCAGAATCCTAATGAGAAAATACACTTTCTTCTTTTCACAGAGTCGGGCGGGGGCAGGTGGGGAGGTTTGCAGCGCTTTGGAGAAATAAATTATCTCAGAAGCATCTATCTAAAAATTGATCAGGTGAATTTTTGGTAATGGAGAGCAAAATACTGCCCACAATACAGTAAATGCATAATGACAAAAGGTAGAAGTGATTGGAAAGCAGAAATTTTCTGAGGCTTTAGGAGATCACGAGTGAAGTACAACTCACAAAGGACATGCTATTGCAAATAAAGCACCTCTTTTTTCGGGATTCTTTAACAGGAGTGTCATGTGTAAGACATGGGAAGTAATTATTTTGCACCATATGGTGCTGGTGAGGCCTCAGCTGGAGTATTGAATCCAGTTTTGGGGACTGCATATAAAGATAGATGTAGATAAATTGGAGAGTTTCCAAAAGAAATCATGAGGAAATCAAGAATTTTAGAAGTATGATTTAAAATGAAAGGTTCAAGGAGTTAATTTTGTGTAGAATATTTTTGCCCCTTTCCCCTTTTTATGCAGCAGAAGACTTAAACTATCTCCTGAGGTGTCTGAGAGTTCTGTTTTTGTAGTTCTAACTGTAATAGCATCAATCTGAATAACATGCTCACCTTGGTAACACTTAGCTGATGTTATAGCAGAGGTATGGGAGAAGTTCTGGAAGAGGAAGCAGACACTAGAAGTGTCTTCAGAGGGTCTCTTTGTGCAAGTTCAGCAGTAAGGAAGAGTTTATTGGGAAAATACAAGCCCATGTTCAAAACTGACATCATTACTAGTGTAGGGAAAAGCGACCTCATACATGATGACTATATTTGTGTATGGCTACATGGACTAAAATATCTTCATTTTAGCAAGTTGGTACCATCTCTCACCATTCAGGGATTTCCTTCAGTAAAGTTTTCATCGCTGGAGATTTCTCATGGGATTCAGAATATCATTTCCCTGAACTGAAAGCAATAGATTAAGCACAATGTTTTTAGAAGACAAAATTTTAAGAAGAAAATAAATCCACATTCACAGTATATCGTCAGATTTCTCTTTCTTTCTGTTATTACTATTTTTCAACTCTAAAAGCACATCAGCTGAGTTGTATCCTTTAGACATTGAGGTATTGGCAAAGATGATTGCTGACCCTTTCTTTTTGTTTCTTTGCTTTTCTTTAGAACTGTGTGACACATACTTGCATACAGCTGCCAGAAAGTTCCCAGCATTTGCAAGATTCAGTCCCACATGCCCTGCTGAAAAGCAGAGTTGGTGTGAGCATGACTGTGCAGCTTGGCTCCTTGGACTAATGCAGTGCCAAGTATGGCATTTATCTTTGCTGTGGAAAGATCATGGGGTCCAACAAAATATTAATAGATTAATAATAATTTTTAAAATGTTAAGTGAGGAGTAATAAATATAACATGATCTTTTTCACAGGAGTCAAATCCTCCTATCTACCCTCAAGAAGATTTAGACTTTTCAGTGTGACCTAAAGGAGTTTAAGTTTCCCCAAAGTTGTGGGGATTTGTGGAGCAAATTGGAGTAATGCATCCTGTGAAAGATAACTGCCCAGACATCCCAGAACGGTAATACTTCCCATTTCTCATCTCTAGGTCAGGCTTGGTGGCTGGTGGAGCTGATGAGCCATTGTCCTTCATGTCCCTCCAGACAAGTGTGGCACAGCCATGTTCAAGGGAGCACAGACCCTCAGCTTTTTAATAGCACTGCTTAATACCAGTGATGTGGTTGGAAATGATGTGATTGTCCATAGGTATAAGCAGAATTTATATCATAGTGCATCCTGTGCCTTTCTCAATACAATGCCTCAAAAGCATTTGTGGTTTAGCCTGAAAAAAACCAAGCAAAAAAAATCTCTGTTTCTTAGATACACACAAGCAGAAAAAAAAAAAAAACAAAACAAAAAAACTAAAAAGGCAGGACCTGGTTTAATACACAGCAAACCTCAGGCAGCTCAAAGTTAAACTTCCCATTCAATTACTAATTCACTGCTTTTGTTTGTGGGTATTGCAGTATATGTGGTTGGTGAGATTACCCGCTGATTGCCATTTTTCATAGTGGTGCCGCTATTCCACAGAAGGAATTAAGAATGAAGCTTCCTTTGGTGCTTGCACTTTGCAGTGTTGCAGGGCACAGGGAAGCTGTTTTGTCTGTGTGCAAGGGGGGCTGCACGTGGGTGCGAATTAATAGAGTTTTTAAATGTATTTTTAATTTTTATCTCCAAGCAATGCTCTATTATCAGCTAGATGATAAAATGTCTTGAATAGTTGACTCTAGGGCTTTCACTAAACTGCCCATGAATGCTGAAACCATCTGTTTTTCTGGACGTTTGTCAGGGTGAGTGTGGCAGAGGCAGCTGTTTGAAAAGGGACGCTTTGGATGATGAACCAGCCCATTGTCTCTGAGCGATGCGCTTGCATTCAGCAGCTCTACCCAAGCGTACTATAGAGCAATCAAAATCAAACTATTGTTTGTCCCAATCATATTGATCTGAAAAGAAGGTGGTGGGATGACCGCATTGTAGATGCAAATAGTTGTTTAGAGCAGCTGTATGCTGGCCAATATGTACCACAGTAGGAATCCCACATGGAAGCTAGAGGGCTCCCTGCACCCTACTGGGGACAGAGAAAAGATGATGCCAGATTGAACTTCAGTCTACAGCAAAAAGGAAGGATCTGGACTGTTGGTATTGCTAGTAATTTGCTTTTTACAGTAATGGTTGACATTAACCCTGTAGTGCCTTAGTAACTAAAGCCAATTGTTTGTTTGTTTATTTGTTTTCTGAAAGCACATTGCAAAGAGAGATTATCGAGGAGATAATTACCTAAAGCTACTGTGAAGAAATATAGAAGCAATTGGATTGCTTGGATGTCAGCTATCACTTTTCTCTTCTATAAAAATTAATTGCATTTTTGTTGTTGTTTTCTATGCGGAATCATTCATGCACTGTTTCAAGTTTTCATAATTTATTTATGATGATGAAAATTTAGCAGCTGAATCGAAACATATTGTGGTGTTCGTTTCCCTGTTAAATATAGCTGTCTTATCTCTGCAGAAAGCAGAGGAAAATATGATCTTTAGTGCATGTAATGAAGATTATAGCTTTTAGTTTGGAGTAACTGGGAAAGCTGCACTTCATCCATTAACATTTTAAGCTTTTTAGTTGTCCTTGTCACTTCATTGCATGCATGCTAATATCTCCTCATATAAAATTTAATCTGTCGAACTAAATGAAGGAATTAGTATCTGAAAGACATCTTTCATTAAGCAATTAACGAATCTTTCTAACAAATCTACAAAAGCATATGTGTTTATATTTAATAAGTATTTGTATGATCAGCCAATTACAATACATAGATACATCTTTTTTGTTTATTTGTGTTATTACAAAATCTAAACTTACAATTAAGTTGTGATTATGCTTTAGAAAATGTAATTGTCAACAATCACAGGTTAGGGGATTTCTGTCTTTAAGAATCATATCACAGTCACATAAAGCTTAATATTAATTTCTTTGTCTAAGAATCTTTTTTTCCTTTCTCTTTGTGATTCATGGATGGAAATTATGAGGTAGTAAAGAATCTGCAGAGGGAATACATTCAGGGATATGTCTTTTTAAAATTACCAGTGATGTATATGTGCATGTAGGAGGGAAGCAAACAAGAAGAGGATGGCAGCCTGGATGAAAAGATGATCACCTGCACCAGCTGCAACATGTTTCTTTTCACAGCTCAGAGTAGCTTTTCAAATGTACTCTCTATTCAGGCCGTTTGCATAATTTAATGAAGGGACACCCCAGCCTAACTTAAACTATTACTAAACCACTGTCAGCCTCCGTGTAAAAAGTGAAAAACATGAGTAAAAAAACATTGTCCTTTTGCCCTTGCACCATCATTAACTTATTTGGAAGTAATTTTCTTAGCAGTATCTGTGAGTGCTTCCTTCCTGGGCTTCCTTCTTGTTTGAATTCATAGTTTTTGAACACTCCATGTGATATATAAATGTCCGGCTGCTGCAGCACTTTGAATTATCAATTGACTAGTAACTCTAATATAAAGAAAAAAAAAATACTTGATTTTCTTGAATAAGATGGTTATTGCTGTTATTGCACTAGATTTGGCCCACTTTTATAGTTTGGGGGTTGGGGTTTTTTTTGTTTGGTTTGGTTTGTTTTTCTTTTTTCTTTTTTTTTTTTCGGAAATTAAGGCTTCAATCATGTGGTTGTTTGGAGAAAAAAACTATGGTAAAGTAGATGAGCTTTATCCTGTGTGAGGACAAAATTCTGCATTACTGGTTCTTTTCTTGGCACAACAATTCTAAGCATTTCCTTCTACTAAGTATTGAAGATTAATATTTTTCAGAAACTTTTACCCTTCTAAGTGCATGTAGGTCCATGGCTGTTGGAAAATTCCACAGAGAGAAATTGGAGGTGAGTAGAAGAAATAAAAGCTCGAGTACTTAAAAAATACTGCACCTGCAATTACCTCCAGGGGAGAGACCTGTGCGTGAGGTGAGTTAGTGAATGATAGGAAGGCACTTGGGTGTTATAAAAATGAATTTGGCCAGTAGAAAGACTTGTTTTTCTTTCCAGACGTCCAAGCAGCATTAAGACAGACAGTGCAGCATACTTGATTTGACTCACTTGCTTATCTTTTTCATTAGCATTTTGCTACCTGACTGTTTCAGAGCCAGTTCTCCAAGTGTTAAAATAACTCACCAGCTTGACAGCTATCATATATGTCTGGCAGTATTAACGAAGTGCAATCCTTGCCATGAAGTTTAAAAAAATGTATCAGACACCTACTTGCTGGTTGCCAGAGGACCAAACCTCTGAGCAAGAGAGAGACAGAGGGAATGCTGCACCACCAGCGAAGTTCAGGGATGGTGAGGAGCCAAGACACCTGCTATTTGCACCTCCTGGAAAGGGTGGAGTGGAGGAATCCTGGAAATCTTTGTTTACTCTCAGGGACTTCTTTGTCACATCTCTCAAAGTCTGCTCAAAGTTTCACTTTGTGTCAGACTCAGGGCTGTGTTTGCCTCATCCTGTGTTGTAGAGTCTGAAGTCATCTGCTCAAGGATGCCTTTTAGCTGTGTGCAGTGTGCTGCACAAAGTACTGATAAGGCCCATTCCTTTGCTGAAAGAGCTGAAAGAGCACCAGCTTCCCTCAAGCAGTAGCAGTTTCCTTCTGCTTTTAATCTTTTGTTTGCTCTCACACAATTTTCTGGACATGGGTTCTATTTGCAATCCTTTTGTTACATGCTTTGAGTGATTAATTCCAGTGCCTACTTCCAATGGTATTTGGTTTTGCCAAATATTGTTGTAATGAAATTACAGTTCATTTAAATACAGAGATTTTACCAAGTGCAATTCTGTGATCTGCTTTACTTCAGATGGATTTACGCAAATAGGTGCTGCAGAATATCAGTTTTGGTTATAGTCCTTCTGATCAAGAGCAGTATAAATACATAGATAGACAGAAATCAGAGCCTTGGAAAAATACTATGTCACTAGTGTATTGCACTTTAGCTTTTTATTACCAGTTTTCAACAGAAAAACTGTGGAGATGCACTTGGGTAAAGTTGTAGGGTTGTGATTTTGTGCTGCAGTTACTGAAGGGAATCATTCACCCATGGTCTCAGGTTGGATTGGATTCTACTTTGGTCAACCCAATGCCCACATGTCTACCATGCATTACAGTCAAGTGTGAACATGGGTTGTAAAAGAGATGCAAACAACAATAACACAGAACTATTCGTACTGTGTGGCTGTGTATTATTTGGCTGGGGTTTATTAGGGAAAAAAAAAAGATAATTTCTTCTTTAGATCAAGTGAAGACTCAGATTCTCTGCATGCTATAAGAGACAGGGAAAGAATCTGATATAAATAATATTTTTTTGGGATGGGCACAAAGCTTCTTTGACTTTGTTTCTTTTCAGATCATATTTTGCATTAGTATAAAATCTGAATCCACATTTTTTCTTTCCTTTTTGTTTGTTTGTTTGGTTGGTTTAGGACCTGTTTTATATCCCTTAAAATGATTTTTAAGCAGTCTCCTTTTCCTGGTGGAAATTTTTCTTCCCAGAGAAACATTTTGACAATGATACTGATTAACATCCTTTCACAAGGTGAATAATATGTTAGGCAAAAATGTAGTAGAGTTAGAGAATTTGGCACAAAATTGGAATAAGGACAAAATGTTGTCAGAATTGGGTGCTGGAAGCCATATGCTTCTTTTTTGAAGGTGGGTCACGTTTTTAGCTGTCAGATGGCTAAGAATTCTCACATTGCCCGTGGACTTCAGGCAGAGACAGGTTTTCACCACGGTGGGAAGGCAGACCTGCCTGCTACCCCCAATTTGGCACATGAATTCAAAACTTGTATGACAAGGCATCTGATTTATCAAACCTAATTTGTGACGTGGAAGGACTTCTCTTACAGAGACTTGTTTTCCACTCTTCCTGGGGCAAGCTGTCATTTTGCTACAAATTTTGGAAAATGGAGAAGATTGGGTTTGTTGGTTTATATCTTTCTCCAGATGATTCAACTTGCAAAGTGAACTGTTTGGATAGGAATTTCATCTTAATAAGGACACAAACTGTTTTCTTGACTTGTGTTTCTAAGCATCATTCTTGTGGTTGGGAGAACAGAAAGACAAAAGATGGAATAAGCTAATGAAACCCATAAAATTGGACTTCCCGTCTCAACCCCAAATAGGCTAATCAGTAACACCCAATATTTTTTTGCCTACACTTTTATACTAGCTTAAATATATCTGCTGTTTTTACTTTCCAGTTCTTCCCAGTGTCTTTTAAGGAAACTGCAGTTTTATTATGACAAGTAAGTATAAGTTCCAGTCCAAATAAACTGGTCTCACTCCTATAGCATATAAATTTATTTATTTATTTATCTTACTGTCCACTAAATTTTCTTTGAAATTCTAGGTGAGGCCTCATCAGAGATTTTTTGGGAGGTGATACAATATTTCTGTTGTCAGTGTGTGGATTGATGGTACTATTGTCTCATTACTAGAAAAAATTGATAGCTTTTAGTCTTGGCCTCCTCTGTGTTTTCAGTTGTGGAAGCACAGCACCCACAGTTCTTGTTCCTATGCTGAACTGCATGACCTCTCAGCTAAGGGTAACAGATCTTCCATTACTGATGTCCCACATTTCATCTTTGTGATTTCTGGTCCTTCTTTTTGTTGCCAGTGAGTTGACTTCATGTTCACATTTATATTTAGTATTTTGTTGGTGGGAATTTTAAACCTAACTAACCTTGAAGCCGGTCCCTAAAGTACTTCACTAATATCCTCCTTCCCATAGGAATAATTTTTTTTATTGTGTAAACTGCTGGCATTGGCAGCTGATTCCAGAACTGCTTGTGACTATTGGAATACATTGCTTAGTTCCAGATAGATTAAGAATTTCTGGTTTAGCTGGTTTAGTTTTTTAATGTAAAATATTGGTTCACAGAATCATAGAAGGTTTGGGTTGAAAGGAACTTTAAAGATAATCTGGTTCCAGCCCCCACCATAGGCAGGGACACCTTCCACTAGACCAGGTTGCTCAGAGCCCCATCCAACCTGGCCTTGAATATTTCCAGGGATGGGGCAGCCACGGCTTTTCTGGGCAACCTGTTCCCATGCCTCACTGCCCTCCCAGTAAGAGAATTTCTTCCTAATGGCTAAATTAGGAGGAAATAGACATATTATTCAACTCTTGATTTGTATGAAGAGTGTATTTATTTCAGCAAAAATTAGTACAATGATTTTTTTTTTAAAGCAGACTATTCTTGAGTTTTAATCCTTTTTTTAAATGTTTGGAAATGAGGTTCCATTGGACTTTATGGATGTCGTGTCAAGTTTTATGCAGCAATTTGTCATACAAAATTTCCATTTCTGAATGGTTTTTAATCAGAAACTTGTTTGTCTTGAAAAGTGTCTTTCTAACTTTCCAGGTAGAAGCCAACAAGTATGAACCCATTCATACTGAGAGAAAAACTACCTTACTTTATTGCAAATGAGATTTAAAAAAGGGAATCTACTTCTGGTTATTAGGACATTCTATAGAAAGCTTTGTCCTGGCATGTTCATCCAATTCTTTAGTTTCTTCCAAGTCCTGTATCCCAGTCATCTCAGAAAATACCTTTCCCTCAGTATTATTTGTTTAAGTTTCATTTTATATTTTCATTTTATTTCATTTTATATTTCATTTATTTTATATCCTCAGCTGTCCTTTGTTTAATTCCAAACTGGTGAAAGTGGTTTCTGAGTGGCTGCTGTGGCTCTCGTGTAACTGAGTGGCATCAGTCCTTAGAACAGAGCTGGCCACCAGCAAATGGAAGCTGTTTCTGTTTTCCCCATTTAGGGTGGCTCTCTGGTAGCTTTCTCTTGCTTAATTAGGACAAATCTATGCCCTTTCAGTTCCTATGTATTTGGGAAAGTGGGTGATATTTCTAAAGGCATGGAAACTTTTGTGTATAAATTTATGGAACAAATTTGATATTTAGTACTCACTGCTGACAATTACTGCATGTTCAGTCCTCAATATGTATAGGGATAATCAGTACCAAAAGAGGAATGTGTTACCTGCCTTCACCTTGAAGCAAAGGCTTTCTTCTTAAACATGTCAACTTTCTAATTCCAGCACCGAGTGAATTAAAAAAAAAAGTTTAATTATAGTAACACAGCTAAATTAACAGAGTTCATGCATGAAATAAATACGAAAGATAAATATCAAAACACCTCCAGAATATGAAAGATTTCAGGTCAAAAGCTTTCTGTTACCACCAGACTTTGTTTTTAACTGGTGAATATCTACCTCTGCCACTATTTTATAGCTATTTTCTCTCCTGCATTGAATACACAAACATAAAATACTGATGAAAAATGCTGCGTAATAACAGTAGTTACCAATAGTGACAGTAGTACAATAAATACTTGGCATAATTTCAAAGAAAAAAGTACAGGGTTTTTTAGCCTCTTTTAAATAGATTTAGCAGTAAAATTTATTGTTTCTTTAATTCCATGAGAAATTTCACTGAAGTTGATTGGTTTGATTTATGATGCCACTATAGAAAAAGTGAGTTTAACTTCAAGACTTCCCATGCCCAGCTGAACTGAGATGCACTTTCTGATCAGACTGGATAATTTGCCTTTCAGAGAATCACCATGTTATGGCATGTACTAAAGGAGAGTTAAAAATGGTTACCACAGTTGCAGTAACTTTTCCAAAAATGGGCATTGACATTGTTTACTGCCAAAAAACAGGGCAGAGTGTTTGATTTATTAAAGGATAAAATCAATGCTGCCACATAAGTGGGAGTGAGTGCTCTGCTGCTCCATGCAGTCTATATGTGATATCCACTTTTCAGCATAATCCCTGCCCGGGGCTTGGTGGGATACATGCACAGACTCTGTATTTGAGTGTGGTGATGTTTTTACCTCAGAGTGTTGAACCCTTTGAGCTTCCAGCACGTCCAAATGGGCAATGAGACCAGTCCTAGTTTATTTGTCCTGTTTTTGTTCTCCCCTCATCACCTCTCCTGAGATACTGTTAATGGTTTTGTGGAACATACTTGTAACGAAGACATAAAGGGCACCATTCATTCTCCTAAACAGAGATATCTGTCTTGTGAGGCCCCCAGCTGTGGGCCCAGAAGGATGTAACTCTCCATCCACGGCAGTGTCAGACCTACCAGCTATGTGTGAATGTGGAACAAACACCATGGAGCATCTCACAGTACTAGATAGACCCCTATCTTGAGGCAGCTGAATTGAGCCCTGCTTGTTTATTTCAGGTAAAATAAATCAGTTTGAGCTCCACTGGCCGTATTGATTTGGGTATGGGGAGATCAAGCAATTCAGATACCTGCATTCTGGTACCTAAAATTTAATCTGAAACCAACATACAGCCAGAAGCAGAGCACTTACTGTCTTCATTGGTACATGGGATGGAGGCTGGAAACTTGTTGTCATGCCATTCTCTAGCAACCTAAAGCCATTGTGGTACAAACTCATCTTTAAATGAAACGTAAAGTTCTGATAAGTGAAGTCTAAGATACATTCTAAGTATCATAGCTAACTATCATATCATATTCATACTATTCTACATTTCTACCAATACTAAGTTCAGGCACATGACCACACAGAAGTGAAGACTGCAGTTGTCTCTCTGCTGTGGAGGTAAGACAGATATCTCTACAGAGGCATTCAGAGCTTCTGAATTAGCACTCACACTAGGAACTATACTTCCCTTGCACTGTATAGGATATGCATGGGGATTAGGATCCTTACTGATTGCTTTAATTTAAGACAGATAAATCAGGGTCCGAGGTTTTTTCATGTTACAACCTCAGAGAGAACCCCTGAAATGTAAAACAAGTATAATAAAGAGTCTGCAAGCAGGGTGGAGTTATACCTCAGTGGTGTCAGGGAGCCAGGCAAACAGCAAACAGATTTGGTGTTTGGCTGGCTCAGATGTTGGGCTGAGTGTTCAGTTCGAGTTAGGAATTATTTTCTTCATCTTCTTCAAAAGCATGGCCTGATGTTTTTTGTCACTGGGATTAACAGTGGCTTATTCCAGCTCTCACCATGCCCTGCAGCCTGGGTCTTACCCTTGCAGAATTCCGAAAAAAATGGTGGCAGACAGTTGTAATTATTCCAGTGGAGACAAAACCACTGATCAATTCCCAGGAAAACCAAAATGTTCCTAGATTAAAATAATGTTCTTTAGGAGTAATTCCTGATAACTCTTTTCATCATCTAACAGTGATTTCTGTTCACGGGACAAAGCTTTCCTCTTCATTTAATTATGTACTAAGGCACATAAAAGACAAGGAGATGATCCCAGGCAGCCACCACAGTTTTACCAATGGCAGATTGTGCCTGGCCAATATGGTGACCTTTTATAATGGAGTTATGGCAATGGTTGATGAAGAAAGTCTGACAGATGTCATTTATTTAGATTTCCATAAGGCCTTTGATACGGTCCCATACAACAGCCTTATCTCCAAACTGGAGAGACACGGATTTAGTGGATGGACTGCTCAGTGGATAAGGAATTGGATGGATCGTTGCAGCCAGAGTTGAGGTCAATGGCTCTGTGTCCAGGTGGAGGCTGGTGGTGAGTGGTGTCCTTCAGGGATATGTCTTGGGACTGGTGTTCTTCAGTATCTTCATTGACGACGCTGACGGATTGAGTGCACCCTCAGCAGGTTTGCAGCTGAGGCATGACAGCTGATGACATGAAGCTGAGTGGTGCAGGTGACACAAGAGAAAGATGGGATGCCATCCAGAGGGACCTGGACAAACTTGAGATGTGGGAGATGGGAACATTTTGAAGTTAAATAAGTTCAAGTGCAAGGTGTGGCACCTGGGTCAGGGTAAGTCCTAGGCATGAGTACAGACTGGGAGAAGCCATTGAGAGCAGCCCATCAGAGCAGGACTTGGGTGTTCTTGTGGATGAAGAGCTGAGCGTGAGCACTTACAAACCCAGAAATGCAAACTCATCCTGGGCTGCATCCAAAGCAGCATGGCCAGCACATCGAGGATTCTCCTCCCCTGCTCTGCACTCGTGGGGCTCACCTGGAGTGCTGGGTCCAAGTCTGGGGTCCTCAACACAAAAAAGATGTGAATCTGTTAGAGTGAGTCCAGAGGAGGGCTACAAACATGATACAGGGATAGAGCATCTCTCCCTCAAATACAGGCTGAGATGGGGTTGTTCAGCCTGGAGAAAAGAAGGAAACCTCATTGGAAGTCTCATTCCAGTGCCTTAGGGGGACATAAAAAATGGAGGGAAAGGGACTTTTTATACAGGCAGATAGTGACAGGACAGGGGGAAATACCTTTAAAGAGAAAGAGGGCAGGTTTAGATTATCTGTTAGGAAGAAATTCTTTACTCAGAGGGTGATGAAGCACTGGAATGAGTTGCCCAGGGAGGATATGGAGTATGCTCCAACCCTGGATGTATTCATGACCAGGTTGCATGGGGCCATGAGCAACCTGGTCTAGTGGAAGGTGCTCCTGACTGTGGCAGGGAGCTTGGAACTAGATGATCTTTAAGGTCCCTTCCAACCAAGGCCATTCTATGATTCTATGATCTTGAGGGAAAGTCTGTGTAAAAATACTAGTTTAACTTCTACCCATGTTTCAAGGCAGAATCATCCTTGTTTATGTTTCTGAACAGGATGGTCTCGGGTGAATTCCTGCAGGATACTCAGCTTCATGACTTACAGTGTTTCTTCCATCCCCATATTCTCTCGTTGCTGTTTGAGTTACTGTAACCTTAATTAAGGTTGCCTTCTTACAGTATTTTTTTTTAAATGTTCTTGGAAGTGTTGAACTGCTTGTGAGTTTAAAGCAAATTAACAATACTTTTTTTCCCTCTTGAAAAGCTGTTTTACAATATGTCTCTTGTAAACTTGCAGCTTTCTAAGTTTCTGTATCAGAATTTGAATTGATTATGGGATTTGACGGATTGTATCCCATTAGCTCTTTGGCTTGTAGGAAGCAGCCCTTGACCTATTTTTTTAAGCTTTATTTCATAACTGTTTTCAAAACTGTCTGAAGATCAAAAAAGCAGGGTCATTCATTTAAAGTTACTTTAAAGACCAGTGGTTCATGGCTAATGAATGTATGGTTTATTAATCAAATGTATGTAGCTGAAAGAAGCCAACTACAATTCACTTACAATTGCGATTTTACCCTATTTTAACGTTATTTTAATGAGCTACAGATTTGAATGTGGGCTTTGTTCATCTGTTGCTTCCACTCAATTGCAGTTTCACCCTAAGAAGACACAAGACAGATTGATCAAGCTTCCAGTCATTGTGAGACTTAAATGAAGTGAACAGGGCCTTATGTTTCAAAACCAAATGAGAGGATTAAAGCAACAAGAAAAAAAAATTCTCCTATGTTATCTGTCTGCTGTTCTTAAATTTGATTAAGCTACTTGCCACTAAGCACTTTTGGTTTTACTGTAAATACAGCCTAGAAATAAATTTTCATGGCCGCAGGCACCAATCAGCAAGTGATACTATGAATAATTAGCACTTAGAAACACTTGTTCATGTTAGAATATTTCTTTGATTGCCATTTCCAAAAACACACTCAGATAATAGGACAGTACATTTCCTTAAGGTCTAATTGGGATATAGCTCTGTGCCAGCAGTTACAATAGTAGTATAAGCAAACTTTCCAGAATATTTGGATTTGGTGTCTGTGTGTGTAGTGCAAGTTTGTATTTTATGAGAACAGAAAAAAAGAGAATAGTTTCAAGTTAAACTATAACAATTTGGTGCATTCATATTTTATTTTTTAAACTACAGCATTCAGTTTTGGGCTATAAAAGGCACTTTTGAACCTGAATATGACCATATCTAATACTACCTTTGCAAAATATATGTAGATTGCAATGACCTGTAAAATAATTAAATGGCCTGTGAAAACAATGTAAGCAAGAATTCTGTATCCTGCTTTATTCTTTTCTGCTTTATTCTTATAAGCTCTCCGATTCGCTTGAGACTATCTGATAGGGAGTAGCAATCCTTGTGAGTTATACTGAACATAAACTCCAGGAACAGCAATGTAGAAGCATAGCTCAGTTTTATAGACTTTTGCTTTGGTTTGTATATTTAACTTTTGACATAAGTGTGTTTGAACTGTGAAGTCCATCAAGAAATCCTTTGAAAATATTCATCATTCCAGTAATAGTGTTCTGTTTTCCAAATATGTTTAATTTGCCTCTTCTGCATTTAATTTTGGTGCAGATTACATGTCTGTGTTTGCCGTATGCATTTTTTGTTCTAAATTGCCCTTTGAGTTTCTCATTAAAAGCAGTTAAGTAGCATAGCAATCTAACCTATCTGCAGTTGATCCCACATCTCTTGTGTACCAAACTCTCACTCTACTCCAGTGTGACTTTCTGTGCAGAAAATCCATGGCTGCAGATTCTGGTGGCCTGACTAATGTGAGGTTGTTCTCTCAAATGACTTTATAGATTGAGATTTTAAATAAGAAATATATATTGTTAATGCTGAGACATTTTGCAGATATTAAAAATGCTTTTAGAGTGGAAAACAGCTATTTAATCCCTTAAAAGAGATGGTTTTGAAAACAGTTCTTTATATAATGTTTTGCCTACATTAAGTACAAGCACTGGCCAGTTAGTGCGGGATTTCCGCAGAGCAGGTTAAATTTACAGCTGGTGAAACTGAGGCAGAGGTGGAAAATCTGGAATTTCTGGTGTGCTTAAGCATATATCTCCAGTGATTGGCATCTCTGTGGGACAATTGAAGCACAAGCTGCCGTAACTGCAGCTATGAGAGCAGTGAAGGGTGAAGAAGCTGCGGCAGTGCAGTGGTCAGCACATGGACTTTGGGGCAGCCTACGTGTATCTTCACTGATGTTGTCTGTAGCATCAAGTTGAAAGCTGACTGGGGTTTGCCTCACTAGACTGTGAGCTGAACCTTCATTCAGTATCCAAAGGACAAATGCAATCTAGAAATGGTAAGATTGTGATCAGATTTGGGAGTCCCACACTCCCAGATTTGCATGGCTTTCTCTTGAGTATTCAGACTCTCCTTGTCTTGTTTAAGTGTTAGACTAATGTCTATCAGCTTCAGGAATTAAATGTGCGAGAACGAACACATTGATAAGAAAAACTAATTTATAATCAACACTGAGTCTTTATGCAAAAATTTAGAATAATGCAGGTCTTAAATCTGTCTGATTCCCACACATTGTTTGTTTTTAAATAATGTGCTGCATGAAGTACATTTTTTGTGTTCCAGGGAGATGATCGTTAATAGACCTTTGTGTTTTCTCAGCCTTTGTGTGGCCATATGTAAACTTGAGGAACCGAGTTCTGTTGTGTGCATCTGTGTCTGGCTGAAATCAAAGGTGATTTGACATTTTTCACCCCAAATGGTAATTGAGGTGAAAAAAATGTTGGTGGTAAATTTGAAGCACAAATGTATTTGCCTTCTGTATGTTAATCTTTATGCAAACCATGTGATATTATTTAAGAAGAAGGCTCTAAGAAATATCTGCATGTATTTTTAATAGAGTCAGATTACTTTATATTTCATAAAAGTATGTATGAAGGCAAAAGCACATAGTGTGATGAAATTTTGTAAAGCATTTGTGGGCTCATTTTCTGCAATGCAGGGTGTTTGGTGGCACAGTCAGTGAATATTTCTGTATAGCTTTGCAGTGTAAAACAAATTTCTCTTGACATTCAGTATATGTACGTAACCGAGAATATAGTTCATTTCATTTAGTGTTCAGTCATCTAAAATCAAAGCATTTGGAATATTAATACTTAGCTTTGATATAAATGAGTAATCTACCATGTATTAAGCTTCCTCTGTTTAAACTGAAGTTTCCAGATAGCACAGGATACCATCTGTATTTTTTCATATTATTATTGCCCTCATAATAAGTTCAAGGTGAGATTTTCAGGCAGTAAGCTGCAAGTCAGTTTTCATATAAACACTTTAGAAAAGCCATCTTGACATCAGCGGCTTATGCAGTCTTCCATCTATAATGTAAATGACTACACCTGTGTTATTTTTATTTCTTCATTATTTTTGTCCACTCATTTAAAAATGCTTAAAGCATTAAAAACGTTTCTGCAAATATGTGTGAAAGGAGACAATTGTTCTTGCAGGAAAGGCCAGGAAAACACACAAAAGAGGCCACAGAGAGACGATAAACATAAAGGTCCGGGAGGTATTATGATGAGGTTCACAGATACTGTGTTCCAATCAAGCTCAATAAGCTCTGAATTCCTATTATGTTTCTCAAGCCTCCAAAAAGACATGGGAAGAAACCAAAAGTTTAAGTCAAATAAAAAGCACTTAAGCCATGAGCACATGAATGTATAGCTGGGTAATGGAGCTTTCATCTCTGAAATAAAAACAGTTCAATTCAATTGGAACTGAAGTTTCTTCCCCCTTTGAAAAAGTTTATTTTAATGAGTTTCCATTTTATGCGTGGGCTGTTCTTTAATCGATGCTGCTCCATTGAAGTTTTACCCAATGAAGACACAAGACAGATTGTCCAAGCTTGCGGCTATTGTTGGGAGTTGATGAAGTGTATGGGCCCTTATGGTTGATAACAGAAGTAGATGGTCAGAGCCAATAAATAAAACTTTAACTCTGATTGTTGGGTGTTTTATGCTGAAAAGCTTTCTATTACCATGAATCTTCGGTTTTGAAGGACTTGTGAACCCAAAGGCAGCTTGTAGCTCTGTCACACAGACTAAGTTGGTCAGACAAGCAGCAATCTGTCCTATCCAATAAACACAGTTTTGTCTTTTAAATTCTAGACTTCTCTTCAGGAATCAACATTGTTAATATCTTGACAGACCATTAAGTTCATAATACATGTATCTGCTGCCCTGTTGATTTATCATAAGAAATTGATGTTTGCAGAAGTTAAATTGTGCTGTCCTTGATAGTGTTTTTG
Source organism: Prinia subflava (assembly GCF_021018805.1). Lineage (NCBI taxonomy): Eukaryota > Metazoa > Chordata > Aves > Passeriformes > Cisticolidae > Prinia > Prinia subflava. Next base: position 35,625,173 of record NC_086247.1, read on the forward strand.
CAAACACACATCAGAAAGACAAATTTTAACAACTGAAAGCCTGTGCTAATGTTTGAGGAAATTAATAAAATATTTTTGTGACATCACTGAGTCACAAATGCTAAAGGAGCCCCAAGATTATTCTTTTTCTGTATATTAAGGAAAGAGGATATTAATGTTGAGGTTTGAGTTTTTTCAATGATAAATGAGGTTTGTTTAACAGATCTTAAAGCCAGATATATTTGTTGCTTGGTCCAAAGAGGACTCAGTGAACAGAAGAGCAAATAAAAATTCAATTAAATAAACTCTGCATATTTACTGAAGAAATGTCATTCATTTCAATTTTAAGAAGAAAATCTGTTCAACATTTGTGTTACAATTGGTTTTGTCTGATTAGCAATACTTGGAGTGTGGCAGCTAGTGGCTGGAGGTGTCATGCTGATACAGTGGATGATATTTGGCCTTAGACATGCGTTGTGTATTCTGGAGTTTCCTGATTCTTGGGGTGAGAAGGAAAGAGAGGGGGTGAGAAACCCTGAGTGGCTGGGAAAATGCACGGAGTTCAGGTGTGAGTACAATTGCAATGGATTGCAGTAGGATGGGGTGGTGGGAAACAGGAGGAGGGTTTCTCTGGGTATGTCAGTTGTCTACGTGCATGAAGATTAGATCAGCCCCTCCTAACCTTCCAAGATTCTTACTCTTCTTCAGCATCTTGCTATCAGAACATCTCTCATGAGGTAGCATGGCTAATATTTGTCACGTGTGGTCTGTTCAGTTACTCCTTACATCTGAACACATGGAAACACCTTCTTACTGTGAGGGTGGTCAGACATTGGAACAGGTTGCTCAGGCAGGTTAGGGAGTCCCTCATCTATCAGTACATAGTCCTGCACAACCAGCTATAAATGACCCTGCTTGAGCAGTCCAACCCACTATACAATCTCAAAAGGTCCCTCCCAGCCTAAACAATGGCAAGTTTTTGTGTACTGTACAGTATTTTTTTCTGGGAGGCATGCCCCTTGGATGCTAGTACTCCTCGTTGGTGGCATGTGTTTCAGGACAGGAAGGAGAAAGATGTAGTTTGCATATGGAATAGGAGGTCAGATTGGCTGCCAAAATCTCCTCTTCTGTAATGATGATCTTTTAAAATGCAATGGTAATTAAAGTAACATCCTCTCATGTACACAACATGGAGAAGGTGGGCAAATCTTTTTGGTGCATACTTATTATACCTTAAAAATCTCTATTTGTTTTAATATTAATAATGTTAATACAATTACGATAATATTTATACAGTTTCTTTGCTAGGTGGCACTGTACTGAACACTGTTGATCATTCTTCACTTGTACATTTGATGGGGATGAAAGTTCCATGTTCATCATTATTTTCTTTCATTGGATAACCTGAATTTTGTCCATCTCCTGGAGAAAGTTGGCCTTGTTAGAAGAAGTGGCACAGGAAAGTAATGTACTAGGTGTGGGAGGTCAAAAGGATGTATTTAGTTTACATTAAGGAGTCCTTGACTGTAGCTATGGTGCTCCTAAACTTTGCACCAGTGTGTGTTTAAGGACAAGCTTTTGATGAGTTATAAAAGCCCTTTATTGTACATGCAGTACAGTAGCTACAACTGCTATGCAATATGCTGACCCTGGTCTTCATACCCATAAAGATCTTATATCTTTTGTGTGCTAAATAATACATGGTGTGCTAAATGGTATTACTGTGCTCTTGCAAACTGTGTGTTAGCTCAAATGTGTTAGTTGTTGTAGTGGAATAGAATGTTTTGTGTATAATTGTTGGGTAGCTGAAAAGGCTGAATTTAGAGTAAGAAGCTCTGAAATACTTGGAGGAAAGCCAGCTACTAGAATGTCTGTGAAGAGTGGACACAGATGAAGCCTATTCCATGGCAAATTAAAGATCAGGATAATTTAGTATTAACTGAATTTTAGCACCCAAGATAAGTTGCTCAGGCCCTTGTGACAGTGAGTGTGCTAATTGCACAAATCACAAAGAACTCAACCATCATTTGTATTGTGCAAGATGTGTTTTGCCTCTCTCAAAGCCACTAACTGAGAGGATGCAAAGGCTTACTACCATCCTACTCAGCTGATGACACTTCTATGCCTATTGCATTTACCTGTCCATTGCTGTGGAACAATACTGTTCTCTAAGCACTGGTGGTAGCATGACCTGTTAATAAAACAGAGATCATCCATTTCGTGAACCAGATCCTCTTACTGCTTTCTATGTCCTGTCTGCAATATGCTTAGAGATTTAAACAGGAATAGTGATACAAAACTCTGGATATTATTGTATTATGTCATGTTGAGTGGCTTTGTGCAGGCATATCTCCTTGCTGGGGAATACACAATGTGGACTCCTGCAGATGAGATTCATTCCCTTGCCACTGCCCATCCTTACACAGAAGCTTCATTGCCAGCTCTTTCCCTGAGAGGGACTGTGACTGTACAGATATCCTAAACAAAAGCAGCCTGGACAGCCCAAAGAACCTACTGAGCATGAGAGAGTCACAACCAGCAAAGTAATTGAGAAGCTCACTTTATCATTCCTGGTTAGGACAAAAAGAATTCTCCAGCAAGTTTCAGATTCCAGAGCTCGCTCTGAGCAGGGAGAATGGTTTTCATTCCTAAGGCATGTAATTATGAGTCGGTTCCTGGGTATTGCCTGGTACAGGGAGGTGTACTTGCATTTTCCTCATGAGATAAAATTATTCCTCACCCTCTAATTACACATGATAGGAATTTATTATTTTTACATTTAAATCAGTTTTATATGAATATTATATTTATATAATATCGATATTTCTTTTGTCCTCTAATACACCTCAGGTTATAGAGTTCCTTTAGTTCATCTACCAATGGAATTGGAAGGTCTGAAGGTTGTTTTCACCAAGATGCTCTGAAGGACTGGCATCTGTATCCGTGCTTTGCCTTGCATAGACTAATTCATGTGGGGATTTTACCAGTTTCAGCAGTTACACATTAGGGAAAAGGGTCCTCGGCAGTCAAAGTCTGCTGGTACCCTAACTTAATATCCTTCCTAAAAAAAATGCTCTTTTCTCTGATACATCATCATAAGAGCTGGGTGACAAGTATCAGCAAGGAGAAGTGGAGCATGAGTTGGGTTTTGTATGTTCTGTTTTAACAAAAGGGAAGGTTGTTGAAAGAGTGCTATTCACCATATAAGATAATTCAAAATGTGCAGTTAGTATACTGGCTATAAATTTTCAGCCGTACTTGCTTTTGCGTGCTTCATCTGCAGCTGTGACACTTGGGAACCATGGAACATACTAGGAGCAAGCTGCAGGAAAGGACAGCAATGTATGTAAAGCCCTGTTGAGGCTGCATCTCAGGTTCCTAATCCTGCTCCAAGCTCCAGCTTCATCCAGGAGCTGCACAGCCATTTAATAACAGGCTTTGGCTTTTCTGGTCAAGCTGGAGCAGTTATTGATGGGAAGTCTGAATCCCCATGTTGCATTAAGCAAGATGATGGGTTTTGTCAGGTCATTGAAGCACTGACGGTCTGACTTCTAAGTCTTTGGAACATAAAGCAACATCCAGTAGGAAAACTGTACCTGCTAAGGTAAACTTCTTTTGCCAGAAGATAAAGAGGATTAGAATTTGATTTATATGATAAAAGTACTGGCCAGAGGCTGTAAGCGCTGGCTGTCCTTTATTGTAATCCCCCAATTGCCAGATACGGGTCAAAAAGGTAAGATGCACTCTTTTGTACCAAAGCAGTGGAGTAATGAGGACATCTGTTTTCATATGGTACTTGACACACACTACCAGAAATTTGATGTCATGCTGTCCAAACTTGTACATCATTGCAGAATTGCATTAGCTTTTCTGATTGATTCTGACAAGTCACTGACAGTTTTTGAGGTGAAACACAGACATGACAAAGGGCAAGCAGAGGCTGCATATGTCAGCTGGAACACTCCCTTGTTGACTCAAAAGGGTGAAAATCTTTCAGTCTTGTCTCTATGTGCCCCTTGCTGCTGTTTAAGCTCCCCAGCCTTGTAGCTTTAGATATTGTGTGATTACAGGAGTGGGTTCTTCTGAGATTTCGCTTCAAAGAATTATAGCACTAAGGAATATTTTTTTTCATGGGTTAATGTGTGTACCCATAAGTTTAAAAGTGTAGTTTAGTAAATTTATTCATCATGAATCATGAAAGGTTGATTTCTTTTATTGTATCACACCATAAACATAGTAATTTTTGGTTGGTATTTACACATCCATAAACTTCATTTACCCTCATGGTGTCAAGCAAATCCATTTCCTTTCCAGAAAGTGTCAACATATATGTATGAATACATAGTGTTTTAAAATAACAATGCTATGAAAAAGAAAATGTTAGCTTGCTTGTAATGTAGGGGCTTGAGGTAGTTGTTTCTTAAGAAAAATAAGGACAAATTGTACAATGATGATATATACAGGTTTACCTGTTCTGAAACAACACAGGATTCCCTCCGGTGCTACTGTCAGTAAGGTCAAATGCACCATTTGTTCTCAATATCTATTTCTAGGTATGCTAGCAAAAGAGCAAATGATGTGCTGTAGCAGAGCAAGTCAGGATCCCAATCTATATCACCATTTCCTATTCTGTGTTCTGCTGCAAACCTTCTCTTTGAGATGGTTGGTGATTTTTTGGCCATGGCTTGTTTTGGCCATTTCTTGATAATAAGCTGATCATCAAACGGAGACTAGTTATATTGTAATTCTGGGGAGCTGAGACACTCAGTGTTCAATAAAAGTAGTGAAAGGAGGATGTAACATAAATGGGAGAATAGTGTATTGCATCTGGTTCATCTTGCTAGATTGGACACTGGTCTCAGAAAGAATCAGCTCACATATGCCTTTGTTTTGCAGATAGGTGTGTCTTACACTTGTTTGGCTGATTTACACTTTTTCATAAGAGAGTTTCTGGTTCACATTTTGGTTTGGCTTGGGTTTTTTTAATTAAATAAACCAGGTCATACTGGAGTGAGTCCAGAGGAGCGCCACAAAGATGATCAGAGGGCTGGAGCACCTCTCCTAAGACTTGAGTTTGTTCAGCCTTGAGAAGTCCTAAACAACAAATTATGTGGATGTTGTTTGGATCAGTCTTTTTAATGAGTTCAAACATTTCATTTTGAAAGGGTTTTGATCTCTCAGGTAGGTTAGTGGAAGGTACTTGTAGATGAGCCATAGACAGCATTAACAATTCTTCCTACAGAGGAATATGTCAAGGAAATAATATGTGAAGCAAAACAAAAGCAAAACAACGAACTTCCTCACATTATTGTTATGTAAATTTCAAGAGCCCATTCTATCTTAGTGCCCTTTTCCCTACTTGGCTCTGTGAAACTGAGCCAGTTAGACCCTTTCAAAATGTTTCATGTGTGGTCACCTATCTTCTTTTTCATTTGGGGACGCAGGCATCTCCTGGTTTCAAGAGACTTGCTTTCCTCAGTTAACCATTGTGGATGCCTGAGATGCAAATCTTTGACTGGCAAAGATTCAGGGATTATACTTGAAAGCTCCTGACATTCGGCATCCAGTGTCATCTTATTTTGCATGCTGTTTGAGCTGCTCCTGCTTTCTTGATTGTGCAGTGGTCATGGTGGTGCTTACAGGTGTGGTTGATATTTCTGTGGCTGTAGAGAACTATGGTGGAATAGGCAGGCACACCAGATTCTGCCTTGCTGCTTAAATCCTGTCATGGGACTGTCAGACTTCATATGGACAAAGCTGGCTCAAGTAACAGAGTCAACACAACTTCCTCCATCTCCCACTTGGAAGGAGAAGCACATCATGATCATCTTTGATTGTTTTCAGATTCTAGGCTGAATCATTCATATTCAAGAATGATTTTGTTCTGTTTTGGACACCTCAGAGACTTGTACAAGTTGTGCTCTCGTTTGGGAAGGCTTACCATGACCAGGTTGAGCTGGGTACCCCTAGAGGAGAGCGATAACAAAGCAAACAGCAATACAACAGCTGAGATACAAAAAATTGTTGACTTGTTGCTGCATTTCACATCCTTAGTGCATCCTTTTGAATTCATTTTGTATTTACAGTGCAGGTTTGCATATAAAACCACACATCACTATCAAACTTGCAGTATTTGGGACAGATACACCGAGAAGGGTAATCAGCATATTCCTTAAAGCATCATTTGTTTTGCTTAAATGCTGTTGACTTGAATATCCATTGTATTTTTTGTGATGAAACTTGGAGATACATAAAAAAAGTATTCTCTGTTGGTTGTGCATACATAATTTGAGCTCACCAGCTGGAATCACATGTATATGTAAATGATGGCAGATTTGGGCTCATAATTGTTCAAATTGGCTATGGCATTTGTTATGTCAACCCTGTGTTCTCAGTGCTGACACTTTAGATTTCAATCAAAATTTTGTTAGGCAGAAGTCATAGAAAACTCCATTCTTTTAAGTGGGTGACTTTCTCATGATACAGTCTGGAGCTAGCATACACTTAAAGAATTATTTTAGCAAATGGCAGTCTTTTAATAGTTTAGCCTTAACAGGTTATATTCTTCAGAGACTTCCAAGCTGCCCATCAAGATAGTGTCCAGTACTAATTATGTATGTTTTTCTTTATTCTGTGAATGTGAAATAGAATGCCTCTCTTCTTTTTCAAGTCTCTGTTGCTATTTTAGCCTCCTCATTTGCACGGGCATGCGGTATATATGGATTATTAGGGACAATTGCTAGTTGCAATGCCATTTATGAAATAAAGAGCTATATTACATTACTTTTAGAATCACAGAATCATTAATGTTGGAAAAGACCTCCAAGATCATCGAGTCCAACCTTTGACCACATCTAAACACCAGCATGTTTAAACCACTAAGTGCCACGTGCACTCGTTCCTTGAACACTTCCAAAGATGGTGATTCCACCACCTCCCTGGGCAGCCCCTTCCAATGTTTAACCACACTTTCAGTGAAAAAAATTCTCCCAGATGTCCAACCTGAACTTCCTCTGGTGCAGCTTGAATGCATTTTCTCCTGTCTTGTTGCTTCTTGTCTGAGAGAAGAGCCTGACCCCCACATGGTTACACCCTCCTTTAAGCAGTTGCAGAGAGAAATAAGGTCCCTTCAGCTGCTCCTCATAGGACTTGCTCTCAGACCTTGGGTTTGTTGTGACCCAATTGCAGGACCTCTCAGCTGGCCTTACTGAACCTCATACTGTTGGCCTCAGTCCATCAATCCAGCCTGTGCAGATCCCTCTGCAACAGCCCACAACATACTTCTACCTTCTGGTGTTCCGCTTTTCCAAATTGTTGGCTGTTTCATTAACATATCCTGTGATTTTTCTGGCATGCCTAGAAAAATCCCTCTCCCTTCTCAGACCTCTGAAGATGTCAAGTTTCTGTCCATCTCAGGCTTGATCTCTGGAAGACTGCAGCTTGAAGAAAACCAACTGTGGTTATTTTTCCCTCCTCAGAAGTTCTGTAGCTGTAGCTGTCATTACTTTTTTAAGCTTTCCTTTATGTATTTGCGCTTGCAGTTCCTTTGATTCTGAGCACAATCACACAGATAACAGGCATCAGAGCAAACCTGGGCAGGCAAATGGCTGCTCTCATAATATTTATAAAAGATAATGCCAACAGTTTTTCAGTTTACCACAGTCCTGACTCTTCATTAAAAAGAATTGAAAATGCAGAGCTGTCAGCCTTAAAATCAAGGAGTGACTAGCACAGAAACATTAACTGATCTAGATTGTCACAAAGTACATTTTGGTGTCTTAGTTAGGTAGGGCTCAAGCAGAGTAGAAGTGCCTTAAGGCACAGACCAATTCTGAGCTTTATGTTCAGAAGCATTTTACAGCCATGATAATGTATCTCTGAAATTAAGCATCCTAAGCATGGCTGATTGTCTTTTAGTTAATTTATCACGGTGGAGTATCTGTGTAGTCACTTGCAATGACAGGCTGTAGTATGGGCAGTAAACCCTTCCTGTGGCAGACTGCATCTGCAGGCTTTGTCTGGACCTGTGATATAAATGTTCCTGATAGGCCTTGTTTTCCTACCAGACAAGGTTGGTGATTGTCCCTGTTCGTGCATATGTAGGTGAGAGAAACAAGGACCCACTGTTGTGTGTTATGTAACCAAAAAATGTTTATTCTGTTTTTCCATCTATTGAAACCAGTTGGGGAGATGTTTTCTTTATCTCTTGTATAACCCATTCGTCATAACTCCAGGGAGGAGAGGGCGGGTGCCTTCTATTAGTGGGGCAACTGTTAAAAACGAGGTGGGGCAGTGTTCCTTATCTCTTCCACAACCCATCTTCCCTTTGGGGGATATCTTCTGTTAATGGGCCATTAAGGCTCACCACTTGACTGAAAACATTACATCATCCCATTGTGAAATGCACCACCCAGTAGGGAGGAGCCAACCGTTCCTACCTGGATAAAAACTGTGACTCAGGAACACCAGATAGCTGGTTTTCCACCGGATTCCCAGAGGAAGACCGGACCCATCTCATCACCACTGGACCCTTTTTTCTACAGGATAATCTCTACTCCAACAGTACCACATCTGTTTCTCCAGGAGGATTTATTTGGACTGCTCCTAACACCCTGACAACAGGGTGTCAGGTTGTATTCCTGACTCCATCAGGGTTTCTAGGATTTTGGTTTGTTTTTGTACTACTACATTTGTATTTTTAATATTCCCTAGTAAAGAACTATTATTCCTATTCCCAAATCTTTGCCTGAAAGACTTTAATTGCAAAATTATAATAATTTGGAGGGAGGGGGTTTTACATTCTCCATTCCAAGGGAAGCTCCAGGTTTCCCTGGCAGACACCTGTCTTCCCAAACCAAGACAACTATGCTGATTAAAGCTGAAACTTCTCCAGTTCCTCCTTACCCACCCCGATGTCCTCCTATCCCCCAGCTTGTCTCAGCAGAGAACATCTAACATGTGTCCTTACCTCACAGCACATCAGCTCCTGCGCTAGACACTCCTCTGTTAGAGACACACAGATTTCTATCACTGACTTTCTCAGGAAAAGTGCATTTTGGACATCTTCAGTGTAAATGCATAGTTGCACTTCTAACTAGATAGGTGCTTGGTTTTGCCATCAGCAAATTTCGTGCAGTGGTTGTAGGTCTGATGCATTGGTCACAATACCTTGTTTTCTGGGTAATGTGTTCCTGTGGAATTGCAAGTCTGGGGTGTATATTTTAAATGCTTTTTATGGTGGTAAGTAGTCATTGGTAAGATCATGTTTGAATTTGTGTCATCCGGTGTCTGAAACCTGTGTATGTTCACATCCTGAACTCCACATTTGTGTATTCCATTCAAACTGTTGATTATGGCCTGATGGATAACCTGTTAATAGGGATCTTAGCTCCAGTCCCTCTATGCCACTGGTTTTAGTATGCTGCTGGAAGAGAAGCAGTACATTCTGCTTTCTCCCCTCCCACTCAGCTCTAATGTGTGCTTTTTAGAAATAACAATATCTACCATGGTCTGGATTTCATTGCAAGCTATTGCAGAAACAAATACTGATACATTCTAACATTTCAAAAACATTACTGTGCATTTGCCATGCTGGTTGAGTGTGGTAGCACCATTTCAGCATTAAGTTAATTGTAAGGAAATTGTTCGTGGGCATGGCAGCTTGTGTTCTGTACCAAAATCTGGATTTCTAAACACTTGCTGATTTATACCCCATTAGATCCAAGTGGTTTTATATTATTAAAAGATTTACGAGTACACCTTTTATTTAGAATGCCTGTTAAGGTGTAAATTATAGTTAGTGCCGAGGAAAAATAGAAAAATAGTTCCCTGGAAAGATTATTGTTGTGACTTTTCGCCTCAAAAAGCATTTCTTTGTCAGCTTGAGAGGTCTAAGGAAGTGAAAGGTAGGATATGATCTAGGGAGACGAAACACAGAAACGGAGTATGGGATTAAGATAGGCAGACACATGCAGTGATCCAGTGGTGAAAAGGAGTTATTCCTCAAAGTTCAGGGCAAATACATTTCCTGTATTTTCTTTCCTTAAAAAGAAGGGCTTCGTTCCTCTATGAAAATACTATTTATGGGCAGAATAACCTGCTCATCAAATTTTCTGTCTGGAAATGAAAAATGCGTTGATGAGGAATAACAAAGCCACAATGGAAGGAGTTACATTGTGTTTGTCTTCCAGAAACAAGCATCCTCTTAAGCCTTAATTTTGTTCTGGCAGTGTCTCATGTCAGAGCCTGACAGATAAAATGATTGGTGTCAGGAAGGCAGTTTTCTCTTGGCTCCTGGCACCACTCCAGCGCTGTGATTCAGGCCCCAACACCGTGCAGCACCCTTTTATTGTTCTGCAGTGGTTTTCTGCTTACAGCAGAATCGAAGATGCACATACAGAGGTCTCAGCAGTGGAGCTTTGAGAAGAGGTGTAAGTGGATTTGTATGTTGGGGAGTAACCATTCCTTATCAGTTTGGATGCAACATTTCCATAGCTGATATGCCAAGAGCACAAGCCCAAAGGCACAGAGAACTTTGAAGCTTATCAAACTACAAGGAGATGTTCAAAGTGCTAGGGTGGCAGTATTGTTTAACATATATATAGATACAGATACATAGATACATAGGTACATAGAGACAGAGATAGAGATAATAGAGATAGAGATAGATAATATCAACTTTTATTTTGGATCTTCTGCTTTCAATGTACTACATACAACTTTCTTTTTAAAAGGGGTATAGTTTCCAAAATGTAGTGTACAAGATTTGGCTCTATGGAAATTGACACAAGGGATTTTGGTTTCTTTGATTCAATAGCAGCAAAACCACACATGTTAAAATGGGTGAGGGGGCATTGGTGGGACTTCAGACATTTTTGGGCAGACAGGTGTTTCCTGAGATGTTAAAATAAATCCATTTGGTTGTTGGTAAGGTAATACTTAAAATGCAGGCCCTCAATGTAATGTAACTGAACATCCGTGGAGGCATTCTTTCATCTGTTACAGCTCCTTCAATCATGGAAGGTGACAGGAGTACTTCTGAGAGCTCTAGGAGCTTTTTCTTCAGGCTTTGGTACCCCTGCTGTTTCACAACAGTGACTTATCCACATTTCTCTGTGCATGTTTGAGAGCACACAAGTGGCCTCATGTACCAAATAGCTTCTCAGTTACTGGCACTTGGTACGATACCAAACTCAGTGACAAGATTTCTCTCCAGCAGACCTTATATCATGAACTTTCAGTATGTACTGAAAGGAAGATACCAAATCAAAGCAAGTTTTCCTTCAAAGAAGCCAAGATATCTTCCCACTGAGAGAAATTTTCTTGCCAAATGCTGGCTCTCCAACTGTGGCCATCTTGACTAGGGAGCTATTTAAAGCAAGGATGCAATGATTTTTTTTTTTTTTTTTTTCATTATGGCAAGACTTTCTTTCACTTCTCATGGATGGCTGAGATGTTGATGCTTAAACTTTCCTTAAAAAGTGTATTCAGACAGAAATCAAGATCAGGAAATTTCAGAAGGAAAGTGATAATTGGGATAAACTGAAAGTTTCTGTGTTTTTTCTGCTGCTATAATCATATTAATTTCTCTTTATCTGATATATTTGAGCCTTGTTTCAGTCAGAGCACACCCCACATGGTTGTTGCATCCACTTGAATTTATACTGTCTCTTACACTTTCTGACATGGTTTATAGCTGGTAAAGAAGGGGCATTGTAGGGGTGGTTCAGAAACTGGGCCCAGATATGCCAGTATCGTTTAGGATAAATGACAGTGCATTGGATGAGAAACTGTCCCTTGTCTGATCCCTTGGACACGAAACATGGATGTGGCATTATGTACATTAAGAGGTATCTTGTGTGAATTTGGTTTTCCAAGTTTGCTGCAAGGTTACTTGCCATGGAGTAAGTACTTGGTGCTTCACTGTTGGTTATTGTTGCCCTTATGATGAACAACCATTGTATTTTTGACAGAAAAGAGTTACCTTTTCGAAAAACTTGCATCACTTAGTTATCTAGGTTATGTAGGCAAATACAGCTCCTCACTGCCTAAACACCAACCATAGAACTGAGCTTGTTTATTTAAAGGCATGAACATGCACATGCCTGGTTTTAATTGGGATACCTCATTTTCTCATTTCTGCCCTTGTTATACAAAAAAGATCTACATTCATCTAACCTTCCTTCCAACCACGCTGTTCATTTTGCTGTTTTCTCCATTGCTGTACTCCCTGCCACCAGTCTCTGGTGAATCAGGTGTATGATGCAGATATGATTATCATCTGCTCATGTCTCTAGCCAGACTATGCCAAATCTCACAGATTATTTTGCATAACGTCTTTGAGACACCACCTTTCTTCTCCGTCTGTGTAGCTCACATGCTTGTTGGGTTCCCTGCTCTGTTATGCTTTAGTTATTGCACCTCAGCATATGACCACTGGGGATGAATCCATCAAATGCAACATGCTAAATTGAATTTTTGCAGTCTCTCATGGTCTGGTTTCTCACTGATTCAACTAATCTTTCGTACAGTATCCAAGTATTTACACACTCTTTCTTATCAGTCCAGAATGCCAGTTCATCTTTGAGGATATTGAGGATATTGCCCTTGAGAAATGACTTTTAGAGCTTGCATTTCCTTGTGACTACACAGAAAATAGTTTATCTGCGTATGTGCCAAGATGATTGCTAATTGATGTTAACTAAATGCTTTTCCTATGCTAATTCTGTCTGTCTTTAAACAGCTGTTGTCTATTGTCTAAACTGAGATCTTTGAGGAAGTAAATGCCCTTTTCATTTGCTTTGGTTTTGTGCAGTACCTAATGCATTGGGTTTCTGATCCATGATTTAGGTTATAGAGACAGTTCCAAAAATAATAAAGTACAACTAGTTTGTTCTAGTGATTACCTCTAATAGCATTGTTTATGTCTTGTCTTTTTTATAGTTTTTACTTACAAGCACTACCTTTTAAAGTCCTGTAAATTTCAGAGTCAGAACAAATCATTCTGAGATTATAAAGTAGCAGCATCCCTAGCTAAAACCTTCCATAAATATTCAGAACTACTGAACACAAAAATAAAGAACACCAGCAATTTAGACTGCATTTCTGTTATTATTCCAAGGCAGTTTACTGTCTTGGAAAAAAGGAAAATATTTTTTCTCCATGTGCTTATGTTTTATAGTACGTTGTTTATAAACTGTTAGACTGTTTCCCTGAAGGAAGTGGTGAGAATGAATTCAAAGCCTGTTGAAGCTACTGAAGCATTAGTCAGATTTAACATTTGTTTATTTGTGCCTTTTATACAGAAAGAAGGTTGGGTGTATTTTTTTCAAGAAAAATACACAAATCTGATTGCAGTGCTACAAAATTGGTAAATTGTCTTGAGGGCAGGTCTGCCCTCTGAAACGGATTTTAAATCATGTTCTTAATTGACTGAATGTAAAGATGACTCCTCTTTGAACAATCTCATATGGATAACAAAGAGAAATCCCAAATTCACTTATTGTTGGTTTGGACTTTTTCTGATTGATACTCCAGACTTTGTTTGACAAGACAGGCATCACCAGAATAGTTACCTAGAAAATGTATGCTTAGTTTTTTATACACAGATTTTAGTTTTGACTCAGAAAATAGTGGCCTCTTTGCCAGAGGCAAATTGTAATCTGGCAGGCACACAAGGCCCTAAAGACTTCAGAGGAGCTGAGCAGAATAGCCCATATATCTCATTTTAAAGCTTCCTGCAATAGCTTTGAGTCCAATGAGGATCTGTGTGTTGGAAAGATCTGCCCCTTGACACAGCAACAGAGGAAGAAAGATTAGGCAGGCACTGTATTCCCTATGTGGAGGCCCAATTTCTTTCTTTATCAGAATGACTTTAGCAATGGGCTGCTGGATATGGTAGATGTGGTTTTTACCTAAATCAAGATGATGCTTCTGGTGGTCCTCACTGTGTCATCATAATTTTGTGCTGCAAATGATCAAATACAGGGTGGGGGGATTTTCAAGATCTAGTAAGAGGAAAGAGAAGATATGTATTACCTGCAAAGCTTTTAGATTTCCTGAATTTGATGAGTGGGCTGTGTTTTTTGAAACCACTGATTACTTTTTGGGGAGACTTAATAAGATGGTAAGAGCTTTAGAATATCTGTCACTTCTCTGCTGATGTGTGTGTTTATGTAAGGCATGCATATTGAATAAATGTACGTGTAAAGAGATTGCCTGAGACCCATTCACACTTTCACATGGATGTGCAGTTGAGATAAGTGTGCACAAAATTGAGACACAGTAAGCTTTCAGATAAATGGGACAGGACCTCTGTTGCTGAAAATTAGCAGAGCTTCTTTGACATCAAGGAGTGTAAATCCACCGATCATCCCTGCTGACCCAGCCCATCCTGCCTTAATTTATGTATACCACTCTTTTCATTTCTACCAATGAACTGGATGGCTCTTCCTTTCTCCCCATGCAGAAGGGAGCTAGTCCCAAGTCTGGGAATTAGTCTGGGAGTCCAAACTTCTGCCCAGCTCCAGCTGTTTAGCAAAAACCCTCTGCACTGAAAGTGCCTTTCTCCACCATTGCAGGGGCTTGCCTGTTCAGAGGAGTGACTGTGCTGGAATAAACTGAAGGTCCAGAAAACCAGGAAAGAGTCATCTTAGGTGACTCTTATCTTTGTGCAGTAACATCTCATACACTGTTTCCAGTGCCATTTGTCCTCGACATGGCCTGGAAACCAAGAGCTTGCATGCTTTCTGAAGGTGTTTGTTTTGACTTCAATATGGCCCAGATATCCCCCCAAAAATGCAGTCATCTTCCCAGACAATAACAAAATAAAATCTGGTATCAAAACAAACCACAGGGGATGGTTTAGGGAAGAATGTGTACTGAAGATGGCCAGGTGAAATGTTTGTTGCAAATCCATGGCATGCTGCAGGATGTTTCTACTGCTCTCCTTCTTTTTACAAGGTTAGGAACTTCTTGAACTGATACAATGATTTATTGGAACTGAGCACAAGACAACTTGTCATCAGAAATCATCATAAAGCTTGGGGAGAAACACAAGCATTCCTCCACATTTCCATACTGTGGTATTAAAACTCACTGTGTTTATATATATTATATATTGATATTGATATACATATTATATACATATATATTTATAAAGCTCTATAGGTACTCTTTTAAGTAAAAGAAAAAAAAAAAAGATGGTTTGCATCTTAAGGAAAAATTACACTGCTAGTTCTCTCTAAACAAGTAGGTTCCACTTTATTTTTTTCCCTTTAATGGGAATGCTCACAGGTTATATACTAGGCTTGTTTTGGAGGAAGCTGGTTACTGAAGGAGCCTGCTTCTGAGAGCATAGGATTCATCCTTCAGGATTCAGAAGTCCTGAGGGGCAGAGCTGTCAGGAGTAGTTGACATTTAAAGGAGAGGAGGCTGTCTTCTGTGAACACTATGCAATTCTCTCAAAGGTTTTGAAAACAGGGAGTAAATACAAACTATATATAAAGACTTGAAGGCAACGTGTTCCTGGTAACCTGCATGACTGTGTGAGCTGCTTGACCACACTAGATTTGGATACAGAGGATGGAAATCACTGTTATCCCAGGAACACAGCTGATGTTGATGTCCATTCAGGTTCATTTTGTTTACAGAGAAAGAACAGAGATCTCCACTGTTAGTAAAAGCTGTTGTTGAATATGTTGGGATAAGAGAAAAAAAAAATACAAAGACAGATTCAAATTAATTTGGAGTCACAGAAGGGAGACTAGGAGGCATTTCAGTGATGTAGTAAATTAGTACAGAGATCTTTCACCTCCAGCCACTGGGTTCAAACTCATGCCAAGCCGCAGGCTGATAACAAACAAGTGATTTAAACTGTGTCCTTACTAGGGCATGGCCATGGTTTCTTGTGTGTGCCTCTCCTCAGCTGGAAAGTGTTTCTGTTATATTAAATGTCAAAGTGTGGGATTATTGCTTTGTAAAATTTACAAAACTGATATATTTTCGACATTAATTATGGTGTTTAAAAGAGTAGCTTTGTCCTGATTAACTTAAACTATATCAAAACACAGCTATTGAAATTAATGCAAGTGTTTTATATGAGCATTCTCACAGGAGCTCTTTATTCTCTTATTTATATAGGAAGAGTTAATGTGTGTATGCATATATTCATAGTAATTTTTTAAAAATAATAAAAATACTAGGGAAGGGAATTGTCTGTTTTTAAAAACCTTAAACCCTTAATCTTTCCTTTTTACATAGTAGCTAGACTTGGATGTAGCTAATGTCATTTGGATGTTCAGTACAACATATGTTCAAAAGCACAGCCAGCTATATTGATAAGATAACCCTACTTCTCCACATACTATGGGTACAGATTTGAATTTAACACTGTTAAGCTGTGGAGGTGAAATGAGAGATCATGTGAGGCCTTTTTCAAAGATCCAACCGTAAAGCATACATTCAAATGATACCAAGTGATAAATTCATAAAAGTGGAACAGCTCCATGTTTATGTTTCTCTCATGCTCCATAACTCAGACATTTTGCAGATATGTTTGGTTGTGCCATACGGTCTTCTTCTATCAGAAATTTACAAAGATCTGAATAACGTTATATAAAAATTGGGAGAAAAGCTCCGGTATTTTTCATTGTCGCGATTATGATCTGGTGCATGGTATAGGTGACAGAACACCTATATCCTAGACAAGATGAGATACAACTTTCAGTAGGTATCTCAAACTGTGTGAAATAAATATTATTTTATGTATTTATTTTATTTTGGAAATGTATTATAATCTCTCATTGCTGAGGCAGTTTTTTATTAATCGTTCTCTCCTGGAAGAAAAATAATATCACACTAGTCAGCTGGGAATTCCTGCAGTTCTAGAAGCTGCATAACACAGCCTTTGTCAAGAAAATTACCTTTTAGAGAATTAGAGAAGCATAGATGTTTGTTAATAAAAGCCCAAATGTATAGCCTAAACGTGCCATTCTTGCTCACTGGAGTAATTCTGTTTACTTCAGGAGAAGGAACTATTCCTGTGACACTATAAAGCACCTGGTGAAATTTTTAATTTCCTAAATAATTCATCTCTGGGGATGGATAATGCATATTCGAACATTTTAATTGTAGTGTATTATATTCTATTTTCAGACTAAGAGCTAGCATATACAGCAATTTTCAGTGGTATTGTATAATGAATTATGTCTCTGATTAAAGATTATTTATGTGCTAGGGT
This sequence comes from Prinia subflava, assembly GCF_021018805.1. Lineage (NCBI taxonomy): Eukaryota > Metazoa > Chordata > Aves > Passeriformes > Cisticolidae > Prinia > Prinia subflava. Next base: position 35,642,391 of record NC_086247.1, read on the forward strand.
TTTTTTATGATTATTATTTTTATTTACTTCATAGACATACTTCACAAAATATCATGGGCTGGCATCTCTACAGTAGCTCGGAGCTGCTCTTTAAAATGTCCTTGACTTTAAATAAGTATATAGCCAGAATAGGCATATTCTTGGCTTCAATGTAATTTGCCTTAGTCCACTCTCTGACAAGGCTGTTTAGGAGGGAGGATGCCAGTGGTTTCCAAGAGGAAAATTTATACTGGGGGAAATTCAGTGTTTGACAGTAACACAAAAGGACATGAGAGGCAGGTATGAAGGCACCTACTACGAGCGACTCCAAATTTTAATTGGACTTTTCTTTGCTTCTGCAATATTAACAGTTGGAGAATGTATTAATAATTAAATAAGAACAGTGGAATCCTTCTGACATCATTCAGCTTAGGGGGAGATATTAATGCACTGCATTATTTTAACAACAAGTTATATGTTCTGCTTGGGCTGTATACTGGGAAGAGTGTGACTTTGCAAAGAGGAAAATAAAAGGATAGCAGTATCCTTCTTCTCCATTGCATTTTCTTGTTTTTTCATGTGCTAGGTTTAGGGAATGGGACAACTAAGAATATTTCTTTTTATCTCGATAAAAAAATTCAGTTTGTATATTCTGTTTTAAATATAAAGAACCAGCCTAAATCTTGGTATCCATTTCCAGCAAGGATGCAGGACAGAGTACCTTTACAGCTTTACCTGTCTGGGCTTTCAAGTTACCATCTCTAAAATACACTATCAGCTCATGGGTGCTGCCTCCCCTTTCCCATCACGTTAAAGGCAGGGCTAACAGGTCGAAGGGCTTTGTGAGCCTCCCAGGGCCCTCCTGACTCTCTCAAATCAAGACAGGTTAGATGCAAAGCAATAATGAGCTTTTTATTGCCACGTGATAGCCGTCTGAGTTCTTATTTTCAGGTAATTGGTTGGTTTGTATTAGAGGAGGTGAGAATGATTTAAGGACTTCTTGGAAACATGCCTCACTGCATTAGCAACTGAAACCAACCCAGACTTAGTGGAGGATTTTTCATACTTTTCAGTAGAGTATTTTAGAGATCATTAAATGTGAAATTAATTAATCCTTATGATTCCTTTGGGAGATGGAGGATTTTTATTAGTCTGTTTTACAGACAGGGAAACTGAGATAGTTTCAGGCAACTCACTTCTATGTGGTGAACCACTGGTGGAGCAAGGATGACAGCAAAACACCTCCTAACTGGTTCCTAGGCTTCTTCCTCAGCTGCAAACCATGATTTAGTGCTGGACTACTGCCGCTCCAAGCTCTTTTATGCCTGTGCCTGTTATACCTATGCCTTAAGCCTCCTTAAGTTCAAGCTCCAGGTGGCACAAATTCTGCATCCAATGAATGAGACCTATTGTTAAGATGTCTGCCAAAATTTCAGTTTAATAGCCTTGCCATACGTGACATGAGAATTCTGGGAGAGTGTGAAGTGCAGGACTGTTTTTGATGTACCTTTCATTTCCTTTGACCACACCAGTGCTTCTCTTCAGTTCCCTAACATAATTTCTTTTATCTCTCTCTTGCTGGAAAATCTCTGACCCTGAGAGCCATTTAGAGGCAGAAGCCTTGCTGAAAACAGTCTCATTTAGTGCATAGTTTTAATTTGCTCCCTGAAAAATATCTACTACTATGATACACTGAGGCTGTGGAAGAAGAAAACATACACAATCCTGCAGCTGATGGCTGGATCCTAACATAGAAAGTGAAAGGGATACACTAACACTGGACATCTTTAATTCTGATACTTCCTAATTTTATGCTAGATAAAACAAGGTGCTTTTAATTTGAGATTTAATTGGGTTTGTTTGTTTCCCTTGTATTCTCAGAGGGCCCAAAGGAACCACGCTGCTTGCCTTTGTAGCAACAGCTTCCCGTGTAGGTGATGATCGCCGGTCCAACCCCAGCCTCCAGGACCGTGGCACACGCTCTTTCAGCTTGTTAGGGGATTAACAACTTCAGCTGAAGGCGTAATAAGCCTTTTATCCTTTAGGCACCAGCTATTACAGGGGTATGCACATCACGTTTGAGCAGTGCCCTATCTAGCAGTGTTGAAAAAGAAACAAAGATTGAGTGCAGGACAGTCGAGGAGAGACCCCAGCGGCCTGGGACAGGGTGTGTTGAGCCCCTGATGGTTTTGCTTTCTGGCTGATTTGGCTGCTCACGGGGTTGATGCACAATCTGCAAAGAAGAGGGCCCTGCTGGGGTGGTGGCTCCTGGGGACCCTGCCTCTGTCTGCCTTCAACCATGCCGTATTTCCTTTTTATTGCACCTGCAAGCAGTACTTGGGAGCAGGCACTAAATTTTGTATGCCGTCTGGATGTCAGCAAGCACTGCAAAGAGGGGGGTTGTATTCCAGTTAGGATGCTGTTTTGGCTTTGCAGATATTGCAAATGGGACAGAGTAGCTCCAGGTTTGTTTTGCTCACTCCAGCATGCTGAGCTAGGTTAAAAAACATTTTCATTTTCACCTAATTTCTCAGAGAAAAAAACCTTCTCCATTATTGTTTTCTCTCCCTCTCCAAGAAACTGTTTCATTTTGTTGAAAACAGACAGAAAAAAATCCTTTGTTTCTAAATTCTCATTTCTCTAAACCTCATCCTGATTGTAAATCTAGGAGTAGCAGTGTTTTGGGCCATGCTTTTAATACCGTAAGGTCGACACAGAGATCTGCCTCAGTCTTTTTTTTTTTTAGTTTTGGACTTCACAAGAAACGTGTAATATTTCTGTATTGGTAGCTTGTTGTTAAATTTATAAGGCAGATCACCAGCATTATGTTTATGGGCTGAGTTCATGATATATTTCTGCTGTGTCCATCCTTGGATCCAACACTGACTTCAGTAGAGAATTTCATCCTCCTGACTTTTTGCCCTCAGCATATGGTAAAAATACAACTTTCAGCAGCCCAAATGCTGCCCCATGTCTGCCGATCTCCTGGGTCCTGGATATTGAAATATGATGGTCTAAAGACTCATGTTAGAACACAGAGAGTGAGAGGGTGACGGGACAAGGTGAGGGGTGGCTGCAGCCATACGGATGTCAGCAAAGTGCAAAGCAATACCACACGCCAGAAAATACTGCAACTACCTCTTGCATTTTGTATAAGCAATTTTCCAGTCTGTTGTCTTCTGTCAAATGCAATGTTCTGAGACATTTAAATAAAATAAATACTGCTGTTGAGTTATATTTAGAACCATGTTAAATTTCTCTAGTGAAACTCCCAGCCAGGCAAAACATGCCGGCTTTCAGGTTTCTGTACCACTTGAAGCTTCATCTGGGTTTGTCAAAGAGGTTGCTCATGAAATCTGATGGTGAGGGAGGCTGCTTTCCAAAGGAGGCTGGAGGAGGCTCTGCCTGCTGCTACGGACACTGCTGGATGGCTTGGCCAAACCAGGGCTGGGTCCAGGTGAGCCTCGGCAGAGAGTTGAGTTTCTCGCGGGTAGGAGGTCAAAAAAGCAAATGATGAGACAGGCTGCTAATGGAAATTGAAATGAAGGTTTGCATAAACCTCCCATCCCTGCTCGTTTTAATCATTGAGCTCTCACATTTGCCTATCTTCCCAGACATGCCTCGCTTATCTAATGAGGATGGGTGTTGGTGTAATGAGTACCAGCACGTGTTGGGGCTGGCCAAGCAAGAGTAGGTGTGTGGAAATCCCTCCAGAGGTGGGGTGAGAGCCCACTGGGATGGAGGCTGTGATGAGGCTCTGGGTGGGGTGGTCTGCCCCTGACTTGAGCACCCATTGCCCTCCCTCTCCCCTAGCCTGCACAGGGTTGCTCCCAGCACACCACCTCTGCCCTGGAGAGTCACCCTCACCCTAAGGTGCTCCCCAGGAGCACCACTTTCCCCCTGGGATGTGTCTGGGTGGAGCACACTACGCAGCTTTAGCCCTGTTTTGAGGCTTCTTGAGCATGGAGTGTTAGGTGTGTGCATCCCTCTGGCTTTAGGGAGGAAGGGAAGGAGGCTGGCAGCTCAACAGTTTGTAAGGGTAGAGCCACTGGTGCCACACAGGCTAGAGTTGGTGCCACAGGGGCTCCAGTGCATGTTTCACTGCACTTTTCCCCCAGTACTAACTTGCAGTGAAATGGATTTTGATCAAGCAGTGAGTGATGTTCTCTCTCCCTTTTCCTCGTGAGATGGCAAGGGGAGGGGAGGCTGAGCATACATTTAAATCACTGTTTTCTTCATAAGGATCCCCCAAATAAATTCAAAAATACACAAAGGCTTTATTGTAAAATAGATATTCGTGAGGAAGCAGGAATCACAGTTGTGGTTTAGCTGTGATGGTTATGGAATAAAATGAATTTTAACTGAATTTAAAATAATTGCATAAATCGTTTAACAGCTTGTTTTATTGTTATTTTTTACCTCAGTAGGACCCTTTTTCATTCATTTAAGAGTTAACCTTGTTTGATAACGTGCTAGGAAGTGGTACGGAAACCTTTATTCTTCCAGAGGTTGAATTCTTTTGTGAGATACGATAGACAAAGCTGGCATTCCTTGTGGAGGATATGTAAAGCCTGTCTCCAGACATTGTGACATTGCTACAGACAGAGTTTGTCATCCATAAATTTACAGCTTATTTCAGTCTATTCATAAATTGACAAAATTTTTTTTTGAAAGAAAAAAAATATATATAGGTGTATAAAATACCCAGTTACAGGTTGTGTTCTATTTAGCCCTTGATTGAAACGTATTGCTCCTCAGTATCTTTTAGCTATGAAAATTATAATATGGAACAGAGATTAGAATGAAATTATCATGGCTAGAAGGCATTTACTCAGTGGTGGCAGCCACATAAACCTGAGCCCTGAGAATGATGGTAATGCATTAGGTTCTGCATGCCCGATATTATTGCTGTACATTATGTATGTTTCATTTATACTATTTCGCACACACCAGCAACGCTGACAGATAGGTAATTACTCTCTGCGCCAATGAACACTTATCAGCCCCGCCGCTGTTTATTGCGGGGATGAAGTGCGCTTGTCAGTCAAGGTCACTTGTTTGTGTGTCCTTTTTAATAGTTCTTTCACAGTTGTTGAACTTTGCGGGCGCTTCTTATGGCAAACTTTCGGCGGGTTGCTTTACTATGTCTCCTGCCTTATTAGAGTAATTTGTATTTATGGCTTTAATTGATCAACAGCCAAGTTGCGGGAAGCAGGACTGGAAAGAAGAAGGGGCATATTTTGCTGGTCAGCTGATCCGTGGGTATGTTGGGTCAGGCATGACCTCAAAAGCAGCGTGTTTGCAGAGAACCTCAGACTCTGCTGTGCCACCAGCATAAGCTGGTGAAATCTCTTGTGATAAAGATAAACATGAATTTAATGGTAATGGATACCAACACAATCTGCAGACTGCTGTAGGGCTGCTGCTTGTGCTTTTTGGTAGAACATTTGCCAGCTCTGAACAGAGCTCTTATTGTTTGCACCCTCAGGACATGCATGTGAAAGACCAAGCCACTTTGTTTGTCTTCAAATCAGTATTTTCTTTTCTGCAAGAAGCATCACAGAAACTCTGTATTATTGCATAAAATATGCTTTCCAGGCTATGTGTGTGCCTCTCATATTTTTTCTATTCTTAAAACTAATAGTGTCAAAGGTATTATGGCAAGCCCACAATTTCTTGGGTTGCAAAGAAAAAGTTGAGAACCAACCTTCCTTCCCTCCTTCCCTCCCTCCCTCCCTCCCTCCCTCCCTCCCTCCCTTCCTTCCTTCCTTCCTTCCTTCCTTCCTTCCTTCCTTCCTTCCTTCCTTCCTTCCTTCCTTCCTTCCTTCCTTCCTTCCTTCCTTCCTTCCTTCCTTCCTTCCTTCCTTCCTTCCTTCCTTCCTTCCTTCCTTCCTTCCTTCCTTCCTTCCTTCCTTCCTTCCTTCCTTCCTTCCTTCCTTCCTTCCTTCCTTCCTTCCTTCCTTCCTTCCTTCCTTCCTTCCTTCCTTCCTTCCTTCCTTCCTTCCTTCCTTCCTTCCTTCCTTCCTTCCTTCCTTCCTTCCTTCCTTCCTTCCTTCCCTTTATTAGAAAATACAGAATAACCTCTCAGATATAATAATTTATCCAGTCAAGATAACTGGAGCTATATCCTTAAGCCTGTAATCACCCTGAGTTTGTGTGTTGTGAGATTTATACTGCAGTTCCTTATTACCAAAGAAACAGTTAAAAAGGATTTATGTAGTGTTGCAGTGTGTGTGTCTGGAATTTCTCTATGTTCCAACTTCTGCACTCTGGTGCCTCCTTGGTCCTTTTTGTAGAGGACACTATTTTGAAGTGGAGACTGAACATTCAATTAAATGCAAATTTTATTCAGGCATTAAAGCAGAATCACATTCATTCATTAAACTCAAATGATGCTTTTATTTAGGAAAATATATCAGCACATGGTAGCACCACATGCTGCTTATAAATAACTATGGTGATCTGGTTGTGCAAAAGTATATAATTTCATTATTAAAGGATTTAAACTCCTTACAAGGTGCATGGTGTCCATGAATGTTTCACTTAATTTGATTACATCCATAGAAAAAGCATTTCACTTACATGGTAGCAGTGGGTCTCCTGTCTTACAGCACCGTTCTAATGCATTATGATCCCAGTATCACACTTGTAGGTTCTGACTTGGCTGGATGCGTTTAATATTTTGGGTAAATGCAGATTTGAGCAATTCGATTTGTTTCTGAATCTAGCCTACCAAGCTTCCACATTTTCAAACCACTTCTTTTTCTTAGTTCTTAGTTACCAGAGTGTTACAAAGAAAGGGGTTTGATCTCATGTAGATAGCATAGCATTAATTACCCTGACACTAATTAAACTGCATCAAACAAATACCACCGTGTTCCTCAGGGGGACAACAGAAGGCAGTTTAAAATAATTACTGGAGCTTCATGCATGTGTGAAGTTTTCATTACTCTTAGGACACAAGCAAAAGAGATTTGATATCATTAAAATTCCCCCCTTTAGTGTTTGCAAAAAAATGACTAAAATTTCCTCGGAGCATATTGATGTCTAAATAGTAGTGATTTCAGTTCTTGAGAATAGTAACTTTTCTTTAAGAATTGTAAGCCTGTGAAGCAGGAACAGGTGTTCCAGTCCACATTCTGGTATGATTATGTATTAGCTTATGTTTGTCAGACCATTTCATTAACCACCCACTGCTATCACATATACATATACTTTGTTCTTTCTGAACCATGAAATGAAATGCATATATCTTCACTAATGCTTGCTATCAATGTAAATGAGAAAAGGAGGCTTATTACCAATCACTGCTGCTGTGAAGCACACACCTCTGTACAGTTACAGGTAATAAACATCTTTTTATAAGTAGGAAGCAAGATATATTGAGTTAGGCATACAGTAAGCAGCAGACATGCCTTCCACTGTACTCCAGTGTTAATGGATCGCAATTCCCAGCCATGTACACATTCAACAGGATGTCCTATAGTACCTTTCTGAACCAGATGGTGCTGTTCCTCTTCATGCTCATTTATATCTTGCAAATGTTTTGAAGGTAGCGAAACTTTGCTGGCCGGTGGTTAATGGGCATCCTCTCCAGGGAAAATTGGAGCATGTTTGAGCCGGTGAGCAAGTGCCAGTTTCTGGATCAGCTGTTGCTCATGTCAGAGCCAGCAGCAGCTTTATAGGCCCTTTGAAAAAGTGGATGGAAGAATGATGTCCCTGCCTGGGATGGGGGCTTGGACCAGACAGCCTTTGAAAGGTCCCTTCCAACCCATCCCATTCCAGAGACGGGCGAGCTAAGGTGGATGATGAGACAGCAAAAGTGGATGATGCAGAGTTCCAAACCTGCTGCAAGTTCTGTTTGTTGCTGATGCTCCTGTGATCGTGCACGAAGCGCCGCTTTCCATTTTCCGAGCTGATGAGTGTGTGTGCTTCGTATTTCCCAATGCTCCAAAAGCCGCCGAGCCCATTGTACAGGGTCATTTAGCCTCTTGATTTCTAGAGGTCAATCCAGTATTAGTAAACGTCATTGAATTTACTACTAATGGCAGGGGCCTGTGGTGAAAGGTATGTGAGACAGAAAGTGTCTCTAGCTCTGCACTACTCGTAATATTCTGTGTGTGATTTCTTTCTCAAAATTTGATTATGTATAATTTGAATGTATATAGTCATGTATCATAACCTACTTATTTTCTGGAACCTGTGAGGAACTATTTAAAATGTTTCTCTGTAATGAAAGGTCTGATTACGAAGATGGTGCTCCTTTTTAAAATTAGAATATTGTCTTGATATTACTAAATCTGCTGCCTGCGATATAACAGTGAATTAGGGTTGTGCAATCGACAGACTAAGTAGAGATGATCAAAACTGATTGGAGAGGAAATACAAAATTAATCCAGTTGTAGGATTCTGTGAACCCAACAAACACGCACAGCAGAATACTTTTATTTCTTTGGAGCCAGATGGTTTGTCCTATTTTAAGCTGATAGATTCTTCATGCATTTCTTTTGGATGTCATTGGTTTTAACTGCCAGACAGTATCTACTGTTAGAAGTTTCCTTATTCCTGGATTATTTAAAGAGTATTTTTGGCACATTCAAATGATCATACTGTACACCAAGTTAATTTTTCCTTACACTTAGCTCATACGTGAAAAAAGTGTTTATATAATGAAAAAAACCCTCTAAAATGAACAGTTCTTTTTTTCCTTCTTTTGACATGATGTTGACAGAAGTCGCTTTGATGTAGTTTAGAGTCATGAATTTTCTATCTGTTCTGTTTTTCCTGGGGCTCCATCTATTCAGACATCCTGATCTGTCATTTTGCAACACTTTGTGAAGTGCTTGACAGATAGCGGTTTTGACAAGTGCTGGACATCAGCAGCAATTCAGAATAAGCAGTGTATATTTCTCCAGGTAAAGTGACAAAACGTCTAAAAGCGTAAGAAGAACTGTACAGTCTTCAATCACATTTAATGTTACAAAGCAAGACTTTTTCTGCTTTCTCCATTTGTTCTAGTAATGTGCAGTGGCTCAGACTTGAGTATCTGCTGGAATTTCGGATTGATGACTTTCTCTTTTCCTTTTGCATTTCCTAGTACGTGACTAATTTCTTCAGTCGGATTAAAAAATGGAAGCTCTTGCTGAGATAGATCCAGAAAATTGCAGCACAGCTAAAGTTACATATAATAATAATTTCCAGGGTCTTCTAGTATTTGCCAAAAACAACATGTGTGTAATCAATTACCTCTGCATTTGTTGTTGTTGCTTTCTTGGGTTTTGTGAGGGTTTTTTTGTAATGTCATTTTAATTCTACAAATATAGCATATATGAAGAACATAATTTAGGATAATCACCATTATGGATTAATTATTCTGTCTGCTATTCCACATCCCAAACCCTTTCTTGATGGTGGTTTATATTAAATCACCCACAGGTAATCATAGATTACAAATTTACATGATGTAGTATATTGAAAATGTAAAACATTTCATATAATTATTCTGCATCTGTATTCACTCAAGAAACAGCTGTTGAAAGTTGAGGGGGATGCAAAATGGCACAGCCTGAAGATGTTCTTGTTCATTCAGCTAACTCCTTTTTGATGTGATACCTACTGGCAGGGTTGTGTGGTGAATTCAACTTCTTTGACAGCCATCAGCCCCACTGACCAGTAGTTTCAGTTTTTATAGTTAGGGGAAAGATGAGAAAAAATATTTCCATAATTTGGATTTTTTTTTCAGCTGCTGGATCGAAAGCCCCTGCCAACAGCTATCTAAATCAACACCATGCCAACATGTTCTGTAGTCCGAAGGTCACTCAAACATCTGGCCCCACAGTCTTGTTCTTTAAGGTTTGTCACTGGGCAGCATCTGTTTATAGATTCTTTCTCAACCTCTCTTTGATCACTTTGACAGCAAAAAGAAGCTTCTATCACCCTTGATGTGTTAAGATAAAAATATCGGGAACATCAGACCATTGTAAAATTTGGTGCAATTTCATATAATACTGTATCTGCATTTTTAGTTTGTTAAGTTTTATTTTTTTTTCTTAGCTGAGTTAGAGGGAATTATGTATTACTTTCTGCTGTGGAGATTAAAAAAAAAATATTGTCAGAGCTGATATGTTCAGTGGGAATGTGAAAATGACTGCACTAAGCAGGTCTTGCCCAGCTGAGCTTGGTCAGCATTTAAAAAAAAAGTTTGGAAAGTGAGCAGAGCCGGCATATTTAGCTCTGGTCTATTTTGAGTAACATGTTATCTAACTCCCTTTACTATGTCCTGTCTACTCCTACAAAGAGCTACCTATTTCATAAAGGTTTATATATGTTCTTACGTGTTTCGATATTTCTCCTAAAAATAACCATTGGGGATATGGAAATATCATAGCTTCCATGTTTCCTTTTACTAACTTCCAGTGAATTTTCAGGTCTACTGTTTCCAAACAATTTGGAATTTCTTGCTTTTTTCTAGACAAGGATAAGTAAATTCGCTTTACCCTGGTCTTTTGCTTAAAAAAAAAGCATTTGGTAGTCTTTGACAATGTTAGAATGATCATATTTATGAACACCACAGAAGTCTGGTTTGTACCATAATGGAAAAGATCTTAGGTTTCATGTCTTATGGAATTGTATGGGCCTATCCTCAGCAAAGACACTTTGTTTGATGTATAACCCAGGGACAGACGCAGCTGTTAATGCGAACGGATAAAATTACGGGTATGTGAAATGAATTTTTGTTTATGCACCTCCCAAGTTTGTGGCAAATGATGCAGACAGCCCAGAGTCCTTTGTTACTCCACAGAACTGCTCTAGCTTGGTGTCAGTTATTCACACCCATTCGTTCAGCAGAGGGAGGTCTCTTCATGAGAACCTTATTAAATGTGCACAAAAAGGACATAGTCCTGTACATCTCCCATGAACAGTCACCTTTGTTCTGTGGCAGTGGGTTTATGGGTGTATATCCATCTGTTAAATAGAAATGAGCTGCAAATTCATTTCATCTTGGCTAATGACAGCCAATAGGTCACTAAAAATTTTTACCATTATCAGCCAAGAATATAACCATATGTAGAAATCAGCAGCAAACTGATCTTAGTTGGGCTCTGTCTAGCTTTATAAAATGAAATATACTGTGTGGCCCAAGTGAGGGGGCTACATCCCCACTGTTCTCTGAGGTGTTTCCTGGGCCTTGGCAGCATGGAGCAGTCTCTTGTCAACTGCTGGTAGTGTAACAAGAAAGAGACACCTGAACAGTGAGGGGTGGTACTGCTGGCAGATTGGAGCTTTAGTTGAAAGCTCTGTTTTCCCCAAGAATACAGGAAAGTCATAAAGAATCTTAGTGGAGAAGCTAAGTTTGCACCAAACAAAGAGGAGAGAAAAAATCCAAAAAGCAGGTATGGCCTCCTTCCCCCCAGAGCATCCCACCTCAGGGGTGCTCAGAATGAAGAAGCACCCCCTAGTAAACCATGCCCAGTAGCTGTGAGGGGCATGATGACATGGCCACTTGATGAGACTTCTTGCTGTATGAATGAAGGGAAAGGTCAGTCTTGAGAGATATTTTTGGGAAGAAGTGACAACATTTTGTTATAATCTAATATGCAAAGAAGGCCAAGTCTAAGACTGCAGATCTGAAATATACAGAGGGTAGGCGCTTCCATAGTAACTGTGAAAGAGATGTAGGCTTTGAATTTAAATTCCAGCTAGCACATTTAATAGTGTACGAACTGTTTTGGATAGATAGTTCAGAGTAATTCTGACCAGGATCTTGCTTTTTATTAGAGCAGGATCCATTGTACAATCCTACTGTTCTCCTATCTCATACTTCATGTCAAGATGCTTTCTTTGCAGTTTCTGTGTAGTCTTTCAAGTTCATTTGAAAGTATGAGCTATACTCCTTTTCATGTGCCTTACTGCTTTTAACTGTATGTTTCTTCATCCCCATCATCCTTCCTCCTTTGGCTCTCCCTTCCTTTGTAGTAATATTTTATCTATCCTTATTGTCTGCTTGAAGAAAAGCTCATTGTTGAAGATCTGAATGAGTGAAAATAACCCTTAAATAGAGGATTTGACTCAGGAGATACCTTAGCTGAAGAAGTTGACATAAGAAAGCAAAGACTGTTCAGTGGGAATTCTGCCTCATAAACTTTTTTAGAACAGCTGCAGATAGTGTCACCTGCAAGAATCAGAAGGTTCATCCTATGCTGAGAGAGACATAGGCATTTTCTGAGAAAAATAATGCAGGTTTGCACAAGAAAAACCTTGCTGTACTTTCTGAGGTGAGTTATGGAGTCGTTCTTGGAGGTGGTGCAGGTATTAGCTTGTGCTTTTTTATCTACTGTTTTTTGTTCACAAGTAGATTTTGAACAATGTATTAATACAGAATAAGCAATCTTTTGGTCTGGTAGTACATATGAATGTACTACTGTATTCTCTTGTGTCTGCTTCTGGCTTCCTTCCTCCACTCCCCAAATCAGAAATGTGTTTTTTTTAATATTTCACATTTCTCATTTTATATTTAAAGAAGAGAATAGTCAAGGTGACACTGACAGCTCCTGTAGCTGAATGTCCTGTTGACTCTAGGGCCAGGTGTGTGCCAGGGAGTGCCTGGCAGAAGTATGCACAGACACTTGCCTTTTGCCTCTTGCAGGTTCTGTGAATCAGAGACTCCAGTTTTCTGGCCTATGAGCAGTATTTTGGTAATGTTAAACTTTCCATTGATGGATTTTGCTGCGTGGTTAACACTTCAAACTTAACTTCTAACATTAGTTTCCATGGGCACCCTGCCAGGCTCTAGTTAAAGGCCAGCTCTTTAAAATCTACAGGGTCTGGACCAACTTGGTTAAGATACTGCTGCCTTGTTCACTGGAGTTCAGCATTTTTCTTACTCTTGTTTTCTGTCTTCCAAGGTCTTTGGGTGACTTCTAAATTTATTCCTTTCTTTTTCAGCTCAGTGCTCCTCTTTGTTTTGTTCTTGATCCTGTTCTCCTTTCTCCCTCTCCTTTTTCCTTCCTGCCTCTCCAGGAACTTATCTGAGGCAGCTGAGCCCAGCTGGCTGGCTGGGAATGGCTGCTGTGCTCTCACACAGGGGAAACTCACACAGGGGAAACCCACTAGAGAGAGCAAGTGTGTCTCTGGTGGACCAAGGATGTTCTGGTGGTTAGAAAACAGGCATTTTAGTGGGATTATCAGCTCCATTTTTGAGTCAAGAAGCGCTTCTAATTAAGGATCCTGGGCTTCTAGTGTCTCAGTTACGTCTTGAAAATGAGATGCTGGCGTTGTTCTGTGTTGTCTGGGAGCACAACTGGTTTAAAGCCCCTAGGAAGACACCCCTGACTCCCTGGCTGCAAGGCAGATTTGAACTGATGGCTGATGTTTGTTTTCCATGGTGAAACTTCCCACAGATAATATTGAAGGCTGAAGAGCCTTTCCAAGGCAGACTGGAATATTTTATGTAAATAAGAAAGCAGACTGATTTTGGTGCAAAAAAGCATATTACAGAAGCTATAGATATTTTGCCACATTTCTTGCACAAACTGTTTATGCCACCTGTAATTAAAAATGAGATAATCCCAGCAATTTGAGAAAGTCTTATATGATTAATATCCATTTCCTTGTTGCTTGCTGCAGTGAAAGATAATTAATTGTAAAGACAGTTTTAGAAGCAGTGCAATAATCTTCTATAACCAAAAGCAAATGTTTAAAAAGTAAGAAAATTGATAATGCAATTAATTACGTGGATATTACAATAATCTAACCTCCTTGGTAGAAATTTGGTGCCTAGGGACAGTATTATCCACACATTAAATTGAAATGAACAATAACGTCCTCTTTATCATTACAGTCTAGGACACGGCAGATGTAACATAACTGCAGCCCCTGAGAGTTGCCTAGGTTGAGATTTCAGAGCAGTTCTTGAAAATACAGATCTGTTCACAGAATATCTTTCTCTTAATATCCTAAAAGATTGTTTCAGATAGAAATTTTAAGACTTAACCTAAATGGATTCAAAGGCTTTGCATATAAAGTGCTTCCAAAGGCTTCCTAATTTCACAGGTGGATTTGTACCTAGATGATGGGTTAATGATGCTGTGCCCACCTGCTTTTGAGCTTTAACCTGTGTTTTGAATACATTAGCTCCACAGGATTCACTGAACATGGAGTTTTGTTAATTGTAAATGTTGTGTTTCAAACTTAGCCATATTATTTCCAAAACAAATCTTAATGAAGGAAACAACAAACATAAACACTTATTTTAAAATGCTAATGTACAGGAAAATAAATAAAAGACATTGTTGGTAGGATATAGGGAAAATCATACAGAGTTACTGCAAGCTGTTGTGCTGAATGTTTTCTTGAAGGACTGTAAACTCTTAACCAATTGGGTATATGGTTATGATTTACATACAATATTTTCCTAATATTACAGATGGTAGTAGAAGCTCAAGGTTAAATTACTTATCTGGTATTCAATTAGACATCAACAGGTTGCTTATAATGTAACAAGAAAATGAGCATTTAAAGTCATGTGAGTTGCCACAGTAAAAGGATAATATACAAGTAGGTAAAATACAGCACTGATAATAAGGAAAATGGCAGGAATTGAATTAGCTCCGTATAGGTGTGTGTAATAATGATTTATTTGCAATATGAATGTATGCTTTGTTTATTCATTATAAAGGAGAGAGGTTAAATGAGCTTTATTAGGAAAAATAAAGAAACAATGTATCTGTTGCAAGTAGTGGAAAAAACTTAAAACCGTGAAATATCAAGGGATAAAAGGAAGTTTTAATGTTTGATGTGTTGGTTGTTGTTTTATTTGTATTTATATATACATAGACATATATTTCTCTGATCTTTAGAAGTCTCTACAGCAAACCATGAAGTGTCTGATGTGGATTCTCCTTTCTATGGAGAATCAATATGCTGTTCAGAGGAGCAGCACAGTGTGCCAGGTGGTGCCCCGTTACTGGGATGCAGAGCAGCAGGGGCTCAGGAGCTGAAGACAGCACAAAGGAGTGGAGATTTATGGAATAGTTGCTCTGTGAAAACTTTGCTGTACAAGTTTGAACTTGATACCTGATTTCTGCTGCCTTCCAGCCAACTTCCCCTTGGGGTGTGCACAGTGCCTCCTGGGCTCAGACCACCTAGGAGACATATGAACTTGCAGGAGGTACTGTGGTTTTCAGCAGGTATTGCCCAAGGGCATCTGTATATTCTTGGTATAAATGGGGCCCAAACTAAAAAAGGAGTAATTTTTTACCCAAATTTATTTATTTGGAAATTATTGGGTTAGATAAATGACATCGAGCTTGTTCTTAGTTTGTATTTCTGGTCTGTATGTGGCCTGGCCCTGGGCTTGAGTCAAGATGACTTGAGCTAACAGAGCTGTAGCAAGACTTGGCAGTGAGCAGAGTTCATGTTTCAGACAGTGCTGTCCATCAGTTCCATCAGGAGGCCATCACCTGCAGCAGGCAATTCAGAGTGGGCTACATTTCATTTCATTTTCCTTATAAATACACTTGGAGAAAGAGCTCTTGAAGCTACACGAGCATCAAATTCCATGAAAATAAAACTAAAACAAACAACAACTCCCCTCCCTAAACAAAACAAAACCCCACATACAATCAAACAACCACCCATCCAAATAACAAAAATTCATCTTTGGACATGCAGATCCATAATGTGTGTATAGCTACACACTTAATTCTGCAGTGTGGTTTGAATTAAGCATTTGCTTGTGATCTGCAGGGTTTGAAGCCCTGTATTGCATACTGCTTAAATTTGTTGCTGGCATGGTAAGACCATGGTATTCTGATATACGTGTCCTGAATTATATAATACTACTGAGCACCCTTTCTAATTTTCTTAATGCTGTGAGTCATTCAGCTTCTGGGCATTAGTTAAGTTGTTACATAGATGATTTCCCTCATAATTATAGAGAGTTTTGCTGCCTTGTTTTTCCCTTTTTCTTTGGCAAACAGGATTGTTTCAGTAGTGGTAATAGAGTTGCCTGTTGCTATTGTGAGTTTAGTCAGCTGTGAAGCTGCACTTATGTTTGTTATTACCCTGCAATTCATTATGAAATGCAGCCTATTAATTATTTCACTAAAATGCAGCCGCTGGACCTGTGGGACATTCCACTTTCTCCTGTTGCTTTACATTTCCATTCATTTTAATGGCATTTCAGGCAGTTTCTTTACATTTATATATAATTTCCCTTGGCTGTCACTGCCTGCTCCTTCTAGATACTTCCGTCAATATTTTCCACTGTTGGTTAAATTCATGTTTCTGCTTAGGAGCTGCCACTGTAACTCCCAATTCCTTATTTCCTCCTCGATGCTGTAGTGGAACATTGAGACATACAGACATGGAGGTCAGGGGTACAACACTTCTGATTCACTGTAGAGCAGCTTTCCAGAATAATACCTGTTTTAAGCACTAAAACATTTGACCTGTAACTCTCCTTGGTTGCTGCATTTGCCTTAATAGCTCAGTGTTTTTTTTTTTTCTTTGACTCTGTTTGGAATTGCAGTGGACTTATTGGGAAGTTAATAGCTATCCCGACAGTTTTTATTTTCTAAATGAAACAATGCCCCCTGGTGCTCTAGGATTCAAGAGGTCTGATTTTACAGTCTAAATAAAAATAAAACCAAATAAAATCTTTTCAGACAGATACTTACTGTTCCTAAATCTGCCAGCTACCACTCAAATGCTGTCACTGTCATTCACAGGGGATGGGGAAGAACACTTGTCAGCACTGAGCAACAAAGAGAAGTCACAAGGAGAGTAACAGGGAATAAAAAAAAAGTTACGAAAGAGACAAGTCCATTAGGCAGGGTAAAAGCAAATTACAGAAGAGAAAAATAAAATGAAAGAGTTAAGAAATAGTCTAATGAAAGAACAGTTGGAGAAACGTAAAATTAAAACTGTCTGCTCAATGAAATGTTAAATGTAGATAGTGATGGAGAAGAAGCAATAATATTAAAAAATGGAAGTACTTTTTTATAAAAAGATTTAATTTAATAAAGGTATTATAAGAGAAAAGGACAAAGAGGGTAAGTGTGAAAAATTTGCAATGAAGAGCATTAAATTAAAATGGCAAATATAAAAAGTAAGAGAATATGGAAGATATATAAGTGCATGAGTGCTACAGGACTTAGTAGAATAAATATAGTTTGATATTCTGTACCTAACAAAACAGGTTATCGATGCAGAAATTTAATCCAAAGTTCCATCAGAGTTAAAATGTAAGCAAAGCTGATAAGCAATGAAATGAAACAGTTGATCTCTCTTCAGCTGAGCTTGTCACTAGCATTTGATTCCGTAAAAATTAAGATGCTACATTACAAAATTATTCTTGATGGGCATGGCATGCATGGGAACCACAAGAATGTTGCTTGTCCTGGTTGCAGACAGCAAACTCCAGCACAGCATGCCTTCCCACAGCCTTGCAGCTGACGGAGCCGCAGCTTTGGAAGACCAATCAATAGAGCAGAGACTGCCATAAATCACCACCTCAGATGGAGTGCAGGGCTAAGAACACTACCAGACCTATCTGTGGAGCCAAAACAGACACAAAAAAAAAACCCCAACAAATAAAGGCACAAGAAAGGCAAAGGAAACCGCCCCTTGCTGCAGCTGCAAGATGTGTAAACAACCCGCACGCTCAGGTTTTTTCCACTCACAGGCAAGGATAAAATAGCACAGCTCAGAAGCAGGGATGGCTGAAATGGCTTTAAGGTAGCTTTATGTTCCCACAGTCCTGGAGCAGCAATGAGTCAGTCAAGTCCCTCACTGTAAGTTAGAATAGCCTGAAGGCTGCTCTAAATCATTCTGGCTGCCAGTGACCCTGCAACAGCAGAGGGAGGTTGCTGGGGCATAGCAAAGTCTTGGCTGCACTTCCCTTCCTTTGGCCATGTCCTCTGGCCCATCCAGAGGAGCTGTTGGGAGGGGGTGAGGGGGAGTCGGGACACGAGAAAGGGAAAAGCGCGGAAGTGGCTGCGCTGCCTGATCTGCTGGAAGACCCGGGCTTCTGCTGTGGCTGGCAGAGTTCCAGCGGCTGGCTGTGGTCGGAACTGATCCCAGCACAGGCAAGAAGAATTCTGTGGCTGGGCCATGGCCAGGTGCAGTGGTAGGGTTTGATTTTATTAATCTGGTTTTCAAAGGCATTTTTTGAGAGTTCTGCAGATTATGTAGAGTCCTCTTTCCCTGGTAATCTCATCTGTTAATGACTGGTTGTAAGTCCTACGTGTGTGCAGGTGTTCATATTCTGTGAGCACCATGGTCAGTTTTGTTAGTGTATCGGTGTTAATGAGATATTATCTCTACCAAGCACTATGTGGCCTAGCAATAGCCGTATTTAAGTTAATACTGCTATGTGGATTTATGCCTTTGAGTCTAGCTCATGATTTTAATTTGGTTTTTATTTACCTGCTCTTATAAACTAAAAACATCCCCCAATTTGTGAGAAAAACATGAGGCTCACATGATTCAATATGCTTACTTCCTATTTTTTTTCTTTTAAGAGTAAAATTCTAAACAATATTAAGAACAAATAACAGCTATCAATAGTCCTAACTCCAGATATTTGCATTTGGTACTGGGCTGATTTCATGCTCTTGTCAGTCACCTCTGAATGATCCTATATGTGATGGAAGCTGCAATTAAGAGTGTAATTCCAAACTCTTCTGTAAATATCTCAATCTTGCTACTTCATTGTGAGCAAATGTTTGTGACTTAAAAGAAGACCATGACATTCTTAAAAGAAGACAAGCCAAAGGGCTGAAACCTTCCCTTTCTCTCACTAAACAGTGAACAGCCCAGCCTTACTAGTGGGTAGTCAAAATGGAAATTTACCCAACTGATTAGTCACAGCAGGTTATTGAGTGGCCTGTTAGAGGAGATCCTGCAGCAGAGGAAAAATTATTATCCCTTTTAATAATTCCTTAAAAGCATTCCCAAAATTTTGTTTTCTGTCAAGTGTTTCGTGATGTGCAACACAAGTAGAGTGATCTTTGAAGTACTGAGCAAGACAATTGGTCTTCTAAGTAGTGGACATCTCCACAAGTTATCCAGAGACATATTCTTAACCTGCACAAATACAGTGTAAAGTTATAATTTATATTTGCAGATCTATTTTAGCAAAAGTGTGAGGCACTACCTTCCCCTGTGGACTAAACCTCCATGAAGATCAAAGTAGAAGGTCACGGACATTTCATTTGCTGTCTGTGGTTATCTAAGACAAAAGTATATGATCCCTTGATGATGGGATGGTAGAAGAATGGTAGTTTGCAACCACAGGTGTGGTGAGCTTGTGAGGGAGCACAGAAGCTATAACTAAATTTAATGCCGTTGATGCAATAGCTTATAATGTCTTGGCTTTTTCTGACAATTTAGAACAGAAATTTTTGAAGAAAAAGAGGAAGGATGGATGTGTTGGTTGGATGTATGTCAACACTGGTTGACACAGTCAGCAGCTGAAGACTAAATCTTCAGGATGTAAATTCTGTTAGCTCAGTTGATGCTGGGAGAGATGTGTCAGACTGCGGTACTTGAAGCTCTGTCCTGAGGACACCCAGTACCATCAGCAGAAACTGCAAGCGTGGAACCAGTTGAGTTCCTTGGAAAGGATTCAGTGCTTTCCTGCCAGGAGCTCAGCACCAGTAGTGGTCTTGAAGATCTAGTGCTGCCAGAAGAGACACATAACCTCTGTCTGCTGCCTTTGATCAAAACTGAAGGGAAAATGTTTTGCGTTTTCTTTGAGTCTGAAAACTGCTAACATCCCGAAATATTGAAGATCTCTGGGATTTCTCTTGTTGCTGTCTTCTCCCTGGCATTTGTAGGCAGGACAGATTGCAGCAATTCATGCAGGTGTGTGGGGGATTGTTCCAGAGTCTTACCTGGGACAATCCAAACACAAAGAAACACAGTTGTAAGCATTTGACCCCATCCACATTATTGTCTTAGAAGAGCCTACTGAGCAGATATCTCTGATTTAGCAGCGGGATGGAGCTGAAATAATGTCTTGACATGCAAGTATTTTGGATTATTTAATAACTTAATTTTTTTCTTGAGGATTGATAGCTTAGACTGTCATTTATTTGTTTGATATTTTATGATCTGATGATTTGTCCTCACATATTTTAGTCAGGCATATTATGTATCACTGTTGCTTTATGTTTTCTATTACTGGGAATTAATTTTTCACACAGTATCTTCATTTAATTGTATAATACAACCACATGTGCATGTGCATGAATAGGAAGAATCTGTTCTAATTTAGCCATTATATATTATGCTATCTTGGGTTTTCCAGTAAAAATTCCCAAGTTTTTTGTTTTAGCATAACAATAGTCATATTCATTGCTTCTTGCATTGTAACAAAAGCACTCAGATGCCAGTTCATAGATTGACATAATCATCTTTGTCTCTTAATTAGAAAAGAGAATAAAGCTGTTTAGGGGTGTCAATAAAATGACAGATGCATCATTAACAGAAGGCTACATTGGATCAGAATGGTGCAAATAGTTGGAATTGAAATGTCAAAAAAATTTTACTGGTAACCTTTTGTTTCTAATTTTCATTTTCTTGTGATTTTTTCATAATTGAAAAATAGCAAAGGTACATAATACAGCATATATATGGAACAGTTATTGGTGATGGAGAGCTCAAGTTTATAACCAGAGTGGAGTTATAGCTAGGAAAACTTTCTGCTTAGGATTTCTGCCTACCCTCAATACAAAATTCAGCATGGCCAGTGCACCCTTTGGCCATGCCTTTGATGCACTCCTCATCATCCCTGTGATGTCACCTGTTGTTTACGAGCAATGAGATAGCATGTAGATTGTGAAATTCAGGACTCACCCTATGCCCAATTTCTTGGTGCAGCACAGGCTTGAAATCTTTCCACAATCAGTCTGAATATTCAGTTTAGTATTTACTTCAGTGAGTCCATATTTCTCCAGCAGTTTGTGATGCTGTTGATACCCACTTATCCTTTGAAATAAAGGAAGTTTTTACATTGTACTTGTAAGACACAATACCTTTCAGTCAGAACAAACAAAAATTGCAGAATCTGACAAAATTGCAAATATTTAAACACTGGGACAATGGGAATGCATGTTTTGGGATTCAGGCATGCAGATGGAAATAAGATTATCTATGATCTGTCAGAGGTGGCTCATCCCAGCAGGGTCTGGTGTCCAGGGCATCCAGAAGACCTAGCATCTCATATCAGCTTTACTGAGCTGGAGGATTTTCAGATCTCTTACAGACCCAACTGTCTTCTGGCAAGCAATACTGAGGTCCTTCCTAGGAAGAAATCTGCACTGTTTTTTATATTTGGCACCAGTCATATGACACAATTTGGGGTGCTGATGGTCTGGCTCCTAGGTCATATAGCAAGACACATGAGAGTCCATCCTTGAATGTACTCAAAACACCCACACCTACAGCCTTCTGTGCTCGATGAGTGCTGTGCAGCCAGGATTGAAACCTTTTCAGCAAGGGGCATGATGACTGGGTGAGTCACCAGTCTGTAGTCCTGAGCTTGCACTCATGGATTAACATGGATGAGGTGTTCTAAATCTTAGTCTCTTTCTTTGTCTGTATCAACATTCTTTTTGTTAGAACCTGTAAAGCTCATTATCTCTTCAACAGAAATGTTTTAAACTTTTAAGATTCCATGAAGCTTTGACACTTGGGTGAATTTTGTGTCCTATGTATAGACAGCTGCCTCATCTGCTTTTTGGGAATCAGCATTTAATTATGTGGGGCTCTGAAACAGTTGTAATGGTACCAAGTTAAAGTAGCTGGTTGAAAAATATTGAACGCTTCATTAATAAAATTTCTAATTTTCAAATTAGAATGAGACAAGAGTGAGCAGGTCAAGGAGCATCAGGGAGTATGATAGACAGACAGACTACTGGAATCTCACCCTGTCTTCCGTGAGACAGACCCAACCGACAGTAGCCCATGTGATATGGAGGATTCCCTGTCCTCTCTGAACACAGTGATTAATTCCTGCCCAGTGCAACAGGAGCATCCCCTGTGTGACTGCCCCACCTCCCCAGGTGCCCGGCGTAACAGGGGTGAAGCTCTGAGTGTAACTGCACAGCAGTGAGGGCCAGGGTTCATCTGGCATGGAGGGGTCCACAGGGTTAAGTCAGGCCACACCCTCTGTCAAAACCACTTCCAGAAGGCAGGAGGACTGGTCATTGTCACAGGAAGCTCTCTTCTGATGGGAACAGAAGGCCCAGCATGCAGACTAGACACACCTGTTTGGGAAGTCTGCTGCCTCCTGGGGTCCAGCTTAAAGATGTGAAGTCTTCTGACCCTGTTATGGCCTTCAGATTATCATCCATTATTGATTTTTCAGGTGGCAGTCTGAAAGTCCCAACAAGAAGTCTGAGGGCAGTCAAGAGAGCTCAGGGCTTGGGACGATTGGCTAAAGGATCAATTGCACAAATAGTGTTCTCCTCTATTTGCAGGGAGTGATGGGGGGAAAGTAGGAAGACCCAGCAGATCAATACCTGTTTCCAGCCCTGGTGTTCACCTTTTTTTTTTTCATCATGGGTTGGCTGAGTTTTAGGCTCTTATATTTAGTTTACAGGAAAGACATGGAGGCACTGGAGCATGTCCAGAGAAGGGCAAGGAAGCTGGTGAAGGTTCTGCAGCACAAGTCCTATGAGGAGTGGCTGAAGAAGCTGAGGTGGCTTAACCTGTAGAAAAGGAGGCTCAGGAGTGATCAAATCACACTACAACTCCCTAAAACTTGAATCAGTCTATTCTCCTGAGTAACAATAGATAGGACAAGAGGAAATGGCTTCAAGTTGCACATGGGGAGGTATAGATTGGATACCAGGAAAATTTCTTCATCAAAAGAGTGGTCAAGCATTGGAACAGGCTGCTCAGGAAAGTGGTTGAGTCCCAGTTCCTGGAAATACTTGTGTAGAAGTGACACTTGGGGACATGGTTTAGTGGTGGACTTACCAGTGCTAGGGCAATGGTTGGACTTGATCTTAAATATCTTTTCCAATAAATGACTCCATTATTCTGTGAAATTGCTCAGTAGGACAGTATCTGGTTGTCAAAAAAGAAACTAAAAGGATAATATACTTTCATATATTGCCATCTTGGGTTCTTCAGAAAGGTGATCCTTTATAACTGAAATATTATATGGAAATAAATGAGGAAAAAAATGTAACAAGTATTTATTTGAAATTCTAATGTCTGATTACAGTCCCCAAGTTGATGTTTGCTCACTTTAATTTAAAAAATTAAGAATTTTATTTATGTTTTCTACTCCATTTTTCATAGCAGAGGGATTTAAAACATGTTCAGACCTACGGTGTCACAGTTACTGTTCCATCTTATGATCTGCAGTTGGTATTATCTTACTCTCTGTGACTGCAGAAAGCAAATGTATTCTTTACCTAAAAGTCGAATTAGTTAGTTTGCCTAAAACCAACAAGGATTACATTTGAGAGAACTCACACAATTACAAGGCCAGAAGCTTCATTTAGGTTTAACCCGTATGCCCTTGAACACAATAGAGTTTACATAAATATTTAAGAAGGGCAGCCACAGACCAATTAAAGGAATATATTTTGCAAGCATCAAACCATTGTTTTCAGGCAATGTGCTGATGCTCCTAAATTAATACATATTAAAGCTGTTATGGGCTTAGCAGTGTTTAGGCTCAAGAGAGGGAAAAGCAGATGAGAGCACCCCAGGGGGAGGTCGGGCAGAGATTGCCTGTGAGACACACAGCCCACACTCACAGGGTCTGTGTGGCTGAGGGTGGCTGCAGGCTGCTCTGCAAATCTGCTCCAGGAGGGCAGGGTACCACCATCCCTCTTGTTAAGTCCTTTCAGCATCCTAAGAAAAGCTGTGGGCAAGCTGAGAAGGCTGTGACTGGCTTCATTTTGATATTTGCTAAATAAAATTGAGGAGCAGCTGTTTTGTGGGAAATATATTTAAGGGCTTTTTTTTTTTTTAATTTAAAAATAAAATTGTTTTAAGATACTTCAGAATTCCCCTCATAATGGGAGATATAGTTTCAGTCTAGTCCTACCCAAGATTGCCTAGTAAAAGATTGCACTTTTCATATCCACTCACTTCAGACCCAAGAGTCCCTCTGATTGCTGTTTCTTAGTGCATAGTTCATAGTAGTTCATAGTTCATAGTATGAATTATAGAAAGGTGCTGCTCATATGTACATTTATGTGAAAAGTATCACTACAGTGACCTAGGAAAATACATTTGCAAGTAATTGGATTTGTGGCTCTCTAATTGTGGCAGCTTGTTAAGGCAGGGATAGGACTTACCCAATGTGAACTATGAGAAAGTCTGATTTGAAAAAGACCCATACGCTCTTGAATGCAGGGGCAGAGCCAAAGCAGAGCTCAGGGTGAGGGAAGGAGGGTACGGTACGATTGAAATGGAAAAGAAGTTTTGGAAGAAGAGTAAGGAATGCAGAAGCACATCTAGGAAGGGGAAAAAGAGGAGAGACTTGTTGCAGCTAGTGAAAAGCCAAAGATAAAGAGTGCAGATTGCAGCATGCTTTCTGCTGAAACAGATCACCTGCAGTTTCTGCTGAGAGAAGTAAAATCAGTTCAGATGGAGAAACTGAGATGTTAATCTAGGCTGGTGGCAGAAGGAGATGAAGCAGGAGAGAATGAATGTTTGTGGGGAATCCCATTACAAGACTGTTTCTCTTGACATGAGCAATAGGCTTGTAGCACTGGAAGGAAAAGAGGGAAAAGAAGTCTTTGGAAATAAAATACGAATAATTGAATAATCTTTGAAAGACAAGAAGACTTACTAATACTGTATTAATCTTACAGACTTTAAAGCTTTTGAAACATTCACTCAAGTACAGCATTCAAATGCTGTTTTCCTGTAATATATGCCTTACTGACAGGATTAGTTACCTTCTCTCATTATTTCAACTTCAAGTTTATTTGCAAATAAGTGAACTGAATAAGGTACCTGGGGTATTTTTGTGTGTATCCAACTGTTGAGACTATACTTCAGAATTTTTCAGAACATTTTTGAGCAAAATATGTCCTGACTGTTAATTCTGTTATACAATTTGTGAAATGTCTGACATCTGAAGCTCATGGGGGAGAGGAGGGAAATTGCTTGCAGTTCGCCATGTGCTTCTGTGCTTCCACTTGGGGAATGCATGACCATAACTGTGGGAGTCATGAAATTGTTAATTTAAAATCTTCTTAGCTGTATTGCATCTTTTTTTGTAAAAAGATAAAATGCAAAATCTTTTCTTCTTCTAAAGCTATGCGGATGGAGATTTTTAGGCAGAGTAAGTGGCCCTGTTTTCTAGTTAATTACCTCAATAAGTCAGGAGTGGGTTGCTGGTATTTGAAAATTCTCTGCATGGTAGACAGAGTGAGGGATGGAGCAGTTTTCTGCAGTGGTCTGTTGCTTGTCTATAATGGTATATAATGCACTCAGGTCCACAGTGTGGTACAGATAATCACAATGCCACCATGGCTATAACATCAGAAGCTTACCGCTAAAACCCAAAATATTACAACAAAACTGTTTGTTTTACAATATAGAAAGTGTTTGTGTTACTGCTACAAAAAGAATGAAATTGCGGCACCACTCAGTTTTTCCTGTGATGTGATCTTTGTTTTCATAAAGGCATGTGTGTGTGCATATAGAAATAAGTATGCCTATGTACACATGATCTGTATTGATACAGATTGATAATTGATTGATAATCTGATTGATATATACACGTAATTGATAAATACACATGTGCACAGACACGTGCAGACTGAGTGAATGGTATTTACTTCTCAAAAATGGCTAATACTCCCTGAAAGGGAAGCTGGAAAGAGGGAGTGACTTTGCAGGTACTCATTGATCTCACAAATGAGGACAAATTTTGCAGTGAACAGTGCAGACATGCCCTGTAGAAAGGCTGCTCCTGGCTCTGCCTAAGACAGGAGACAACAGATGGGTGTGGAAAGACAGGAGAGCACAGTGGGGAAACTGGACAAGGCTCACCAGCAGCCTCACTCCTCCGTGCCAGTGCGGTGTGTGTGCGGTTCACAGTGGTGACAGTGGTGGTCAGGATTCAAGAAGAGTACCTGGACTAAGAACATACTGCAAGAGATGAGAGCAGAGGCTCCCCAGATCTGAACAGAGCTTGGTTTGAGAAGAAAGTTAACAGTGGGCAGGAAAGGGGCTGAATGGAGCTGGCAGGTCCATGGAGGCATCCCAAGAGGGATGGGCAGCCAGGGTGGAAGTATACAGAGGAATCAGGGGCAGGAGAAAAACATTTTCATATGAGTGGGTCAGGAAAACTGACGTCAAAAAACAAATATGAGAAAAGACTATACAGAATCAGGGAAATCTATGGCAGCCATCATCTTGGCTACCTAGCTGAGCAATTCTAATCTATCTGTATCATTAATAAAGACCAATACTTCTAAAAAGCTCCTTTTCTCTCTGGTGATTATAGAGATATCTGGTTAACTAAGATTCCAAACTTCTGGATGGCTCAGTTACATTAAATGAAGGGTATATTTTCATCACCCTTTTTGTTCTAATGATCATCCTGCATTATTTAGCATGCAGTTTTATAGAAAACAATACTTGATTTTTACAGTAATTATTTTTTACTTCTGAAATTATATACATTTTCAAAGAAAACACTGTTACTGCATACAGAAGCAGCAATATTTTTCCATCTAGTATTCTCCTCTCTTTCCTTGTTACCAGGGTTTTTTAAATGTGATAATGTCCCACCACTGTTTCTGAGATTTCCTGAATTTATTTGTTTGCTCCTTCTTACGTAAGGAATCGTTTCTGCCTGTTTGAATATATTTCTGTGAGGAGTGCTGACATTCTTATCCACACTTCACTTGTCACTTCCAGGCCAGACGGTTAATATGATTTCCTACTATGAGCCACTTACTGTGTATAGTTTTAGCATGTGTTGCAGCAAAGCAGTATACTGAAGTGCAGGAATGAATTAAGAAAGAGAGGGATATCAGACAAAAGTCATTGGGTTCTCTCTGGTAAAGTCAGTTAATGTGCAGCATAAATATGTTCCTAACAGGAGTAAAAGGAAATAGAGGTGGGCTTCATATTCTGATCCCATCCTTCTCGCATGACTATGAGAAAAAGAGGTGTTTATGCTTGTGAATAATACCTAAAGAGGAGAGCCTGCAAAGGAGGGATTAGCATGCCAAATGGCAAACTGGAAAACACAGAGGACTAATCAACAGCATCTGGATGGGAGCACAGTCTTTTCTCTGGGAAAAGGCTGAGGGCTGTAGTGGTTCCCAAGTTGGATTTTTATCAACATGGTGGTGATTTTGCACAGAAAACTGAGGTTGTGCTGGGAGGCAAAGGGTGTCCCCCTTGAAATGTGATAGGTAATTGCTCTGCTGTGCTCTGTGCAGGACACTGCCACAGAGATAGGTGTGGGCTAATCTTGGAAAATCAAGAAAGCAGTGATGCAAGTATGTAAAGGTCCAGATAATAGTTATGAGGGAATACTGGAAGACATTGAGGGGTTTTAACCTGAAGAAGACTAAATGAGAACCATAATAAGTACCTTTAAATACATTAAGCGTTTCTGCAAAAGTGAAAGGAATCATTTATTCTCTTATCCTTTGCAGACAGAGTGAGAAGTAGTGGGTGTGAGGTACAACGTGAACATAAAGGTCAGGTGTGAGGAGAAACAGATTGCTTGGGGAGACTCTGTTACTGAGTATCTTCAAGAAGGGCATAGAAAAATATAAGGAAGATAGGAGTGCACAGCATCCTACCTGGGGTACCAAGTAGGAAATAAGTAACCTCGCATCATCTCTGCCTAGCCTATTTTTCTTTGATTAAGGCTGAATTAAGAAAGGAAAAGTCCTTTTCCTTTCTTAGGAAAGGGCTGGACAAATAACCTCAAATGTAAAATGTAATAGAATAACTTGGGCTTGGTCAGGGAAATTGTTGAGTATTTGTGGCTGCTCTCACAGCCTTCCCCCAGAGCAGAAGCAAAGTGGGATTGCACAATGAAGGCTATAAGCCCTAAAGTTGTATTAATTTTTAATATTGATGCATTATTGTTGCATTGGCCAAGTCTTGTCTTCACCATGACTCCTATCCTGGTTGTTATGAGCCTTTACATTATATTTGGTAACATAAAATTTCTCAGAATTTTCAGCCTCTGATAAAGCTTGAGCCACAAGCCCTTTTTAGTGGGTTTCCATTTTAAAACTGTTTGGATTCTTTTCCCACAATGGCATTTCCTTGCCTTTTGGCTTTTTAGGCAATGTCCCAACTGGTAACTACAAATAGAGGTAGAATTTATAGATGTGTCCTTCAACACAGTGTGCAGTGTGGAGAATTGCTATGGGCATTGTCAGTGTACAAATCTTGATATAATTTAGCCTAATTTGCAAAGGAATAAGATGTCTTAGAGAGTGATATTTCAGAGTTACTGAATGAGTTATTGAGTCTTGGTAATTTTTTTTTATAAATGGGGATCACCTAAATGAAATTACTAGAAGAGAGAGAAAAGATGCTCCTGCAGTGAATGGATTACAGTTAGAGATCTTAGCAAAAACCGTGTATGGTTTTAAGAAGAAAAAGGTATTTTTATAAAAATCCCAGAAATTTTTACATGAAAAACTTTCAACCAAATGATTGCATTTTACTGGCGAAAAAAAATCACTACAAAAATTCACTGGTTGGTTGATTTGCTTTTGTCAGCATTTCCAGTTTGTCTCACATTACCACTAGAGTCTGTTTTGCTGTACTGCTCTTTTTGGGAGCACAGATAAACTCTTCTCTTCTTGGTGTGCTCAAAAGTGTATTTGCTACTTTTTTTCCGAGACTTTGTCCTTTTCTTTTATGAGTGATTTTTATCCTAGTGAAAAAGTGATGGCTATCAGTACTGCAGTATGAAACCACTTTACCTAGGTATGAGTATAGGCAATGGCAGTGTGATGTTTTTTCTGTCCAGGACTCACTTCTTCATCGAATTAATCCATGTCTCTCTCAAGATGATGCACCCATTTACTCCCTACAAACCTGAGAACAGTGATCAGATAGGAGCAACGTCTTTACCTACACAAGAAGTATGTAAGCTGAGAATTCAAGGATAAAAGACTGTATATTGCTAAAACTCTTATCTAGTTTGTTCTGCAGGAAATGCATTTTTGTACTGCATGTATTCAACCTGGAAGATTTAGAGTTCCAGGAGATCACCGAATCAGATAATTTGAGTGAAGATTTAAGACATGCATAATTTTATTAATGTCAGAAATTGCATTGTGGCCAAATATTTGAAAGAAAATTTTATTTTCTGTCCTCATAGATGTAGAACACCTATAAGTAGGTCTAGGGCAAATCTGTAACTGCTAAACTAAAAAAAAAAATAAAAAAAATTAGAAAGATAGACTCACTGGCTTCCTCCTGTCCTAAGTTTCCTGTGTTCTCTCGCTCATAATACAGGAAGACATTCCAGACACCACATTTCTGGGGATTACCTTTCTAGGGGTTGAAGCCTTTGGCCTCATTCTTTTCCTCACAGTTAGAGTGTTCATAAGCCCCTGGAAAGACACTGTCTGTCATGTCTTGTTGCTTAAATATTGTGATCGAGCCTGTGAATAATCTCTAACTGCTTTGACATGTTCATAATAGCTTTTGTTCTACTCTGTACCAATCCATTTCCATTCCTTAAAGTCCCCTGACATGGTGCGTTCCAGCTTGGACATGGTATTGTGATGGTTTGTCCAAAGATAGTATGGAAAAATCAGAGCACTACCTTTTGCTTTTGCGGATGGTAACGATGGTTTGGAAAGTGAAAATGACCCCTCTGACAAAGCCAAAAGATATTGTTAGACCTTTTCCTCCTCGGCCTGTGGGGTTTTTTTCCGCCTTTGGTGAAAGTTGTTGGGAAAAGCGGTCAGCTGAACCGGCGTTACCCTGCAGAGTGCCGCGTTCGTGTCGGGCTTCTTCGGCTGTGCTGCGTGCAGGGAGGGCTGCGCTAACACCAGATGCCAATCATACACCACCAGTGGATTTGCAAGATTATAGGACAGGAAAAAAGATGAAGGTTAAGCATGGGGCACAATAGAGATTACTTATGGTAATGAATTGTATAATTTTTCTAGACAGATCTGGATTAATGTTTATCCCAGGCAAGAGATTACTGTATGTCTGATTCTAGTTGTAAACAGACATTATTAAACAGAAGGTTTATGTTCATGAAATGCGACTATGGGTGTTAAAGCACTTATGATTTATTATGTGCAAAAAGAAAAATTAACCTGTTCATCTGCTATAGTACAAGATGCGCTGTGGGTTTTTGCATAATTTGAAAGGCATCTGCTCCTTTGGAATACAAATAACCAGTGAGATGAGAAAGATTCTCCTCTCATTTACATGGATCCAATGCCTCACACTGCAGTGTTGTTGAAATGGTGTAACCAAGAAAAGAGTAGTCTTGTGTGCTTTTATAAAAGTCTCTCATATTTCTATGAGAGACTATGTTGGCAAAGTCTGTTTGCTTGTGAATCTTTAGGGTATTTTCTTTGTAACTAAAAATAAATAAATAAATAAAAAAGTAGTGTTCAGAGAGCTTTACAATTGACCTTACCAGGGTTTCCAAAATAATTTCCTTTCACTATGTGAAAGCATAATATTTAGAGACATTGAATTTAATAAATTTTTAATTGATTATTTTCTAAAATAATTATATTGAAGACCATTTTTCTCCTGCTTTATTTCATCACTGCTTCTTAGCATAAGTGAGACGTAGATACAGCATCCGCATTTTTTAGTATTGCTTTACCTCAGTAGCTAAATAATCACACCTAAGTCATTGCTTTCTGTGTTTTAGGTGAGCTGAAAAATATTCCCTTAAGGAAACTTTAGACAAACTCCAGAACTTTGCTTTTTTGGTGAAGTAGATGTTGCAACTCTATTACTTGCTAACAAGAAAGTATCTTTTCTCTGTGAAAGCAAAGAAAAATTACAGTTATCAAAATCTGTTCGTTCTATTTATGGGCTGTATTTGTAGCCAGCTGATTTTTGCATAATGCCATTTGAAATTATCCATTTAACAATGATGGATGATACAACTGTGTTGCTCTCCCTCCACTTCGTAACTGATCCGTCTACTTATAGATTGCATTGGACATGTTGCTGATGCTTTATTTGTAAAATTCACTCACATATGTGAGAAATTTGTTCGTTAAGTCTTACTGACTTCACAGAGGCTTCTCAGACAAGTAAAGATATTCCTCTATATAAGCAAAACCAGCCCAATATGCAGAGTGAGAAGACCTGGGAATATCTTGAGGTTAGTTAAGTGAATGAGAATTTAAGCAGTTAGGCTAGACCTGAATAAAATGTAATCTGCAAGACATTCTGAATGCTTAAATTAAAAAAGTTCCAGTCTTAAATTTCCATCAAAACACTTTATAGTGCTCTTTTATATTTCTTAGCTATATTTTGCATTTGGTACAACAATATATTTGTCATGAGTAAAATATAACTTTAATGCTTTCCCTATAATATTTTACCTAATTATCAAATTTTACAACTTCTGTGAAGCATGAGTCCAGAGTTAAAGTTCATGAGCAATTTAATTAAGCAGTAAAAGTTTCTGTGGACTTTGTTAAGGGTTCCATTTTGCATCCAAAGTTGATGAAGACTTCTGGAGATACCCGGAATGCAGGTAAGAGTCCCTCAGGAAATGGGGTTGGCTGCACTGCTCTGGTTGAAAGTTTATGCAGAGAAGCACTGGATTTGGGGAGGCACTAAAATACAAGCGGCCACTCTTTGCTTTGCCGCGTGTTAGCAGACATCTGTAAGCCCTGGAGATGACCTCCATCTTCCAAAGAGACAGAAAGCTGGAAATGAAGACACATTTCTGTTATCAGTCTGCTGTGGGTCGTAAGTTGAACTGGTGTTATATTTTCCTCTGAAAGCCACATAGCCTTGACACAGTGTTTAACAGTGTTAAGCTTATTGCTGCTGAGCTAAACATGTCTGAAGTGAACGATGACCCTCACGTCTTTGCAATAGCAAAATGTCTCCCTGATGTGATCCCAAAGACTCGGAGCATTAAGTTAATTTTCCCCTGGATTTCTGAGCTGCCTTCTTTTTACCCGGCGGAGAGCTTGTGAAGAATACAGCTTCTGACCGAATGACAGAACATGGAGGGTGAAATTAGATGCATTCAATTAGAAGATGACAAAAAGCCTATCTAAATATTTGTCAGGATGCTACTTACAGGACGTAGTGTCCAGCCAGGGAAGTGAAAGGCAGACACTCTTGGGACTTAATAGTCTGGGGGGGCAAAGAATGGGTAAATCATCCAGAATCTTTACAGGCTTGGAAGGGATAATTGAGGGTATCAAGTTGGCTGCTATGCTTCTAGGGCTAGTGATCCCTCTCATGTAATCTCAGATTAGTTCTTTGCTTTTATTCACTTAATACAGAATTCAACATTGCTAAGTTTTCTGGACCATTTGAGTAAATAATGTTGTTATTTGACCACTAGAGGATGATCAGTGCAGTGGTTTCTAGAAGGTATTGAGGAAAGAGGGGCTTCCCCTTCTCCTCAGTATAAAATATACACTACAAAAAACAACCAAACAAAACACCAAAGCCACAAAACTTAAGGAAATGAAAAAGGCACAACAAACTGTTGACTGTGAGACTGTCAGACAAGAAGATGTACTGGTTTTCCAGAGGATGAAAGGATGTTCTTGGAAACTTAAATCTGAAGTTAGTAGTCAGTTAAACAGAGAGATCAAAATATGCAGCTTGGTTTAGCCATATCTGTTTATCTGTAAATTAAATTTATAATAACTTTTTTAAAGTAAGTGAACAAATGTCTGGCTTGTATTTTCCTGCTCAAAAAGTTTTAATTATGGAAGTAAAATTAAAAAGTAAATATAGTATATGATGGTTATTTTTTTTTCATTTGTGTTACAGCAGTTCAAGGGAGAATGTGACTATGATAGGGTTAATCCAGCTACATAAAAATCCATGCTGTGTATGATAGTAGTAAAGCTTGTGATCCCTTGATCTTTGATTAGATCCAAGCTAGTAAATATCTTGTGTTTAATCAGAATGAGTTGTTCTGCATGTAGTATAAGTCACCTTCACAGATGGGATGCAGCAGCAGAGTTGTTCGTGAATATTTGTTTTAATCCCTTCCAGAACAAGCACGCTTTATGTTTCTTTGTTGTAAATCAGATTCAAGCCACTAAAGACCAGCATAAAGGAAAGATATTTACTTGCAGTCAAGAGTAGGACAGTGTGGGAGCCTTTTTTCTTTTAAAGAAAAATGTAACTTAGTAGATTCTTAAAAAGTATTTTATAATATTCCGTAAAGATAACAAATGCACCGTGGCTTGCTTTTTTAAACTGGGATGCAACCGTCAATACCTGGAATTTCTTCTTAAACTGTCCAGACGCATTTCTGTCTTAGACTATAAATACAAAGAGACCAAGATTTATTACAGTTAGTGTTCAGCCTGTATTGTTATCCTATATTTTAAAGATGTTTGGTTAGAATGGCTGGTTCTCTTTGCTGGTAAGCTGAATTACTAAAATGTTGTCTTTAAAGATACTTGTTTTGTGCGGTGTATCGGCGTCCTATTTACCTAAATCTGTCATAATTGCCTTCCAATACATCTTCCTCTGACACACCAAATACTGAAAATGAGATGACTCTTTGCTGGGAGCTTTTCTACCTAATGTCATTTTTCTATGTTCATAACTTGATGGTAATAACTGGATGACCTGTAGTTAAATGCGTCTCAATTTCTCTCACTTATTTTTCCTAATCACCACATGGAGCCTTCAGTGCTCAGAGGTGTGATTAGATTTAACCTGCCATCATATCTGAAGAACTTTCCGTACAACATATAATACACTGCAGGAATTATAGATGTAAATGGTGGGTCTAAGTGTAATATATAAATACATATAAAGATGAGTTGCTCTCATGCCAAAGTTAACTCCTGTTTTTGTTTTTTTTTTCTTCTGTTTTTAACAGAAAGACTGGAGAGCCCCCACTAATAAATGGCTGGATTCCTTACCTTGGGAAAGCTTTGATTTTTAGAAAAGATGCTTACAAATTCTTACTGGATCAGCAAAAGAAATTTGGAGATATTTTCACTGTACATATTGCTGGTGAGAAATATTTTAGTATGTATCTTGATTTTTTTTAGCATGTTGATTTTTAATCAGTGAAGTTAAATGCTAATCCAAATGTTTAGTTTAGAATCTTCCTTAACCCAAAACATTTTTCTCTATCATAGACCCATAAAAATCCCTCAAATTTCCATATATTGTAAGCATAATAATTACCTATAAAATACCACTATCAGTATCAGTGTGTGGATTTATTTACATCTCTAAGTATATATGTATTTTGACAGATTTGTAGGTATGTACTGTATGAACATAGATTTTGCCAGCACATTTAGTTGTGTATTGGTGGGGTTTTTTCCTAAAGAAGAGAGAGCTAACATCATCTTGACACCGCACAGAAAAATATAAGATTAAATTTAGAAAACACTTAAGAAAAAAAGTGCAGAATTTTTTCTCACACATTTTACAACTGGTTGACAGGAACACAAGGGAATGAATGACACGTTGACTCAGTGATACAATCGGGACTGGAACACAGAAGCTTGCCGTTGCCAGCCTCTTACTCTGATCATGCTTGCTGAAAATAACAATATAATAAAGTATGATATAACCTTGCTGCTTCCTGTATTTATAACTGTATTACTAAGCTAGATTGAGTACAAACATTTGAGTGATTTCACATAGACATTTAGCTGAGGAAGAAAAACATAGAACAAACCCCAAATCCTGAATGAAAGTTAAATATATAAATTTACATCTATCTATAGAGATTTACTTTTTTACCATAGTCGATATAAAATCCAGTATTTTCTTGTGTTCAGAAAAGCAAGCTCTTATTAATATAGATGGTTATAATTGTCTTCTGCCCCTTTACATGCTGATATCCTTGTTCAAATGATCAACTTTATTCTACATAATTTTTAGTTATTCCTGTAGTTTTAGGGAGTTTGAAACAAAAATGTTAAATGTAAAATATAAAGTTTGCTTTTTGATTCTAGGGCAGTAGCATTAGCTTTATATTTCCATATAAGCAATATTTTGGAATTAAAATTATTTTTTTTAAAAAGTCAGTTAATTTAATTGCAAGCCACGTGTTTAATTAATAAAATTTTTCTTCCTTGTAAAAAATCTGTCTTTTTGTTCCTTTGGAAGAGAATTTTTACTGTATTAAGTATGTGCTTTTTTAAAATTTCATTAAGTTTTTTTTATTTTGAAACTGGTATGATCAGATTTTTTGCAACTTGAAAGTGAGTTTGGAACATTACAACACCAACTCTTGTTGAAATACAGGCCTTTTTATTGTTAATTTGAATTCACACTGTAATAGTTTTTGCTTCTTACAAATACCGATTAATCCCTATAATTCAGATATTGTCTTAGTACATTCATAAAACCGGTTAAAGTCATACTTCAGAATCTCAAAAGTGTTTAATTAAATATTTATTTCTTTTGCTTTTTTATTATTTTACGCAAGACAGTGTTTAGAAGTTTGTGTTTAAGCAATCGATCAGTGTAATTTAGTTTCAGAAATTTCTATTTCTATGACAAACCAAATCCCATCTCGGATAATCCCCCTATGTTCAAGTGTTTTGAGCCAAGCCTCCCCTGATAAAGACTGAGGTAAATGGAGTTAGTTCTGGATATCATTTCAGTCTTGTGAAGGGAAACGTTTGATTCTGTGAATTTGTTGTAACAAAGACACCACTTTAAGGTCTTTTTTTCGGTAAAAAAATTGCTGACCATCAGGACTTCAGTAAAGAGAAGTAGTTTGTCATCCTCTAGTCAGGGAAGAAACCAAAGCTAGTTAGTGTCTCCTATCGTGTCCTGATCCGAAGGCATGCAGGATTTCTGTATGTCGTACTGATTTGACATAGATGATGTTTCTGTGCTCGGCAAACATAGCGTAGCCAGCTGTATGTGGACTATCATTACTTTACCCCCCTGGTGGATGTCTAAAGGTCCTGTCAAAAAATTCTATCAATATATATTGTTCTAATTATTGGTTCTCAAACTAGTTCATTTGGAAAATACGGAACGATGCTTGGAGTTTCTGGCGTTGCCCCGTACTGGTAATGCGATTTTGCTGATTGTACTTTCCCATGTGATGAGCAAATGATTGTCATCCCTAAAAGTCGCAAGGGACATGGATGTCATCTTAATAAAGAAATTAAAAAGCACATCTTTCTATGAGAAACAATGTAAATTCCTGACCTGTCGCAGAAAATAGTTCTCTAATTGGTTTTGTGTGGTGGTGCAGCAGAATCGTTTTCCCCAAACGTCATGCCAGCGCAGCACCACTGTACATCATTGTCAGCAGTTCAGCAGAATCTCCCTAATAAGAGGACGATTACGTAAATGCAATAGTCTTGGGGGAAAAAAAGATCAGAAAAGAAAAGAATAAGGAGGAGAAAGAGAGAGAGAGAGTCTGTGGCATTGAGATGATCATACTTGCCAAGCCTCTCTGCTCGTTAAGGGTCAGCAGCATAGGCGGAGTGCTAGGTAAGAACTTAAAGAGCTTGAAACAGTTTTGTCATTGTTTCTCAGGATTAAACTTTTTATCCTTTTCCTCTCAAGTTGATAGGAGTGATAACGAACCCTGCAATATTCTCTCTAACTTGCCTTTTAATAAAACCATCTTAGTGGTTTTTACTAAGCACATTTGCCTTTTCGAATACTGCTGCTAAGCCATTCTTCTCTTTAAGGCATGATACACCTACAGTAATATATCACATTTTCCTCTCATAGGCAAAAGGTAATTTACATTAACTCCTTACCAGGCTGAAGCCTGCTGCAAGCATTACTGGAAAAGCATCCATCATTAGATGCCATCTGAAATGCTTGTCTTTCATCATTAGCATTAAAAAGCTCCAGAATGCATTATTAGAGTAATTTCTTAACTATCATACAAATACTGGCTTCTGTGCTCAGATTTACCAAAGTTGACAATTTTCATATTTTCCACATCAATCTTCTATTTCTAGGAGACTGTAGAAACTAAATGGAGATAACCAGGCTATTTGCAGCATGGATGTAATGCAGACCAAAGAATTGGATAATAAAGTATCAATTCTCTGTAGCCATTAAAAAAAATCAGAGGGCTTTTTGCAGAAACAGGGATATATCTCTTGTTTGGATTTGCTTTTACTGTATTAAATAAAAAGCTCAGTGACTCAAAGTACTGGGAATTGGAGTGTGACATTTCTATATGTACATGTCTACTTAGTTTTTGGTGTTGAAGGGGTTTTTTGCAAACTAACAGGGATAAGCTTAATCTCTAGTGGTTGCTATATAAATACTTTCAATATTTAAGGCTACCTGGTTTGTGGCAATTGTAGTATGCCTCCATTTTTTCCAGATTTGGCATTACCTTTTCTAGTACTCTGATGGAAACTCATGAGTATCAAGATTTTGGATTGATTTCAGAAAAGGTTACTTTCCAAAGATTGTCTTGGAACAATCTATTCTATACAATCTTATTAGCTGCCGTGGAAAGACATGGGAGTAGAGGGGGAAGCTGCATTTTAAAATACCAAATAATAACTTAAAACTTTATGAAAGGTTTTAATTTATTGGTCTCTGACACCACCAGGGACAATCAGTGGAAAGAAACCTCACTGGGGCCAAGGACAGGATTTTAAAAGCAAAACTAAGGACCATATTGGCACTTAAAAAATTTAAAAACTTAACTTGAGGCGAGAAAGTTTGTTCCACTTTGGATGTTTGCTGTTCAGGGTGTAGAGGAGGTGTTGGGGCACGGTTTTGTAATTAGCAATCTGTTCCTGTATAGGAGCCCGGGGTAAGCAGTGTAGCCATGTAGTGCCTCTGTGTGCAAGGATGACTGTAATTGTTAAAGGTTCCCATACCCACTCTCACAACTTTCTAACTGCCATTAATTAGCCCTAGGTTTTAGTACTTTTCTAATTAAGAGATCTAAAATTAGATCTCGGTGGCATACATAAACAAGCTGCCTTTGTTATAGGAGGGTTCCACTTTTCTGATTATCTAGACTCTTGCTAAATGCAGCAACAAGAAATATTTTGGTTTATGTGTTTATATATGTTGTTGACTTGCAGTGATGTGGTCTGGAGCCTGAATTGATTCTACAAAATGAATTATGTTTTGGTACATACTTACTTTTTGCTACCAGGAACCTGATGAGAATAATAAAAACAAGATCTGTAATATCCTTTTTCTCAGGGACTTTTTTTTTTTTCAAAGTATGTGCTAGTGGTGAGTGAGTTCTGATTTAAAATTATTATTAAAATAGTTTGTTTGTCTGAAAACTCATTTGCTGAAAATAATTTTCTTAAAAATGATAAGAATTGATGTGCGTTTGCTAAGTGTCTGATTAAAGATCACAAAGAAACTCATATTTTGCATCAGAAATAAGCAGATGGTGGACAGATGGTTTAAATTAATATTAATTAAAAATCTTAACTTAAATTGTTTACCCTGTAAATGCAAAGTTAAGAAGCCAGCTTTCATCTTTAGGGTTAATAACACTCCAAATCTATTTATTAAAAATTTCTCCAGTGGGCATTCTTTCCAAGCTTTGATCACAAAGATGGTAGCCTCAATAAAGAGCATGAAAGTAGGTGAAAGCTGGAAGGAGAGAGTCATTCTAGGACTCTTAACAAAGATCCTGTGGAGGTCAAGACTAAAAATTCTTGTTAGCCTCTGTAGTCAGAGGAGGTCAAAAAAGGGAACAGAGAATCCAGAATCTCTCTTTCATGCTGGTTTCTCAATATACTTATTCTTTAAAATTAAATTTACAGCAATGGTTGGTTATATTACAATTAAACAAAATCCATGAGCATCTTAAAAACCTTCACACACTGTTGACAAAAAAAAGGGGGGTTCAAAATCTGTCTTGATATATTCTTTACATTTCCGTACAAGTTCATTGAGATTGCAGCTGATGTAATTGAGAGGGGGATTATGGCACCTGGTCTTTGTAGAGGAAGTCCAGAGTGTACCTAGATACCACAGAACACTGTGTATGTATATAAATCAGAATATGAAATAACTATGATAATTCAGATATCACTATATGGTAACCATGGATACTTGACATTTTTAGTGATAGTGACTACTTTATCTCTGGACATCTGTCACAGAGCCAAATTTGGTCCGCAGTTAAGCATGTAGTGTTTCCATTAAAATCAAAGGAGATTTGTCCCTTTAGTGAGACAGAATTAGACTGTAAGTGCTGGAAGCTTTGCTCTTTCCCTGAGCCTGTGACTGGGATATTTCACAGAGAAAGTGTACATTTTAATAGGTACCCTTTTTCCCTAATGCACCTCTTCATTCAAGGTAAGAATCAGGAACTCTAAATTTAGTTCCATCTATAAAGAGCCAAGATTTAATTGAGCTTTGGGAGTGTTAGCATTTTGATTCATGCTAGTTCCTCTAAATGCTTTTCTTCAGCAATTGACTTGAAGTTTAGGGAGAAATCGCAGGACTTCTCTGGCAGGGACAATTTGAAAAAGCATTTAACTTGATGCAATCCTATACCTTTGTACCAGGAGCTGAAGGTATCACTGTGTCACCTCATTGAGGACCCTGGGGAGGGTAGGAGGTTGGTGGTGCATTCTGAAACAATGGATTCTAGCACTGGGACAGTGTGTATCCCACAGTGGAGCCCTTGCTAAAAACGATGCCTGCTAAATTGTAGGCTGTGACTTCACATTTATAAACTGAGTTAGTCATGTTATGGATACTAAGCACATTCTTAACAAAGAGTTAGCAAACCTTCAAGGGAAAAGAGCCAGATGTGAGGGAAGCTTTAAATGTTGGGGGTTTGCAGTGTGCAGTTAAAGCTGTAAGTGACAGATTATGAGTTCCTGTCATCTGCTTGGAAAAAAGCTGCCTAGGTGGCATGTTTTCCACTCCAGCCCCTGTCGTTCACTTTCCTCTGTGCAGGTGAAATGTGTGTGTTTCTCGCTTTCTGCTGGTGAAAACCTACAGTTTCCAAATGTTGCTGTGACTCCACACTGTATTTTCATGGATTAGACCTGAGTAGTAAATGATTTATTTCAGAGCACCACAATTGAAGAGATCACAAACAACTGTTGGCACAAACAGCGAATCCATCGACATGGAAATGGCTTCACACGGATTTTAGAAGAGCCTGCAAAGTGTACACTGGTGGAATCTGCATCCTGACAAAGAAAATCTAAAAAATATTGGTTTCATTATTTTTTAAAATTATTTTTCTTTGCAGATTTATTCACGTATCTTTGCTTTGGGATCTTTTTTCTGCATGCTTTTTTCACAGACTTTAGCTTATTTTCAATTATTGCTCCTGGAAGTGTCACCAGATTATAAAAAGTCCACATGTCTCTAATTATTTTCTGTTCTTCTGTTCAGGTAGATATATTACCTTTATCATGGACCCATTTCAATACGTCTATGTCATCCGAAATAGCAAGCAACTTGAATTTCATGAATTCGCTAATAAAATGGCATCCAAAACTTTTGACTATCCAGCCTTGTCAAAAGGAAAATTCCCTGAACTCAAGGAAAACCTGCACAGAATCTACCAGTATCTACAAGGCAAGCCTTTGGATATCATTTCTGACCACATGATGAAAAATCTCCAGGATATATTTGAATGGAAATGCTCACAAGCAACAGATTGGGAAACAGAAAAAATGTACAAATTCTGCTGCTCTGTAATGTTTGAAGCCAGTTTTGTAACACTATATGGAAGAGTTCCTGCTGCAGATGGCCGCAAAGTTATTAGTGAAATCAGAGACAAATTTATCAAGTTTGATGCCAGCTTTCCCTATTTAGCTGCAAACATACCAATTGAGTTGCTAGGAGCTACCAAGAAGGTTCGGAAGGAGCTTATACATCATTTTTTACTTCAGAACATGACAAAATGGCTGGGAGGGTCAAAAGTGGTCCAAGCCAGACAAGATATATTTGAGAAATATGAGCTGCTTGGAGATTATGACAAAGCAGGTAGGAAACTTATGAATGATTGCTTGTCTAAAATAAAATAATTTACTATAGACCTTTGAAATAAAAAGGCAAAATGGCGACCTTGAAATTTTTTTATGTTCTTTCTAATTGGCTAATGATAAAATGTTTTACTCTGAAACAACCCTCTATGATAATTGATTTTTTTTTTGTGCTGAGGTGGTAAAACAAGATACTTAATGGTGATAATGAGAAAGATTATAACTGAGCTGCATTTCCTCCCCTTATTCCCCCCACCCCCCCGACATTACATTTCAAACTATTCTCATTAAGCAGAAAATTAGACTTCAGAAGCCTATTGGTCCTCATTAGCATTCACTGATCCTTGGCTGGGTCTGTGTCCTAACATCTTTTAATTAGCACACTGCAAATCTAATCAGTGTAATAAACGCTATTAATCTTCCTTTTCACTTATTTTCTCCCAGCACATCATTTTGCCTTCCTGTGGGCCTCTGTGGGAAACACGATTCCAGCTACATTCTGGGCCATGTATTATCTTCTGCGGCACCCAGAAGCTCTTGCAGCGGTGCGTGACGAGATTGACCATTTGCTGCAGTCAACAGGTCAAAAGAGAGGGCCCACATATAACATCCTCCTCACCAGAGAACAATTGGACAACCTGGTCTACCTAGGTAATTTATTTTTATCTGCTAGGAAGAGAAGAGGGGCTCTCCCGGCAAACTCGGTTTATCACTCATTTCTGTTTACTGAGAAGGTGGAGGACACAGCTGCCTAATTGACATAATAACACCCATTTACATCAATTATAAATTATGTAGTTTATAGCTGTAGATACTCTCATTGCATGTAAACATTAAAGCCTAGGTAATTAACTATGCAAGGTATGCAAAAGGCTAAATCGAAGCTTTGCAATTATTTGAAAAAAAGTTGATGCCTATTAAGTTGTTTGATTCTGAGCATCTGCCGAAGTGTTAATGCATTTCAA
The DNA here is from genome assembly GCF_021018805.1 of Prinia subflava. NCBI lineage: Eukaryota > Metazoa > Chordata > Aves > Passeriformes > Cisticolidae > Prinia > Prinia subflava. The sequence goes on from NC_086247.1 coordinate 35,684,449, forward strand.
ATACTTCTGTATGGTACTGCCAAGAAAGACCCTTTTCTGAAATTAAAGTGGAATTATGTATTTAAACTGCAAATGTATTTTATCCAAAAGCAATTTCTTTCTTTCTCTCTTTAACAAAACAAAAAGGGCTTCTAAAGCAGGCTTCTGTTGGGCAGTGCCTCCAAATAAGACATCAGAACATAAAAATTTGCAGAGGAGAAATGGCGTTTCGGTACTTTATTCAAACGAAGGAGCTTTAAGGGAGCTACACATCTTCCAGTTCTGGATCCAGGGTTCAAAGGGAGACCCTTGCCAATGGTCACTGGAAGTTGTTTCAATCAGGAGCTGTATAAGCCTTCAGAGCATCACTTGGTTTCACTTCATTTGGTGGTGCACAGACACTGACAAAAGAAATGGTGAAAACAGCCCAAGACAGGAACGAGAGTGTAGCCCCTAACCTTTACGCATCTGTAAGTCTCCACAAGTAGTCTTACAAGGGCAGACAACATCTGAATAAAAGATTAAAGGTCCAATAATCCTCTGTTTTTAAATTTCAAAACCAATCCTATGTTCAAAACAAGCTCATGTCCATAGGTCTTGGTAGCTCATGACCTGAACTGATGCTCCACTCTTAAACAAAGCTGTGTCAGAGGATGGTGGTGGAGTAGTGCATTCTGTGGCTGGTTTGGATCCTTGTGGTAGCTACCATTCTCCAAGACCATTCAACATGGCATCTATGTGCAAACTTGATTTGATTAGTGCAAATATAAAATTGAGTCTGATCCATTTCCTTTGTGTTAGAGCATTAATATTAATGTTACATATCATGAATCTACTAAGTTGGTTACATCCAGAGTCGTGACTATTTTGATGCAGATCTATCTCTAACCAATGGAGAATGTTTTTGAAATAGAGAAGGTATTGGATGACAATTCTGGTGAGTAACATGACTTTCTAAGCATTTAATGGACTTCTAAGGAACACAAAACTACTTCGCATCACAGCTAGCATACACCAATAAATAACTTACCAAGCATTAAGAAGATCAAAAGAGAATTTAGTTTATTTTTGTAGACTAAGATGGGAATGGCCATGAAAAAAGGGGAAAAAAAGATTCCCCAAAAGTGTAGGAATAAAGAAAATAAAACCATGTAGTTCACTAAAACCATCTGGTGCAAAACAGTATGAACAGTTTAAAAACGTTAACTGTGTCATTCCTCTGCTTCTTGAAATCTTGAAGTACCTTGGTAGCATTTGATTCATGTGTTGAGAGGGAAGTGCCACATCCTACTTTGTAGTATTCTTGTAACACTTTTGTTAAATTTTATAATCATGTTAAACATAATGTGATATGAACAGAAGCTAGATTTCAATTCTTCTGGCACTTAAGTCATAAAGGGCTGGGTTCTGTCCCATAAAATAATAATACAGAAAAAAAAAATCTGTACCATAAGAGAATTAGAGTCATGCTTCAGTGAAAAGGGGAAAGGGATGTTTTGCTAATAAATGTGTAGGAGGGACAAAGGTCCCAAATTACATTGCTTGCACGGCAAGAGCTCCCCTGCTGCGGGAAGGCATGACCCCAAACCTCCAAGACTGAGCTTTTCCTCTTTCCGTTCCCTCTGTGCCAGCCCGGAGTGTAGGAAACTGGGATTGTGTCCCTGCTCTCAAGTGAGGCAGACCAGGTGGGATGCTTACATGTTCATCAGCTTGTCATCTCATTCTCCTGTTTTAAGTGCTCTGATTCTCTGTCCTCTTTTTGGCCTACTAGAACAAGAGACTTTTTTTGATTCTTCATGCTATGGAGAAGCAGTACAAAATGCTAGAAGTCTTTCTCAGGAAGTAGCATTGTTACTATGGTCAGATTGTTTGGATCTAGGGAACAACATGGCCTGATTTACTCCTAAATTCTAAGCTCAGGTACATGATTATTTTATAAAACAAAACAAAACAAAACAAAAACAAAAACAAATAAAAACCAAAACACAAAACAAACCAAAATGCAAAATACATTCAACCCAAAATCAAATTAGCAAATTTTGGCCCTGATTATCTTTTTCTGATGGAATTTCTGGGTCAGCACCCTTTCTATTGTCTACATAACACAATGCAATCCCAAAATCCAAACGTGTGTATTTGTGTGCACAGAGTAACACACATTATTAGACATTGTGGCTCACAACAGAGCTCTCATATGGTAAAGGACGCATAAAAATGGTCTGTCAGTTAAACTGGTTATAATGGAAATGCCAAGGGTAAAGCAGAGATGTACTTAGAACGTGTTTAATGCTCGGCATGTTTAGTCAGTTCGTTGGTTTAATATTAGTCCATTCATTTATATGGTGAAGTATTCTTGCCCCAGGTCATTGCTGAATCCCAGATATTCCTGCAAAAAGAGCACAGCTTGAAAAATTGTTTTGTACACAAGAAAGGGTAGGAACCCAAAAGGAGCTAATACAGAGTGTGTAGTCATAACACAAATGCTAAGCATTAAAATCATTGGTTGAATTGAAAGGAATAAATATATTCTTCTGTAATGGGCTGGGCAGTACCATTTAGTCCTGAGTAAGATGCAAATGTACTTGTTTCAGATTATCGTTTGTGTTGGCACACCGTGATGCCCGTGGGTAAATGACCCCCCCAAATATTTGCATATTCAATAGCTATTTTCCTACAATACACTCTAATAATTATTGCACCCTATTACCTGCTCTGTGTTAGTGTAAAATTAACAATCCATTACTGCACAATAAGTTTTATAAAACATTTACAGATAGAGATCATGTTTAATTAAAATTAACTTGCCTACGAAAGCCAAATGCACTTATGATTCGCAATGACCTTTTATTACCTGCAGTCCCTTGTTTTGGCTGGATGATTGACAGCTTGCTGTTTGGCTACCATGTTGTATTTCAGCTGACAAGACTTTTCATTTTAACTCAATTTGCCTGCCTATCACAAGCTGGTGGCAGGCCAGGCTCAAGTCACCCAGCTTTGCCTCAGCAGCTTGCTCTATTTCTCATTAGTACGCATTTATTCAGTGGAAATTGGAAGACAAATGCTTGAAGGCATGTGAACTAAGTATAGCAAATTAGGGTTTAAAGACTGAATATTTATAAGTATATTGAAACAGTTTTTTAAAAAAAAAGTCTAGAATGAATTGGAAGCTGAGTGCTAGCTTTAGTATAAGAGAAATGAAGAGAGAAGTGGGAGGATTCTAAGAATAACAATACTATGAGAGATATCTCTCTCTTCCCCCCTCCTCTCTCTCTAGAAAATATGTAAAATCTCTCTGACAACACCTTATCAAACAACAGCCTGGCTTCTTTATGTAGCGCTTGCACAGTGAAGTTTAGCATCTCGTGTGTGTAAGAAGGGGGGAAAAAAATGAGGGTCATGTTCATTTGCTGCTTGGTTATCCCTTGGTATGCTTTAAATTGCCTTGTTTGTTCGGCACAAGCACAGAAACAGATGTTGCTCTACCGTGCTGGATAATTTACTGTACCTCATGGTGCAGAATGGAAGGCCTCCCAAGCTACCCAGCTGGTCTGTCAGCAGCGATGGCTGGTGTCTGCTGAACTATGACAACTGCAAGTAAAGGCTGCAGTTTTATTGTGCAGTTGTCATTCCTCTCAATGTATAGCTCTGGCATTTGTGGAAAGCTGACTGTCTATTTTTTTAATGTGAGCCTGCAAAGCCATATAAGCTCCATTCTCCTTTGTTGATCATAATGTGACTCATTACTTTTGTCATCTAATGATTATCGGCATGATCGCTCAGAGCGAGAGCCAAGCTCGCCTTCCACACATAACTGGTACTGGAAGGTAAAACAGATTTGTCATTTACGATCTGACCGCTAAGCCACACTTTGTGTGCCATTATTGTGATTAACTTCTGCATAAGATATGCTGCCCAATTGTCATTTGAGATCCGGCAGCGGGCAGGGACTGCCGCGCTTGCTGGGAGGATGTCCACCGATAGGATGTGACCGCATTGCTTGGGTGGTTAAATGTAAACCCGCTGTGTTGCTGCGGCACTTTCTAATTATTTCTCTTTTTTTCCCTCCTTCCCTCTTCCTCATTTGATTTCTGCTGTCTCTACGTATGTCACCACGATTTCCAAATGGTGGACTGGTACAACGCTACCAGCTTCATTTTCTGCGGGTTGAAGGCGGTCTGGAGCCGAGGCTGGACCCTTCCTTTGTACCGCGTAAAGTTTTGTTGCCAGAGCGCTGCCAGTTGAAATCTATCGTGTCAGGTGCCTTGTGGCTATCCGCAGTAGAGGCCATCTTCTGGAACCAGGGTTCTTTTCTGGCTTCGTCACCAACAAGCCGATTTGACTCTGCCTGATTATAGTAACAAAGGCAGTCCAAAAGAATATGCACAGACTCACTGTACGTCACATTGAATCACAGCGCTGGCCACACAAAGCTGACCGCAGCCTCATTTCTTTAGACAAATGCATGCTTAAGGAAAAACCTCCTGCAAGAAAGCATCCAGGGCCACTTTATTTGCTATGCATGCTGCACCAGATTTAATTTTTAGTGAAAGAACGTTTGTTATTATTTTTTTCAGAGGCATCTACACTGGGTAGCTACTGTCTCTAATAAACCAACCTTTTGGGTGCAGCAATTGCAGTGCTTTGGTGAACACTTAGAGAAGGCTTATTCGATATCACAAAACGTAAATGCAGACATAAATGGATTATTACATGCAAATGAAACCCTATTTTAGGCTATTTTTCACACTAATGATTAGAAAGAATCAAGTCACAATATAACAGTGCCCATACACGCTGGTGGAAAAATAGTCAGTTTTGATTACAAAGTGAGAGATGCAGCCCTAGACAGGAGCTACATGCTGATATACATGCTATCAGAATGATTTATGCAAATTATGCATATTATTCCCAAAGGAATTCCTCCTCAAACTGCCAGGATAAATTGCCGGAAATTAGCCATAAAATCTGTCGTGCTAGGAGCAAAAGGTGAAGGCCACTGGGAAAGCAAGGACGTTCAGCTTCTGGAGCCTTCCAGGATGTGATGGTGGAGACAGAAATCTTGCTTTCCCCAAACCTGAAAGGACTATGTTTTGTTTCCTCTAGGCCAATTAGAAGTGTCTCTCTCTCTTAAAATTACTAGGCAAATAATGAATTGCTTTCATTCACCCTGACCACAACAGACACTATAATTTGGCAGCATAGTGCATTGAAAAGAAAATACATTTAAAAACTCTCAGAATGACTACAGAATTAACAAGCAGAATGATTTCTAATGTATAGTCCTACCATTAAATCCAACATCTTTCAAAAGGCAAGCTAAACAGCTCCGTGGATGCTTTCGCTGGTATTTGTTTGCAACCGCCAAAATACATGTAAATGCATAAAGCGTTCATATCTTCTGATTGCGTTGTTTTCAACATGATGTCTGAATAATGACTTTCCACCCAAAACTTGGTGCTGCTTACAGCCGACAAGATTTCTCATCATCAGTGAGAATCATTTCGGGAAGTTCAGCATCCTGACTGCCCCACCCCAACCCTGCAAGGTTGTGTGTTGCCTCCTCTTGGTCTCTGCATTATGTTTGGTTTTGCTTGTGTGGTTTTTTCCCTTTTATTTATTTTTTTTCTTTTCCTTTAGCCTGCCCTACTAAACTGCTGGAGAATCAGCAGCTGTAGCCATGTATAACTTCCAGTCATCTCCCATATTTCTGATGCTTCCCTCCTCCCCCCTTGTGTTTAATCGCAGAGAGTGCCTTAAACGAGAGTTTAAGAATGTGCTCGTCCTCCATGAACATCCGCATCAGCCAAGAGGATTTTGTTCTCAAGCTTGAAGGGAATCAAGAAGTCGTTTTGAGGAAAGGAGACTGGATAGCCCTTTACCCGCAGATTTTGCACATGGACCCTGAGGTCTATGAAGATCCTAAGGTAAACATTCAGCTGGTGCTACTCTTCCTACTCCAGGCGCATCGAAGCAGCCAAGCCTTTTGTGATCTGTGGGTTGCTTTTTTTTTTAATTTTTTTTTTTACTGCTGTTCCTTCTTGTGGAACAAATCTTCCTAGTTTCAGATGTATTTTCTAGGGCCCTGCAGGTCAAAGGATTCATGGCCTGAAGAGAGAAATATGGTGATGAGACGGACTGCGGGCTCCTTTCAAAGGAATTGACAATTGCACATTGACTACCATAAACTTTAGGCTAAATGTGGGCTTTGTTTGGCAGTGGATCATTTGATACCCAAGGAGGGCTGAATAATAGAAGGTGGTTTAAATAGCAAATAATGTGGGCCATTTAGCTAAGTGCCCGCAAAGCATCATTGACTCTCTGAAGCCCTATAATAGCAGTGTCTTACTTGAGCCTTATGCTTTTTCACCTCCCTTCGTAGGGATTCACCCCTTCTTGATCAATTAGAGTGTTGTGAACTTGAGACTGTAAAGCTGTTGCTCTGCAGTGAAGCTCGCAGGGTAATTGTGTCATCTCCTTGTATTTTTCTCTGACGCTCCAGTTAATGAATATCAAAGACTCGAAATTAATCCACCCTGCCTCATCTGTAATACAGCTTCAGAAGTTCACCACCTGCATGCAAATTGAATAGTCCTCCTCTTGGCTAGGTTGCTCCCCAGATCACTGTCCCCAGCCCAGGGTGCCACAGAGGAAGAGCAAGAAAGAGCAAGGGTGCACGCTGAGGCTGTTAAATGGCTTGTCTGCCTGAGAGGCAAGAGCTCATACCTCATCCATTCCTCACCTCGATTTTCTTAATCAAATGTTGTCTCCCAGCCATGCTGATTTCCATCCTTGGCATTTGAGCCAAAGAAGAAAGGAACTGGATTTTTTTACATGTTTGTAGAAAGCCCATGTTAGAGACATTGCTCCACAAAGCTCTCCCTTTCAGGAATTTAAAGATGAGAGGTTGCAAAGAAAAGATGAGATTCAAGTGCCTGGTTGGTGCAGGACAGCATTTCGTTGTGTAGGAGCTCTGCCAGCCTCAGTGAGAGGAGGTGTGGAGCATGTTGGAGTCAGCAGGAGTAAGGTATAGTCACTGGGATGAACACTGGAGCCACAAAAATGAAAATTACATTCAGGGGAGCTCTGCTGGTTGTCCCCACCCAAAAATGAAGATAAAGTCAGCAGAGAAAATCAGGGTTTTAAAAATAATCCTTCTATTGGCAAATAGTTGATTAATATTTTTATCCTTAAAAGGGATAGATAACAGCTAACAAATAAGCTTTTTTTTTTTTTCTTTTTATCCTTAACACTTTATTTTGGAGAACGTTATTGATTTGTCAAAAGTCCATCTGTTTGTTTAGGTCCTAGACCAAAAGCATCAGTGTGGAAACTGATCTCCTCCCTTATCCAATAATTGCCGGAATATATTACCATATTTCCATTGCTTGAATATATCTGCTTAGTATCAGCTCTGCTCAGCTTTCACAGTACAGCTTTAGTTCATATATTTTATCTTTTTGATAGTGAATGAGCAATCCACACATTGCAGTACATTGATTTCAGCACATGGGCCCCTCTCGAAAAGTGGGGAAATCACTGTTCTGTTTGGTTCTTAAAATATGCAGTGTGCTTTCAACAATAACTACTGAGGATCAGATAGAGATGGAGAATGAATTTTTTGAAAGGTGCAGTCTTGAGCTTGTCATGTATTTAGGGAAAACTTTTCCTGGGAAAACAGGCAGCTTGACGAGATAATTTTGTAGCAATGCTTTTTCTCCTGGATACATAAATTTAAGTTCAAGCTATCTTGTGCTTTGGCACCATATTGTGTAAGTGTAAGCATATATTTCTGACCTCTTTCTCCACCCATTAAAGCCTAAATAAATTAGTCAGCTTTCTATAAAGTGTATAAATGAATCCCTAAATCCTAACTCAGCTAGTTATAGAGCTCCATAAATTAACTCTGTAAAACCCATAGAGTAAATATCAGGAAACCCTGCAGGAAACCCTCTATGGTGACTTCCCAAACAAAGCTAAATACAGTATGTGACAGAAAGAGACTTAGATCCATCACAGGAGATTGCTCAGTTTTCAGAATACTTGTAGCAGCTTGTCCACACAGAACTTCATTGCCTGTTTTCGCTCAGCATCCTGAACTTTTCCTTGCTGTCAGCCACCATGTCTCTTTCAGGAGACCTTGTGCATGGCTGAAAGTTCCTTCATTTTTAAAAATTAGTCTTTATTTAGCCAGTGAACTAGCTTTTAAGGAAGCACTACTCAACCCAAGGGGCTTCAGCAGCACTGAGTTTGATGTCGCTGTGATTGGCTACATTCCTGTCTCACACTTGTTTTCTGTTTTCCCTATTCCTTAGACAGCAAATTATTTTTTGTTAAAAGCAATTACAAGTCTCAGAAAGCTCTTATATTGGAAGCATAGACAAAGAAATATATAGACAAAGAAAGCATCAGGTTTTGACCCAGTGTGTCTGTGTGTTCAATAACACAGTTCTTAATTGCTCCAGACACCAGAAGTGCACCTTGTGAAAATGTTTGAGCAAAGTGAAGAGCTCTGGGTTGGATTTTTAAGCTATTGCAGCTCATATTTAGTGGTGCTTTTTTAGACCAGCAGGATTTAGAATTCAGGAAGTAAATCTTATGGTATTCTGGGCTTTCACTTGTTACTGTGCTGCTTCAAATGAAGCAATAACTTCCTGGCAGAAAAAAATAAAGGCATGCTTCCTTTTGGCTGGGGTGTTCAAAGAAACTGAAAAGAATTACTTGTCAGTGGAAGCAGACGTAGAATCACCTTTATATTTGTGGAAAATCTAGGCCTCTGCCATTTAGTGAAACAAGCTCCTTCTCTTCACTCAAAGTTACAGCCCCTCCAGTGCACCTAGTACTTGTTCCCTTTCTCACTGACCACCTCCCCTGACATTTGTTTCTCAATAGCAAGACCTGGAGAGCATGATTTTCAGGGCCTTTAATCTAACGGGTAGATCAGTATCAGTGTATTTTTAATGGTGGTGTGGTGTTTTTTAATCAGTTGAGGTCGGTTTCTGTCTGACTGACTCGTTCCCAGCCAGCTCCAAATGGCTGCTGCTATAGCAGATGTATGCAAAGCAGGACAAATGCTAATGAGTGACCATAAGCAAGAAGTGCCTGTCATTTTTATTCAAAGCATGCAGGAGGGTTTTGTAAGTGGTTAATTTGCCATTGACTGAGTGAGGATGCCAGATCTCCTTCATTCAAAACCACAAATTATCTCTAAACAGGGATCCTGCTACTCAAAAATAATCAGAAATATGTTCAGTTTATGGAATGTAGGTTACAAGTGCGACCTCAAGACTTACTTGAAAACACCTTCTTTATAATGGTCACTGGCATTGTCCTGCTTTGCTCACGGCTTCTGCAACAAAATATTTGAAGGTAAGATGTGGCAAATTAAGCAGCAACCATCTCCAACTGAAAGGAAAACTGACTGCAAAGCTTTAGAGTTTTCAAGTAATCTGACTGCAAAGCGTTAGAGTTTTCAAGTAATCTGCACCATTCCGTGCAAAAGAGGGATGGATTTTGCTCTAGCTCGCCAGAGCAGAATCGGTGCAATGCATTAATTTATTCATAGGCATTTGCAGAATTTGGCAGATTATCCTTATTCATGATGTATGTACCACACTGAGTGCGTATGATGCTTTACAAGCAAATTGTCCTTCCACTAAGGTTCATTGTCCCTGCTGCAAAGCAGTCAAAATCTAATTACAATCAATATAGGCCAGACACTCAGTGGATGAGATGGGGAAGTTGAAGGAGCTTGATCTAAAAGGACTAAGCTAAATAAGTGGATTTAAAGAGTGTTCTTTGCAAGGAAGATAATGTGAGTTAATGAAACTTGAGGGAACCAACTAAAAAGAAGAAGCTGTCGGCTCCTTGTCTTCCTCTTTATCTTATTTTCTGGGTTTCAGACACGTTACCATTGTGCAAAGAAAGCAGCTCATGTAACTGCCTTGTTAGATATCACGCTGTCTCTCTCTTTCCCTTTCATTTTCAGGAGTATAAGTTCGATCGATACATAGAGAATGGCAAGAAGAAAACCACATTCTACAAGGCAGGAAGAAAACTGAAGTATTTCCTAATGCCCTTTGGCTCTGGGATCAGCATGTGTCCAGGGAGGTTCCTCGCAATGAATGAGATGAAGATGTTTCTTTTCATACTATTGTCTCATTTTGATGTAGAACTAGCAGAAAACAAAGCTGTCAGACTTGATAACAGTCGCATGGGCCTTGGTATCCTCCTGCCAGACGCTGATATTGCCTTTCGTTACAAGCTAAGGTCCTTAAGAAATTGAGCAGCTGCCTATATGCTTTCCACTAATCTCCATGTTTGCTCTGTTTCATCACTCAGCTTTATATTTTTGGAAACATTTGCTTTTCCCTCTCTGCTTTTACCTCCTTCCTCTTTGTTTCTAAGGAGAAAAGCAGTTGGGCTGGAGGTAGATACCAGATGCAGGGACATGCAACCTCAATTTCTCCTGCTTGGGTTGTGAGAAGTGAGGTGACATGACAAGAGTCTGGCCAAGTAAATAGCCCAGCAGCTCTCCAAGGTGCATCCCTATATTCTTGGCCATGAGATGAGCAGGATTTACAGGGAAGATCAATCCAGGCCACTTACATGGAAAATGGGCTCAGCAGCCCTCTGTCACAGGGTTAGATTGGGAGGTCCCATACACCCATCATCTAGAGGAATATCAGCATCTGCTCATAGAAGCATAATTTCAAGAAAGGGAGAGCTTATTTCTAGAGGATGAGATAATTTCTTGTGATTATTATCCTAACTTTATATTTACTTTATTTCTTTCATGGTCTTGAGAGTCTTAACCCTTTATTTGGGAGATGTGATGGAAGTTATGTGGAGTGGTGGAGGATGATTTGCAAGAATGTCTTGCTGACTACACATTTCTAACTTCAAGTTTATGCATTGAGGATGAACGCTTGGCTTTCTTGCACTTTTTTTTTTTTCTTTTTTTTTTAATGCAGTGGAGTGCAGTGCAAAAAAAAGGAATTTCTTTCCTGCAATCGTTTAAAGTCAGAAGGGAAGTTCTGTTGATTTTAGTAGTCTCTTGATCAAGCCTGAATTATCTATTTTGGCTTTTGAGCACCCCAAACCAGCATATTCTTCAGGAATGTTTGAAATTATTCTATCACCTCAAAATTTAGCTTCTCTTTCTCTCACTGTTTTTTAGTAACATGTTCATGTAGTTATTTTGACTACTTCTTATGTTTGTTCATTTCTCCAAAAAGGCAAAAAAGGAAGAGGATTACAAGGGCAAGTGTGGTATCTAAAAATGCTTTTTAACATTGTTTTACTTAGCCTAAGTTATGCATAGGCAGAGCAGTGTGACCTGTGTTTGGAAACAGACATGTCCATCTGCAAATTGGAAAATAGGCTCTTCCCTGGGGCCAAAATTTGAGCAAGTGAAAACCTTGGGCAGCCACAGAAGTTTATACTGGCTGTCCAACCTGCTTCACTGGGTGCCCAGCTCTTGTTTGGAAAATTAATTTCCTAGTGCACAAAATCTGAGATTGCAGACCCTGTCTCTCTTCCCAGCCATCACTTCAGAGATTGATGAGGATTCCCGTGGCTGTCCAGTCTCAATGTGCCAAGATGATAATTGTGATGGCAGAATAGCCACATGTGTGGGCCTTGCCTTGTGTTCCTAAAAAATACCTCTCTTTGGGATGTGCCAGAGTAAGTCTAGGACACTTGGTGGCCTATGGATGAAAACTACTACCTGCATATTAAGAATTATTTTTTATTATCTGTGTAGAAGCCTGTTCAGTTATTTGTGTAAAGCACATACCCTAAATAAGCATCAGCATCAGTAGAAAGACTTTCAGAGATTGGTACAGCCACATTCCAAATCCTCCAAGAAGAAAATTTTGGTTTTGTGCCATATACTGGATAAACATTTTCTTTTCATATATAGTATCAATAATGTCTACAAATTTGGAGTATGCTTTTGTTAAATGGGCTTTGCAGTTGATTAAATGCTTTAACTTTACTTCAACACTTACTCAGCAGCAAAAGCTGATTATTGCTTTGCCACAGAACAAAATTGGTTTTTATGGAGACATTCTTGTACTCAGGTTACTTACTACTATGGTTACTCTGTAGAAGCTATTCTGTACTCAGCTGCAGCTCACATTCCAGTTTGGACATTAGAGCCTGGTTTATTGAGAGAGGGAATGTTGATATCATTACACTGTTGACTGTATTCCATTATTGCTTATATGTAAGCTGTAAAATGTCTCATGCTACAATTATGATGAATCCTTCTTTGGCATCCAACTTTAAAACAAACCTGAAGCAACTGTGAAAATAACAGTGGGTATTTGTTTTAAACAGAAGCCTCTTTTTTATAATTGTATTCTATTTTTGGGATTTTGAATTAGAGTATCACTGGCTGCTGCATAATTTGATAGGGCATAATAGGACTGTTCCAAAACTACATGCAAATCATTAGTAGTCTCAGATTAATTGCTGATCAATTTGTATAGTATCTAGTCTGAAATTAAAGGAAGAACTAGATTGTCTCCAAAGTAGCAAATTAAATCTTTATGTATACTCCATTTAAAAAAAAAAAAAAAAAAAAAGAGAAAAGGGTCAGAACCTTTCCCAGGAGTTGCAGGAAACCTCTGTGAAGCCGCTTGGAGCCCTTGCATTGGCAAGCCCCACGCAAGAGGCCAGCATTCTGCTGGGATAAAAGTCACTTGCTCTTTTTGCTCAGGAACCAAAACAATCAAATGCAAAGCAGGGTCTGCCCCACCTGGCCTGGAATTCTGTCCCTGGTAAGCCCGGCTCCTGGTAGATCAGTTTGGCTGGTAAGCAGTGCATCACTACCTTGGCATACCTAGGCTGCTGAGGAAGTAAGCCTCGCCCCCAAGCGAGTCATGAGAGCTGGAGCTGGACAGAGAGGTGAAGCCCTTCTGGTCCGTGTGTTCAGCAGCTGAGGAGGGGACGTGCTGAGAGTCAGCAGCTGGTCTGACCAGGAGTGACTCGGTCTCCATGGAGCACAACTGAAAAGCCCGTGGTGTTGGTATTCCTGGTCAATAAGCTGAGACAGCACAACGGGGTGTAACAGCCCCAAAAGTCCCAGCTGCAGCCAAGCTAGCTGCAGGGTGCTGTGCCAAGAGGAATGTATTTCTTTACCTAGGGCACAACACTCTTTTTGATGACCTCCTCTGCTGCAGGACCCGGGAGTGTGCAGCTCTGAGTGTCCGTCACTAGAGCACAAAGAGGGAAAATCAAGTGAGCAGAAACAGCAGAGCTCTTTGCCAGCGTTCAGGTGCTGCTGGGGCTGCAGGGCAGGCTGGGGGGAGGCAGGCCTGTGCTTCCCATCTCTCCACTTCAGCAGGGGGCTCTGCCCTGCCAGCCCAGCAGTACCTGCTGGGGGCATCCACAGGCCTGGCAGGTGCAGGGTCAGGCAGGAGGAGCACATGGGTACCCCCTGAGTGTCTCTGCTGTTCCTCGATGAATTGGTGCACTCACCCATCAGTCTGAGATGTGACTCAGCTGGTCACTACCAGCTTCTGACTGTAAGTTGTTGATGTCTATGGCTGTATCAATAGTATCTTCTGCCATTAAAATATAGGCACCTTTTTTCTCATTAAAAAATAGGTTTAGTTGGTCAGTATGGCCATTTATAGCACCCAAGAAGAAAGTCAATTTATCATGAACTAATGTGAATGCTAAAATGTAATTTCTTAATTATTCTTCTTATATTAATTTATAGATTAATGTTCTCAGTTTTCCTGCTGGCACTTAGTACTGCTAGATGCTGTTGTAAACTTTTTTAAATGTTCCACTATTTAGGAAAACATCTAGTATATGTGTACCTGTTTGCAAATTAGATTTTCATATCTCTGTCAGTATGTCCTAATGTAATAACATAAAACCATGTAAGAGTTGTTCTTTAGTTTATGCTTTTAAGCCAGCTGCATGTCACTATTCTTGGCACTTTTATTTTTATGAATAATTACTGGTCTGTGAACTTCTCTTGTAGAATTATTCACGGTCTTTTATTTTGTCATTATTTAACTTTCTGTCATTTAAGAGATTGTGAAGTGCTCTTAATTTTTCAAACTCAATTTGTATATAGATGAACAATGGCTAAGTTCTACTTTAACAGTTAATATCCATTGTTCAGGCTTCTAGATCAACTAAGGTACTTCTGAGCAAGAAAATCAAAATCTCATTATTTTAGTAATCTAACATCTTAAGGGAATTTTGTATTTCAAGGGCACAATAAAAATGAATATATCTATTTTAATATTGAATGATTGTCCGTGGTATTTTTTCCAGCTTTCGTTTGTACTTTTCTCACAGATTCACAACTATTACTTTAATTTTTTAATTATTATTTCAACATGCTACATTTTTCTGTTACTTGATCTTGACAGATATTTCTATAATGAGAAAAAAAAAAATCCTTTCATTCAGCAGTAGAATACAGAAGCTCCTCTGAATATTGGAAATTATCATGTCTTTTTTATCACACCCCCCACCACCACCACCATGAAACATCATCCAGTTCTCATCAGATGAGATTAAAAAGGACATTATTCAAAATTAGTATAAAGATCTGCAGTCCACTGGTGATTCCTAAATACAACTCTTAGGCTTTTGCTTTGGCAAACCTCCATGTAGTACAAGATGTACTACCTAGTGTAAAATATTCTGTCTTCACAGATCATTCATTTTAAAAGGGGATATGAATGAAATTATTACGATACACAGCACTGCACAAGCAAAGCACAACTTGGCTTTTCTAGGTATCACTGTAACTGCTGAGTTCTACAAGTAGGTATTTAATAGGAAGGTTGTACCCTACAGACATCGATGTTTTCCATTCCTTCATGCAGAAGTGCTTGTCAGTATCTCTGCGAGGGTTATTGAAGATACTTCCTAGAGAAGAGAGACCTGCAGCATTTTCTGGGTTTGATAAATGTGTGTGTAGCTGTGCAGTTGTTTTAACTCCAGGCTATATTAGAAGTTACTGAAATTTATGAGTTAAAAAGTGGCATTGTTTGAGATTTCTTGAAGGGCACATTTCTGGCTGAGCTTTCTGTAATGGTCTAAAAGATAGCTTGAAAGGAAAGAGTTAGTGAGACCCCCTAACACTGTTTTATCCAGTATTTGATTTGATACTAGGTACTATCTTGATGTTGCTTGTATAGCACTGTATTTTAAAACTGTTCAAGGTATTGATTTATGCATATGCTTTACTCATGTGAATAGAGCTATTCTAACAGCCAGACCATAGAAAGTGAAGTATTTTCCTGTCTACTACCTAAACTTGCACCCTGGCTAGTCATGTCCCCATATTCACTACATATCAGAAAAATTATCTCATTACAAAAACACTCCTGAAAACTATGCTTTTGAAACTATTGTGATCCTTAAGTTATTGTCTATGTTTATAATTAGTAATAAATATGAAGAAATATATAAAAGCATATTACAAAAAGGTAGACAATGTTCCATTTTAAAGTGAAAGGAAGGAAGCTGTAGTGGGATACTGATCCTCATATAAACCAGTTTTGTGTTTATTCTACGCATCAGGCTTTCCTGGAATCTCGTGTACTGAGGTTGCATGAGTACATAATTCATAATAGTAGAAATGTGCTTGACTTCAAAACTATTAACACCAAAATAAATAATCAAAAGAAGCCTAAGCTTCAGCTGTTCTTGCTGGAAGCCTTGCAGGATTCTTTCTATCTTTAAAGATTTGTTAAACCGATTTTGACACTGTGTTGGTTTATTTTTCTTTTCCCCAAAACTAGCAGCTATGAGTACAGAAAAGTTGAATAAAAATCTAAGTTCTGGCTACAGGGAGAGTAAAAGTCAGTAAGCAAACACCCTGTGATGACTCTTGACAGCGACTTCTTCCCCACCAGCTCTTTCCAACTAGCTCTTTCTTCCAAACAGTTTAGTCGCTCGCTAACCTCCTACAGGCAGCAAGTCTTTCCCTGTCTAATTTCCGTCTTGTGAGCCAGTGAATCGCCTCCCTTCACAACGTATCTTTCAGCTGCCTTTTAAAAATGAATTCTTTACAGCAGCCTCTTGCAAAACCGGCATCGCAGGTGGCTGCAGCTGGGAGAAGTGCCGCCTCGCTAAAGCTTTGATCCTGAAAAGCGGACGGGCATTAGTTGAGCTCGTGCTTGACGCACCGGGACATGCTCCCGCTCCGGGATGCCCCGGCCCGCGGCGGCGGCAGGGACCCGCACCCTCGCCCGCCCGTATCCCCCCGTCCCCGCCCGCTGCCCGCTGTCCGCTGCCCGCCGGGCTGCCGCCGCCGGCGTGCGCTCCCTGCGCTCCTGCGCTCCTACCTCCCCCGGCCCGCGACAAAAATCAGGGGAGAGGAGAGCGAGGAATGACTCCTGCACGCCCCTTCCCAGAAGCAGCACGAGCTTCTAGGGATGCTGCAGTGGGACAAAGGGGACGGGACCCCCGAGGAGGTTCCTAGGGAAGCGGTCTTGGGTGTTCAGTGAGTTTGGAGAGCTTCGGTTGGTGGAAAGGAGGTTTACTCTGGAAAGGCGATTGTTTCTCCCTAATCCTCAATTATGAAGATTTAAAAATAGCATTAAAGGGGCAATCTGTTCTGCAACTTCTCGGAAGAAATAATTGTTGATTTAGATAAGCACTGATCCCTTCAGTGTTTGATGAAGACGTTAATTTATGGCTGTCTAGCAGTTTATGGCTGTCATTAGATTTTCAGCTTTGTCTCTCTTCGAAATGTATCTTTATTTTTTATTTTAATCCGAGACAATTATGTAAGAAAACGGTTATGTTTGATCTAAAACACATCATTTTCCTATAGCATTTCAAATTATTCACAGATCATAGTTCTTATATGTGCATATATGAATTTAAAAATACAGCAGTAAAGTGCTTGAAACAGACCATAAATTTGCTTCCTATTTTATTACACGTTTCTGAATCAGGTTGAGAGGACAAGGGCAACTAGGGGCTTGGGGAAGGATTTAACCCTTCCCGAGGCTGGAGAACGAGCCGAACCAGAGCAAATTCCCCTCCGGAGCGCTTCGGGGGCGGGTGTGGGCGGGTTGGGTGACACCGAGCTGATGAGTGACCAGGGGGAAATGGGGCTGGCTGCAGCTCTGTGCTCATTTAGCAGATATCCCCTTTGCGACGTGGTGGGCTGCTCGGAGCCCCCGGCTGGGGCTGGGGGCCGGGGCAGCATTGCCGGCTCCCGCTCCCGCCTTCGCCCCTGGCCCGGCGGGATGGCAGCGCAGGAGCGGGCACAATCGGCTGAACCCTGCGGTTGCTGGCCAAGCCGTGCAACCCTTCAGGGCGAACCTGCCCCACGACCTCCACGGGCTCCGCTAGTGCCGGAGCTTTCCCAGGGGGGCCGGGCCCCGACGGGCAGCGGGGCGGAGCGGGCGGGCGGCGGGGAACCCAGAGCGACTTCCCCAAACTTTTGTCCCGCTCCGACCAGGAGCTCTTCCGCCGTCTGCTCTGAGCCTCAGGATCCCTCCGGCCTGTGGGCAGGGGCGGTGCGATCACAGTTACAAATGACCCTGGAGATTGTCGCCGAGTCCCGGCTCGTCTGTTTTACCCCCCAACAGCCTCCCACCACCACCACCACCACCAAAAAAAAAAAGAAAAAAAAAAGAAAAAAAAAAAGGTGTTAATTGCGGTAAAGTTTCCGAGCACGTGGATAATTTACTTTGACTGCTGAGTTTTAATTAAAAGCAAACTTATTTATGTTTCTGGTGTTTATATTACGCCATTTAATTACGTTTAGAGGCAACGTCTCACTTTTTTTCCCCCTTCCACCCTAAATCACATTTTCATTAAAGGTTTTAATAAGAAAACTCACTTGACCACTATTCATTATCTAGTCCCCTCCATGCACACAAGTTCACTTACCCATTCATTTATTCACTTACTCATTCCAGCAGATCCGCTGCAACTGCTGCTAGCAGGGATGTGAACACTCATAATTATTTGTCAAAGTCTGGAAAGTGTATTATCCCTTCTTCTAGTGGTAATTAGTTACCATAGCATCTAATACGTAAATGTGCCCAGAGCACACCATTAACAGTTAAGCGGAGGATTCAATTTAACACATGATTATATCTTTCATAAGTCATTACATTAGGAAAGCCAATGTCACTCATGCTGGGACAATCTAGGCTCCGAGCCGGGGTAAGGGGCCGGGGAAGGGAGCCAGGCTGGGCGGCGGGGGCAGAGGGAGCTCCGGAGGAGGCTGAGGGAGATCCCGGGTCGGTGGGGCGGTAGGAAACGAGGAAGCTCTTTCGAAAGGGTACATGTTCATTTCTGGCTAAGTGATCTGTCAGGCTTTACGGGGGAGGGGGAGCCTCTCTCCTCCCCCCAGCCCGGCACACATTACACGTGCGTTGGCAAGACCCGCTCAGGGGCTGGCCCGGTGGCTTCGCGCCGCTTCCCGGGGAGGGTGCCCGGTGCAGAGGGACAGGAGAGTGAGGCCAGGAGTGGTGGCACCTCCACCCGGCACGGATCCCTCGCCCCCCTCCGGAGCAATCGAAGAGGAAGCAAGAGAGCCCAAAGTCGGGCGGCAGCGGTAGCCAGAGATGACAAAGATTTTCATTCCGCTGTCCCTTCGCTCCGAAGCAGAGGCAGGCGAGAGAGCGGTGAACGGACCAGCCAAGCCGCTCCATGTGCCGTAGATCTCGCTCCCGGAGCGGCGGGGAGCACTCCAGGCCCGGCCCGCGCACTTGGGACCCTGCCCGCTGCCCATGGGAGCCGGGAAGCAGGGCGTGGGCCTCCCCCAGCCCCTTGACATCTCCCCACCCTAGGTCCCGGCCGCTCCCGGAGTTTGCTGGGACCTGGCTTGTCTTCCCCCACCCCACGGCAGGGCAAAGCCGAGCAGCGCCCGCACCTTCCAAGGGAACCTCTCCGGGAAGGAAGCCCGCTCGGTAGCCAGAGACATTAAGCGGTGAATATTGCAGCAAATGCGTCCTGCGATGTTATATGCACGAACACACACTCACACAGACACGCACACACACACACAGGCACGCACCACGCCAAGCTGGTGGCGGTGGTTAATTCCTAATCAGAATGATGGACAGCAGAGACAGAACAATACAAACTAATGGCTGTGTTGCTGATCACTTTACCCCTTGATTAAAGACACCCAATTATGGCGCAGAACAGTGTCGTAATTATGTTCCTTAATCACATCCAGGAGGTTTAATTGCCTTAACGATGTGTTTCATTAAATGAATTTAGGTATTATAGTCGACAGTTTTCATACACAGTTGTTTTCAAATTAACATAATATTAGACATCGTCATGGAAATTGTTTTAATAATCATAATTAGACGCACCCAGCCTTTGTCTAGTAAATGCTGAGAGACGCTTCTCCTTGCGCCTGGGGGCTGATCTGCCCACCCTCTCTGGGCTGCCTTCCCACAGCTCCGTGGCACTTTACAGTTATGTTTCCTGAAAAGTTACAGGTTCTGATTAATCTTTTTTGATGGGAAGTGGAGCAGAAAATATTTATACCCTTCCCCCGCCTGCGGTGCTGCCGTTGGGAGAGGCGGCTCCGCGGACACCCGGCGCCGGCCCGGGCCGCCCGAGGGGCGGGGGGAGCCGCAGCACCGGGACCCCCGGCCCGGGCTTAGCGCCGAGCAGACAGCCCGGGGGGGCTCCCTGCTTCCCCTGCCCCCGGCTTTGGGGCAGGGCGGAGGGGCCGCGAGGGGAGGGGCGGCTGCAAACCTCGGCGGACCGGGAGGAGGCACGGGGGCGGTCCTGCAGCGTGCCCCGCGGCGCATCCAGCCCCACGGCTAGGGCGGGCAGGGCCCGGCGCTGCCCCACGGACAGCGCCTGCCACGGGAGCCGCAGAAACGCAGCGAGGGAGCAACTTCTGGCCTCCCTGCGTGGGACACCCGGAGCCCGGAGTGGGGTGACCGGGAGGGTACTGGGGCGCACTCAGAGCAAGGCAAAGGAGAGGAAGCTACCCACCCCCACCGCCCACCTCCTTAAATCTGGACAGATATGCTTAACAAAGCACAGCGTAATACAAGCGTTTGTTCAAAATATTTTAATAAAGATTCTTTCCGACATAGATACACATACAAACGATCGTACATTGCTGTCATAATCTGATTGACCTATTTAATATATATCACTCTTTACACATCCGTGACCTGCCAACAGATCCATCATGGCTCCTATTTTGCCATCCAACCTGACAGTCCGAATTTGTATTATCTGCAAGTAGTGGAAAATAGCAGGACTCGTTCTTCAAAAGAAAAAAAAAAAGAAAAAAAAAATAATAAAAAAAGAAATCTTGATTTACAAATGGCAGAGAGACAGCCATCCAGCCATGCAAACTCAAACTGAAGGCTCACTTTGGGTAAATAGCTACTTCTTGCTTTTCATCTCTCATTTTTCTTTAAAGAAAAAGCAAACCCAAATAACAAAAACAAAAAAACCAAAATAAAACCAAAACAACCCCAAACAAAATCACAAACCAAAAACCCGCCCCCCGCGTCCCCTGAAAAAGGAAGAGAAGAATTCCACGCGTTCTGTAAATTAGCCTAAAGTATTTTAAAGTATTTCAAATTAAATAGCCATCCACAGTCAGAATAATTTACATACACATTAAAAGCGGTTTAAATTATACCTTCGAAAACACAGCGCCTGGGAAAACATTGGCTTGGCAAGTGTTCTTGTAGCAGCTATTGCTCTGATGCCTTGTAAAAGTAAATAGTTATTACTTGTTATAATGCAATGAATACCCTTTCAAAAATCAGTTGGTTGAGCAATTAAGAATACACTTTTCCTGTAATTTTTGGACTGAAGCAATTTATTAAAGCTCAATTTAAATACAGGGATGATGCATCTTAAAATCCAGATGACCTTTCATAAACCTAAGCAGCTCGGATACATCAACATTTCTGGTTATATGTTGTTGGCAAATAAATGTTTTAAACACTTGGCACATAGTTTAAGTTAATCCATAAACAGAATTTTAGAAGCATTTAAAGTAACTGCACATAAGACCCGTGACCTTAACACATGATAAATATTGTTGGCGTGGAAGGGTCATTTTAAAGAATAATAAATAGCATGTCTTGTTTATACATCATTGCAAAGTGGAAAGAAACAAGGTGCACATAAATATTTCTTTTTAAAAATGCGATACTTTCAGCCACACGGAGTAAGGGTTTGATCGGTTATTTTTTGTCTTTTTTTTTAACTCTCGATTTTTTTTAAATCACTCTCACCAAACTTTGCGCATTTTCACAGGATCAAAGTTTAGAGACGATAAAAAATACAAAGTCTTCCATAGCAATGGTCCAGTCTCTTTGTTTCTGCGAGTCACTTAAATAATAAGTTTACATTTCAAGTTTGTTTGTTTCCTGGCTCAGAATAATAATAATACTGCTAATAATAATTAATTAAAAAAAGAAAAATTCTATGTTCAAGTGCCCTCTCTGATTTGTCCCCGGCAATAGCCCCGGCTCCCAGCCCGGCCTGCTGTTTCCCGGCCTCTCCTTTGTCCGGACGCGCAGCGAGCCCCCCCGGCGCCCCCGGGCCGGGCCCTGCTGCCCCCCGCGGCACCCCCGGCCCCGCGCCCCCTCCCCGCCGCACGCACGCTGCTCCCGTCGCGGTCCCGGCCCGGCGGCACCCGAGGAGAAGAGCGAGGCGAGGCGAGTCCGGGCAGAGGGCGGCGGGGCCCGGGCAGCGGTCAGTCCCTCCGCCGCCTCCGCGCCCCCCGGCCCGGGACCGGGACCGGGACCGGACCGCCGGCTGTCGCCGCTCCCCGGGGCCGCGGCGGCGGCGGGGGGCGGTGGCGGCGCTTAAGGCTTCTCCGTGCACTGTTTGCAGAGGCTGGAGGAGACGCTGTTGAAGATGGCACATTTCTCCGGGCAGGAGGTGGCGGGGGGCAGCCCGGCGCTGAAGGGGTAACCGGCCGCCTGCTCGTAGGCGCCGAGGGCGGGGTGCAGCGCCGCCGCCGCTGCCGCCGCCGCCGCGGCGGAGCTGGGCAGGGAGGCGGCCGAGATGGCCTGGCCCTGGTTGAGATAAGCCACCAAGCGCCGCATCTCCTCCAGGGCCTGCGCCTGCATCAGGATGTAGTTCTTGGCCAGGAGGAGCGTGGCGATCTTGGAGAGCTTCCGCACCGAGGGACTGTGCGCGTAGGGGATGACTGCCCGCAGCTCGTCCAGCGCGTCGTTCAGGTCGTGCATCCGCCGCCGCTCCCGCGCGTTGATGTTGAGCCGCAGCGCCTTCTGCTCCTTGGACTTCTTGCTGCCGCCGTGCCCGTGGCTGTTGGAGCAGCTGCCCTCGGCCGCCTTCAGCCCCCCGCCCCCCCCTCCGCCGCCGCCCGCCGCCGGCGAGGCGACGCGCGGGTCTCCCCCGGCGCCGCGCAGCACCAGCTCGCAGCGGCCGTCGCTGTCGTCGTCGGGGCTCTGCTCGCCGCCGCTGCTCTCGGCCACCGAGCTGCGGCTGGCGCTCTCGCCGTACTTGACGCAGACGGAGCCCGGCGGCAGCGCCAGCGGGTCGCCGCCGACTCCGGGCTGCAGCAGCGCCTCGGGCTCCGACGCCTCGTAGCAGGCGAGCGGCGAGGGCTGGCGGTCGCGGGGGTGGGAGAGGTCGAGCCCCGGGGGCGAGCGGAAGGCGGACTCCATGCGCTTGGCCGAGGCGGCGAGGCTCTTGTGGAAGAGGTCCTCTTCTGCGGGCAGCCCCAGCGCCCGCTCCATCGGCGCCCCGCTCGCCTCCGCCTCCTCCGCCCCCCTCAGTTCCCGGCCCGCTCCTCCAAGGCTCCGCGCCGCGGCGGGCGGCTCCCCGGCGTCCCGCTGGCAGAAATCGCTTCCCGGCTCCCGCCGGGGCTGCGCCGTGCCCGGCGCCGCTGCTACTCCTTCTCTGGCTCCGGCGGCGGCTCGGACTGCGGCTCCGGCTGTGGCTCCGGCTGCGGCTCCGGCTCGGGCGGCGGCTCCTGCTCGGGCTGCGGCTCCGGCAGCGGCTGTGGCTCGGGCTGTGGCTGTGGCTGCGGCTCCGGCTGCGGCTCCGGCTCGCCCTCAGCAGGCGCCGCGCTGGGGCATTGTGCGCTGCCAGTGGAGCCGCTTCCACCGTTTATCTTGCTTGGATTCACCTTCAAGAGATTTCCGGACCCATCAACCAGCAGCCGCCGCAGACGGGGGAGTCTTTTACATCATTATCTCTGAGAGTAGGTTATTATGAAGAAGACTCGCCTGTTGGGACAGAGCTTTCTACCCAATCAGGTTAACGTTTTAATTAATAGGATTAAAACGGTAACAAACAATCCCAGGCGCTATCTGGCCCTGAGTCTGAATAGTTTCTTTTCCCAGGTCTGAAGACAGGCAGCAGCTAGAGCTTTATAAGAGGCGCCTGCTCCATTATTCTCCCTGCCATCTGTATACACAGCTTAACGCATATGTTTGCAAGACGTTGTGTCCTGTTAGTAACCCAACAACTGCCTTTAGCTTGACATGTGTGGCGACTTTCACTCATCAATGAGCACACTAAAAGCCCTACTTAGATCGAAGGATGTTCTTTGCCTCCTTCAGCAAATTACAACCCTGCACTGCAGAAAAGCCCACTTCAACACTTCTCCTTCCGAGTGCTGCCAGCAGACTTCTGCTAACTTAGCCGTGGAGTCAGGAGTGGCACCCTCTCCCCCCAGCCTACCCACCCCCTGCATTTACATTAACTTATAGCTCCCTCCCACCCCCACCCGTCTTCCCAAAAAGCATCGCCTGGGAAAGAAAAACATAAAATTAAAAACCCTCGGAGCAACCCCAGCCGTCGTGCCCACTCCTGCCCACCGCCAAAGTCCACCTTTCTTCCTTGGGAGGCGGGTGGTCCCCAGTCCTCCCTCTCCCCACTCCTCCTCCAACACACGGAGACCAAACTACGGGGAGGTTCCCCTCCTCCTTCCCTTATCCCTTTTCAAGTAGCAGATTGCTGCTTGCGAGTGATTATCCCCCGTGTCCCTATAAAAAACATAAAGCCCCATCAGTTACCTTGAAAACGAAGGGATCCGGGGAAGAGAGAGGGCGGGAAGAGAAAGGGCAAAACCCACCAAACTTTCTAAAATTTTTTTTTTACTGTGACTGACCAACTCTTTGCCGGTCCGTGCCCTCTCCAGCGAGCCTGGCTCGGCGGGAGCACCCCCGCTCCTCTCCCCATCGCCGGGATGCTACCGCCGGTGTCAGGGCGAGGCGGCCTCGGTCACCCGGTTACCCCGACCCCCCGCTCCCCTGCCGGGGCTTCTCCTCGGAGCCGGCAACACTCTCCTCTGCACTCTTCCAAAAGCTGAAGTGGAAACCCGAGGGTCCGTCTGAATTTTGTCCCACTACTCCTCTGATGCTTGAGGCGAGCAGCTCGCTCTCGCCTTTCTGTTAGCACTCAGAGTATTTAGTGGCAGGTTTTCATTCTTATGACATCAGTAAAAAACAATATTTCCCAACATTTCCAAATCATTCTTATGTGGCAGGATTACTGAGGGCTATGAAATTTTTTGGTTTCTCTGGTTTCATTAAAAACCTTTTAATTGTGTCTTTCGGAGTTGGCCCCAGGTGTTGGACTCTTTTCATTACATTTTGCTCTAATGTGATGAAATTCTAATTCTCTCCTTACCATATGGTTAAATTTCCCCACTGAGAATTAGTTGAAAAAGGAGAAATAATCTATTAATCTCTGTAATAGATTCACAAATGAGGTTTGCCACAGAACCCGTTTTTGAATGGTAATATCAGAACAGTTGGGTGCCTTGTTTCAGGAAAGAAAGGACCAGGCGACAACAGAAAACGTTTGAATTTTCACCTGGAAAGAATGAAAAGAAGCCAAGCTGCAGATTTCAGAGTAATTGACTGAGATTTCATCTAGCGAGGACATGACTACAATACAGACCTTCCTCACCTCTTGTCTCCGGATCAGAGGCGAACATACAAGCCGAGCCCTCCGAAGAGGGAGGGTCTCACCCCCCGCCCCCCAGCTCCATTTGGCTGCTGCGCTTGTCCCTGGTCGCCGTCCAAGCGCACAGTCACCGTGCGCCTCGCTCCCCTCCCCCTTTCCAAGGGATGGATGTCACCGTTAACCTCTATCATTATTAATCCGAAGGCATTTTAGGTTTATTGTTTTTCAATTAGCAACTTCATTTTCCCCGGGATCATAAACAAAGGGCTTTATGTTTGCAACAAGGATTTGGGGTTTTATTATTATTATTATTTAATCTGTTTAATATCCAACTTGTAAAACTCGTGTGGTCACTTAAGGATGACGGATACTGTTATTATAATTTGATGGCTAGTGGGAACATTTCATTCTCCTCATCTTATTTCTTCGAAGACAGAGGGCTCCGGCTTGATCTCTCCCGCTGATCTGTAGGTTCACTAGCACTGTGTTCTTTGTTTTTTCTGCAACTTTGGGGACTCCGTACACTGCCTCTCCGCAGGCGGCGGGGCCCGTTGTCCCGGGGTGCGGCCTCCGCGGGTGCCCCGAGAGGCGAGGGGCGCTACCGGGCCGCGCCGTCGGGGCTGGGAACGGGGGCACCGCGGAGACCTCCTCGGCAGCCTCCTTTCCCCCTCGACTGCGTTCGCTCAGATTTGCCCTCTGTGTCTGAAATCTCTCTCTCCGCCTAGGCTTTTCTTGCTCTTCCCTGTCCTGCGGTCAGTCTGCATGATCTGCCCCTAGATCTGCTCCTGTTCTTTTACCTGCTTCATCCCGTCTTTTCAACCACCTCTCTTTTCCTTTCATTTCTCTTCATTCTTTCCTTTCCCTCTCTACCGGCTCTGTCCCCTGTTCTTGAGGCATGAATGTATCGCTTCGTCTTGCCGATGTGCTCATCTGTGACTTGTCGTGCTCTGAAGATGCCAACTTTCTTACAAACTTTACCTTGTGGGAGGTGTGGGAGGGAGTTGGGAGAGCAAAGTGGAGGAGACAAAAAGAGAGCCCCTCTCGCCTTCCCTGGACCCGCCTGTTGTGATCTGCCTCTCCCCACCTCACGAAGAAGTGGCTGTTTAATAGTCTAAGAGAACTTTAGTTTGGAAGCAAGCAGAAGAATTTATAGAAGCTTTAAATGCGGCGCTTATAAAAATACCGAGGAATGGTCTTTGAGGTTTATGCACTCGTAAACTTTTGCTGATTGCTTCTGGGAAGTTGTCAGGCATTTAACACTGCGTTTATCTTACAGCGCAATGAAAACACATCTGCCCAGCGTCTCGTTACCTGGTTTAATTGTACCGCAGCCCTCTGCTACCGGCTCCTCCACACTTGGGTCATTATTTCGGGAAATGAGCAGCCCGGAGCCGAGCTGCAGAAGGGCTGCGCCGGCCGCCCCGGAGCATCCCCCGGGCTCCGCTGCAGGCGGCCGGGCAGGGGCTGTCCCGGGCGGGGCGGGGGGCAGGGCCAGGGGGTCAAGGACCCGGGAAGGTCCCAGGATACAGATGAGAGCGGACAGCACGGCCATTGCTGATTTTCTGTGGCATATTTAGCAAGATCTGCTCGAGAGTTACTTTGTTCGGCTCCCCACCTGTCAGAGAAGTAAAATCCTCTTTTCCCTCTTCCCAGGGCTGCGTTTGCAGAAAAGTTTCCGTGATGAAAGACACTTTCCAAAATGTTGCCGTCAGACTCCCAAGAGCTGAATGCGGACAGATTTTAGTCAGGTGAAGTTAGCGTCTCCCTGCCTGCTCTGAGCAGAGGTACGGCGTGTGCCTGCTGCAGCCGGACGGCCCCATAGCAAGAGGAGGGCTTCGGATATTTGCAGCTTCCCGGTCCTTCTTCCAGTGGCCCAGCCCGACGTCTCTTCTGCCTCTGACACGCCGAGCCTGGGGGAGATCAGAGCCGAGCGCCGAGCGCAGCAGGGGAAGCCCCCCATGCAGGATCTGCCTGGCTTTTCCAGCACTAAGTCAGGCTTTGGAGAGCGCTTTCGTTCGCCGCAGCTGCAGCTGTGTTGTCTCCTCTGTGAAGAAAACTTTATTTAAGTTCAAGGTGTAGAAAAAAGACATGAAAAAGAAATAAAATTACGCTTCCAACTGCATCCTCTCCTGGGGCAAACATCCCCAGAGGTGCGTGTCTGCTCAGAGGCAGCCCCGGGAGGCCGGGACTGGCCCGGGAGCTGCTCCCCGCTGCAGGCCGGGGGCTCCGGGGGGCGGGCAGGGGCAGGGGGCCCGCAGGGACGAGGAGGGGGCGATGGTCTCAGCCCCCGGAGCAGCTCCCCGGTGCCGGGGGAGCGGGCAGGGCGGGGGGACGTGGTGGGGGCACAGCCGGGCTTGGGGGACTTTAGTGTGACGAGGGGCTGCGAAACGGAGGTAAGCGCTGCCTCCGTTCCTGTCCTTAGCGGGGGGACAGAAACGGCGTCGGTGAGCTTGACCCACAGCGCAGCGGAGTTGAAGCTTCTCGGGGTGAGGAACGACACCCTGAACCCCGGCCCTGCGCCTCTGGGTGACCGCCAGAGGTGTAAAGGGAGCTCCAGGGCTCTGCAGACAGACCGAGGGCACCTGAGGATTCCCGCGGAGACCCGCCAGGTGTCGCGGGGTCCCCGTCGGGCTCCGCGGGTCCCCACCGGCCCCGGCCCCAGCCCCGGCCGCTGAGCTCCCGATCCAAAATCCACAGCACCATCTCCTGGGCCTCGGCAGAAGTGCACGGCCCTCCTCGGAGGCGGCAGAGCTGGTGGCACTGCTGGAGGGAAGGGATGAAGACATAGAGAACTGCATGAAAATGTAAAAAGAAATTGCACTGAAACGTAAAAGACCCCTTCGGTGTTTTTTTGGCATGGGGAGATAACTAATTATTCCTTTGGTGTCCCTTCTGAAGATGAAACCTGTGGGCTGTCTGTGCTTGGACAGGAGTCAGGAGGCTCTCAGGAGGTGTTTTCTCTTCAATTATATAGACAAACTAGGAAATCTGTGTACTTGAAACCGATTAGAATGGAAGAGACTGATGCTATCCTCGTTTAACAACACAGGATATATAGGCAGTGACAAACTCACTGAGTCATTACACTGAGGTTTGTGGAGAAGGACTGGAAGGTCTTACTATAGAGCAGTATGCTTTATGGGAGGACCTTTGGTTTGGTTTGGAGAAGTTGGAGATCCTTCCTTCCTTCCTTCCTTCCTTCCTTCCTTCCTTCCTGCCTTCCTGCCTCCCTGCCTCCCTGCCTCCCTGCCTTCCATTTTCTCTCCTGTCCCCAGAGAAGCTCCTTTATGCCCTCCAAGCAATTTCTCTCCTCATGAACACCGTTCCCCATTCATGTGCACTTCTGCAGCCCAATAAATGCCTGGCTGAGTCTCAGCAGGAGCAGGGGCCAGAGCTCTGGCCATGTACAGTTAATATTTACTCCCTGTCTGGCTTTCTCTTTCAGTTCTGACCCTATTTTCTTTGTACTGAAAACCTTCCTCTGAAAGGAACGTGGCACTGAGCTTATTCTTCCCACCCTTGTCTGACTAGGCTATAGATGTCTATTTTCAGTTAATATTTCATCACCAAACATTTTCTGTAGGCTTTTGCTTTCCTTCCATGCTTCTTGAACTCCATCCAGTTCACTTTTATTGTTACTGAAAGTACTTAAATCTGAAAGCAGTAGTCGAGATGCTATCTCATCAGTATTGTATACTGAGAGAGACATCTATCACTTCCCAGGTACATGACACAATATCTCTATGTTAGAAGCCCAAAAATTACATTGGATTTTTTTTTGGTCACACTGCTAGGTCCTATTTAATTTACTGAAGCCCATACATACAAATCTATATGTTAGTAGGCACGTATATTACAGCTACTGTATTCCCTTCAGTCACCACTTTGCAATTATAGGAAGAAAAAAAATCCTTATAAATTCCTTATAAATCCATGCTGTTTGCTGGTTGTGGATCCGTTCTCCCCTAAGTGCTTAAGATTTTTACCTTTTAATATTTTTTCCACTATATTACTGCAGACTGAAGTTAGGCTTACCAGATGGTAGATGACAGGTTCACTCTTTCTCTTCCCTTGCCATTTTAAAAGATCAGTAACCTTCTCCTCTTTCTTTTCAGACATCTCAGAGCTCACTAATTCTCCAGGAACACTAAAATAGTGTCAGTATTTTGGATACATTCATTAGTTAATTCCCTTTCTTCCCCATGCTGCACATCAGAAGGATATGCTCAGTTCCACATCCTTAGTTTTCTCTCCCTCAACCTTTCCTATGACATTCTCTCAACAATCCTAACTACAAGGTTGTTTTTCCTAACTGAGCTTTCTTTTTCATAAAAATTGCAATTAGTTCTTTTTAAAATTTAGAATCAATGCTCATTTTTTTCTTCTTTGTAGAATAACAAATCTCTTTTATTCCTAGCAATTCCCTTCTTCCCCTTGTAATTAAAAAATCATTTAAAATCTATACACATCTAAGTACTTTCTACATTGAAAAATAGAGGCACTATGACTTGCAGTGCTCTTATACTCTATAAATAAGGCAATTTTATATGTTTAATAAGTTATCATGGGCATAAAATAAAAATTGTGTTGAAATACAATTCAGTAAGAGTCAAAATCCATATATTTAACAGTGAAAAATAATTTTGTTTTCAAACTCTTCCTATATTTCAACTATTTCTGAACTAAAGTGTAAGCTCATTTCCCATTATATCCCTTTAGTTGCCATGATAAGTAGTAAGAAAGAACAAAGAATTTCCTTCCTAGATTACTTTGCTAAATTCATACCTTAATCTTTTGGTAGATGATGTTTTTCAAACACACTCAGATGTCTGATTGTCAGCTTTATGTCTCAGCAAGTATTCCCAGCAATTCAGGTACAGTAAAGTATCTACCTCTAGCAAGCCTCTGTGTACTATATAACTTTTATAGTCATTAAGTCATTATAAAAAGTAATTTATTGAAAAAACTTAAACCTTTTCCAACTCAACTGACTTTTGATTTAAAGCTGTGTGATCCTGGTTATGGTAATCAGGCATGGTAGGTGCTTTTTTCAGAATTAGGTTTGCTGTTTATGTCACAAAGTTTAGAAGCTCTGAGAGTAGCATCCTCTAAAACATAGCATGTTCAGAGGAACAGAGATATCAGCTCATGTTTCACTGTTACAGTGCCTGGAATTGCACATAATACAAGGTAGGAGAACTTTTCCCATTTTTAGATCACATTTTTTTTCTTCTGCATATTATTTCTCTTTGCCTTCACTGAAGTACAATACAATTCTGACTACAGACTGGCTCTGGGGAAACAGCTTGTAATAAAAAGGGGGAAATAACATTGCTTCTCTTTCTTTCTTTCTTTCTTTCTTTCTTTCTTTCTTTCTTTCTTTCTTTCTTTCTTTCTTTCTTTCTTTCTTTCTTTCTTTCTTTCTTTCTTTCTTTCTTTCTTTCTTTCTTTCTTTCTTTCTTTCTTTCTTTCTTTCTTTCTTTCTTTCTTTCTTTCTTTCTTTCTTTCTTTCTTTCTTTCTTTCTTTCTTTCTTTCTTTCTTTCTTTCTTTCTTTCTTTCTTTCTTTCTTTCTTTCTTTCTTTCTTTCTTTCTTTCTTTCTTTCTTTCTTTCTTTCTTTCTTTCTTTCTTTCTTTCTTTCTTTCTTTCTTTCTCTCTCTCTCTTTCTCTCTGTCTTTCCCTCTCTCTCTTTCTCTCTTTCTGTTTCTCTCTCTCTTTATCTCTTTCTCTTTCTCTCTTGCTGTCTTTCTTTCTGTTCCTCTCTTCCTCTCTTTTTCCTCTCTTTCTCTCTCTCCTTCATCTTTTTCTTTTCCCTCTCTTTTTCATTGGCTACCTGGCTCACCAGCTTTCTTTCTGTCTCTCTCTTTCTGTCTTTTTCTATATTATTTTTTTTCTTTCTCTTGCTTTCTTACTTTTGGTTGGTTGGTTGTTTGTTTGCTTCATATACCATATGGCCTTGCTTCATTTTAAAAGTGACAGGATCCTTTAATGACATGACCAACAGGAAAGCTCCTAGTAACAGTGCCTAGCTCTGATTAGCACTGTGACACTCACAATATATTTGAGCCAAGCCATTGCCATGGGATTTGAACTTGTTTTTCCATCCAGAGAGAAGAATGCTGCCAGCTACGGTCCCAGCACTTCACTCGCTGTGTGGGCAGAGGCCTGCTGGTGCAAGCTGAAGGAGTCTACTTCACTGCATCCTCAAGGACCAGGGAAGAAAAATCAGAGAAGCACCAGAAAGTGAGATAGGGACCCTGCTGAGCTCCCAAGAGGTCCAGCTGCTGAGCTCTGATGTCTGGGGCAGCCTTGGTGTTGCTCAGTTAGTCCTTTATTCAAACCCAGGCATAGCACACCCACTGAAGAGCTGAGCCAGATGCCAGGGTGGGGTAAAGACAGAAGCCATATGCTATCCATGGAGGAAAAAAACATATCCATGGAGGAGTTCAATTTTGTGAGG
Source organism: Prinia subflava (assembly GCF_021018805.1). Lineage (NCBI taxonomy): Eukaryota > Metazoa > Chordata > Aves > Passeriformes > Cisticolidae > Prinia > Prinia subflava. The sequence goes on from NC_086247.1 coordinate 35,715,772, forward strand.
AACTTTGTCTTTCAGAGTATTCTGCAACATAGCCTCAGTTGCTAAGAACAGTCCAGGTACCACTAAGCTTACACACCACTTCCTTTCTGAAGGTAAGGTCGAGTGACCAGAGAATGCTTGAGGGCTGACAAAAGCTTTTAGCATCCTTAGTCCTGTCTTAGGCTGTCACAGAGACTTAGTGGTCTTTCCTTTGCAGAGTAATTTGATTATTCCAGGAGAGGGCTGCTGAAGGCAAGGAATTCCACGCACCTGCAGGCTGAATCCACCAAGGTGACAGTCAGTTGTGCAAAGGCCTGTTTGCATGAACGTATTTCAAACTGACTTACTTCATACTTGTCCCATTTCTCTCACTGGTGAACCACTTGGACAACAGTTAGATTTATTTGAGTTTAAATGGGCATGAAAACAAGTGGTGAGGCTGGAGGCAAGACTAGGTGAATCTGATCTACAAAACATGTAAGGTTGCTTCTGGGAACCTGTGAGCTGACAGGGAAAGGTCAGGGAGCCTTTTCATATCCCTGACCCTGTACACACCTACACATAACATCAGACCTTGCTAGCACAGCAAAGAAGCCCACCATTACTGCAGTGGTTGGTTCCCTACTTCTTGTCTATAACCCTGAATTAAAGACCTTAGTAAAGAATGGCATGCAGTTTTTCTGAGAGGTCAGTTCACTGAGGTCAACCTTATACCAGTCTGATTGGCCATCAGACTTGGAGAGGTGTGTGCTTGAACAGCCAGAGGTTTCCTGAGGCATATTTTTTAGATTACCAAATAGGTCATGGATATTCCTTGCCTCCCTCTTTTTACTGTGGCCATAGGAAATTCTGCAGGAATTATCCAGTGTAATAGCAGAAGCTGCAGCATGGGATGAATCTGGACCCAAGTGCTCACGCATCATGGGACTTGGGCACCATTTTTGGTGATAAACTCAGAATTATGCCACCAGCATGAGACCCGGCACAGTGAGAAGCATGGACCCTACAACACATTGTTATCATATCCACGCTGTTGATTCTGATTCTCTGATAAAGTTAATTGACTGAGTCAGGGCAAATTTGCTCCACACCTGCTCTGGACAGAGCAAGCTCAACCAGCTCTAATCAATCACTCCCACCAGGAAACTGGCACAAACAGTGCTTGTTCAGCTGGTGCCAGCGGCTGAACTTGATGGCGCTGGTACAATCCCAGGGTGTAAAACTGTGGGGTGTGCAAATGACCCTGGGGGAACTGCATCAGAATCTTGCACTAAGACACTTTATTTTTTACCCTTAAAGTACATTTCCTGGGCCTTTGTAATAAACTTTGTTGGTCTCAGTGTCATTCAGTTAAAGCTCTGGCAGCATTTCCTTCACATGAAGTGTAATTTATTGCATTTGTGATCTGTCCATTATCAGATTGGTTCTAGGGTGGACCAAAGGGTGTCCATGTTCAATATCCTTATGTGGGAGCCTTCAGCAGGAGACGTGGCTGCCCTTTGCTGTGTGGGTAGGGCATGCAATCCAGGAGTCCAAGGAACTGTGCCTAGCATTTGCTGGCTTCATTCATCAAGAGGTTCACCCCAAAAGGGGTTGTTTGGAAAGGGCTATTAGACACACCACACCTGCCTCATCCCTTGTTTTATGAATATTTCTGAGCCTTTTGACCTTTTTTGCCCTGCCCTCCTGTCTGTACACAAAGTACTCCATCCAAAACCCACGCCTCTTTGCAAAGAGAATATGTCTCCAAAGGCTCTAGCACAAGCCTGGGGCAGCCTGTGGCTGTCCTGCACAGTGGTTCCCAGTGCATGGAATGAGAAGCAGTTGGACATAAGCTCCGAGGAGACCGGAGTTCTGCCAGCCCCCTGCAACATGGTCATGCCATGGATTATGGCAGCCTTGGCAAACCCAGGGTCTTGGGTAGGGCAGAAAAGTGGTTAAGAGCTGAAACTCCTCCCAAGGCAGCTGCAGAAGGTTAAACTCTGTATTTGCAGACAGTAGGTGGCAGGAGAAAGGGAGGCAGACAGCACCAAACCTTATAAATCGTCTGCTTTTGAAGCCCTTAAGTGTGTTACTAGCTTTTTGTCAGCAGAGAGAGGAGCCTGACTAGGATCCCTCCTTTGAGACAATTCAGACCACACAAAAACTGAGCAGAGGAGGCATGGGCATTGAGCTCAGAGATAATTTGACAAGAGGAAGAGCAGCAGCAGCAGCAGCAGCAATAATAGCTGCAAAAAAGTCCTAAAGCCCTAAATGGGCAACTACTTAGCAGGAGGCAAATAGACTGTAAAGTAAAATATATTGTATGGAAAAAACATTTAAACATTTGAATCCTTTCAGTTCTGTTTACAGGCTGTAGCTACAGACCCTCGTCCTACACCAATTACGGATTTGCTAAATAACTCTCTATGCAGTTTGGGATCAGTAGCTTCAAACAGGACTAGGTGGCATTCAAGGGGTTATTGTGATTTGCACTCTGTCTCATGATGACTTGCTTGTTTGCCCAGAAGTCCAATCAGAAATCAAGGAGCACATTTCAGATTTTAGACTGGAGGCTGATAAAAAAACCTGAGCATGGGAAGAAATAATGCTATCAGCCCTCCTGTCCTCACCCCAGCTTTCATGGCACAGTGGTGTTGTGCTTCTCTCTGAACTGGGCTCTGAAGACTCTCATGCTGCAGTTCAGCTGTCCCAGTAATTTTAATTCCTCGAACATCTGGTCTCCTTCTGCTACAGGAAAGATGGTGGGCCAGATGGGAAATCCTAGTGGCTGCAGACAGCCTGGGGGGCACCTATTACATTGCTCTCAAAGATGATTTGAAAATTATAGATCACAGCACCTAAAAAGCTTTCACATAAAAGGCCTAATATTACTATAAATAAAGTGCTTTTTTTTTTTTTTTCAATTGTTTTCTAAGGGAAAGATAGCAATACATGTAAGATGCAAGAGATATGTTCACTAGACATTCAGCAGGCCAACCATGCTTCTAGGAAAAGGAAAATAAAAGGCAGATAGTGAGGCTGGGCTGTTCACACAGTGTAGTTTTTAGTACATCCTTCTTCTGTTTGTCAACCATTCCAATTTGGCCACTTCCATACCAGTTTGGGAAGAGACAGGCTTGAGGTGTGAGCTCATGTGAACTTCATGAAGTTCATCAAGGCCTACTGCAAGTGTTTGCAGCTGGGTCAGGACACTCTGGAATATCAGTGCAGACTGGGGAATGAAGAGATTGAGAACCACCCTGTGGAGAAGGACTAAGGAATCCTGATGGACAGGACTTGAAAAAAGCACCTGCAGCCCAGGAAGTCAGCTATAGACTGGGCTGCATCACAAAAAGTGTGTCCAGCAGGTTGAAAGTTAGAAGAGGTAGATTTAGATTGGACATAAGGAAAAACTTTTGTGAGGAGTGTGATGAGACATTGGGACAGAGCTTTTGTGGATGCCTCTGGAAATGTTTAAGGCCAGATTCAATAAGCTTTTGAGCAAGCTGATCTAGTGAAAAGTGTCCCTGTCCGAGGCATAGATGGCTGAATTAATTGATCTTTAGAGGTTCTTCTGACCCAAACTAATCTGTGGTTCTAAGAGTCCAAAAGTAGTTCCTGCCACTTCATGCCCAAAGGGTAATATGGCCTGCAAACAGTTTTGGCTCCCTTCATGCTGGATAGTCATCTCAGACCATCCTGGAAGGTTTTGTGTTTCCAGATGCCAAACCTGTCAGCATGCTCTGGATTTTTGTTAGTGTAATGGTGCACATGCTGTGTGTGATGCCTACACTGCACATCTCATACTATTTTAGGTATTGTAAACCAGCAAAAGAAACACAAACCAGCAACTACATCTCAGGCCTACCAGGGGCTGGAGGAGACAGAGGCCAGGGGCTCAGGGCTCTGGGGGAAGCCATTCTGTTGAAGGTGTGTTTGGCCTTAGCAGTGTGGGTATCCATCAGTCTGTGCCACTTTGTCTTGGGGATTAGGGACTCCTGCTCCCTTTATTTACGCAGGAGTGCAGATATAGCCTAAAAGCTTGAGCCTTCATCACTGGAATAATCTCAGCTGAGGAGTGAAGGTTGTACAACTTCCTCAAGATGTGAAATGATGAAGGAAACTTTGTTCTACTGGACTGGACAAACCAGACAGTACAGAGGGTCATCAAATTTAGGGACAAACAGAGACTCAGTGTAATTGGTTTCAGTCCTTGGATATTTTTAATCTTTCCAATCAATGATAATCGGAGACTGACCATGCATCACTTACTGCCATCACTAAGAAGGATCTGGCAGCTTCTACTCTGGGATTATAGAAATTGTTCTTTCAACTCCAAATCAGTGATGCTGCAGTTTGAGTACAAACCTGACTGAGGTTCAGTAGTTAATAGAAATGCAGTGTAACAAAGTCTAGTGCTAGATCATGTTTATGTTATGCTGTCAGAAAACCAGAAATCATTTCAATTTCAAATGGAAGGTGGACAACAGCTGCCAGAACTGCTGCTGGAATGAAACCCTGGAAGAAAAAAAGATAGGGTATTAGCATAGGGTAGTCAGAACAGCTTATTTACAAAAATTATTGTCAGTTGAAGGAAGGAACCAGAACAGGAAGGATTTTATTTCACAATATTCACAACATTTAATTCACAATTTCACAGGATTTTATTTCAGCCTGTATTGTGATTCTTAAGCAGTTACAAAAAAAGTTTATCAAAAATAGAACAAAAAACCCCAGAAGAAATAATCTTGGAACTGAGAAATCCAGGAGAAAGATGAGAGGGATGTTTTAATGGCTGCCAAGAAATGGTGAGTGTTCAAACAGTTAAGGAATTTCTACAATACATACATAATTAAAGCAAAAGGACATAAAGACTATCCCCATAGGTGACACAGCTGGTGCTGAGATTTATCCCTTTATATCAAACTTGACATAGACTATTCGCTGAAGTGTTTGAGAAACCTTCCTGTTCTCGCATCTCTGAGACAGCCTTGCTATGACTAAGCAGGAGATTTTGGTATTTCAGGTGATTTTTGCTGGTTTGTCTGGAGCAGCAGCCACATTCTAGACTCTCAGCCTCAGCTATGTGGACATGGCCTTATCAGTTTGCAATAAAGTGCAGGTTTAGGTGAGCACTCCTCTTCTTCAGTCCATTTGTTATAAACTATCACTCAAGTAATAAATACCCATTGATAAAACAGGGCTACAGAGTAATTTTATTACTGTGTTTCCTATTTCTATTACAGAATAGTGGCAATGAAACAGGGTTAATGCAACTGTAGATTTTGCTTGCAAGAACACAAAAAAATCTGCTATAAACCAAGAGAGATTGATACTTAAAAAAATAAAAGAGGGAGGTAAAGCAAAACCAGAATGCCCTAGGAGCTGCCACCACTTGATAAAAACAGCCTGTGTATATGTGAGGATATTGGTTGTGTCATGAGAGGTAGCCTGGTGGTCATAGGAGGTTGTAAATCCAGATGGACACATGCTCTGCCAAGAGGAGAGCAGACAAGAGGCATTAAGTCAATTGTTTTGCACAAGACATTTTCAGGCAACGACCAGCAGGTAGAGTTGACCGAGTCCCAAAATACAGCACAGTCAGGAAAAGGCTGTGTCAGGGTAGACTCAGAGCTTGAAATGACAAATATGCAACTCTAATTCAGCATCGATTCTGTTAATTAACTTAATAGTTCATTTGCAAGTATTTGAAGGTCTTTGCTACGTTAACCATAGGAAAATGATGAAGATGGTGATGTTGTGTGCTGCCTAGGGGAAGGTGTGGGTAAGTGTGTTGTAGATGGTGCTGGCACATGCCTTTTGGAAACAACTGCTGGGTTGTGCTCCCGTAGCGCCGTACCGATCCGCTCGCGCACAGGCAGTGCGTGGAGCAGACCTCTGTTGGGCTCCTTGGCTCTTAATGAGTCTAAACAACAGCTGTTCTCTCTTTCTTTGGGCCAAAGTCAAATGCTGAAGCATAAAACATGTGGGTTACAGTGCCATGGAGGGAGCGTGCAATTCATCCTCCTGTAGCTGTGGCAGGCATGTGCACTTGTGTGAGCAGCATTTACATGCATACGACAGTCTTGGGGAGGGCAGGAGAGTCACAAACTACAGATTACAGTTAAAAAGCCCAAAGGAACCACTGCAAGTATTTAATTTGACCTCCTGTGCAATGCATAAGACTACAGTGAATTAATTTGTTTAAACTAGAGAATGTCTGTGGAAAAGAAAATCCTAATGTTTTAATTTCTCTGTTAATGCAAGCTAACCTTAGAGAAATTGCTCCAGTGATATCTGTTCTCACTTTTCAAAACATATCACTTTCCCCTAGTTTGAATTTGGTTAGTTTCAGCTCCTTGGCATTGCACTATTGCACCTCTCTTAGCCAGACTGAAGACCATTCTTAGTAATGGTAACTGAGTTGTCAACTTCCCACTTGTTAAAGTCAAACCCTTCAGTTTATCATAGTCAAACACACCTCAGGGAGACCTCTGGTTAGCTGCTGAACTCTTTCTGTGTTGTTAGCTGCCTTCTTGAGGAGGAGCAGCAGAACTGGACACTGTGCTCCAACTGCACTCCTCCAGGGGATCAGTAGCTGACTGGCTGTTTGAATGCTGAGCCTGAATACCACGCTGTTCTCCCCTGCTTGATATTCCTTCTTTGTGTATCCAAAGATTACAGTAGACCCCAAACTGCACTTGGAACAGTGTTTACCTCTCTGGCCATTTTTCCCTTAATAAAACCATCCCTCTTTCTTTGTCAAGCTGACTGAGTTACAATCAACCCAGTAGTTTTATTTAAGATGATGTGGGCAGGATATTACTGTGGTTTTAGTAATCTTGAACTTTTCCAATACTTTACAGATTGTAGAATAGAGTAAGCTTCTTTGTCAACTCTTCTGCAATTCTTGCACACAAAATGTCTTGCAATGTAACCCTCATCCACATTGTGTCAGGGAATTCATATTACTTTAAATGCACCTGCTGTATCTACAAGGATTTGCATGTGCACTTCAAATATGGTATAAGTTACATTTAAATATGCATTGCAGACCAGAGAACTGGTGTTCAGCTGCTCACAGAGTTTAAAAACAGGAAACACTATTATCATAATTTAATCTATGTTGGTCTATGAAGATTCTAGAACAGGTTCAGTTCAAGAAGCAAAGAGAAGCAGCCTGACATTTATTTCTGAAGCTGTACACTTTGGTCTGACTTTTGTATGACTTAGACTGCAGGTTTCCTTTTCTGTACTTGTTAGAAATAACATATAATTCCCATGTGATCTGAAAAAGTTTTCTCAAGCTTACCTTTTCACCTAGTTCAGAGGTTTCAGCTGCTGAGAAGGTAGCAGAGTAACTGAAAAAATGCAATAAAGTCTAATTATCCTTACCATTAACATTTTACATAAGTTCTAAATGAACTGTGTACAGTTGCTAGCTATTGAAACTTGCAAATCAGACAATGGTTAAGGTTGGGAGAAACCTCTGGAAGTCATCAGGTTCAAATCCCTTGCCCAAGCAGGGTCTGTTATAGGTGGAGGTTTGCAAGGATCATTTCCAGTTGCCTTTTGAGTAGCCTCACAGATGGAGACTCCACAACCCTTTTGGGAAAATTATTTCAACCTTTGACCAGCCTCACAGTAAAAAAATATGTGAGCTTTCTTTATGTTTAGATGGAATTTCATGTTTTCAGTTTATAACCATTGTCTCTTGCCGTGTCTGTGGCTATTGCTGAAATGAGTCAGGTTCCCTCTTCTTTGTTTTTTTTTTATTTTCCATCAGATATTTACAAATGTTGATAAGATGCCTCTTGAGCCTTCTCTTCTCCAGACTGATAGTCCTAGCTCTTCCAGCCTCACACAAGAGGTGCTCTAGACCCTTGATCATTTTTGTTTGCCCTGCACTGGATTCACTACAATAAGTTCATCTCTCTCTTACATTGGGCAGCTTAGATCTGGACAGATTGCTTAACATGTCTCACCAGTGTTCAGTGGAAGAGAAAGATCAAGTTACTCAACCTACTGCCAGTATTTTTCCTAATGTACTCCAGGATAGTGTTGGGGTTTTTTTTGTTGTTGTTGTTTTTTTTTTGGTTTTTTTGGTTTTTTTGGTTTTTTTTTTTTGTTTTTTTTTTTTTTTTTTGCTTCACTGGTGATTCATACTCAGTTTGCTGTCCAAGGACCCCAAGATCCTTCTTCAGAGAGTTGCTTTCCTACAGTTGTCCCCAGCATGTGCTGGTCCCTGGGGTTATACCTATATCTAGGTACAAGAATTTGGTTTTCCAGCCTGTCAAGGTCACTCTGAATGGTAAAACTCTGATGTATGAGACACACCTCAGTTTTTTGTCGTCTGTGAACCTGACGAGTGCACTCTCTTGCAGTGTTCAGGTCAGTAGTGGGGCTAAACAGTATTGGCACCAGTGTGGTGAACCCTGTGGTACACCACTAATAATTTGACCACAAATGAAATTTATGCTGCTGACCATAACTCTCTGGCACCAGTTATTTACTCAATTTCCAATTCATCTCACTTTCCACCTTCCTAACTTTTAGTTTATCAGTTGTTCTATGACGATGACAATGAGACAGTGTCAAAAGCTTTACTAAAATCAAGATAAACAACAGCAACTTATCTTCCCTCATCCATCAACCAGTTGTCTCATTATGGACTTCCCCTTCATAACTCTATGCTTATGACTTCTAATTACTCTTCTCTTTGAAAAGAGTTTCCAGGCAGAATTTCATCCTCTTCTCTGTGATTGAGGTGAGGTTGACCAGCCTGTAGTTCTCCAGCTCTTCGTTCTTGCCCTTCTTGATGATAAGAGTGACTGTTTCTTCCATTCTTCAGGAACTTCACCTACATGACAAGAGCTTGCAAAGATAAGCAAGAGTGACCTTGAGTCATGAAAGAGTGATGAAATCAGCTAGTTCTTGCAGGACTCATTGAGCATGTCTAATTTGTTTAAATGTTCTCTAACCTGTTTCTCCTCCACCAAGAGTAAGTCTTCCTTTTTCTGTTTTTTCTTTGTTGTTGAGCAGGCCTGGAGTTCCTGAAGACTTTGTTCCTTTGGGGAAGCTGAAACGGCCCCTTTTGTGTACCCACTGACATGAGATCACAGGCTTCATTCAGCATTCAGATATAGACTCACATTTTCCTTGTTCAACCTTTTTTACTCTAACACAGTGGCAGGCCATCTTCTGGTTGCCTTGACAGCCCTCAGGAAGGCCAAATTTAGGGGAGCTTTTACTTTCCTAACATCATCTCTACAAGTCCAGGCAACATTTATACATTTCTCCTTTGTAGTCTCTATCCTAAATTCCACCTCTCATATACTCCCTTTATGATTTGGAGCCCTGTCAAATGTTCCCTGTTTAGCTAAACCTGTATCCTAATACATCTACCTTATTTTTTTCCCCCGGAGTATTGGTGTAAAGCATTGTTCTCAGAGGATGCTGTCCTTAAAGACCTGCTACCTTTCTGAAGTACTTTAGTCTTCAGAGCTGCCTCCCATGGGATCCTACCTGTAAGATACCTGAATAAATTGAAGTCTGCTCTTCTGAAAAGAAGACTTTATTCTGCTAGTCATCTTCCCCAATGAGTGTGAATTCCTATGGAGATTTACCAAATTTATGTTCGCTTAGAATGGTTTACGGAAGTGAAAGACCAAGACTCAGTAGTTGCTTAAGGAAGTAATTTTGGTTTTGGGTTTCAAACATATATTTGTGTTTATGCCAAAGTAGAAATTCTTTAAAGTCAACTTAAGACAGATAATAATATGCCCTTTGCAAAGGATGTACATAAAAAGATCCATTTTATCATCTATGGTGTTTTAGACAAAAAAAGGGATTCTTCATCCTTCTCACTGAGGTCATTGTGTGGAACGTGGTTTCTTGCAGTGAATGTTGAGCACCTCTTGGCCGGTGGCAATGATTTCGATAAGCAGTGTGGATGGGTCACCTTATTATGGACAGAGAAAAGTTTGGGCATATCGATACAAACTGTACTATTACATTTGCTTTCAGGGTCATCAAATGACCATGATTTATTTACTGTCACAGATACCTCACATCTGACACTAGTAACATTTATTTTTGCAAAGGTCTTTGTTATTACTATTACTATTACTATTACTATTACTATTACTATTACTATTACTATTACTATTACTATTACTATTACTATTACTATTACTATTATTTTCTGTATAAGTCTTTAAATGAGGTTTTCCAATGTCTTTTAGGTTGAATAGAGGCCTTACCACATATTTTCTTGTGTCCTACAGTGGTGATCATGGTATGGACTCCTCATAGGGCTAAATTCCATTCATAATTGTAGAGAATGGAACTGGAAAAGGAGAAGGTTTGCAGGTGGGGGTTTTTGTTTTGGGGTTTTTGTTTGTTTTGTTTGTTTTGTTTGTTTTGTTTGTTTTGTTTGTTTTGTTTGTTTTGTTTGTTTTGTTTTGTTTTGTTGTTGCTGTTGGGTGGGGGTTTTTTTGTTTGTTGGTTGGTTTGGTTTTTGTTTTGTTTTTTTAATTTAAGTGAATTGCAAAAGCTCTTCTTAGGTCATTCTAAGCCAGCTTGTAAAATAGTGGGGTGCAGTTTAAAGTGGTGTTACTTTGCATCAAATAAACATGAAGTAAAATTTGCAGTAAGCGGAGATATTGTGTTTGGCTTATTTATTAGAGCAGTGCCAGGACATTTGTGCTGCAAAGGCCTGTGCTATATATGTGGTATGAATAAACAACATTTCTCTCTTAAAAATCTAGCAATCTCTCTCTTTTTAAAAGCACTAAAATTATTTAAGATATAAATTATTTGTATTAAAATATTAGAAGCTGAAAAAAATCCAAGAAATATATATTGACTAAATAGGGGCCCTTCCTCTGTCTCAGAGAGCCATGAATTTTATAAGCATACATAAACAATTACAAAGTGCACTGTGCTTTAGAGAAATGCACCAAAAGAGTAAAAGGTTCTATTAAATGGGCAAAAAATCAGTGAAATGAAAGATGAATTAAATCTTACCCTGACCTTATTGTTTTGAAAACTCCAGGTTTCTGGAATTTGCAGGTTTAATTTTTGTATCTTTTATTTCCTTTTTTGGAAATGAACAGTTGACAGTCTGCTTTATATGCAGCATGCATAGCACATAAATAGCATTCAAATTAAATTCTACACCAGCTGTACATACCCCATACATGTGGTTCGCGAATGTTGCTGACTGCAAATGGTGCATATTTTGATTTTCAGTTGATATCTAAAACTGTGAATTATCTTCTGAATATGTAGTGTTTTGCTTTCAATCCCTAGATTACATTTATATCAAGCAAAATAAATACAACTGTCTGATAATCACAACCTGGTTTTCTTCAACTAAGGTAAAGATTAGTTCCTGGCAGAGTGACCCCAAGTCTTGTCTTCTTCAAGGTAAGAGTCCCATTTCAGGTGTGAAAGGGAAGTTTGAAATGAAAAGTAGCCACAGAGGAGAAAACCCAGCATGCTCCTACGTGCTGCAGCCTGTTAACCTGAAGCCTCTTGAATAAGGGACTGCTTTTACTGCAGTCAAGTCCCAGTGTGCCTTTAATGTAGTGAGGTTTGGTACTCAGCTATTAGCTCTTTCAGGCATGTTCACACTGCTTGACATTTATATAACACTGACTCCCAGAAACCTGTTCCAGCATCCACTGGGCCCAGTATAAAACCTGTGAGGATTTTTTTGGATGTGGCCTGTGTCTGGTTCTTCCAATATCCTGGTCAGGAATATGGCAGGGAGCCATCAGAGGGAGGAGAAGTAGCCAGATGGCACCAGTACACTGTTGCTTTGGCATTTTTTTCTGGCCAGCTGACTGGCGCGATCTCTAAGGAGGATTTTTGTTTGTTTGTTCATTTGTTTTGTATCTTTTCTTTCAGGTAGCCTGTGGACCTGAGTTAAACTCACCGGCAGCTTGATCACCTTACAGATTTTCCCCCTCTTCTCTTTTTATTTGTTGTATGCAGTGTTGGGGGAAATTTACTTTGGTATACTAAAATCTTGCCCTGATTTCATATTCATCTTTCATACAAAAGCCTTGTTGGCTCTAAGGAGTGCCATATGCTTGAAAGACATGCAACACTGATATTTTTTTTCTATCAGCATGTCTATGAACATTGTAAAAATTCAAGACAAACCTCAAAGGGGGATAAGACATATATAGATATTTATGTCCACACACCTCAGAGGGAGATAAGACTTATATGGATATTTATCCCCACAGCAAAGCCTTTATTTTAAATTCTGAGTCTGAAAATAATCTCTTTCACTGGCTGTATCTCAGATGTTGGCATCTTCCTTAACAAGCTGAGGGGGTTGAGGGGAATCTGTGGGTGCTACCTCCTGAGAGTGGATGTATAAGTAAGATTTGTCTCCTCATCTTCTGCTCTGGCCAGACATGGTCTGTATAACTGTGTTAACATTGCTCTGTGCTCCAGTCAGTAAGGCCTGGTGACAGGCTGTGCATATTACCGGTTTGTGTCTAAACAGCTTCGAGACTGGAGCTGGCTTGGATCCAGCCTTTTGAGAGCACCGACCACGCCGCCTGCGTGTCTCTGCACCTGTCCACGTGGATGCATTATAAATGGTATACCACGCAATACAGCTCGCTGTTTGTAAATGACATATTGTGACACCTCCTCCTTGAAACACATTTTTCCTCCACCTAAGCCTTTCAGCAATAATCCAACACAGAAACAACATGGCTAAGAGAATAAGTGCGTCTCTGGGAGTTACCACTTCTCCTTTGTGTTTGAACCCTGTGATCTGCCTAATTGAGAGATTGATCTTGATTAGTTGTGAGCACCCACGGTTCCTTCTGATGGGAGCATATGGTATTGTACTGTATGTGCTTTGAGCCAGGAAACAGATCTCTCACTACCCCCTTTACACATGGGGCTGACATTACTATGAAGATAGGCAGCAGTAGTATAATGCCTTCCAGCAACTGTGAAAAGTGTCTGTGTGATTGAGATGCTTTTCTGCTTACTGATAATTTAGTTCTAATAGTACCTTAAAAAGTGGTTTGTCAGCCTCCTCAAAACAAACACTCTTGGGTCATCTGTCTGCTTGCACCCTTACAGGTGATGATGTTCCTTCTGGTTTAGTATATCAATGGTGAATGAGTGACTTCAATATAAAATGTAACTGTCAAAACATTCAATTAAAGCTGCTTTAGGCAAATATGTTTTCAACACTTTAGCTACTGGTTCTTAAATACTCTGTTCAGACTTAGGTGGTTGATACTACACCCATTTCAGTGACTGATTTTGGTAGGAGACAGCAGCAGCAGCTTGGTTGTTCTATGGGATGGAGAAGATAGGAAGCAGCTGCATTCGTGGTCTGCAGATGTTCAAGACAACACCAGTCAGGAAACTGCTAACTACCTTTAATTGATCAGCTCACCAAAGTGGGGAAGTGAGCGTTCACATCTGTGGCCCATTCTTATAACATGTTTCCTCCTCACTAATCCTTGCTACTGTCTGGAAGCTTTCCAGACTGCTGCTAGTGAACAGAAGACAATTATTTCATAAAAAAGCAGGCATTTCCAGCTCTTGAATGGCTTTAAACAAATAAGCAGAGATGTCTTCTGTTATAATAACTAGTTAAAACAAATCAACTGTACTTAGAAAGGATTTTAATTGGATTTTAGGGTTTGCTACTTCTGCCACTTAAGCCTTGGTGCTTCTCTTGCTGTGCTGAAAGTCAAGTGGGGTTAAAAGTCTTGGAAAAACTGTAATGAAGTTATGTAACAGACCACTATAGGTCACATGCAAGAAAAAGCAAAACAATTCATGTTTAGTCTGCAGGACCAAATGTAAGCGATCTTTCTCTGTCTCTTTATTGAACAATGAAGCTGTGACTGTTTTCCTAAAACCATGCAGTTCTATGCCCACCAATGCCCACAGGTAGCAGAGAGAAGAGCACTGACTTGGGAAAGTAAGCTTGGTTTCAGATGCTACTCCCTCCGTGGGGCTTCTGTGGGTCCCATTCAGATTCAAATCTTCTGTGTCTCTCTTTAGCCGCAGGGCTTCCTAATCCTTAGCTCTACCAGGGCTGCCCTTGCCTTGGAATTGCTAACGTCCCCCGGGCATGGCTGGCGGGGATTAGGACCATCCCAGCGCTCAGCTGGAAATTGGCTAATCCCCAAACATGTTAGCCCATGGCTCAGGCTGAGTAGGGTTCAAATCCCAGACTAATCCCATATTCGGCACCTCTAAGCATTCTTTAAGCCCTCTCATAGTTTGGGAGAGATGCTATAAAACCTGTCTAACTTTGGAGTGATAATGTGGTTGCTCCTAACCTTGATACTGACGGTTTCCATGATAGAAGTGGTGGCAGTCATTTTAGAAAGATAAAGTAAGAAAGAAAGTAAATAAGAAAGATAAAGTAAAGAAAGATTTAGAAATCAGAGTCTATTTTGTGAATCTGGGAGGTGAAATGTTCAATAGTAATAATAGGTAACAGATTGTAGAATTTCTTGTAATTGGATGTTGCTGAAACTAGGATGGATATCTATAGAAGTAATAATATCTTGACATATAAATAGTAAAACCTACAAAATTTCTTGTGAAGGGGATTCTTTTTCTTGGAGACTTTGTCACTTGGTGAAATTAAACTTTGTTTCCTCATATTGCATTGACATCTGGAAACAAAGTTTTATCGATATCTGAAATTTGGCAGCTTTGCAAGACCTCTGACCAATGTAACTGTGTAAAAGCACACTGACTGGAATTGGCATGGAAAAAGTTTACTGTTGTGTTATTCCAATATGTTAATTTCCTTCATCTGGACATCAATATAATGAATCAAGATAGTGTGAAAAAAGGTTACCTAAGTAGAAAAACAAAATGGTGTAATCTATGATGCAAAGTAAAAACGTTATCTCAAGTATGAATGTTTTTCAGTTTGAAGCAGAAGTTTCTATATAACTTGGGATTACCAGAAGAAGAAAAAATACTGTATTCCTTGTTTTCTATCAGAAGCATAGAAGGTATGAAACTAGAACTTGAACAAGAAAAGGGAGAAAAACCACCTTTTTTTCTTCAAAAACATGTAACTGCTAAACATGAAATACTGGTCCAAAGTGTAACCCATCTGAGAGGGGCTAATGAGAAGATGCTGGAACTATCTGTCGCAGCCTGAGGATAAGGATTCTGCTGGGGCTCCAGATTAGGTATGGAGAGGTCTCTGAGGGGTAGAGCTGACTTGCCACTGCACATGCAGCTGATGCAGACTGTGGGAGCTCATGCCGATTTGACATGTAAAGGCAAACAGAAGGATGTGGAAAAAAACCCACATCTTTTGGCAAGAGCTTGACTAAGCCATGCCTTTGCTACTGCTGAAAAATAGTTCAGGACAGGCTTCTGGCAGTGAGGCCACACTACATGATACATTCACTTCCACATGCCTGAATTCTTGTCCCCCTTGAAACAGGGGGTGTCTATATCCAGCCCACCACCTGGGCACGCATCCTGGCAAGTGCTGTGCTCTGAGCCATACCCAGCAGCACAGACTGCTGCTGCTGGGCACAGACCAAAACTGCACCAAGGAACAGGCTGACACAGTGACTGATATGGGCTCAAGCCTTTGCTTTATTTGTGCAGCACAGTGCCTGCCTGAAAGAGCATGAGGGAGCTCTTAAGCATGTGTCCCTTAAGCAGGTTCTCCTCAAGTGTTAATGTTTTGCCTATCGACCTCATCCTTTGTGTTTTCTTTATGTGTCTCCTCAACTTTTGGTTGGTCTTTAAACCAAATTAAATTATCCTGGGCATATTTTGAGGGACAATTGTAATCCACAGTGTGGAAGTGGGGCATTGGACAATGCATACCACAGCTACTGCTCCATGCATTGGTTCAGTCTCCAAGGATTCATTGAGCTTTCTGCCTGGGAGCCTCCACTTTTTCAGTTCAAGGTCTAAGGCTGCTTCTTTCTCTCTATATAAACAGGTTTTATATGTGATTGATTGACTGGCTGGCTGTTTGACTGACCAACTGTGCCTGTTCACAGCAAGAGGAGATTTTGGTATCCAGGGTGCTGCTTGATCCTGTCACTTATGCCACTTTGCTGAAAGTATGGGATAAATGTTGTAGAATTTGCCCAGCTGATCAACTAGCAATGTTGTGTTCTGAGAAACATCTTAGATATTCTGAATGTTCTGCATATTTCTGTATTCTGAATGATCCTGGGTTAGGGTAATTATCCATTCTTTTGTTAATACTGATGAGTACTGTAAGTATTTCTCATGCATATGCTAAGTGATGTTCATGACAAAATGTCTTTAAATGTCTTTTTCTTGAATTCAGTGTGTATAAAATGTGCCTAAATGTACTTCCATGGTAAATTGCACACATTGAGGACTACATTTTTGCAGCATTTGACATCCTTGTGGTGTGGAGTTTTTTTCTCCATCTGAAAGCAGAGGGCTTCACATGTGTGATCTCTTTTCTGAACAGTTGCTTCTTATGATTTCTTGGTTTTACTTTGGACATATCTAGTTTGATTGCCCACTGTCTGCAACTGCATAATTCAACGGGATATTCTGGTCTTAGAGCTCTGAGTTGGAGGATTGATCTATAAATCTGGTCAAGAAATCTCCAGAAGGTCAGTGTGGAATAAATAGCAACAGTGAAATGTTCTCCCTTTGTTTCATTATTAGTAGATGGCCTGATTCTGCACTTTCAGTGAGACAAATTCAGCATTGACATAATTCAGAAGCAGTTCAGTTTTTATGGACTGATGATAAAGTTGGACTGGTACCAATGTCATGCTGGCATAACGGGTTTAAAGATGGACACGAGAGGCATAAGCCAAGAGTTACATACTAGTTTTTGATTTCCCCGTAATGTGATCCCACTCTGACCTTGTTCTGAGTCAACTATAATGCACCTAACAAAATTAGTCAGAGACTATATATTATCTCACGTCTCTGGCTTGGTAGATGGGGCTCAGTGTTGTGTCACCGATAGTCACAAGGTTTGGCACCACCTTGGAGAGTAGAGGGCAAAAAATGTCCTTCTTTTTTGTGTCTTCATGGCACCACCCCGTGGCATTGGGCTACTTTGGCAGAGTGGTTCTGTGCTGTCACTAAAACTAGTCAGGAAGGTTAAAAAGAAGGAAGAGTGGGCAAAAGCATTTAATATGTGATAAAGTAAGTGATTTTATAACTGATTTTACTACTTAAAGTTCAAACATTATTTTCACTAGCCTTTGTCGGGTGTAAATGAAGATGAAAGAAGTTGGACAGGAGGAGACTCAAGTACTGCAGGATGCTTCAGGAATCACATCTTTAAGGGTTATTAAACACAATTTGTTTTTGTCAGATTTCAATTTGTCTGTGTTTTAGCAAATCCTAGAAACTTGAGGTCTGACATTTTGTATATCCCTATTAATTATTCATTCCTGAGAATCTGTATTTTTTTGACCTTAAGAGTTACTGCCTGTTTACATTGAAGAAGACCCAGTAAGACTTGTCATATATTATCCTTCACAAAAAAAAAAAAAAAAATCAGAGTCTTTCTCCCAGGGTAAATGAGGAAATAAAACAACCTGGGCTGGGTCAATGGTTTTAGTACTTGTGGGAAACTCTTAACATGCTGCAGAAGCAGCATCTAAGGAATCTGCTGAGATAGCTGGATCTGCAGTTCTAGGTTAAACTTAGGGATACAGGACCACACTTCATCAATGCTATGTGAGATGAGCTGACCCTTGTGCAGGGTGCCACCAGAGGACTCATGCATCACTTATGTCTGACAAAGTGTCCTAAGTGGACCTTGGGTGTTTTGTCAGGGTAATATGGATATTCTTCACAGGAGTTAGGTTTTAACCACTATGGGTAAGGTTTATACAATCTTTGTCTCAATAAAAATGAAGTGTAGACAGAGAAACTGACACTGAAATCAAAAGGATATTGAGCGTGTTGCACAAACCCCACTGACTTCAGCAGTTTGAGAGTGTATCTGGCTGCAGATTTCCAGTGCAAACAAACTTTTGCTTTAAGATCTCACCTTCATGAAGGATTTAATGGGGAAAATTTGCTTTCAGTGATGTCAGTAGTTTTTGCACAGGCTGTGTGGAAGTCTGGACTTCCCAGGAACTGAATATTTGTAGCAGCCTTACAGATCAGATCACCGTGGAACTGACAAGCACAGGGTGTTCAGGTTTTGCAGCATTAGTGCAGCCCAATCAGCTCACCTTTCTAAAGCTGGTGAGGGAGCAAGAATAACATTTAAAGGCCCTGGGATAAATATGTTTGGACAGGATCCATGTCTTGTCTCTGCACCAGGATTCTGGGACACGATTTTCACATAAGACAGAGATTCTGGTGTTTCTCTCACTGGACTGAGGACAAATCATGGTCTCCACAGCTCCAGCCTTCCTGCGATGCAATGGTGAAGAAGACCTGCAAGTATATTAGTTCCTAATATTCTGTGGTTTGGGGTGACTTTGATTTGGACACTGAAGGACTCACTGGAATGTTAGGCTTTCCTAGAAATAGCTAAAAGTTGGGCTGATGAAAGAGTGCTACCCCTTTATCTCAATGAAAAACACCTCATTGAAATACGCATTTTTTTCTGATATTAATTATTTTTATAGTTTTCCCTAATAGTGTTTACAGTTTTCATTTCAGATTAAGCAAAACCCCCTCAATTCAAACATAAAGATTTTTCTGATAGAAAACCTTGTGATGGTATTTGGGACTAGCTCTGGGGTTCACCAGCACTTGTCTCTCTCTCCTTGAATGGCCAATGAGCCATTAAAACTCAGCACTGTACTGCAACTATGAATGATTCTAACTTCACAAAGGAGAATTGAAGACAAGGGCTGATCAGGGAGCTCAGGAGGTGTCAAATCCCTTCCATGAGGCCTAATCACAAATTTCCTCTTCTGTAACTGTGACTCCTTTATGACAACAATTTTAGTGTTAACTAATACAAAACTCATAAAGATGAAAAACATATATTTTTTTCTTAGGAACAAAGACCTCAGTTGCTGATATTCCATGCTTGCTGACGAATGAATATCTGTCATAGCTAGCTTCTTGGGTTGCTACTGTTGTCAGATTGTGCTATTTCTTTGGATTTGTTTCTATTTTTTAATTTGTATGTGTTTGGAGAGACACTATGAACTTCCCAAAGTGAGTGGAGAACAGTACTGCTGCAGAGATCGTAATACAGGAAAAGTTTTGAAACAGGACCTGGACTAAAAGAAATGAGAGGTAGAAAATAGATTTTATTATCTTGTTAACTATTAGCAGAGATTCTTGCACACCTCTAAATTAAATGTGAATGTCCTGACTTCTCCTAGGCCTTTGACACAGTCCCATACAAGATATTCATCACTGAATTCCTTGCTTTTTTCCCCCGTGACTTCTCTTCAGCCAAACTGCAGATATTAAAATGTTCATCCTTGGCTGTCACCCCAAGTTTTTCTCTGTTAGTTCCTGACAAATTTCTCTTCCTAATATAAGTCACTCTTTGCCCTTCTAATACATTCTGATTAACTCCTAGTTCCTTCTGTCAGCCTTTGGGTTTCCTCAAGGGTCACCATCCCACAAAGTCTCAGGAAAACACTGGATATATTTGTCCCTCTTGTGGCTGCCATATGTCAGAAAGGTGTATATTTTTGTAAAGTTTAAAAGAAGAAAATAACCTTCATGCTGAGACTTGGCTGCTGCCTAGACTGATGGTAAATATGTGATAATATACTGCCTAAGGCATTGCCAAGCAGCAACTGGCTGACTTTGTTTAGCCAGTGGCAAAAAAACCCAAAACAAACCCAAAAAACTTGTGCCCAGGGCACCAGTTTTCCAAGGCAGAAGAGGATAGGTGATAATCTGCTGTGAGCAAGGCTAAAACTCGTTCCTGATTGAATAAAGGATTCAGAATTCCTTCTGAGTTGAAAGATGCGGGGAAGAGGATAGTTTGAGACTAGCTAGTCTCCAAAGGAAGTGGAGCACAGAAGGAAGCAATATCCTCAGGACCCATAGGAAAGAGCAGAGTGGAAAGTGGATCGTCTGCCAGGAGATTGTTATGCCTGGTTTTCTATACCATGGACGTGATTTTGGAGCTAAGATGATAAATGTAGAGATATATGTGGGTTTTTTTCATTGCTTGTTTATCAGCTTCTGTGTACTGCATAATGTGAGAGGCTGAGCAAATGCCTGGGATTCTGTGATAAATACTCTGCCTCTTTGGCCAGTTTTAACCAACCAGGCTTCTGCACTCAATCGATTAACATTCAGTTGCATTGAATATAATCCAGTCCTGGTGAAATGAAAGACAGTTTTACCCTCTCACAATTCGTTTGCCAAACATTCCTGCATAAGAATTTTCATCTTTTTAGTATTAAGTATTTATGATAATAGTATATTCTCTTCTCTCTGACTAAATTCAAACCTCCCTATTTGATATTAAAAGTTGCATGAAAAGGTACAAGGCAAAAAAAAAAATCCTCAAATATGTCAGTGGCTCTGTGAATATGTAATGGGCACTTACGTATTTCCAGTCCAAGACAAGAGACAGTGTTCTTTGTCATATGCACCCTGTTCTTTGTGGCACCAGTGCATCCAGTAAAAAAGCATAAAAAGCATTAAAGGCTGGACCAGATTCTGGGGATGTCAGGATACATACTGCTCACAGACAGACCATGTTCCAGTGCACACCTCCTTACATCTGGTAAAAAAGTTGTTCTCAAAAATATGGCTGGGGCTTAAGGTGCTAAGGCTGATTCTGACTCTCTAAAGACAATTGGCAGAGATTTCCAAACAAAGGCTAGAGAGATATGACAAAAACTAAAGCCTGTATATTGAGAACTAAGAGACTCAGCTCCTATTGGTACCTCCAATTTGGTAAATAAAGCAGAGCCTCATTTAGAGAGCTTTAGTGTGTCTAAAGGTCACAAGGAATGGAACCTGGATTTCTGTGAGTTGGGAGGGTGTTTCCAGCTGCCTTTAAATGGGCTTTTGGATTGAGTGGAAAGAGGTCATGATTTCTATTCTGGGAGAGATCCTTGTTACTGAGGACATGTACAAGGTCAGGATGGATTTTTCTGTGACTGCAGGTGGTAAGCAGGGAAGAGGGTGGTAGGAAATGCTGGTAGGAAATGCTCTGGGCCTGAAGGCAGGGCTGTGACCTGTGGAGACAGTTAGAAGCAAACCAAGGACTTCCTGATAGAAAAAAATGTGTCTGTGGGTTTGCACTTCAGTGTGGGGCTGTGGCTGTTAGAGTTAAAAATAACACAAGCTAGACTGATTAGATTATGAAACTAGGAGGCAGCAGATCTAATTTTTATTTCTAACTTGCTGTACTATTAGTGCCAACTCATCTAATTTCTCAGGACCTCAGTTTTTCCATCTGTGAAATGTGGATGATGTGACCATCATCAATAAATTGCACAATGCAAGTACAACTTGATACCTACCCCCAGTGCCTTACGGACAGATTTTTATTTAGATACTTCACCACCTTTGAAATTACATTGAACAGGTGATTTGAAAGCTTTGTCGTAAATCTAAATAGCGCTGACACATTAAGAAGAATGAGGTGATCAGACAATGAACTGCATTAACAAAAGAAGCATGTTTAAATCTGGAATAAATGAGTTTGAGCTGCAGTGGAATGAAGGGAATTTTTTTTCGGGGTTCTGCCAAAATGTGAGGCATTCACATTTTTATACTCTTCATGGATTTTCTTGGAACATAAACAACATCTATATTATTGTTACAACTTTGCAGAAGTCAGTGACTCAAATACAATTTGACTATTATTGATGAACTGTGTAAGTAAGATTTGTTGTAGAGGAAGTAATTTTGTGAATGTAAACTGGAATTAAAAGGGAGAGCTGTACGAGGCATCTATCACAGGATGTATTTTTTTGCTTTCTCACAATAAACAGATCAAAGGAGATGCATTTATTTTGTAGAAGACTATGCACTGATTTAAGGATAGTATTTGCACCAGTAATGACTGTCACCATCCAGACTTTTCCAAAGTCTACCAACCTCATAATTTCAGGAGTTGAGTATGTCTGTCTAAGAGGAGGTAAAAGAAGATTCAGAGAAGAGGTGTAGCTTAACCTTTTCTATATAAACCATTTGTGAGTTTTGTGGGAAAAAAAGCTGTGAGATTAGTCCTAAATGGCACTGAATTGCAACTTCAGTTTCAGTGCTGTAATATAAACCATGCATTTTAATGTGTACATGGTGCTTGCAGCGGTACGATAATACAGAAGCAGAGCAATTACATCAGGAGAATGAACACATTTCTAATGGTATTTGTGTTATATGGATATATGGCTGTTGGCCTGTATGCTGATACTTTCATTGCTGCCATATACATGCAATCTACTTATGGTTAAGGTTGCCAGGCAAGTAATTACCACAATGGAGTGCTAAGCAAGCAGTCCTGGTGTCAAAGAATCTGACCTTGTGAAGATAATGAGACAAGGAGAATTCAGAACAGATGAAAGCCAAGAGCACCTACTTTATCTACTGACAGCCAGAGAACACCTTCATGCTCAATCAGTTCCTGCTAATGAGACAAGATGGGGCAAGATGGTAAAACAGCAGTAACGGGCAAACTTTTTTTCAGCTTAATGATCTATAACTTAGTCAGATAAAATTGTCTTTTAAACCAGACAGTAACATAAGTCTGAACAGAGAAATATGAAGAATGCATTGAATACATTTTGGTTTTGTTTACATTATAATGGGGAATGATTAATGGGCGGGGAAATATGCCCTGTAGTGTGGCTGGGGGAAGCTTAATCCATTTAACTTATCAAAAGGAAGGCAAAAGGGCAATGCAATCACTCTGAGAGTCCACATCAGGAGAGGAGCACGGTAATGGAGGGCTTTTCAGCCTGGCTGGCAAACAGATACAGCATATACTGCCCGGAAGATGAAACCAGAGGAATTGACGGGAGAAAAAGAGAGCATTTATCCATGGGGACAATTTCTTGAAAAGCATTGCAAGAGACTCCTTCTTCCTCAACTTAAAATTTTTATTTAATTTTTTAAAAATTAAGATTGGATGCTTTTTGAAAGGTATATATGTTTGATTTGGGTTTTTAAAATGTGTTTGTAAATGCTTGATGGTCCAGGGGTGACTCTGAAGGGATCTTAGAGAGGTAATTCAGATGTGAATATTGCTTGTCAGTCTGCACACAGCATCTTCAAATCTATTGGAAAGTTTACAGGTACACAAATTGTAAAAGGTTGAAAACTAATGGACTAGCTAAATTGACTCTTGGATTTGTATCAAGAATAAATGTAGGGGAATGTTCAAGTCTCTCTTAAACAGAGAAAAAAAAATCACTCTGATCCATTCTAACTTTGCAACCTATAAATAGGACTACTATTGTGGAGCCAGACCAAAATTAGGAAATTCTGGCATATGCTGTAGATTACCTTCCATGTTAGCTAGGCAGACTTATGAGATGTTTGCAGGGTAGCTAGCTGATTTTTTAATGTCATATTCCTTCATTTTCCTTTCCTTGCCATTTTAAAGCTGCACAGGTATTACAAATTGTTCCTTATACTTTCACAAAGTTGCAGCCTTATTCTTTCCATTCTCTATTTTAAACCACTGCATTTATTCAGAGGTTCATTAGAGTTCAACAAGACCTCTAAGATCATCTAATTCAGCCATATCCATGAGCAAACCATGTACCTAAGCACCACACCTACATGTTTTTTTAACAATTCCAGAGGTAGTGATTACACCACTTTCCTAGGCAGCCTGTTCCAAAAGACAAAATTCTCTAAAACCTCTTTTCTAAAGACTACAGCTTGGTGAGAAACTGAGGAGATGTTGGACCCTGAAAAATAGTTCACTGTAGTCTCAGTCTTTTTGAAACTCCAGACAAAATTATAATTAAGAAGGGTCTGAGGTAGGTTGATGGCAGAGGAAATATAAGCCCAGTACCTGAGTTGCTGTTTGAAATCCTCTTCCTCTATTATTTGTAGCAAAGGATTTAATCCACCCAGCATGAACAAAACCATCTGTAAAGCACAGACCAGAGTTTCTGAGGGGCATTTTCCTCTGGGAGCAAAGAGAAGGACACTGTCCTCTTCTGTGGCTCAAGGGGCAGGAGGCTGAGAGGCTGTAGAACCTCAGTTTTCCCAACCCCTTTTCACTTAAGGGTTGCCATAATTCCAAATACAAAGACCTTTCAGTGACTGGAGCTCAAGTTCAGACCCATCTCTTCAGCTGGAGGAAAAGACAAGTCCTCCTCTCTGAAAGCTGCTGGACAGAAGTTCTCTTTCTGTACTGGAAAATAACTAAAACATAAATCCAGAATCCAAGATCAGGAAGGAAAGGAGCAGAGGCACTAGAGAATCTCCAGAATCAGTTTTTCTGGCCAGCTCAGAAATTTACCTGGTAGTTTCTTTCCTGATCAATGCTTGCACTTTCTTTAAATAAACTCACTACCTACTCTTGATCTAGTGTTTCAGAGCAACAATATCACTCTTGGGGACTTGAGTGGCTCTTATTTGAGGTAAAAATCTAACAGCAATGCCCAAAGTCATTCCTGAAGTTCGAATGAGCTGCAACTCCTGCTGCAATGCTTCCCTCCTTTTCTTATCCCCTCTAATAAGCAAGGCAATAATGCAATACCTTGCAAAGTGAAGACCCCACACAGATGATGAGTAATGCTCATTAATTTACAGTCCTGTCAGATCATGCTCCTAGATCCTGTCTTATTTTCCTTGGTCCTGCCCTACCCCTTGGTGGTTCATGATGGTGCCTGCCCAGTTCTGGCTGTGACTTGGGGTGCCTGCTGCCCTGGCTTCCTGAGACGGGAGAGTTAATGGCCCCACAGGGATGATGTTCAGAGTCACTGTGTGGGATGGCAATTGCAGAGCCCCAGGGAAGTGCTGCTGTTGCAGGTTTGCTCTCAGAAGACCTTCACTGGAAGTCACATCTTTCAGCCACAGCTTCTGCCTCTGAACCCTTTCACCTCTGTTTTGCACAGTGTCCCACATGTCAAGAGAGGAGATACCAAAAAGGTCTGGAAGCAGTGGAAGAGTGAAGTCTCTTCCTAACTTGCCAAAACTGAGGACTGCAACTCTTTATGCTTAGAGATATCAAATAAAAAGTAAGATTTTTATTTGTTTGTTTGTTTTAATTGGCCAGCTTAAAAGTAAAGTCATGCAAGCTGCCGAGGGCTTTTTTTTTCCAGAAAAATAGATAATTTGCTCTATTTAGTTTTTTCTGTCCTCTTTTTCTGTTCTCTCTGGTGCTGTTCCAGATCCATCTCACATAGCAACCCTGGGCACCACTGCCTCAGAGCTTCAGAGTTTCTTTTATTATTTAAATCTGATACGAGTGATAACTGAGCTGTAAGGGCCCATACAAGCACAGCTAGAAAAACTAGACAAGTTTTTTGGTCTCACCAATCTGTCTGCACATGAGCAAACCAGACTCACAGCTGCACAGTGAGCATGAGGAAGACGCATTCCTGACCTGTGCTCCTGCTGACCCTCTCCTTGCTTTCCCCATCTCCAAAAATGAGATAATAACACCTGTGCAGAGCATTGTGAAAGACGGGTATTGAGGTGGGCAAGACCTAGGAAAGAGGTGTGGACTGAAAATCATTTACATCCCTGTCAGCTGTAGCTCAGCTGACCCGAAAAGCACCAGTTCACAGCAAGACTGTTATATTCACTAAAGCTCTATTACAAGCTGGTTGTGTGTTAGGTGGTTTGGATTTATATTCCAAAACTCCAGATGCATTCCTGAAGGGCTCTGACCATTTTCCATTGCACCCATTTTCTTGGGAAAGGTGAAAATAACTAAACAGCCCCTCAGTCATAGATAAGAATGCTTTCAGTGTAGATCAATGAATTTCTCAGCAGCCTCAGGTTCTTTTGCTATTCTTTTGCTGAGAATTCCCTGTTAATTCAGGGAATTGCTGAGGCTTTTCTGCTTTTCACTCTCTTGTACCCGAGTCAGAGTACTGCAGCTGACAAGTCTGGGCCTTTTTTCTAACTCTGATCCTGCATGGTTGTGCTGTCCCCAGGGTGGCAAACTCATTGTTTTACACGATTGGATCATACCTGCCTAGCCCTGACTTGTCCCATTTTTGTCCCAGGTGTGAACTGTCTCCACCCCTGCTGCCCTATAGAATTTGTGAGATGAAGTCATATGTGAATCTTGTTTAACTGTGAAAAAAAACCCGTAAGCTGATGTCTCCCTGTCCATCAGTTGTTTTAAGGTTTTCCCCATCACATTTAAAAGAGGGAGGAAGATGTGATTTAAAGAAGAGTGAGAAGTAATTTGTACACCCACTCATACACACCGGAAAAAAATGTTTCCCCAACTTTAGCCTTATTTTTCTCAGTTGAAAGAGATTTTAAAAAAAAGATCAAACAATGAAAGCATTTGGCACCAGTATGATTTTTATTGCAGCTGTCATTCTTTTGTTAGAAAAATATTGAGCAAATATAACTAAATGCTGAAGATGGCCCCTCTCCTGTTGTTTCAAACAACTTCTGAAATAATTACATCAAAACTATATCTGAAGGTACAGAATTATTGTTTTTCTTATAACAACTACTTTTGGGAAACAATAATTCCAATGTTAGTGTGGAATAATGTGGAAAATTCACCTGTGCTGTGGAAGACAAATTGTCTTACTATATTTTTAAGTAGTTTATGACCAATTTGCAGAAATAATCTGATCTTTTACAGTCTTAAAAGAAACTGGAATGTGTGCATGTGTGCATATGTTCACTGATGTATATAAAAAGAAAATAAAAGACAACCTTTTTGCATTTTGACTTTAGATTGTAGTAAGTACAAACTAAGGAGGACAAGCTTGCAGCATTGTCATGTTATTTTGTGTGGCCTTTTTTTTTTTTTCTGTTAATATCTCACTTTGTGGCTGGTTAGCAGCCACATGAAACCTACTCATTAAAAATAGAGAGCACCACACATTTCTTGAGTCAGTCAGGAGTCACTTCAGTTACACAGGTAACGTGGCTCAGCAGGATAATTTTGTGTCATTGGCACAAGAAGCCAATAATTTGTTGGAGTTTTTATGCATGTAGCTAGACTTGACACTGAAGATTTTTAGTGCAAACAAGTGCTTAGAACTCACACCTATTTTCCGCAAGTTGCAAAAGAATATTGCTTCATCTCAAAGACAAAAGTAGTGTTTTTCAAAGAATTGGGCTATCCTGCAAATAGGTATTTATTCTCTTCATTGTGATATCATCACACATTTAATTCTGTATCTTTTTAAAAGCTGTCTTGAGCTCTAAAAATATATTATGTTGTGTCACTATGACATACAGCTCTAAGAAAATGGGTGCTTAGTCCTGGCAGTGTTTGGAGGGACAAAGACAAGATCTCTGCACCTGATTCACAGAGCCGAGGTAACAAGGAGTCCCATGGGGAGAGAAGGGAAGCCGATACCCAGGGATCTAGGAGTGGAATATGATCCTCTGTCGGCAGCTTGTGCTGTTCCATCCCTCCCTGCACTGCTGGCCCTCACTGCAACCTGCATTTTTCCATCACCAGGCAGCCTAGAGCCCCCCGGGTGTGAGCCTGATCTGGGGGAGAAGCAGGTTGGCAGCACACTGGGGCAGTCAGATGCACACACTGCAGGACGCCTGTCAGTCAGGGCCGGGGGGATGAGACACAGACGGAGGGAAATTCAGCCTCCTGACAGCTGATGCGGAGCTGACAGCTCTGCAACAGACACCAAAAGTAATTGTTAGGTGCAGCTTTGTGGAAGAAAACGATCTAAGGCTGAGTGAGGCACAAACTGTCACATGAGGGCCAACGACGGCAGCATCAGCTGTCCTGCTGCACAGATTCCTTCTGAAAACTTTACCTCAAATCCTGTATTTTATTTTTAAACCCACAGCTGATAGTATAAATTGGGAGGTAGGCTCCAGGCAAACCTGAGTTCATCTGCTGGAGGTTGAATTGTAGCTGAAGGACTGTCAGCTGAAGAAGTGGGTGGAAGAAGCTTTGACAGCCCAAATTTTGTACCTGCTTAGAGAGACAGAAAAAACCTGTTCATGCTGAGGGTGGCCCTGGGCAGTAGAAGGAAGGGAAAAGCAACCCCCAGGCTTGAGAGGTATGGGGGAAATGTGAAAAACAGCAGGAGCTTCTATCTGCTGCTATTTTACTGGCAAAATGGGATGTGTGAATGTTCAGTAACAGCAACCGTGATATCATTGCACACAGGTGAGGTTTAAATATAGTTTTCATTGAAGAACTTAGTATGTTGTTCAGATCAATTTCTCTTTCTTCTTATCCACTGGCATCCCTTTGTACCAGTTAGTGACACATTTCACCTTGGTCAGATGTTTTCAGACATGTTGAATAAAATATTTCAATTTACATTAGCTGAGCAAATAATACAAGTCCACAATGCTTCCATGACATCTAAAGGAGTTGGCTTTAGGAACTCACTTAAGGATCAACATTTTAGGCTGAAGATCCTACACAGCCAATATCTTCAAATTCTTTCAAGTCCATATTTTCTAGAGGCAAATTTCTGAAGTTAAACAAAGAAGAACTGAATTGTGGTATTGGATGTAAATTCCATAATTTGCCTACTAAAAGTTTAGGCTTGGAATAACTGTTTTACTACCTCAGAACAGGAGGAGTGAGAAGATGACAAAATCTGTGTAGTGTAGTATAGTGTGATGATCTAACTTTAGATAATATTCAGGTCTGCAGTTCTGGTCCAGGAAACTTGGCTGATGTGTATCTTTTTCGGATGTACTCAGATTGGGAATTTTGGATAAAAGCACAGAAAGTGTAACTTCTTGTTAGGAATCTGTTAAACCTTATGGCTATTGATCCATTGCAATTTTGTTTAAAATAGAACCACGCATAAAGGCAACACTTATGTGCAAACAAAAAAAAAAAATTAGGGTTTTCAAAGCAATGAATCTGAATTGAATTTATAAATATCCATGAACAAAATTACCTAATTTTCATAAAAGTCTCCCAAGTTTTCTGAATGTTTATCCTTTCTGTAATCTGGAAGAGTGGAAGAGTGGCTGCAGACTGTATTTATTTTATTTCCAAAATGTGATGAGACTAAGAAGTTTAGAAGCAGAATACCTATTTTGAATATCTTTCAAATTCAGCACATTTGCTGAATTTGTATGCTTCATACAAAACAAAGAGTCCTCAGATCAGTAGGAGGGAAATAAAATGGGAGAAAGGGATGGCTTTTGTTTCTGGTGAAGAACTAAAGCTGGATTGTGCTGTTCATTCTGTAATTCTTGAGCTTACAACATCTTCCTGTGTGTTGTCTGTCTTGATAGATAGATGGATGAATGACGGATGACATATGCCTGCATCTGAACACTATATTAAAACACACAGAGGCACTCAGGAAGGCTCCAATATCCCAGTGAGGTGCCAGCCCTAGAAAACCTAAAAGGAAACCCAACAAAATCTCCAACCAAACAAACCAACACAAACTCTGGGGATAAAGCGAAGTGTTTGAGGGTGTTTTTTGTTTGTTTGTGGGTTTTTTTTATGGTGTTTTTTTTTTTTTCCCTGTCTTTGTGTGTGTATGTGGATTGTTTTTGTGGGTTTTTGTTTGTTTCTTTGTTTTTAGTTTCCATGTTTGGTATTTTTAATTGAAATATCTAAATATCTTAAATTATAGAAATCATGTATCTGTATAAAACAATTTATGAAATTTTTGCCTGATGATCAGGCATTCTGGAATGACAGGATGTATTGCCAAAGATTTAATATAGTCTTTTTTATATCTATTGTTTTAAGTGTTTCACATCACTTTTATCTGTGGCTCATTGTCATTGCTTGATTTCCCTTACCACTTTTCTCCCCATAAAAAATTGCAGCTGTTTTTTTCTTTATGTCTTGCACTTCAGCCTTACATGTTCTTTTTCTCTTGCTTCATTATTTTTCATTACATTTACTTTCTGTCTTCTGCTTTGACTATGTTCTCAAAGCAAAAACAAAACAAAACAAAACAACAACAAAAAACCAAAACCCGACCAACCAAAATTACTCAAACCCAACACTGTTGGAGTCCATGTTTCCATGGATCCTCCGCAGAGAGTGAGAAGTACAGAGATAGAATTAAAACCTTTAGAAAAATTAGAATATATAAAGCTTTAATGTCCTAAGTCCTAGTTGTTAGTGTGGAAGGACACAGCTTCAGGCCTAGTGATAGAGTATAGACATAACAAAAATAGGGTAAAGTGCTGCTTGTAATTTTGTATGAACTCTGTGTAGGAAAGACAGAGCTTTTCATATATGCTAAGACAAGTTTTCTACATAACAAGATAGAACTTTATGCTAGTAAGATAGAGTTTTACGTTAATAGATATGCTTTGTGCGTAGGTTTTGAGGCTGTTTTTCGTAGTTTTACGAACTTTAGAATTGTACCTAGATTGGTTAGTGTGTAGATAAAATATATGAATATGCATTTTGTAATTTGGCATAAAAAAGCCTCTGGGTTGGAAGTGTCGGGGTCTTCGGTCGATTGATTGATCAATCTGATCAATCGATCCAACCTCCGCTTTCTGCAGCCTGAGGAAGGAGCCCTGCCAGGGAGCTAAATGGGGTTCTAAAGGTACCATCTATTGTAGCCTGGGATTTGGGCCCTGGGGTCCCGTCCCTTCCCCCTGCGAGGGTTCGGGACCCCAGGGATCCCTCCTTGCCCCTGCGATCCCGTCCCTTCCCTTTTCCCCTGCGGTGTTTGTCCCAGAACTCTGTTCGGGGCTGCTGGGGAGTCTGCGAGGGTTCGGGACCCTGTGACCTCCTTCCTGTCTCTGCAACCGGGAACTGTGTGGGTTTGGGACCCCGGGACCCCTCCTTGTCCCTGCGACCCCCCGGATGGGAACTCTGTGCGGTTCGGGATTCCCCATCACCACTGCGATTCTGTGAACGAGGGCTCTGCATGGGTTTGGAATCTCGGGGCTCCTTTCTGTTGTTGTGATCCCCACGGCCGGGACCCCTGTCTGGGATCTGTGATCTTGTGTTCCCTTTCTGTTATTGTGACCCCCCCGGTTGGAAAATCCTGCTTGGGGTCAGGAGATGGGAGGCTGATTTACCTAGAGGCTGTAATGTCAGATTTATGCTTGCTTATAGTCTTACTAGAGTTTTGCTTGTTAGGAAGTCTATGCTTTGCTTGCTGTTTCATTAGAACTTTGTGTGTTAAGATTTCTATGCTTTGGCTATTGTTTTATTTAGACTTTGCTTGTTTATGTTTGTAATTGATTGTATTGTAAGACTGCTCTTAGGACTCTCGCACCTTCAGATACATGCTTTTATATAATAAACCACTTTGCTTAGATACTAAAATGCTGTAAGACCTTATAGAGACTCTATACCCGTACCACGACCTCGGCACAACACCTTTTCACAGAATTGCAGAATTGTTGGGGTGGGAAGGCACCTCTCATCCAAGCTCTCTGCCAAGGCAGGGCCACCCAGAGCAGGTGACACAGGAACATGTCCAGGTGGGTTTGGAGTGACCTCCCTGGACAGCTGTTCCAGTGCTCTGCCACCCTCAGTGTAAGGAAGTTCTTCCTCATGCTGAGGTGGAACTGCCTGTGGTTCTGTTTGTGGCCATTGCTGCCTGTCCTGTCACTGGGTACCACTGAAGAGATTCTGGCATCCCCCATTTTCAGTCATCAGAAATCTCCACGCACTCAGTGGAGGCAGCTGTGGCATTGTTGTTCTGGAATGGTGATAGGATGGCTGCTAGGGAATAATCTTATTGAATGACTTAATCTTGTATCATCCCAAGGTTTTCAGAACCAAGATCTATGCTGCCAAATATCTGAAATTGAATGGATGTATTTTCTACATGGAATCAATGGTCTCTTTAATTGCCTATTTGGAGTCCTATGACATTAACTGAACTTGTGTTATTAAATTATTGTAGATGCCAGACTCATAATTAAATGATTATCATGGACTAGATGAAAGGAAACAACTACATGCACCCTCTTCTTTTAGCCCTATTTTCTATGATTATGCAACCTGTGCAAATCAGGTAGAACATTATTAAGTCTAGAGAAGAAAACATAAGATTTCTATGCTAAATGTGAGTTGTGGATGCAAGATATCTCTGAAAATATAGTCAAGTACTAACTATCAAGAAGGTAGAAAAGAACACTTGAAGGTCATTTGGTCCGACCTGCTAATCAAGACATTTTTCAAGAAGCAAACAAAACTGTTTGTTCCTGTTTCCCTGGGGGCCCAGGCAAATATATATTAAAAAAATATGAAATAATTACTTCATTATTTAGACCAATATTTTCTAGCTATGAGGCAAACCTTAATTATAGCATAACTCCATTACTACTGGGCAGAGATCAAGCCTATTAAGATAATTTCTTCAGATTTTGGAGGCATTCAAAGGTTCAAAAATGAATGCTAAAGTTAAAAGTGGATAAATATGCCTCATTTGCAAAAAATATTAGCCCCTTTCTTCCCTCATGATAGGATCATGATCTGATTTTCACCTGCACAACCCTATTTGATATTCAGGAATGTTCATCAAATTGTTCTTCAGTTATCTGTTGCTCCGTGGTTGATTTGCATCACCTGGTGTTGCAAACACTCATTTTCGTATGACTGAAAACCAAAGCCAGGAAAGCACAGTATTGCAAAAAAAACCCCATAATGCCACATGGTACAGTCAATTAATGTAGTTAGGGATTCTGAGATAGGACTGCAACCTACAATATTCAGTCAACTACCTAAGACATCCAAGGACCTCTTGAGCTCCTGAGAACATCTTTGCCATGCCTGAAGACAGAAATATTTGACAGTTACCTAACCCAAATCTCAAGTTTGCTGCTCTCTAGATTGCATGTGATGGAGCATTTAAAGATGCCTTAAAATTCTCTTATAGGGCTAATTTTTAAATTGAAAACCGATAGAAAAAACATACTTCTAATTTTTAGATAGATGTCCCAAAGAATTTTACAGTAAACTCCTAAAGTCTTTGGCTCAGTACCAAAGAGTGAAGACTCATATGGATGTTGACAGAGTTGCTCAACTTTCTACAAAATAATCCAGTGACTTAAACCTCACATATGCTCAGTGAAAGCAGAACAACCCCAGTAATGGGCCTAAATTGACCTGAAGCAATTCTAAAAGTTTCCAGTTACCCAACAATTCTCTTTTGTTTTGATAATGAAAAAAAATCCACTTACTGTGGTTGCTTGAATAAGAAAGACTCCTGATTGAGCTATTAGAAGTCAGTAATAATTCATAGTGAACTTGAAAAAAATCTGTAGAGGTTTTGATTTACAAGTTCTTCAGAACATTCATATCACATCCTGTTCTTTAAAATGTGTTCGCTTTTGTGGCAATAATTATTGAGGATGTGAGTGAATCAGAGTCTGAATCATTTAAGACCTCTACATCCATGAATAATGTTCACCAGTGACTATTTCTCAGCTCCATATTTATGCAGTAATTCCAACAATGAAGTCTTGTTGCGTTACAAGAAAATAAACATTAAAATAAACAGCTTGTTCTGTATTGAGATGATTAGAGGAGGAATTCAACAAAGACTAGACTTCTGTCAGTCCAGTTAGGAGTTTATTATCCAAAGCTGTTGTGATAACAGTGCTATTTCAGTGGACACAGGCTGTTCAAGTTTCCTGGGATTTTAAGGTGAATTCAGGTCATTCATTACTTTTCTTGGCACTATAAGTCTATAGCATTAGAAAGGAGTGGAAAGAGATAAGTATTCTACAAATAGTACAAATAAATATGGAGGAGATCACTTTAACCCCCTAATTCTTCCTGTATGAAAATCTGTTCCCTTCTTCATAGGAGCACAAAAATAAGATGGAAGAAAAACTCACTAAATTTCCTTTCCCAGCTATACTGTCTTATGCATGCAGGACATCCTCTGAAGCTCTCAAGCTTTTGCACTCTGTAGCTGCTCTTGGTTCTTTGAATGGTGGAGTTCACCACCACCAGTGCAGACAGCAAAAACTGGGGACTTGCCTAATAAACTGTTTCTTGTAGAATGTAATATATACATAGTATATACTGTGAACACCCCCCAGTTTATATGTGACTTGTGGTAGAAGCTGTGGTGAAATTTGTGTTTCAGTTGCAATTGTAGTAGATCTTCTCAGCACCTTTGCATTGATTCTAGCTGGACATTTTTCTTCATCTTGAGTGCATGCCTCTTGGTTTTGTTCCCAAAGGAGTTGAAGAAACAAAAGCAAAAGCAAAAGCAAAAGCAAAAGCAAAAACAAAAACAAAAACAAAAACAAAAACAAAAACAAAAATGGGCAGCTGTGTCCTCAAGTTTTCCAAACTGATAGTAGATAATTCTTTGCCATGAAAAATGTAGACAATTAATTTCCTGTTACATAGTGTCTAAACAGACTAATCTTGCTTATTCATTGCATTAATTGCTCTGTTTGATAATATCTTTATAGTTAGTCTACTTTTAATTATAGAATGAAACCCGTTTATTCCTTTTCCTCTGGCAGAGGAAAAGCCATGGTAGAGGCCTGTCTTGGGTTATGTAACCAAAAAAATTGTATTCTATTTCATCTGTAAAAAGCAGTTAGGAGATGGTTTCTTTTTTCTTTATCTCTTGTAACTCCGGGGAGGGGACGGTGGATGCCTTCTGATAATAGACCAGCTGTTAAAACCAGGTGGGGCAGTGTTTCTTCTCTCTTTCATCAACTTTGTCCACCCTGCAGGGGATATCTTCTGTTAATGGGCCATTAAGGCTCACCAATGACATGACACATTACACCATCCCATTGTGACATGCACCACCCAGTGGGGAGGAGCCAACCATTCCCTACCCAGATAAAAATGGGGACACAGGGACCCCAGTCACCCTCTTTTCCACTGGATTCCCAGAGGAAGACCAGAGTCATCTCACCACCACTGAACCTGCCTACAGGATCATCTCTACTCCAACAGAACCACATCTGTCACTCCAGGAGGATTTATTTGGACTGTTTCCAACACCCTGGCCAACAGGGTGTCAAGTCGTACTCCTGACTCCATCAGGGTTTTCTAGGACTTTTGTTTATTTGTTTGCTTGGGATTTTTTGTACTACTACATTTGTATTTTTTAATATTTCCAGTAAAGAACTGTTATTGCCATATTTTTGCCTGAAAGCTCCTAATTGCAAAACTATAATAATTTGAAGGGAGGGGGTGTTGCATTCTCCATTCCAAGGGAAATTCCTGTCTTTCCAAACCAAGACAAGGCCTTACATGCTCTAGTCTCTGTATCAGGAAAAGTTCTGATGGTTATTTTATTGCCTTGGGTGTTTGGCGAGTGAAGAGCTGCAGGATTTAACTCACTGGAAATTTCATTAATGGAGAGGAAAGCTAAGCTGGTGTCTGGAGCAGTGTTAGAAGAACATCTCTGGTTTGACATCTCATCAAGCATCCTCAGATGTACAAATGGTCAAATGTGAGTTCTTACAAGGGATGGAATTTTTATAACAAAATTTTGAGTTGCAGTTAGTTCTTGCCTTTCATAACTGAAGATCAACTTGAACCTTCTAAGTAGTTTTTCAGAGTTTTGAGGTTTACTGCCATCAGTACTAAAGTTTCACTTAGAAATCTTGGAATGATCCTAGTTATTCCTGCTTAAATGTGCAAGGTCAAAACATCTTGCCCTTCTGGGACGTATATAGAGTTTTCATTATCAGATTGTGATGTCCAATGATATGTTTAGAAAAGATACTAATCAAAACATGAATAATCTGTTCAAGTAGAGAGGAAATAGATGGATACTTACAAAAACATTGGAACACAATCCTGCAATGTCCTTTCTGTCACAAGCTGTTTTAAATGAATATCCCTTCTAGAGCAGAATACTCTTCTATTTGTAGGACCTAATTTGCAAACTGTTTGAGACCTTGATTTTACCATTATATCTCCTGTCTTCAGAATCTATCTTCCAAAGGCCCAAATTCAAAACAAGGTGATGAGATGAGATGAGATGAGATATGAGGTGATGCAGCCAGTCACCCTCAGGTAATTATCAGGGGAAACATTTTGAATGCTCAGATTCCTTCTCTTCTACGCCGTGTGTACAGAGCCTGGCAGATGACACATCCACTCAACCCTGCACCTACTATTAAACACTTTTCAACAAACACAAGCAAAACCACTCTACCATAGTAACACTAACTCCTACTTCCAGTGGGAGGCTCTTGCAGTTACGAGGAGGCATCAGCTGTGTGGGGAGCAGCACGTCCTCCTCTGAGCACTGCTGCTGTCAGGACAGCTCCGTGTCTCACAGGAGTGTTGGTGCAGGCTGCATTTCAGCCCAGCTGGGAGTCCTGCTGCCCACTGAGCCCATCTAACTGCACACAGCATAGGCTGACTGACACCCTTAAAGGCAAATGTAGAAAGTTTGCTGTAAAACCTGATATAGTTTCTGACGTTGATGGATATGTATAGTGAGAAATGTCAGTTCAAGATGAAAAGCTACTGGTGAAACAGCATCCTCTGAACATATTCCCGTGATACCACGGCAGACTTCAGCAGCCTTGATTTCCTTGACACAGAAGCTGGTAACCAGTGGTCTAGATGTAACTTCAGTTACATTATTTTCAAACAGTTGAAAAGGCCTGATTTGTAGAGTGCATTTTCACTCCTAATGTGGAAGAAGGTTGTTTATGTGCTGTTGGATACATGTACGTGTTCAGACATGTATGTGAGTCTGATTTTAACAATTATGTATATGAGAACAGGACATACTCCAAAGCAGCATTCTCTGTCATCATCTCACTTTTACCCAGCTAATAATCCAAATGCCTTGGTAAGAATGCAGAAAGACACCTATTTAAACAGGTACAGATTTTAATTATTTCCTCAAAATTTAAGATTTTTCTCTACAGACTTGTACTTCCTGATCCTGAGAGTTAAAAAACTGTGTTAGTCCCTAGGTTTTGTTTTTGCTAATAAATAGTTATTTTTTTGCATAGAAGTTGATTGCATTTATATTTTTCAAAAATACATTGGCTCCTGACCTTTTACAAACATCTCTGATTTATGAAAAAAGTTTACAAAGAGAAAAAATTTAATCAATCCTACCTAAGGACATTTTAAATTAAGGACACTTGTCCTTAGTGTTGTTTTTAAGGAAGAGATTTTAAGCTGCTATTTAAAATAAATTATTATTTTACATGGATAGATTTCTAAAGGTAAGAACATGACTTCACATACCAAAAAATATGACAAATAGTCCTCAGAAGACATTTGGAAATTTTCACAAAGCTTTCCCTGTAAATGTTGTTGCTATATCTGTTCCTTACATATAGAAGTTTGTACAACAGAACAAGTTTTAACAAATGTTGAAGATATGCAGCACTTACCACATTTGCAGGTCATTCATCAAATGAAAAGCTTTTACGTTAAAACTGCCCTCTTTCATGCTGTAGGTCTAGTGAAAAGCTAAGGCCAACAGAGATATTTTATTTGAATATTAATGAGAAATATTTCTTTGCTGCTCAGGGTCTCATGTAATGCCTAATAAGGGGTAAGAATAAACATTACTGGGAGTAATGAAATTTCCTCTCTCACCCTTTCTATGGTATTGAAATATTATTTATAATTGAATTATTGAGACAAAAATATTAGATTTATAATTATTTGTAAATTTCCTGGTTCATCTTGGGTGAATGACTTTGGGACTGTTGTCTAAGTCTGCTACACTGACTCTTTCTAACATACAATGAAGATAAAGAAACTTCTATAGGATATTTCACGGAAAGCTTAACTTTGGTGCACTGAATATTCTCCTCAGGATGCTGAAAACTAGAACATCTCCAGAAATTTGTTTTTTTTTTTGTTTTGTTGGTTATATTAGCATATTTAGTTCCTGGGCTAAGAAGAAAAATTCTTTTTCCATTGCCTCTTGTAACTTCTGTTTGTTCTGGGCTTGATTAAGTGCCTTTCAAGCATGATAGAAGCAACAGGATTTTGTGCAAGTCCATTGCCAGAGTGAAGCCAAAGCCAGATATTTCATGCAGCCATGGAGTGGCTGAGGTTGAAATGGGTCTCTGGAGGTCATCTAGCCCAAGCTCCTACTCAATCAAGTCACCCAGAACAGACACTGCTCAAGAAGTGTCCAGTTGAATTTTGAGTACCTCCAAGGATTAAGACCCCATAGCTTCTCTGGGAGACCTGTGGAAAAAAGGTAAAAAGTAGAAGTTATATTGAAGAAAAAATTTCCTGCATTTCTGTTTGTGCCATTGCTTCTTGTCCTGTCAGTGGACACCACTGGAAAGAGTTTGGGTCCAACTATTTCATTCCCTTCCACCAGGTATTTATACTCATTGATAAAATACTCCCAAGGCTTCTTGTCTCCAGGCTGAACAGGCACAGCTTTCTCTCCACATATCAGATGTTCTGGTCCTTGAATCATCTCTATGGCCCTTCCTCAGACGCTTGTGCAGGGAGCCCAAATCTAGTCCCAGCACTTAAGATGTGTCTAACCAGGGCTGACATAAGGGAAAGGATCACCTCCCTCTACCTGTTGGCAATGTTTTTTCCTAATGGAGAGCCTTTTCTCCTAGTTATGTATAGTCTGAAAATGTGTCCTCTGTCTTGTTGTCCAGGCTAGTAATGAAGATGTCACCTTCATAGGACTGAGGTGGGGCTGACTGGCTTGCAGTTCCCCAGATTCTCCTTTTTGCCCTTTTAAAAGTTAGGAGCAACTTCCTGTCCTCAGGAATTTCCCTGAACACCTTGACCTTTCAAAGACAATTGATAGTGGCCTTGCAATGACATAATCCAGCTCCCTCAGAACTTGTGGGTGCAACCTGCCAGATCCCGTGTAAATTCCACTTTGTTTAAATATTCCCTAACCTGACCCTTCTCTACCTGCAGTAAGTCTGCCTTGCTCTCAACCTTACCTCAGGAGTCTGGGGTTCCTAAAGGCTGATGTTACTGGTGAAAGGGTGAGACAAAGAGACATTCAGCACCTTGGCCTTTTCCTTTTCCTTTGTCACCAGGTCTCCTGCCCCATTCAGCAGCAAGCCCACATTTTCCCCAGTCCTTCTTTTGCTGTTTCTGTACTCGTAGAAACATTTCCTGTTGCCATTCACATACCTCAGCAGATTTAACTCCAATGGACTTTTGGCTCTCCTAACCCCATCACATGCTCAGACAGTGTCCATATACTTCTGCATAACTTGACCCTACTTCAACCTTGTATGTTTCCTTTTTGAGCTTAAGTTTAATCAGGAACTCTTTGTTCAACCATGCAGGTCTTTTTCCACCTTTGTTAGTCCTCCTAACCATGGGAATAATAATTGGGATGATTTCCAATAGGTTGATTTCTATAGGTTGTGGTCTCCCAAAATCAACAAGCACTCCTGCACCTCTCTTCTCTCCAGAGCTTTATCCCATGGGATTATCCAAGCAGTTCCCTGAAGACGTTCTAGGTGCTCTGCTGAGCACCAGGGCTGGGAATTCTTCTATTTGTGTTGCTTCCTTCCCTCAGATCCTGAACTCCAGCGTCCTGTGATCACTGCAACCAAAGCTGCTCCCAAGCTTCACATGCTGAACAAGCTCTTTCTTGTTTGTAAGCATGAGGTTCAACAGGGCAAGTCGCCTTGTTTGCTCTGTGATCACCTGTTTCAGGAAGTTATTATCAATACTTTTCAGAAGCCTCCTGGATTGCTTGTGCACTGCTGTGTTGGCCTTTCAACAAAAAATAGGACATCTGAGAAGACCAGGGCCTGTCAATGTGAGGATTCCTCTTTGAAGGAATGACCATCCTATGCTCTCTAACAGTTAGGTTGTACAGTTTCCCTTTTTTAGGTCAAGATACATCTGCAAAATACTCTGGGTTCAAGATAGCATATTTGTTTTTGCCAAAAATACCATGCATATCCACCTTCATATCTGGGGCAATAAAGTCCTTGATGTGGAAAGAAAGGTAACTTTTGGAAAGATACACAGAAATACTCCAGCAGACGTGGCTGGCTTTCATAACCAAGCCATCAGTGCTCTGAATGTAATCTAGAATATTCTGGTCCATAAATGCAAGGAGTGAAGGACAAAGCTCATCTCTGATTTTGAGTTCCCATTTGACATCTCTTATGTCTTTATTGGAATGTCTCTCCTGGACAGCATCATACACCTCTGCTAAAACCTTGTGTTTTGTTAAGCAAAAGGTTTTTATCAGAATTTACCTCAATCTTCTAAATTAAGTACCAAACTTTTTTTTTCTTGGATAGCTTCTATCCCCTAAGTGAGATGGGATGCGAGAAGGTATGAACTCTTGTTTCATGTTGCCATTTTTGTGGAGTAGTTCATGAGTCCTTTAATCTGCAGGATTAAACCTGCATTTCTGGTGCCCCCCACCCCAGCCAAGGCTACTTTCTGGGTCAGAGTTTGAGTCACACCACTTTTTCTGACTAGTGTGGCAGTGCAGCCAATACTCTCAGGACTGATGTGCTCAACCTGCCACCCCTGGCTGGGGTTCAGCACCAGTCTGGCTTGGATTTCAGTAAATGCAAAGCAAAGCCTATATGCCTCTGATAACATGCAGTGAGAGGCTTTTTGAGGACATCTCTTTTTTTTAAAATTCTATTTTAGAATAATTTTTTTCATTGTGTTATGCTATAAGGGATTTCACTGCCTATCTTACAGCACTACAAGGCCTTACAATTTCTCTTGGAGCAAGTTAAATATCTTTGTGAAATTTATTACTAATTCTTAGTTGTATCTATTTATTTTGATTTAATGTTTTATTTTGAAATAAGATTAATTCAGAAATTACACGTAAATAATTTTTTCAGGGGATCAAATTTGCATTTTTTGGGTTTTTTTCTAAAATTTTCCAAATTGATAGGCTTAAACTGCCATTAAATTTCATTAAAATATGCCAGTAGTGTGACTGGTATTTTTAAACACACAGAGATACAGAAAGCAAAATCTATCTGTCCTCAGTAGTTAATGATGAAATAGAAATAATCTCATTGATTCTGAAATAACTAAATTAGAGTCCTTGGATTTTGTGCCTTCTATTAAGGTTCAATTATCTGTAATTCAAACACTGTTTTTAATTCTCACTGCGTTGATTCCATGGCTTAAAAGCACATGCTAACAAAATATGGGAGATGATGTGTTCTTTAATATTTCTATTGATACTTTGAATGGGGTCACTTCTGAGCTGGGTCACTTTCGATGCAATTCTGATTTCTGTAGCTGCAGTACTGGATTTTGACCACTGAGTGTCAGACACTGAATAATCTTTTGACATTTTTTACCTTTTTGTTTCAACCCCTTTCCCTCTGCAGCACAGTGTTAGAAAGAAAAACTTGTGGCAGATCTTCCCAGCTCGGCTTTAAACAGAAAAAAATGTCCCGATTTTCCCAACAGATTAAATTACATCTCTCAGACAGAATGAGAACAAATCTGGGCTTGCTAAAACGAAAGCTTTACAGCACACTCTACAAGTGCCTTGCTATGCTTGTTACAGGTGGAACAGCATTGTAGAAAGTTTTCTTTTACTGATAAGAATTTGTGTGGGCACCTAAACCCCTGTTCATGATGTCTCTGTTACATAATGTTTGTTCTTCCTCAAAACCAGAGGATAGACATCACCCTAAACCAATCCTCAGGATTATTCTGGGGTTTGTTATCTGGGACTGTGAGATGAGGAGACCCCCATGTCTGTCTCTGTTATGTTCTAAGGGTGTGTGTATCTGTGCTTTGAGTACTTTCTTGGTGGAGACACATTTCACAAAGCAGCAACTTGTTTGTTAGCACATTCAGTTTCCTTTTCCTCTCAACTTTTAACTATTGCAGATGAAACATGCTAGGTCCAACCTTACGGTGCTATTGCTGCTACCCTGGGGAATCTATTGGCAGAGACATAACTGAGGCAAGAGCTCCGTGTCGGTGAGACAATGGTCATTGTTGTGTTAAAATGGAAGGACACAGTTGAGGCACCACGGCAGCCAGAGCTCCTACTGAAAGCAGCTGTCTACTTCAGCTTCTCTGATGCTTCTCATTGTAAGTCTCTGGCTTCCAGCTGATCGTATCTGCTGAACTTAGGTGTGTAAGCTCAGCAGATATCATCAGCTTGCTCTCTTGGTGCTTCCCCCTGATGTGTCTGCATGATAAAAAGAAGAATCGCTCACTCTGGACTGCAGAAGAAATAGAAAGGCAGAAAAAAACATGGAAGAATTGGTAAGGACTGAAAATCTGAGCTAACCTGCAGCAAAGAGATGCCAATGACTGTGGCTGGGAGCAGAGGGAGAATCTCAGGTGACACAGGACAGAAATAGGGGGTGTAGGGGTAGGGGACACAATTGTTGGGTGTCTCTACAGTGGATGTAAAATCCTCAGCTTTTTTTCACCCTGTGCAGAAGAAAAAAAATACAGTTCTGTGCAATGAAACTTAACTACAGGGAAATACCTAAATCAACATTGCCTTTGCAACCTAATGGATATTTAGAAGTCTTGGTAACGGTCACTTAATGGTGTTTTGTTTTTTTGTTTTTGTCAGATCACCTCCGGAATTTGGAGAACTGGGCAGAATCTCTATTTTTGCTACAGAATTAAGATGCTATGCTACCAGAGTTATGCATATGGGGTTTTTTTCTAGTTTTCTCTGTTACGTGATGGTGTAAAATGTTAAACACTTTTTGGAAAACCACTTGAAGGACAATCAACTAAACTGGATCCAAATGTCTCTGTGCCTCAGCTTCCAACCCTTCTGCAAAGTGTCCTTGCTCTCATCTCTCAGGCATACTAAAGAGATAAATTCATAGTGACTGTGGATCAGTTGCTGTGAAATGAGATCACAGAAAATTCCAGGAGGTAATGAATAACTTCATACTTGACATAACATTGATCTGTGACACTGCAAATAAAGTCTCAGCCATCCCTTGAAAGGAGGTACATAGCAAGGTTGACTAAAAAGTTTACACATCAGTTGTTTTACACAACAAATGAGCCTGGGATATGATTCTATGGCCATATCACATTGTGTACTTTGTCACAAAATAGAGTGTTTCACCTCACATTGTTTATAGACAAAAGGGTTGGACAAAATTTGGACAGACAGGTTTGGATTTTTTCTCTCATTTTCTAACTTACCTTAAACTTTTCTTTTAACATGATTTTTAATCTCACAGCCCAAATGTGAAAAGGCAGCTCCTGCTTTCCTAAGAACAGGGTGTTGGTCAATTCACTGTCCACTGGGAACAAATGTTGCTGACAATGCTTTCCTCAGTAATGATCTCTCTTCTTTTTTCCTTTTCTTCATCTATCAAACACTAGCTAAGTTGCTTTTAGAAATGCAACTTTCAGTTTTAAACTGGTTTATCCAGCACTTTCATCACAATTCAGTCCTTTGTAATCGG
Source organism: Prinia subflava (assembly GCF_021018805.1). Lineage (NCBI taxonomy): Eukaryota > Metazoa > Chordata > Aves > Passeriformes > Cisticolidae > Prinia > Prinia subflava. The sequence continues at coordinate 35,759,116 of NC_086247.1, forward strand.
ATCATTTATTGAATCTCCCAAGGAGGAACATTATTTCCAAGAAGTATGAGTAAGATGCCATTATGAGGATCTAATAACAAAACCAAGAGTTTTCACTTAAGGAGGAATAGTCTGATCTGGCTAAAATCAATCTACTGAGTTTAGGGCTTCAAGGAACTATGAGAGGACAGAGAGAAATGCCGGACTGCAGGTTTGTCTCCCATTGTGAGAAGAGTTTCAGATATTGCTGCCCACACAGAGGCTCAATGTTCTTACTTCATTCACGTGATTTTGTGGCTGTCTGCTCTATGAGACAGTTTACATTTTTCCTTGGTACTCTTTGTAAAAGATTCCTTCACAGTGCAAGGTAGACTTCAAAATACCATGTGCATTCCCCACAAGACTGTCATAAGCACTATCTAGCTTTTTTCTCTTTCTCTCTCAAGAAGAAGAGGGGAGCTGAGGTAAAATGTAAGCCTTACAATGAACAAAATCATTAACTGAAAATTTAGTAAGACAGGAACAGGGCCTTAGTGGTGAAAGCCTTGCCTGCTAGCTATCTTCTGACTTGAGTGGTGCTGCAGTTCATATCTCTTGTTGTAACAGGTACAAATAAGAAGTCCAAAGGTGGAAGCAGATTACATAGGCTTCTAATATCTGAAAATGAATTGAAATGCTTGATGTCACAGGATCCAGTAAGTTTTCAGAATGGGCTATAGAGATAATAATAGGAAACTTGCATTTTGCTCCTAGTTGTACTAAGCAGGACTCAGAATTACAGATGCAGGTGGCTTTTGGTTTGAGCCTGCAACCTGCTGGATCCCACTGAGCTTTATTTATCTCAAGATTTTGGTGGTCTGAAAAAGGAAACTCAGACCACTGTCCAGAGGGTGGCACACTTAAACAGGTGGTAGAAGAATCTCCTTCCCTTGCTCTTCCATCCCTTAAAGATCACGTCTGGCTAGAAGTTCTGCTGCTCTCTGCAGGTTTGTCTGGGTCTGCAAGCAGAGGTAGCTCTTGGGAGACAGGAGGGCAAACAGTTGAAACAGTGAACACAACAAGCTCTAATCAATTTAGACAGGACACTGTCGGTCCCTGTGGACTATTTTGAAGAGATCTCAAAGGAGAGCTTAAAAAGGCAGCTTTATTGCCTGGAGGCTTGACAGAAGTTAGCACTTCTCCTTGAAAAGCGCAAGTCAAAATGGATGGAAATTGCTGCATCTCAAGCACGGGTGAGTTTGGTGGATGAATCACTAGGAAAAAACTTGACAAACTGTTTTGCCAGAGGACAAGCTTAGAGAGCTCCCTACTGGTCTATAAGTACCTACTAAGATTTTTTTTTCAGTATTGCAGTAATTGTGAAAAACATGACAATGGTGCTGAGCCAGATATTCCTTTTTGCTTTGTAATAAAAGCCATGTAAATCTCTGATACTGATGTACTATAGAATATCAAAATCTCCTCCAGAAAAACAAACAAAAGTAGTTAGCACCAGGTCAATTAAAATGTGCTTGGATGTTGTTTTTTTAACTTTAAAAATCTTTGTGATGCAAGTAAAATCAAGAAATTCTCTTTAACTTGGGAATAAAATTATTTTATTTTAAACTCCATATAAATAAGATTTTAGAGCAGTTTCAAGACTGGAATTCTTACTGAGATAAGGAAATTTATAAAATTATCTCAGGTCCGGTTTTGACAATTCAATATTTTAAAAACAACAACAAAAAATGTCTTAAGAACCTTTAAACTGTCTCTGCTCACCCTTAGCAGCCAATATTATTTTATTTTATTTCTCCAACTAAGTCTTGCAGCTGAAGATGAGATGCTATTAAACTGCAGGCAGATGTGCATTGTGGCTCACAAGAGTTTTTATTAATATGAGGTTCCTACATAGCAAGAGCACAAAATGCCTCCTTCCAGCTTCCATAACAGAACCCCCTTCTGGGCAAAGCTAACATGCAGAGATATCACTGTTTGTTATGGGGCACAATCAGCCAGACAGACCAGGACAAAAAGGGCTTATCTTGCAGTAAGTTAATTTGAACAGAAAACTACTTTGGGTTGAAATCTAATCAAGTGCTTGAGACAGTTCTGTTTGGAAAGGGCAGATGATTTTCACTTTGAATTGCTTCATTGCAAAATCTCTGCCAAATTATCTCGCTGGCAAGATGGAGCCACCTGGCATTTTTGAATGGCTGCTGGGAGTGGCTGCATGCCAAAAATTTGCCAGACTGCAGCGATTAGTTTTAAAGAACTTGGCCTATGCTGTTCTTTCTCTGTGCAATGTCCCCGGGTCCCTCAATCCATGCAGATTCCAGTACACTTATCAGGAAGGATGTGGAGCTTTTGGAGTTAGGGAGGATGCTCTTGCATCTGAAATTTTGGTCCCCTTGAGGTAACATGGCAAATTTCTGGTGTTCCCAGGAATCTCCTTGCTTTTTGCTTTCAATCTTCTGCCATGAAGTATTTGTTGAAAGGCAAAGGTTGTACATAGCTGCCTCTCATTTTTGTGGAGTAATTGTACTTCTGGAAACGAGAAGGTTGCTGTGCTGAGACGTCACAATGGGAGGCACAGGCATTCTTGTCTCTAGGTCCATTGTGAACATCCACAATGAAGAGGCTCCTGCACCGCTGATTGCCCTTTGTTACAGGACATTTTTTCCTTAGCAAATATGTAGGTTTGACAAAGCTGCCACATGCTGAATAATGACCCAAGGCCAAGCACCAATTAATAGTCTAGCTTATAATGGAGAAGGAAACAGAATCTGCCTTTTAGCCTTTGAATAGCAAGGCTGCTTTAAACAGCTTGACTGTCATCTCTTTAAATTCACCTAGAAGATCTGTCGGCTTTAGCTCATTGCCTCTGTGGATCTCTGCAATCCTGGGCAAATTTTCCAGGACCTTGGTGTAAAAGAAGCTTAGGCCTTCTATTTGTGTATTACTGAAACTTCTTTCAAAACTGCTGTGACAAGTAGAACAGAACCATTATAAAGCAAGAATTTTGGGAAATGTGCCTTTGGAACTTTTTAGGAAGGAGGAGGAGAGACCATCTGTTTTGCTTGTCACAATTCTTGTTTGTTTAAGATGTGAATTGCCAGAAATGTGGAAAGATTGGGTACAACGACAAGTGATAGAGTAATTTTCACACTGGACTTATGGGAAGCATGTGTTGTCCATCTGTGTGATTCTCATTTTATGCAAATTTAGGAAATATAGTCTTATGTCTAATTGTCCAAAGGTAGTTCTGAACATTCAGATAGAGGAAAGATACCACGCCATATCGTCAGTGGGCCTTCCCTTGGCTCCGTAACACGCTACTGCAGAACGCTGAGTGTTTGAAACTAGAAGTCATAATAAACACTTATATTTAGAAGCCCATAAAATAATGTTTCAGGGTCTGCAAAACACTCCAGACCTATGCTTGGGTTTTCCTGGAAATGGAACAGGATGCCACAATTTTCCTGACCTTCCTAAGCAGGTGTTACCAACCTGCCCTGAGTCATGTGCTGCTGCCCACTGGATCCTGATGCTGAGGGAATACTAGAAGAGGCTGGTGAGAGTCTGGGGGCTAAAAAATACATAGCTGTATATGGTTAAAGCTTAAACAAGGCACATCTGAGCTTCTGGGAAGAAGCTTTAGTTTAAAGTCTGTTTTGGGGGAGGAAAGTGTTTATTTGCCTTCTTAAAAAAGAAATCACACTCCACAGAGGGTGATGGAAGTTTTACCTGGAGCATATTGCATTTTTCAGAGCTCGTGAAAATGATACTTCCCCTTATCTACCCTAAGCAGTTGCATTGAATAGGTCCCAAAAGATACACCTTTCCCCCTCCTCTTTTTTCCTTTTTATCAGTTCGTGGATTGTCTACAAGCTGCAAATGATTTGGTATTTTCTTCACTCAGTGTGACATCTGGAAATGTGACTAGAAATAATTTTTAATTCTGCTGTCATCGAAGTGCAAGCATTCCCAACTTAAAATACACTTTTTTGAGAGAGTTCAGTCAAGGATTGCTTCAGTGCTTGATCTTGTAGAAAGACAAAGAGATCCACATGCAGTGAATATGAGATTCAGCTTGGAATTTCCATTGGAAGTCCCCATGGAATATTTTCCTTGGTTGGTGATTCTATAAATGGTACAATGCCAGTGGTACCAAAGATTTAGGTCTGTGCATTGCTTCCTATTGAACCCTCTTTAGACAGACACATGAAGTTTGGTTTTACATACAGGCTTTTAGGATTTTTTAACTGTCTGTTCTTGTTGTTTGGATTATTTCAAGGTGATTCTCATTTGTGATTTTAAAAATATTCTATTTATAATATGGTGTATCATTATATCAGAAAAAAAAAACCAACAATGCAAGAAGAAAAAAAAATTAATAAATAGCAATATAGTGGTGGAAATCTGTGTAATTACCAAGGTGGTAATCTGTTGTATTTGTGAGCAGAATGGAAATCTTGTTTATAATGCTTGTTGGTCAGTTCTGTGATATCTGATGTCAGAAATGCTGTCGCTGAATATAGGAAAGAGAGTGTAGCAGGACCCCAGGTTTTGGCTGGGTGAAGAATATTGCTATATAAAATAAATTTCAGATACCTTTAGGTATATGAAGCAAGATATATGGTGTAGGAGAAATGGACCAAATAAAGGGAAGATAGGGACTATCACAATCAAAGAAAATGAGAGATTAAGCAGAGCCTTATCTTGCTGTGGGTCTCACATGGTGAAGGGACAGAAACTAGAGAAGTTAGATTGTGTGTATCCAGAAGGACAAGAAAGAGAAGCAGGGAAAAGATTGAAATCCATGTTACATTTACTGAAGTAGAAATCCATATTCCATAGAGCAGCTCATTATTCAAAGAGGACTCTGAGAGAAGGGAAATGGAATATTCCCTGAGACCAGTTCTCTTTTATCCTACTCTTTTAATAAGTATTTGCTGTTTTTCAGGTGGGAGAGGCTGGGGAAATGTTTCAAGTCTCTTTTGGTGGCCATATCAACCTGCTGGTGTTGGTGGAGGTGGGAATCAAAGATGGAAGAGGACAAAAAGAAAGGGAAAAGTTAAGGTGACAGAAGAGGGATGCTCCTGTGCAACTGAAGAAGAATGGGCTCAAAAGTGAGGAACTGCAGCCTTGTGAAACACAACATTTTTTCCTCTGTGTCTGTTTATCTCAAGATCTGAGCTCTGTGTCAGTCTTCCACTGAAATGTGCCTTACCTTGAGGAAAGACTGGTCCATATTTAATTGTCTTAGGAAACTGGAAGCTCTTTTTTTTTTCTGTCCTAGAGTACTTGTTACATGCACCTCTATGGTGGATGAGTACAATAAAGCTTATAAAATTCTTAGGTATGTGCACTTTGAGCTACAAACAGTAAGTTATCTGACTATGGTACAACTGTCTGTTTAAAAATTTTAAATGGAATAATCAAGTATATTTTATATGTGCCCAGTAGAAGGTGCTCCATAATTAAGGTTTTTCTCTTGTCAGTGTATGCAAAATACTTTTAAAAAACACTTAAATGTAATTTTGTGGATTCTAGGTTTGAAGAGGTTTATATCTTTAAGCCAATCACAGCAGCCAATTTACAACAAGCAATAACTTATTCATCTTTTGCTACTGCAAACTTGGTGTCTGAAGGAGTGAACTGCAGTACCAGTTCTGCTTCCTTTTTTTTTGGATTATGTAAGGATGTGTTTCAGCTCTAGCTGATTTGCTGAAACATCCATGTTTTCTTTTGATGTGTTCATCAAGCATTACCTTATTCATTCAAAACAAGGAATCCGGGAGATTTGAATAAACAACTTGTAGCTGTCCATGTTTTTCTGCTAGTATGTTTTAATCAAACAATGTTGAGCTATATGTTACTGTGTTACTGTTTTGTCTTTGTCTTTTCTTGCCTTCAGCAGAAATAATTTTTTCCCAAAGCAGCACCATGCTCCTGCCACACTGCAATGTGTTTTATAGATGTGTCCTATAGACAAGTTAGCTGAAGTATCTCTGTATTGTAAGCTGATTTAAAGGAGCAGGAAAGAAGAGATACACCTCCTCTCTTCCACACCCAAAATATTGTGGAATCTGCAACAACTTCAGAAATTCTTGCATGTTGCTGGAGGTGGTTTTAGTTTTCACACCAGAAGTAATTTAATTTCAGCACTTAAAGCCCAAAAAGCTCCAACATATTGCTAGCGTGCAAAAATTCCATGTGTGCTAAAAAACAACAGCATATGGTTGGGTGGGGTGTGACCAAAATGAACATAGTTATCACATTGTGAACTTTCTTTTTACAGACTTGATTAAATAAGGAAGAGGGGGGCAAAAGGGGGGGCATCTAGGACGAGAACCTGGAATCCTCTAAGAGTCTGTCCTTTCAAGTGCTGTGTAGTGAATGGGAAGGTTCATCTTGCATAAACCGTGGTTTAAAATGGGAGACTGACATTTCATCTGAACATGAACAAAGGAAAGGTGGAAAAAAGGCAATATATCTTTGGGGTGAATTGATAGAGGAGAATGGTAGGACATGCAGGCCAGAGGGGAGTTTCAGCCCTCCCTGTTTGCTCTAAGAAATTAGGTAGATTGGGATTATTTGGGTTAAATAAATTTTAAGAGCATTCATTTGCTGGTACTGTGTGTTTCAGGATGTTTAAACCTTACCATTAATTCTTCTCAGCAAAATTGTATGCCAAGGTAATTGTAGAAACTTAAGTAATCTCTGATTGTGACTGTATATACATCTACAGGTTTGTTTGTTTGTGTGTTTTTTGGGTTTTTTTTGTCCCCCCCCCAGGTCTCTTTTTTGTTGAGACCTTATCAGATCCCCATATAGGAATATCTAAAAATTGCGCAAATCAAAATCAGAAGTATTTCTGGAAATTTGGGTCCAGATACTTGACTTACCCTTCTGAATCCATGGTGGCAAGGTTGAAACCCTTTAAGACAGTAATATCAAAAAGCTCAGGTGACTAATATTATTATGGAGTTGTTTTGTGTGATTACATGGCTGCACCTGAAACCCCTCAACTGAGTGTATCTCTCGAGTTGTTGTTAGTGTAGTTTACTTTGCTCTTGTCTACCTTTTCTGTGCTCTTCTGAGTGAAAATATATCAACAGAAGCAGAATCCTTATTGTCTGGCACATCACATACTGTTCTATCTGGTTTCCAGGTGTGAATAAGATGGCAGCCTACCTTTGCCAGGTGGTGGCCCTTTGAAGATTATTTTGCTGCCCAGTGCTTGGCTCTCTGCATAACCAGCACTGTTGTCCTCTGGGTGGCCAGGGAAGGCCAGGAAGATGCCTTCAATTCATGGTCCTTGTCAAACCATGGCATTTCTGCTGCAGAGGCTGAACACCACCACTAAATGAACTACACAATGCAAAATGTGTCTCTATTTTCTGCATGCAAGTCTGCCAGATAGTTAAAATTTAAAAGCAGATCTAGTTTTTCTCTGTTGTTGAATAATTAGTGATTTCTGTGAACTTTGTAATCTACTCTGGTTTCTAATGATGAATTTTTTCATGCTTTTTGTTGTTCCCTTTGTCTTCTCAAGTGAATGGTCATCTTTGAGCAGCCTTAGAGCTCAGCTCAGTTTTCTTTATATTCTTGCAAACGACAAAATAACAATTCACATAAAAGTCTATTCTTCCAATTTCAAAGCTAAGAACAGGAAATTACTTTGGATGACTTTGCAACTTTGGAAAACCTTTGATTTTTGCCCAGAAAGGCCATTGCTCATGTTAATTATGTTGGCAAAACATCTTTTTCAGAAAAAAACCCGGGTTATTCTCTGGAACAATAGGGTCTGTCAACATGTGACAAGGCTTCCATATCTGGAGGGGAGGATCCAGTTGATGCAACAAAGTGTCAATCAGGATGCAGAGCTGCAGGAAGTTAACTCATGCGTACTCCAGGGTTGTCCAGATCAGCGGAAGAAAGTGCCAAAAGAGCTTACCCATCATAACCAGCTGAGAGATGAGCTATGTATGAAAGACAGGACAGCTTGAAGGGCCCTGAATGATGATCTCAGGAGATGTGTCCCTCAAGGGACAGAGACATGCTTCATGTCCTCGTACAGTCACTTGAAGCAACTTGACGTGAAAATGCTAAATAAAACATACAGAACCCCCAAGAGGGCATTTCACCAAAGAGCCCGAATGGGAATTATCCAGCCTTTTAGCAGGTGTAGGGCCTTGCCTGAAAGTGGCATCATAGATGTCTCCTGAGTCTTCCCAGTAAGCCAGTAATGGATCTGCAGCTTGCCAGATAGTCTGTCATAGGCTGTCAGCCACGGCTGGGAGGAGGGACGGCAGCCGCTTTTGTTCCCATGTCAAGCATGCAGAGAAGGGACTCCTAAATAGATAATTCAAGGGGAAACAGCTGCTGAGTTCTCAATTCTCCACGATTCTCTAATTTTGCCTTCTCTTAATGTATTTGCCTGCTGCTGGATGAACATCGTGTGCCGACAGTCCAACAAATAAAGAAATGCTATAAACTTCCTTGAAAAACTACTGTGAAGTGTAGCTATTTTGAGGTTTATGGGAGAACAAGTTGAAAGGCTTTCTTGAATTTGTGGGGCCAAGGATGGATAATTTTAAACTCCTGTAAAAGGGCACACTCACTTTGTTTCACTAGTCTTGTTTTTTTAAGCCAAACAGAGTATTAAAAACTCTTCTAGTTTTGTGATTGTGAAGGAATTTTTTCCTCTTTTAAAAAGCCTCAGCACTTGACGTCATTTGAATATATGAATATGTAATATTTCACTTAAATGAATGTTTGAATTATGGCCTGAGAACACAAATCCTGTAGACATAAAAAGGCCAACTGTTGGTAAATAGCCCCTTCTACCTGATTAATGTCACATAACCTTTAGGCTCATATCAGGCTTCTCACTTGTAGATTTCAGATATTTTGTTTGAGAGTACTTAGGTGTTTGTATCCCTTAACAAACTGCAAAAGCATCCGTGAACTCCAGTAAGAAAAGCTTGTCTCGGACATTTTGTCTCTGTGCGAAACTGACTGGCTTAGCAAGAGCTGTATCAACCTAAACCCCTCTTACCTTCTCTTGCACCATTGCTTCAATCCTGGCTCTGACTGTGTAAAATTTGCGATTTGAGATTTGTAATTGCTCTGCGCCTGTCTGGTCTTGGCGCTGGGATGTTTCCAGGGCTCTCTTCAAGGGTTTTGTTGGGTTTTTTAGGTGTCTTTCCTTGCATGCAGCGTTCCCTGGCAGTTTTTGGGCTGCCACGGCTCGGGGTCCGTCCGGCAGCCGGGCACATTGGGCGCTGCGGCCGGCAGATGGCGCCATTGCACCGGGCAGTGCGGGCCGGGCCGGGCTCCCGGGATACGGGAATGTCCAACAGCAGGGAATGTCCTACAGCAGGGATACGGGAATGTTCTACAGCAGGGAATGTCCTACAGCAGGGATACGGGAATGTTCTACAGCTGGGAATGTCCTACAGCAGGGATACGGGAATGTCCGACAGCAGGGAATGTCCTACAGCAGGGATACGGGAATGTCTGACAGCAGGGAATGTCCTACAGCAGGGATACAGGAATGTCCGACAGCAGGGAATGTCCTACAGCAGGGATACGGGAATGTCCGACAGCGGGGATACGGGAATGTTCTACAGCGGGGATACAGGAATGTCCTACAGCAGGGATACGGGAATGTTCTACAGCGGGGATACAGGAATGTCCGACAGCGGGAATACGGGAATGTCCTACAGCAGGGATACGGAAATGTCCGACAGCGGGGAATGTCCTACAGCAGGGATACGGGAATGTCCTACAGCAGGGATACGGGAATGTCCTACAACGGGGAATCTCCTACAGCAGGGACTGTCCTACAGTGGGGATACAGGAATGTCCTACAGCGGGGAATGTCCTACAGTGGGGATACAGGAATGTCCTACAGCAGGGATACAGGAATGTCTTACAGCGGGAATGTGGGAATGTTCTACAGCGAGGATACGGGAATATCCTCTAGCGGGGATGTGGGAATGTCCTACAGTGGGGAATGTCCTCCAGCAGGGATGTGGGAATGTCCTACAGCAGGCATGTGGGAATATCCTACAGCCAGGATACGGGAATATCTTACAGCGGGGATATGGGAATATCCTACAGCGGGGATGCGGGAATATCCTCCAGCGGGGATATGGGAATGTACTACAGCGGGCATCTGGAATGTCCATACTGGGGATGTGGGAATATCCTACAGCGGAGATGTGGGAATATCTTACGGTGGGGATGTGGGAATGTCCGACACTGAGGGTGTGGGAATGTCCAACACTGAGGGTGTGGGAATGTCCTACAGCAGGGGTGTGGGAATATCCAACACTGAGCATGTGGGAATATCCTACACCGGGGATGTGGGAATATCCTGCAGCGGGGATGTGGGAATATCCTGCAGCAGGGATGTGGGAATGTCCTACAGCGGGGATGTGGGAATACCCTACACCGAGGCCACTCAGTGGAACGTGTGCTGTGCCTTAGCCCAGTGTGTCTGGCTGTGGGATAGCCTGTCAAAAGCTTCCCATGACAAAACGTGCTTCTTTCACTCCCGTACACATCTGTCACAAAGGTGAGGACAGGCACAGCATTAGCTGGCTTATTTATGTATGGATGCTTCAGAGGAATGAAGGCTGACAGCCAGAGAGTATGTTGTCAAAAAGCTTTCTTGTTTGCCCCTTCTGACAGGCTGTAGGACAGGAGCCTCTGTTCCAGTGTTTTGGTTTAAATCAAGAATGATGTTATGACCTAAGTACCACAGGGTGGTCTCAGAGCACACAGAATTGTTTTCTTTAGGATGAAATCAAGAAATCCTTATGCAAGAAGTCCAGAAGACAGTCACACTCCAAATACATTTGCAACAACTGTTAAGGCTCTCCAACCTCAAGTGAAGATTTGAGACTTGACTGAAGAAACGTCCCCCAAAACTTTCCCACTCCTGGCTCCAACTGTTTCACTGTATGGATCTGCTCCTTTCAGGCTGTGATAAATGTTAGTTTTCACACAGCCTAAACTCGCTGTAGTGTCAGCTGACAGAGACCGTGGCCCATAGGGGAAAATGAATGCCGCCAGTTTCCATACCTGTCTTTGCATCAAGTAGGTGATGTGGATAAACCCCGTGGTGATGAAAGGCTTCTGGTTTCTGTACACACGGAGGCAGTGTGAGCATCTTGTTGACTGTGCCACTTGTAATTTGCACTACTGGCTGTTCAGAGAAGAGATTCGGGAAATAAATTATTTTTTTTCTTTGTTGTTTCACTTTTATGACAAGGTCTCAGGCTTCCCACAGATTCAGGCAGGTGTTCCTGTGTGAGTTATGCTGAGTTATGCCAGTTCTGAAGGCTTTTTTCACCTCCGCCTTAAGCTTGTTACCATTTCTCTTTTAAATCCAAAGCAAAAGCTGTGGAGACACATTGAGAAATTTGTTCTCATCTGCGCTCCTTCAAAAAAAGCCCTCAGAGATCTAGAAAATGGTGGTGCTTTCATTCTGCAAGCTGGCATCGTTAACTAATGTTGATATTTTTGTTATAGTCAACCCTCAAGTATGATACTTTTAGAAATGAAAGTTTTAGTTGCTGGGTAGAAGAGAGTTAATAATGCTGAATTTATTTAAAGGTTATATTTTCTATATTCATGTAAAGTTATACTCAGTGGTGCATAGAGATGAGTGGTAAAATCTGTGAAGCCTCCAACAACTTGGTGAGTGGGCATCCAACACCTCCTTGCTAGAACATATTCCAGGATCATTGCAAAATACATTTAAGGTAATTTGCAAAGTCTAAAATCCTGGAAGCAGGAACTACCAAATTTGGGCTTCCTGTATTACTTTCACTCTTGCTGAGCTGTCTGCTGCAGTCATGGCTGGAGAAAAGATTTCATGTGATATTTCTGTGACTGTGCTGCCAATGCTGCAAGGAAGATGCAGTGAGGCTTCCCAGACAACTGTGATTCCAGCCTACCCCAGCTTCTTCGGGTGTCTGACTTTTTTACTGTACATTGAGGGTCTTTGGTGAGATGTCATTGTGCTTTTATGGAAAAATTGAAATAAGCAGTAAAACAAAAATTTCCATTAGAATTCACCAGGATTGCTCACGTGCTGAAAAGTAATAATGTACATAAAACATTGTTGAATTTACCTTTGTTTTTATTCTGTGAACAAGATTTTTATTTGAAATAATATTGAATGAAATTTTATCAAATGACTGTTTCATTTAACTAACATTACTCTGCTTTCCTATCTAGGTATTTTGAAGGACTGCTGCAAACTTGGAAAGGAGTCCTGTGTTTAAAATTGTACTCAGTTAAGATCAGTTCTATTATTTAACTGGGTATCTTATCAAGGTGGCTTTGAATTGCTGGAAAAACAAGTTAAAAATACTGTCACTTTTCAAAATGCTTTGTTTTTAGTGAATATAAGTTGCCAGTGAAATGTTACCCTCTGAGCCTAATTTGTAATAGTCAAGGATATGTGACAAATAGCTTGTTTAAAAAAAGTATTTTTATGTTTTATTCTTAAAGATGGATTGAAGGAAATATGTTGAAGCCAAGTTGTGCCAGCACTGCTTAACCTGCTAGTATCTTGGAGATTATTTCTGCTGGCTTTGTGGGCCTTTTCAGTGTGATCCTTGAAAATGCTAATTAATTTCAGGATTGCTGTGTGTGTGATATGCTTTGACATACACAGCAAATTAATAATAATATAATAATCTTTCTAAAAGAATTTTGAGAGCAATTTATAATTCATGCCAGATGTCAGTTGACTGAGTAATTTAACACACTTGTGTAACTGAAAAGTAATAGCTTTTGCAAGCCTGCCATGCTGCTTATGGATATGAATGACAAAATTTATGGGTTTTTAGCTATGTGCATAATCCAAAAACATTCACTCCCTCTTGCAGGGAATAAGCAGTACCAGAAGTGAATGTGTTTTAATCATCTGAAACATATAGCCCAAATGCTATTTTATTTGTTTAAACCAGGAAAAGACATAATTCCTTTAAAGGAAGTGCTGTGAATGCAAGAACCAAGAAAATTGTTCTTGTCCTATCAGTAGCTGCAGAGACCACATCTCCATAAAAGTCATTAAAGCAGCAAAGGCAGTACTGTCAGCTTAGAAATTGTGCTAGAAGATATACTAAGCCTCTGGCCCTGGAATCTAAAGTGCTTCTTTCTATGTTTGTGCCCAGTGTAATGTCCCTGAGTCTTGCAGGTTTTAGACCTAGATGTGACCCAGGGGTTTAGAGAAACCACCAGGGTCCACATTTCCAGACTTGAGCTACCTGGAAACCTGAGATGGAGTTCCTCTAAAACACCTAGAGATAGACACCTCTGGCAGAAGGTTCTTCCCCAAAAGGTAGGAGGATGGATTGCTTCTTGTGGGGAACCAAATCTAAGCAAGATTAATATCTCTGTCCTTCCATGCAAATGATGAAAAACTACAGAACTGAATGGAGGGTGTTCCCTTTGCCGCTCAGGAAAAAGACAATTTCACATTCATCCTGCAAGTAATGACACTGAGCATTTCTAATTTTTTCCAAAGTGCCACACATATTTGTTTTTCTTTTGACACCTAAAGATTTTTAGGTTTTTCATATATGTGTAGCTTTGTGGATTTTATTACACAGTTGTATAATTTCTAGCACTTCCTAGTGGTTTCTCACTCTTCATAACAGCAGCTAACCCTTTATGTCACATTCTTGAAATTCTGTTTAGCTTTATTTTCAAGAAAAGAATTTTTAACAAGAACTCCCTGTTTTGCACCAGGACTTGAAATATGTAACAAGAAATAGGGCAAAGAAGCCCCTGCAGAGTCTCCAAGGGGCAGACCCAAGGGTGGGTTACTAGGGCAACTGTTCTCCAATTGGATGTACCTGCTAGATATACTAATTAATTAGACTTAAAAACGTTGTGAAGATCTCATGCCACGTGTGCACATAGCTATACTTGTGCACCTGCAAGCTTTCATTAAAGAGGTGCTCTTTATATTACCACTTCTAAGATTGTTTGGAAAGTCTTTCTTTCAATTGTAGGCAACAGTTCCACCATTTAAAGCAAAACACCTCCCTCAGATATGGGCTCTTCATAAAATGTCTTTGAAACTCATGTCCACAGTGCTGCATTGAGATAGTTTATCCTAGGGTAATGGAGTGTCAAAACATTCCTGGCTCTCTACTCTGCTGCCAGCTCCATCTACATTACCCCTATTTTTCTCTTGGAGAAAGGATAAGCCATGCAGGGACCCATTCAGGTTAACAAATGTGGGACTTGTTAAGTTAAATCAAATGGGATAACCACTTCAGAGTGTAAGGAGTGTGGGAGCTACAAGCCTGTTTCCTGCCTGCCTGCCATTGGTTCCCTCCAGCTGAGACTCTGTGATCTCAGCTCCAATAGAAGCTGAGTGTGCTGGGTTAAATATTGGGGTTTATTTTCTTTTAAAGTTTGTGTTTGTTTGTTTGTTTGTTTTAAAGGGTGTTTATGCTTCTCCTGTAGTCTTACAAGTAGCAACTAGCTCACTTAGAATATTATACCCAGGAATTTCCCATGCACCAGAGATGCCCAAAACATCTCTGAATTAGCTGTCAACAGGCTGAAGCCAAGTGAGGTGAGAGGAGAAGGACTGGAAAAGAACTGGTTTAATCAAAAAGTGATAGGAAGCTGGTGAACTTCCCAGTTCAAGAACCAGTAAAAGACCATATTATCTGTTTCACTCAGTTTCCTGCACTGAAACCCCACCAATCTAGATGATCTGTTACTCATATGCAGAAGAAAGAGGGTGCACACATTCAACGGCATCTCCAAAAACAGTTACAAGGATTATGAATGAGCTGGGTTGTGATTGCTACATACCATAATTTTTTCAGCTCCTCACAACTTTGATATCAATTTTTTTTTTTATCTAAAGATAGCAGTCAAGAAGCTCTTGAGAGTAACCCACACATGCAGTGCCTAGCAGGAACAGACCTTGGCTTTGAAGGACCTTTCACAGTTTAAACTAAAAAAAAGAGTTACAGCATACGCTAAAGTTGTTTTATGAGTCATTTTCCACTTTTTCATGGGGAACATTTGACAGGGTGATCCTATTGACACATGTTATGGGAAACTGCAGAACTCTCAGGGGGTGAGTTAGAAAACTTTTTTTTGTCATCAGTAACCAGGTGGGAGCTGATGCTTTTTAAGGAGTCCCAGTCCATACATGCTCCATAAACTGATCACAAACAAAACCTGGACGTACGTTCCCATGCACAAAAGGGCGGGGTCGATACGGGTAAAGTGAGGGTAACATTGTAATTGCTGCTCAGACTTTACTGGCTTGTACACCAGCTGATGTCAGCACCTTAACAGGACACAGACTGCCTTGCTTTCACTTCTCAAAAAACTGCTCCAGAGAATGCAAGTAGGCCCTGTGCACGAGCACTATTGATCTGAAGTGCCTATAAACCTATTTGTTTTCACCACGTCTCATAGGCAGATTTGAGTGGTTTTGTGTGAGATTAGCTAGATGGTTTAGGCTAGAGGGCTAGCTAGTGCTCTGCCTCTGATACCTTCATCTGAAGAGGTTTCCCAGTTGAGTTTGCCAGTAAATCTGAATAACCTCTCTGAGAAAAATATTCTCTGTAGTTTTGATTGAAAGTTTTAAATCCAGTTCATAGGATTTCATCCAGGCTCCTCTCATGAAAATAAGAGAGGCATATTGCTTTTCTGTCTTTTTGAGGCCAAAATGAGGCATGGAGTAGACAGGCAAAGCTTTGGATAGCTCATGTTCCTCCAGAAAACCTTTATCTTGTTTCCATCTTCCTGCAGATTTGATTGAAGTCAGAAGAGATGCATAAAATACATCAATGCAAACTTTCTTCTGCATAACAACAACAATTTAAAAACAATCTGCATTCCTTGTAACAGTAACTATGTTCACTTAAATTATAATGTTGCAGGATTCTTGTTAGACAAGACATGATTAATAGTTTTGATAACAGGCTTAAAAATCTGCTCAATATAAGTCATGCCTTCTACATTATTCTGACTGGAACCGTGTGCTGTGGCTCTAAGAAGTAATTTGCTTATTTATTTTAACAGCCTATTTAATGAAACTTTAATGAAGAGCAGTCCTTATGGCAATCTTGGGCTTCGTGTGTGTGGGAGGAATATTGTATCAACGTCATCTGTAACATTTTTAGCTTGGGATTTTTACTGGTGTGTTAGTAGAAGGTCTGTGTTTGCCATTGCCGTCTTTTTGTGGCAGTATCACAAACTAAATGCAGTTTCTCAAGAGTCAAGGACTTGCCAAATGCTGTCCTCGTCACAAGAGAGTCTACATGAGCAGCTACAACATCAGACTAACCATAGCTGCAATGGCTTGGGATTTCTTTTCCCTTCTGAGAGGAGAGAGGCTGTGTTGGGTTTGAGAAGACTGCAGCACCAAGACTGCAGGAGTAAGATGCTCTCTTGGGTGTGTGTAAGTCTGTATGGTGGCTCACTGCCCCTGCTACGCCCTCCCCAGAAATGTATGAGAAGAGAATTTTTTCTCCTCTGATCTGAAACAAGGATGAATTTGGAATTCTAAACACTTTTTTTTTAAGACTTTCCTTCTGACCAGCCCTACTTTATTAAGTTAGCAAATTTATACCAAATGTGGAGTCATGAAGTTGTCTAGGGATGTCCCTAAGATCACCACTCCCATTATAAAGTAAAAATCTAAAAAGAAGAAGATAAATCCCTTTTGTATGGCTCTGTAAGCAGCTCTGTTTGCTGGTTAGATTTACATATCAATGCATTTTGATCTTTTTTTCTTCTGAGCACTTCTGAATTAAGCCTGTACTTAAGGGTATTTGTTAAACCATGCTACTTAGGAGTTTGCAGATATTTTCTCGGCCATTTTAAAGTGTGACCAGTTATCAAGCTTTGTACTAAAGACCTACCTGTGTTTTCTGAGTAGATGTTGCTTTTCCCCGTCCTCTTACAGTGCCCTGTTGTTTATTCTTTTCTTGTGTTTTTGTCCTTGTGTGAGTTGTGTCCTTGTTGTGGTAGTGTTTGCAGAAAAATAGGAGGAAAATCTCTGGGTTTCACTTGAGCACATGATGAGTTGGTTCCCAAAAAAGGAGATTCTTATTGCAGTTCCTGCACTGACAGAGCAGTGGGAGAGAGGGAGTGCATGGCTAGGGGAATTCATGGAGAAAGTGGAAATGCTCTCATCCTCTCTCAGGAAGAGAATAATACCGAGTTTTGTGCTGGAGCACACCAGGGATCACCAGGTTGGGCATCAGACTGTGAGGCTTGGTGGACAGTCCTCCTCCTTCCTGCCCTGTTCTTGGACTGGGCTGTCTCCACAGTCCTTCTGAACCTGTACCACTGCTGAAACACTTGGACACAGAATTTACCCCATTCTTGAATTTAAAACACGTGGTTTTTGCAGAAAAGAAAGGTAAGTGATGGGGGGTGTTTTAGGAAAATCTGTTTACTTATGGAAACTTGTCTGACAGCCTTGAGGAATGGGAGACACCTCACATGTGCAAGCACTGTTTTCTACCTTGTACACACACAGTCTCACACACAAACATGTGCATGCTCATATGCACAGAGCAGTTGTTACCAGCTCCGATAGCTACTCACAACACAATCAATGGTTACGAGACCACAGTGTCAAACTGGAAGGCACTGTAAGTTGCTGTGAGTATAATGGTCTGCCTAGAAGAGCAAGTCAAATTTTCCCAAAAAATCACTGATGTAGGGTCTAGAACTTGATTTTCTGAAGTTGTGGGCTTCAAAAATGAGGGTCGTCAAAACCATATTAAGCCTCGACTATGAAAAACATGATGCCAACTTTTTGCATTTTATTGTTACTATTACTATTAGTATAAAAACAGAGAAATGTGAAACAATATAAGAGCGTTACTGCATTTTGAACAGATAGTAAATGTAATTGTTTATTAAATGTTTATAACTGTTACTTTAAATTATTAAACTGATTCAAAGTCACCATTAAGAATGTTCTTGAGTGTTTTTTCAAATCCTTTTGTGAACTGATTCAGTAACAAAGGAAATGGATTAGAACTTAAAGTAAACACCATGGATGTCTTCAGGCTTTATTAAGTTAAATACAGTGGAAGCACTTTTACTTAGGTGAAAGGAGATATAGAAGAAAACTTAAAATTTAGTATTTTGAAAGGGTTTTTTTTTCCTTGTATTAATTCTGTATTTTGAAACTTCTCATTTCTCTAGGTCCTTTTGTTTTAGTAGACGTGGTATAAAAGTATACATGTACTTAAATATATATGCACAAACACCTCTATTTATCTATCTATCTATCTATCTATCTATCTATCTATCTATCTATCTATCTATCTATCTATCTATCTATCTATCTATCCATCCATCTATCCATCTATCTATCCATCTATCCATCTATCTATCCATCTATCCATCTATACATCTATACATCCATCCATCTATCCATCTATCTATACTATATGCACATGATGTCCAAATGTAACTCTTGGGAACAGATAAGCTTGTATCCTGCAGGCATGCTGCTGTAGCTAGAAGAGTTGGGCCCTGACAGGAAAATTTGACTATATAATAGTACTTCCCAATAGCATGCTTGACCAGGTTTTCAAAGTCTCCCCTTTCTGAATCCCTTTCAGACAGATTAACAACAAAAAAGGGAAAAAGTCATAGACTAAGGAGTTCATGCCAATGTTTAAGTGAACTGGCAGAGTTCTTCACATGAATTTCCAGATTTTCTCATTATGCCCATCTAATACCCAAGGCCATCCTTAGAAGTTCATTAGCAGCTCTGATTCCTATAGAGCTCTTAAGGTATCTGCCCATACAAAATTTAGAAAATATGTCACTTTGGACTGTTGCCCACACATTAGACTGTGCCAATTAAGGAGTCTCTACTGCCCCTACTTTGCTATAAACACAATTCTATTATATAAGTAATAGAGTGCAGCAGAGAGAATCACATGAATTAGGTCCTGAAAATGCAGTGTTTGTAACATTTCTCCTCTGCCCTGCCAGGGTTTGACCTGCAAAAATACTTTTTCACTTCAAATAAGAGAGCTTCCCTCATAACCAGTTCTGTGGTGGTCACAGCTTTTCTGCACTGGGAGCTGAGGAACTGTGCTGGTGCTTCCCAAACCCTGACACTGGGGACACAACCTGCCCAAGGGCCGTGTGATGGGTACATAGACATGAGCATATCAGCTCCTGCCAGGGTAGGCAGATGTCACCCCAGTTTTGAAGACTTTTCTAAGCCTTCTGTAATGTTCTTCATATTGGAGTCAGAATTTTTACTTTATCACACTTTCTACTATAAACAATAGCCATGTTTTGCTAACTGTTTTTCATTGTTTACATATTTTTAGGTGGGAAGAGAAGGTTGATTGACAGTTGGCTTGACCAATGTGTTTTGAGAGGTCATTCCATCCTCCAATCCACAGGCCCCATAAGAAATTTATAAAATTGATTTTTGTAAATAAACTTGCCCCTTTTTCTTGCTTTGCTCACCAGCATGTCCTCATGTAGTTCTTTTTGTGTCGTCTGTAACAGGCAGATCTCAAGAACTTTGGATAGGGAGTCACTGAAGCTTAGACATAGTACCAGTGCCGAAGTGTGGGCTTACCAGCTAAATGACTATCCTTGGAGCTCTCCGTGGTGAGAACCAGCCGTTAGATGGAGGATTGTAAATATTGTTGAATTTAGATACCAGTTGTCTGGGAATTGCTGTGTCTGAGGCTGCTGGTGGTTCTGCAGACCTTGCTGTGCCATGTTGTCTTCACAAGCTCTCCCAGGAGATGTCTGGAGGAGGGGTAGTCAAGCCTATCGCATGGCATTTGGATGAAAAAAATAAAAGAAAACTGGATAAATAAACTTCTTAAAATTACTTTTTCTTGTTTCAGTAGCTGGGCACCCTTGAGATAGTATATTGAAATAATAAATTAGGATCCTGTTCACAAATCTGTGATCTCTTTAGAGATGCAGATTTTGTTTTCCATAAGCGATGATGTTTTCTAAACCACTTCTAAATAATTCATAACCAGGAGCCAGAATGTGGAAGACTTTTAACTACAGAGTGTCAAGTAACTTTTCTTGTTCATCTTGATCATATTCTTAAGTTTTTTCTGGGAATTTTCCAGGGTTTTGTTTTTCTAAGCTGCTTGTTTGGGAGAGTTCAGAAATTTTTTGACCCCGTTAACATTCCTATTTCACTATATATTCTCTCACTGTTAGGCAAACTGAAAAAGTTGGAAATTCAGTTCTGCTAAATTGGGTCCCCAGAACCTCCCCATCTCTCCTTAGCTTTTTCCTACATAACCATGTCAGAAAACATCATCTGTTACTGTGATGTCAGCTAATCCTTCTCTCCCAATATAATCACTTTCTAAGCATGTCAGCTCTGAGTAGGGACAGGAGGGCATGGCAATCTGTGTGCAGCTTGGGCATTCTAGCTCCAATCCATCTCACCTAGGGGTGGGGTTCATCTGTCCCAGCTTTACTCCTAACATTGAGCAGTGCTGATGGTTAAAACCCCACCTCGTCCTTCTCAGCCACAAGAGCAGTTGTTGCTAGTACGGCTAGGTTGCTAGGTTTTTAAAATGAAGGAAAACATAGGAATCACTTGCTATAGGATGTAAAGCCTGAAACATGACAGGGAAATGTAGAGTTTTGGATGAGGAATATATGTGTGCCTTATATTGATTTGTGTTGTATTATTTAAGAAGTCTGTAAGTAACACAATAATTTAGTGTTGCCTTGTAGTTCTAGCAGATTCAAAGCCAGCTTTCTAGTACTTATTTGATAGGTATTTTTCAAGGGCATTTTAAAAGATCAATCATCTTTATCTTTCACTGATAAGGCTGTTCTGATTCAGCTCTGATATTTGAAATTGCTTCACAGGAGTTGTTACTGCCTTTTCCTGCCTAGGCTCAGCCACTGCTTCCCTTTGATGGTCTTTCTAAATTGCAGATCTGGGCATACATAAGCAGAATGAAGGATTTGCCCTCCTGCTCGTTAGCAGGCTTCCTCCTTCAGACACCTCCTCCTTCAGGGCAAGCTTTGGGCTGGAGTTTCTGTCCCAGGGCTCAAGGTTTATCTCAAATCACTGTCTTCTCTGCCCTTCATCCTACTTCATGTGGCACAAGGAAGAAATACACTGCAGTCAGGAATCCAACACAGATTCTGCTGACAAGTTTTCATCAGAAAGCGACTCTTCAAAGGCATCCGATAATTGCTTGGGACCTGTCGGTGGTTCTTGCTTGCTGGACAGAATTTTTCTTATTTTCTGAGAGGGTGAGAGCTTGAAAAAAATTGAACAAAACCATGTATGCCTGGAGACATGAAAATCTACTGATTTTTGTGTTTCCCACAGAACATTAATGTCTGCTGGAAAGAAGCCTGTTTGCACAAATGTCTTAAGCTGAACACAAAACAATGAGCATACACGACTGAAGAAAATGCGTTGTAAGTTTAAAAAAAAAAGTAATTTTCACAGTTGTATTGTTCCTAATAAATGCTCAGCTTCTATGTTCCCCAAATTTTCCAAGCAGTTTCACAGTTTCCATACAGATGAGCTTGGGTAGTCTTTCATCTTTGCTCTTTCACATCCTTGCGAGCCGCAGAATAGCCTTCATCTTGCAGGCTCCTCTGTTGTCTCTGGAAAGGCAGCAGTGTTTGTAGTTTGAGATGGTAAAAACAGTCACATGTTTTCAGTTCTAATCTCTCATTTTTCTGTATTTAGGATTTCCTCAAACTTTTGCATCCCTAGGTGGCTTTTTTATCACACGTTCTTTGTCTCCAAAAAGAGAGAAAATAATAATAAAAAAAAAATTGTATGACATTTATATATTGCTGAAATTTTTTAACATGGTGTAACATGACTTTATGGACTGCTAATGGTTTGAAAATGGAATAATGTTAATGTAGTTGATATCTGGGTTCCGTTTATTTATCCATTTTTTTTAATCTATATATACCTGTGCATGAACCACCACACAGACAAAAACACTGTATCTGAGCTTCCATGTCTTTTCAATCATAAGTATCCAGGACCTGCCATTCTTTGATTGCTTGCAGTTACTATAGCATAAATCTCATTAAATGTTCTTCTGTCAAACCACAAAATCTATAAACAACTCATCTTTCCATTTTCCTTATCACTTTGCTTAAAATAGAAAAAAAATAAAGAGAAAACTTTTGAATCCCTTGATTTAGAGAATTTATTTCCAGCAATGTTAACAATGCTATAACATATTGTGATTTTCTTTTCCTGTAAGTTTATAATATTATTGACATATTGAAGTCTATCTTTTTGTGCACATTTTGCACAACAACAGAAGGAACGCTTTAAAGAAGAGCAGAGTTATCTGCATAGCACTGCATTTAGGATTTCTACATACTATTTGTAAGAAAAAAAGCTGATTCATTGAAACCAAGAGGTGAAATTGTACATTTTGTTAAACTACCTAATTCAAAAATACCTTGAATAAATGAATTTAAAACCCCTTGATTTGTACATTTTCTTTTATTTGCAAATATTTCTCTTTCTTTCTCTTATCACTTTCTTCTTATTTCTTTTTGATTTGCCTTTGTTTTTCTGTCTCTTCCTCTTTGTCTTTTCCTCTCATTCTTTCTCTTACTCTCTTTTTCTCATTCCCTTTCAAAATAACTCTTTGGGTTTTTTTACAATTATACTACATTTTGGGCTCTTAAATATACAGTAAACTTTTTTTTCCTGATCGAGGCCAAGATCTCTTTTATTTTTTCTTTTCATTTTCTTTTTAGATGTTTTTTGAGATTTCAGCATGTTAGAGAAAGCAATGAGAATACTCTTCCTAGTAAATTAATTCAGATGCTGTGTCTTAAAATATTTCTTTTTCTGTCCTCCACTAGCTTATGAGGTTATTTATCAATTTAAGTTCCTTTATGCCTACATTAGGGTTGAGATATTTTTTCAAGATAACATTTAGTGCTAACATCCTAGTCACACAACTCTTTGCCTATCCTAGTGTTATCTCTTCTCTGGTATTTGCCACAGTTGTCATACCTCCCCTCTGACTGCATTTTGCTGAGCTGACAGATCAGGTTCTTGTGATCAGCTCATGACTGGAGATTACTCACCCTCTTTGCTGTCTTGGCAGCCCTTTGCCTGATCATACTGTACATACAGCTGATCATACTGTACGTAATCCCAGCGTAGGCTTGCCTACACCTAGGGTTATAACAGAAAGTAATTGCTCCAATAGCATCCCAATGGCTTTTTCCTTTTTTCCAGGGTCATACCACACAACTGGCATACAGACACTCTGTAAGAAAACAATATTCTAAGTCTTATTCCTCCTACTTCCTCCAGCCACTGGTAGTGGCTCCAGTTGACAACATGGAACATTTCATTAATTCCAGAGTGTGATCTCCCACATTCTCAAGTGACATTAAATCCTATTTCTATTATTCCTGATCTTTATATTTAAGTCATTATATTTTTTTCTCACATAATATTCCAGAAGTCTTGCATTTTTCATAGACAAAGAAAAGGGTTTCTGGGACACTTCTGTTATTATAATGCGCTTCTTCTTTTAAACCAGGATTAATGCTCTATTTTGTGTTGTATATAATATTAGGAAGACTCAGGATGCATGTAATTGACTGTCTTAATTGTGTAGTGTGAACACCGGCCTTGGTCATGTGTGAGTAGTTTGAACCTCCACTTCAAGGGGGTTCAACAGTCCCAAGGTGTCTGTCCTGTCCTAACGGGGTGCTGAGCACATGGGGGTTCTTTTTCACGTGTGGAGCTGCGGGGCTGCAGCACGGCTGGGACTGCAGCCTGTGCTGCAGCACATCTTAAATCCAGGGAATCCCTCATGCAGGGAAGGATGGGATTCCTTTCCAAAGATGTATTGCATCCTATCTTCTACAATGCTTCATTGTTTGTGTTTAAACCTGGCTCTTGGTCTAGGAGTACATCTAACTAAAAACTCAAGGTTACTAAAATTAAGCTTGCGAACATACAAGTGCAGATCTATCTGAGCAGGCACATATGTTGGTTTGATTTTATATTGACAGTGATAAAATTAATGCTTCTTTTGTCTTTCCTTACAGATTTCTAAGTATTTCTTAAATATTTGTGACCTATAGCTGGTGTCACTGGTTTGACTAAGGTGGGGAGTCTGACATTTTGATTGTTTGAAATTGAGCAAAAGAATCGCAAAAAGGAAAAACCTGCTGGTTTTTCTATTTTCTTTTGGGGTTTTGGCATTCTTTTCTGTAAGGAAATGATTTTTTCTGATTGGCCTTTAGAATCCTCTACAGAGGAGAGATGAGGAACTATAAAATTTTAAAATAGGTCAACAGCTTACTAATTATTGCTTTAATTAGTAACAGCCACATATTTTTTAAATTCTTTTGTTCAATTTAATAGCAGTCAGATATATCCAAAATTTTCTAGTTTGAAAGAAGTTGTGCCCTTGATTTTTAATGGACTTTACCTTGTCTGTAGATTACCTGGAAGTGTCCATAGCAAAAAATGTAAATGTTGTACCTTTAGATTTGCTGTCACAGCTGCTTTTTTAATTTTATCTACAAATATTAGTAGACTAAACATAAATTTTCTAAAAAAGAACAAATTGCAAAAAGTTCTTAATTGGGTTTGAAAAACAACAGTGTGAAGGTAAAAGCTTTAACATGGAGATGTACATTCATTAAAAAATGTTTTCTCAGTTAAATGTCTCACATCCTGGACATAGAACAGTAAATCAAATAAATCTCTAAATGGTCCAAAACTACTTTCAATAACTCTAATAGGTCTAGTCTATGATATATGACATAAGTTTTAGGTTCAAAAAAGACTTTGAATAATTACACGATTATTTTATACAGATTGTGCAAAGTGATATATTGTTGAGCTGTAACCCTCTGAAGTCAGGTAGACCTACACGTGTTAGTTATTTCTATGTTCCAAGTACTGTAAAGATACTTCAGATAATTCTATAATTCTTGGTTAAAATTGTTAAGAAAATTGTTGCCTTGCTTACTAACTTCTTTATCAGCTGCATTAATTAAGATCAGTTCAAATACACGCTAGTAAGCTCCCATGCACAGAGTATTTTATTTTTCATCTCCTTGTACAGAAAACTTACAAAACCTCTTAGTGATGGAGTTATAAAACTTAGATTACATTTAAATATTACATTACATTTTTGTACAAGTATTATGTATTTTAGTTAATATTATTTACTGTGCAACCTGTACTTAATCGCTTAATAAACAGAATTACTCTAATATGGCAAATTATAAACCAACCTTAGCATGAGCAGTACATCTGTTAATTTAATAGTTTTCTGGTGCTAATTAAATTGTCCTTAATTTACAAATTCAAATATTTCATACTAGCAGTGTATTTAAGATTTGGCATTTCTTCCCTGTTTTCTGATTGTGGGATTTCCCTAGTAAGATTTTCCTAGGACTATTTCAGACATACAAACATTTAGTATTGAGTAGCGTGGCGCTTTTAATGCCCACCATGCTGTTAAAGCTGTTTCAGATTAAGCAAAAATTAATTCACGCTAGACTGCAAATTACTGTCTCTATTATCTCACTCCTGAGTTATTGTGGTAATTGATCAGTATCAGAGGAGCTAAGTAATACAAAAGAAATGTGATGAATTTTGTGCAGAGTGTGAAAATGAGTTGTATGTCATACCTTTGCTGGCTGGCTCCTTGACTCTCTCACCCCTTGGCGGTCACTGCCGTGCACCAGGCCTTGAAGCACCAGGCAGGTCACTTGTCCTCTGCTTCTCTCTGAGACTGGAGAAGATCCTGCTGCTGGCACAGCTCTGCAGGGTGGAGGCAGTGGGACAGTTCTTGCTCTGCTGGAGGGCTTGCTTTGCTTATTGCCTGACTTACCTGTGCTCTACACCTTTCTTAGCCACCACCTTGAGTACAGGAGGACAAGTGAAACAAAATGAAATGTTGGTATCTAATCTTCTTAATTCAAAAGCTAAATTAAAGGCTTTAAACTTTTTGAGAAGCACTGTGTGTGTAAACTGAACAGTACCTGGACTTTGCCTCTAGCTCTAATTTGTCCCTGAGTGAAACTGATGCCCCAGACTGCCTCAACAGCTGCAGTAAGCACATAATAGCTCAGTTCCCCTCATATTTTCATGCCACAGATGATACTCTATAGCTCAGAATTTAAATGAGACAGATAGCCTTGATTCCCACAGGGAAGGTATGAAAACATCGCTTCTCACACTCTCCATCGTGAAACACTTAGAACGATGTGCGCTTGACGTTTTGAAATTATTTTTTATTCGGGACATTGCTTCGAGATGGTTCATACTCGAAGTTTGCCAGATTCCATGGCAGAGGCGTAGAAGCAGCACCGCACTGCTCTGCAACGGGATTGTGCTGGATTTGCGCTGCGCTGGATTTGCGCTGCGCTGGATTTGCACTGCACTGGATTTGCCCTGAGTTGGATTTATGCTGCGCTGAATTTGCACTGAGTTGGATTTGCGCTGAGTTGGATTTGCGCTGAGTTGGATTTGCGCTGAGTTGGATTTATGCTGCGCTGGATTTGCGCTGAGCTGGATTTGCACTGCGCTGGATTTGCACTGCACTGGATTTGCACTGAGTTGGATTTATGCTGAGTTGGATTTATGCTGTGCTGGATTTGCGCTGCGCTGGATTTGCACTGCACTGGATTTATGCTGCGCTGGATTTGCGCTGAGCTGGGCCTGGCGCCGTGCGGGGCCGCCAGGGGGCGCGGCAATGCCGGGGGCCGGGCGGGGGCGGAGGAGGAGGAAGAGGAGAAGGAAGAGGAGGAAGGAGGAGGAAGAGAAGGAAGAGGAGGAAGAGGAGGAAGTGGAAGAGGAGGAGGTGGAAGAGGAGGAGGTGGAGGAGGTGGAGGAGGTGGTGAAGGAGGTGGAGGAGGTGGAGGAGGTGGAGGATCACCCCGCTGTCCTCCCGGCCCCTCCCAGGGCAGCCCTGGCAGCCCTGGGGACAGGCTTTTCTCCCGGGGTTCCGGCCAGGAGTCGCTTAAGGAGGGAAAACGGAAAAATAGCTTTAAAAAAAAAAAAAAAAAAAGAGAGAGTGGAGGAGGGGAGACATAAGTGTCTTCTATCTCAAGGGAAGGCTGGCATGCAGCGCTCACCACTCTTCTCTGTGGGGAGCTGTGAGTGAGATAGCCTCAGAAATGAGACTGCCCCCAAGAAAAATTGCTGACAGCAGGGTTTTAATTCCGTTTTCATAGCAGGAAGGAAAGTGGTGAATATTAAATGTTGGTTACTTTCAGATGCTGCCTACGACAGCAGTATGACATCGGAACGGGAAATGCACAACCCTAGACGGCACAGTTCATCACCTGGGTCTTCAGACCTTCATTGCATCCATTTTTTATGTGTTCCATCATCTTCATCACCACTGCTATTACTGCAGTTGTAGTTTAGATGGCAGAAATGCTCCCTGTCTCTAGAAGCTTTCCAAAAGAAAGCTCCATCCATTCCAGAGAAAGTTCCATTTCTTTTCAGGTATTAAGAAATATCTTAAAAGCTACATTGTGGGATCGGTGGTGGAAAGGTCACTTACATATTTATGTTTCTTTTGTTATAGAACTATAGAAAGTTTATAACAAATCTTTAGCACTGGTAAGTAAGAAAATTAATAAAAGTAAAATGTGGGGAAATAATGCCCCAGTGCAGGGGTGGTCAGCTCATGTTTGTAATCCTGCAAACAGTTTAACTGACTGTTTCAGGTTGCTCAGGACACAAGGCATTTAAGATACTTCCCTGCTGTCTACCTGTATGGGGGTCAATCTCTGCTGTGCATCATCCTGGCTTCCACACGGGAAGGCAAAGATGGACTTTCCTCTGTTCTCTGCTTGGCTCCTCTGAGATCCTGCGAAGCACGGGGTCTTACAAATTATATACAACCAAGAAGCAGTGATGAACAGAAATTGTGACAATCTGATGCTACACAGAAAACATGAAATGTGCATATACGTTTAAAGGTAAATGTGTATATGTGAACAGTTGTCTCAAAAGAAGAAATTAAAACATCTATGTGGCATGGCAGGAGCAGGCAAAAGACTCGACCCCAACTCAGCAATCTGAAGGGAAAGGACGGAGTAGCCCATGTGCTTCATCTGTCTGTTGGACAGTGCGAGGATGACTACACGGGGATGAAGAAGTGACAGGCTGCTGAAAGGACAGGAATTCTCCCCTTTTATCCCTTTGCAGAGATGAGTGATCAGTCCAATCTGCAATCCGGTTTCTGGTGAAAAAACCACTGCTGTCAGTCTGTCTGCTGAGACCAATAAGAAAGAGGACAAAGCTCTATGACCTTCAGGCAGAGGGTGTTGTTATCATTATAGTTCTTGTGGTTACTGCTGTTACTTAGTTGTTTTGCCTTATTTAGCGTTTGAGAGCATCCTCTGCCCGGGCTGGCTGTGGCCGCTGTTTGATGGATGAAGAGCAAAATTAGGCCGCGGCAGATGGCTGTGGACGGAGTCAGGATAGGAGCCGGACAGAGCCCCCGCAGGACTTGTTTCCAGCCCGACTGTTTCAGAGGGGGGTGGGAGGGACTCGGCGGGAAGGATGCACGGGAGAAACCCGCTCGGGGGCTGCGCCGGGCCAGCGGCTGTGCACTGCGCATCGGCGGAGGCTCAGGCCGAGCCGCTCTCCTGCCGCACCGGCACCCCTGCCTTGCTCTCCTCTCACTCCCGTCGGGATGCTGGGTTTTCTTCAGCCGGGGACAGTTCCATCGCGAGGGCCGCGCGGTGCCACCTGGGCGAGTCTGCCCGACCGGGGACTAGCGCTCTGGCTGCCCGCGGCGGGAGCGCAGAGCCGCCGCCAGCACCAGGGACAGCGCCGGCAGCCGCACTGCCGCTCCTTTGTTCCACCGCCGGCGAGGCCCCGCGGAACAAAGACTTCCGCCGCCGGCGGCGCGGGGACCCCGGCCTCTCCCCTCCCCGCCCCCGCACCCTCCCCGCACCCGCCGGCCCGGCCCTGCCGCGGCCGCCGCCTCCAATGGAGCCGCGTCTGCAGTGTGCCGGCTCGCACGCACCTGCCCCGGCGCACGTCGCACTGCCACCGCCGCCCCGCCACCCTCCCCCTCGTGTGGGCTGCCCCGCACACCCTACGCCGCCGCCGCCCCGCTCTCCGCGCTCGCCAGCCGCTGCCTTGCGCCTCGTCCCGCCGCCCAGCCCCGCGCACAAAGCCCGCACGCCGCTCCGCTGCCCGCCGGCACCGCTCTGCGCCGCTCTCCCACACCGTGCCCACCCGCTGCTCTCCCTCCCCGCCTCTCCCTCGCAGCCTCCGCACACTCTTGTTCGCGCATCCAAGCTGCCTCTCCGCGCATGGCCCGGCCGCAGTGCCCCGCCGCACGCCGGGCACCCCGGCCGGGCACCAGCTCTGCACATGGCTCTGCCTCCGCCGCCCCGGGCGCAGAGGCTGCTCCGCTGCCCCCGCGCACCGCGCCGCTGCCCCGGGCCCGCGTTCCTCGGCTTCCAGAGGAGCCCCGCAAGAGGAGGAGCCATTACCGAGCGGGCACTCCTGGCTACCGGCTGAGCGATGCGCAAAGAACAACCCTCGCGATGGTAATATTAGAAAATGTATTTATTTCCCATTAATCGACTTTACATGGTTCAGCCCAAGAAAGCGAGAGGTCGAGTCACCACTGCCTTGAAAACCCACCACGGCTCCCGCACCGCTCCAGCAGCCCCCCACGGCCCCGTTACCTGCTGCTGACAGCTGCCCCCGCGGGCGCCCGTCCCGTGGCAGCGACATCTCCTTTCCACAGGGCTGAGCCAATCAGTCCACCAGTCCTAGTTAATCTCGGTTTCCGTAGGTGAGTACAGGTTGTCGAGCTCTTTATTGCTTTGTATCTCCTTTTCTTTTTTTTTTCCCTGCTTTTCTCCTTTTCTTTTCTTTTCTTTTCTTTCTTTCGTTCTTTGATTTTTAAGCTAATTGCATTTTTTTAAATTAACATTATTGTTATGGCATGCTCTAGCGAGATCTTTCATGCTGCTTTGAGGATCCACTCTTGGCATTCACCGCGTGCCTTAATTGTATGACATTAAATCAAGGTCCGCTGTGAACACGGAGAGTCAGAGCCTTAGAGCGCGCTCTCTCTCTCTCTCTCTGAGCAGAATAGCAACCGATCCCAGAAAAAAAACCCGTAATTTCCCTCCTCCCTAGTCCCATTCTGGCCCGGGCTGTGTATAACTCAAGCTCGAGGTTTTTTTACTAGCTAGTCTTCTGTTTGCAATGCTCAGGAAATTTTAAAATATGTATTTAATCGATTAAAAAAATAAAATAAACGTGTGCCTATTGCACACTTCCGGACGGCTGCTTTAATTTCATCAGCGTCTTCGCATGATTTTAAACACAGAAGTTGCCTCTCCCCGACTGGACGTCTGTCGTTTGGCATCCCTGGCTAGGAGGAATGACCGTGTCTTTCCGGCTGTCTCGGTCCGCCTGGTTCTGCGGCTCCCTTGGAGCACAGGCGGGGGGAGCCCTCACCCCCAGAGTATCCCGGCTCCCCTCGGCCGGGGGAGGGCGAGGGGGGAAGAGGGGATCTTTCGGCGATGAAAAATGAGAGGGCAGGACTTGTCATCTTTCTTTGTAAAGCAGAAAAAAAAAAATTTAACTCACTCGCACCTGCCCCTTTCCCGGGAGGGTCTGGGCAGCCCATCTGGCTTGCCTACACTGAGCTGGCGAGTGAGGAAATGAGGGGTGAAGTCATTAAAATAATCTCTAAAAAATAAAATCACCCTAAGTTTTTATTATTATTATTATTACGCTTTTTGGCCATCTTTCACGGCTCAGCATCGGGACCATTCCTTTTCGGTGCCGACGGCGCGCCGGGGAGGAGCGGAGCGGCCGGGCACCTTGCATCGCCCTGCGGGCTCGACCACGGACCCCAGGAACCGGGCAGCTGACCTCGACTGCTTCCTCGGCGCCAGGGCCCGGGAGAGAGAGAGGAGGCGAAGCGGGATGTGCTGCGGCTGCAGGCGGCGGCGGCCGGGGTCCTGAGGAGAGCCGGGCTTCTCAGAGACTTTTCCCGTAGCTTGCAAGGGCATCCGGGGGCAAACTGGGAAGGCGGCTCCGGCCCCCCTCGGCACGGCAGCTCCTGCGTGCGGCCGCCTGGAAAACAGACAAAGCAAGAGCGTTAGAAATGCAGGCGGGGAGGAAAGGAAAGGCAGGCAGGAGGGAAGGGCGCCGGGAGCCCGCACGCCGCGCGGTTGCCAATGACAAAAGGGAGAGAGGGGGGAGTCAGAGCAGGAGAAGGGCGGGGAGGGAAAGGGGAAGGGGAGGAAGAGAAGGGAAGGGGGGCCACACGGACTGACGTGAAGCTGGGGTCGGCCAGACCCGAGCCTGTGGGGCTGCTTGGTCGGCGGCCGAGGAGGGACAAGGCGGAACGCCCATCACCGCAGCGCTAGGGCGAGCGGGCATCTGGGTCCCTGCAGCACGGTGGGAACGGGCCAGCAGCGGGCAGCCGCAGAGAGCAACCTCCCTGCCCACCGCTGCAAAAATCCCAGGAGAATCAGCACGGGGGAAAGCATTAAAAAAAATTAAAAAAAAAAAATATTAAGGGACTGCGAATGGGGTGGGGAACAACAGTTCCCCCTTCTTTTTAGTCTTGAGGACCGTACTAGAGCAAAGAATCATAGGGGGAAATCCAAGCATCCAAACAAAAATAAGAAATAAGAACCCACTCCAAATACCAAAAAAGAGAGTCATAGTCAAAAAGGAAATGGTCAAACCTGCCGAGGGCTGGCGGCTCCTCCACCCGGTCGGAGCCGCGGAGCGCAGGAGAGGAGAGCCCCTTTAGCTGCTTTCGGGGGATAGGAAGCGGTCCGGTCTCTCCCCCTCGCTCGCTGCTCCAGAATTAGGGATTAATGCCTCTCCAGCCAAACAAATAAGGCATCTGCCTTCAGTACAAGAGGATTACACGGGGTTGCTGACGTCACCAGCCAGGCAGATGTTGGCTCCCAAAGTCCTGATCATCTCCCGTGTCCTTGAAACCCGGCACAATCCCAGACCCGCGCCGCCCGGCCGGGTCCCTGCAAGGTCGAGGGGGACCTGGTCGGAGGGGACCCCGCCGAGGCGCTCTCTCCCAAAACGTCCTCACGCATCATCGGGAGAGAAAGGTGTGAAAAGCCGAGCCCGGCAGAAAGTTCAACCCTCCCCCTTCCCTCCGGGTCCTCTCCCCCCACCCCCCACCCCCCGCCCTCCCCCACCTCCCCAACCTCAATGTCACATGAATCTGTACAGTCATAGCGAGGAAGAGGAGCCCGATCCCCGGCTCACCCAGAGGCCACCCTCCCCGCACGACACCCGCGCCCCCGTCCCTGCGGCACCGCCGCGCCCCCCGGCCCCACGCCGCCCCAGCCTGCAGCCCGCAGCCGCCCGGAGCCCGGCGCAGGGCCGGGGGCTCGGCGGAGCCGGGCCAGGCCGCGCCGTGCCCCGCGGCTTTGTTCCCGCTGTGCCCGTCCCGGCGGGGCAGCGGCCGGCGGGCGGGGGGGCTCGCCGGCCGTGCGGGGACAGCGCTCCCCCCTGTCCCCGTCCCGGCGCTGCGCGGGGTCTCCGCGGCGGGCAGGCCCCGGCCGGCGGCGGCCGAGCCGAGCCCGGCCGAGCCGGCCCGGGCAGGGCACGCAGGGAGCGCTGAGGTGGCTCAAGGCCTCCTCTCGCCCTGCGGGGCCGGCGGCAGGCGCTGAAGTAGGGTTTTCCTGGCTAAAGGACTTGGAGGTTGCGCTTCTGCAATTCCTAGGTGGAGGCAGAGCGGCTCGTCGTTCCCGTAGCTCAGCCCCGAGTTTGCTGGAGCTGTAGGGTGGGTTGGAAGTGCCGCAAAGTACCTCTGAAAGGGGAATCCAATTAGAAGCGCGATCAAAATAAAAAAAGAAATTTGCCTGAGAACCACGTCTGTTGCTTTTGCTGTGGCATAAAGTCCATGACTCATCATCACTACTCCCTTTGCATCAAACAATGGTTTCAGTCATTTCGGTACTGCAGAAAGGCAAACTAGACGATGTGACATAACGGAGCAGGATGGAGAAGAAGAGATCGCCAGGCTTCTGTTGGGTTGATGTTGTTGTTGTTCAAAGGAGCTATTTTATAGATCTGTTCCATATTATCCTTGTCTGTCAAAGTGGCATTTAATTTTTCCAATTGTGGAACTTGGTCACTGATAAAATCAATTTAATTTACACCACTGTCATTCAGCCGATCCGAGCAGCAGATTTATTTTTGGCTCGGAGTTGAAGGGAAAAAAGCAACCGTATGCAGAATGGAGAGATCCTTTTACTTCTTTTGCGGGCAGTAAGAAGAGAAATCATTGGCATGGCATTTTAACAGAGCTTGCTCTCCTGCAGGAGAATTACGAATGTAATTTCTCAAGTCTTTTGCCTAGAATCTTGAGCAGCCACACGAGAGGGATAAGGAGAAAGGCAGAGCAGCTCGGGGCCCCGGCGTTCCCCCGGCGCTCCCCGGCCCCGCTCACTCACTCCCCTTTCCCGAGGTGACACCGGCCGGCTCCGTCCTCGCCCGGTCCCTGTCCATGGTCCTGACCCGCCGGCGGCAGTGGGCGCTGCTCCGGGGCCGTGCCCATGGTCCTGCGGGCCCCTCCGCGCCAGCGTAGCCCGCCGCCGCCGCGGGGCCGGGGAGCCTGCCACCCTCCGAGGCAGCTCCATCAACACCTCTGCTTTGTTGTTGTTGTTGTTGTTATTAATAACACCTTTTTTTTTTTTTTTTTTTTTTTTTCTTTGTAAATTCAGCACCTTGGAAGGAGGTGGGTGGCGGCAGTAGTGAGGATTTATCTTTCCCGGGCTTTATTTGTTAGCTCTCCTTTTTCAAAGAGCTTTTAATCGCTGACGCCCGGGCAAACCCACATTCTAATGTAAAGTGGTTAATATCGGACAACAGTCTTTAAACCCCGGATTCTCATTTCTTTCCTTAAATGGATTAAAGTGCAAATTCAGACGCGGTTCTTAGTAACCGGTACCTGCCTACGGGATGACCTGAAAAGAACTGACAACATTGCAAACTATTTCTTTTTTTATCATTAGAAGCTGCAGCAGGAATAACTTGCACACAGCGGTTAAATATCCTCTAAAATCTCACTTTACATGTATATACGGCCTCTTTCTGGTCCTAAAGAAAGATCTTGCTACGTGGCTACATGCATGCGCAGAGATACACTCTCTCTCATGTACACTTACACGTATATATACATAAACTTTAAATAATTTAGTGGAGAAGTCAGGCTTCGCCGTTGACAAGTCTTTTCTCAGATCACACACACACACACAATTGGCTAACGCTGTTCCTTAGCATTTAAAAACAAGGACAGCTCTCGAAATACTATTTCTTCAGTCCCCCCCCCTTTCTCTCACAACCTGCTCCCCCGAGCTGAATAACATGGGCAAAGAGCAGCTGAAATGGCCCCTATGCTGCAAGAGGCTCTGAATGCAGCAGCTTTAGAAATTGTGCACTAGCCCTGCAAAGAGAGATGTGTGGGCTCTCTAGAATGTGATGTGCTACCGGCTGGGGAAAAGGCATTCACACTTCGTAGGCTGGGAGATTTCTTTCAAAAGGGCCCTGAAGTATTTAGGATTTGGGGGAAAACCCTTGTACCGGAAGAAAATGGCCTAAACACAATAGGACTCGCCATTTTCTCCTTCCAAAGCACAAAGCAGCTCCGCGGCTTCAGCACCACACAAAGAAAGCCCGGACCCTCTGAATTCTCTTACATTTTCCCCCACGATTTCAAAAGCCTTCCCCTCTATCCGATCCGCTTTCCCAGGAGCGCTCTCACAGAAATAAAGAAAGGAGGGAAGGGAGGGGGAGAAAAGCGACTAGGCTAGGCGAGAGAGAGACAGTTTTGGTCTTAGTTTATTTTAAGCAAATCCTTCCACGGCAAAGTAGCACCATCACATGTACACTTGAGGAGTGTGTTGGAAGGGGGTGGGGGGGGGGCGGGCGGGGGAGGTTGGAATCCCCAAAAACCAAACATCTGGAAAACTGTTTTGACCACTGCATTCCTTCGAGCTGGGTGGACTCAAGTTGCACTACAGAGACCCAAGCACAGACCACGCTGCCTGGCGATGCGTATGTACACACACAGGCGTGCACATTCCAGGAAAAAAAAAAAAAAAAAAAAAAAAAAAAAAAAAAAAAAAAAGGGAAAAAAAAAAATACAATTCATCCAAGCCCACAAAGTGATGTTGAAAACAGCCCTCTGTCCCTGTCACTGCTGGCACCGCGCGCTCCTCCGCGCCCGCGGAGCCCCGCACCCCCGGCTGCTGCCCTGCTGCCGCGCCACGCTCCGCTCGGCGGTCTGCCGCTCTCCCTCTCCCGCTTTTATTTTCTTATTTTAGTAAGTCGGCAGAAGACTGAAAAAGAGAATGACATATTTAAGGGAAAAAAAAAAAAAAAAAAAAAAAGAGGGAAAAAACAAAGAATCAAAACAAACCCGAGCAACCCCAACCTAAACAACAGCCTGTCACTATTGCCCTGAAATGCAGCAAGAGACTTTGTACTTACAGGCAGCGCTAAAGTGAGTAATCCTCATCCCAGCGTGGTTGGGTTTGTTAGGGTTTTCTTTCCCCTGGTTTTTTTTGGGTTTGTTTTTTTTTTTTTTTGGTCTAGTTGTTTTTAAGTACTTTTTTTGTTCCCATCGTCCATGGCTCGGAGCGAATTCAAGCAAAACCGGCCGGTTAGCAGGAATAAAAATAGAAGTGATTTCATTGTGAAAATGGAGCAAAGACACAAGCAGCCGTGTTTCTCCTAATACTTTCTGCTCGGGAACCAGCAGCTCTCAGCTCAGGAAAGCAGGACTCTGTGTGAGTCTCCCCCTCCTCTCTCTCTCTCTCTCTCTTCCTCTCTCTCTGTCACACACACACATACACGAACACGAATACGCACACACACATACACACTTACTTTTCTTCTTCTTCTTCTTGCCTTTTTTTTTTTTTTGCCTTTTTTTTTTTTTTTTTCAAAAGAGGGCAGGCCGTTCCCTGAATCCCAATGAGTTAAGTCAGTCACTTTCCTTCACATGCATCACAGCCTCCTTAGAGCTGCAGGCACAAAAGAGCATTTAGCTGCCTCCAATTTGTGTAGAAGGCCTGGCCTTACTATTTTTTATTTATTCATTTAAAAAATATATTTAAATAGTGTATTTCACTTAGTATAAAAATACCACATCCCCAACTTTGAGACTGAGCCACTAATTGTAACCTTTTAAATAAATTCTTGAACTTGTATGCATACTTAGCTGGTTTGCAGGGGCCTCACAAGAAATTGATGCACAGTATTTTTCAGCTCAGCTCAGTACAGACCCACACCCTGCTTTCTGCAAAGGTCAGAGCTATAAAATCCACAATTACTTTCCAATGAAGTCTTATATAAACAAAACCTCCTTGAAAAGATTATAGGCCTCTAAAAAAAAAGCTTTAATCTTAGATATACATGGTGGCATATTCCATTTCAATCACATATGAGGGATTGTTTCAAAAACTGACCTCACACACAAAAGTGTGTTTTCGTGCTGAGTTACTTTTTCCAGGTGGACAGAGAAAAGCATAAACAAGGTTGTACTTGCTCCATATTTTATTGTCTACTTTTTGTTTATTCTTTCTTCTAGTGAATGCAGGGACATCCATTCATGCATATATATGTATATACACGCACATATTTGTGTATGGCAGAGAGTGACTCGCCTGGCCGTGTCAGAAAGCCTCAGGGCTGGCAGAAGCCTGTCACGAGGCAGATGAAGCACCAAAGCGACCCAGCGGTGGCCCTTGCCACTGCGGAGCCACAGCGAGAAGAAAGGCCCGTCTGTGCCGGGGGCTGGTGGGCACTGCCCGGCCCAGGGCTGCCCCCATCACCCCATGCCACCACCCAGGGTGCCCTGGAGGACACCAGGGTGCTGCGGGGTGGCCAGAGCCACCCCAACATCTCTGTCACCTCAGGAGTTCTTGGCACTTTCTTTGCATGCTTGTCATCCCCTAATTCCAGCTGCACTTGCTCAGATGGGTGGTAATCCGACTCTAGAGGAGATTAGGGAACCAGAGATAGCTGCATTTAGGATTACCAAAAGGAAATGAAGGAATCTAATCCACTCCCACCCCTTACATTGCTGGGTTTCAATAAGACCTTATACCACCTTTTAGGATTTTAAACAAATGAATTTGCTTGGAGAAGAGGACAGAAAGAGACCGAGTGATGGAGAGTGTGTTTGCCCATTACATGAACTGAATAGGAGAGGATAAGGTGAATTGCAAAAGCAGCCACGGCTGAACTGCTTTTTTGTGCATCCCAATATGGGCCCGAGTTGTAACTTCATCAGTGCTCTCCTCAGGACCAGGGCAGGTTTAGGAAGCCACTCGAAATCCATGTATAAACTGCAAAATCAACCTAGTACTGATTTGAATTGCGATATGACACTCCCCCACCACATCACACACCTCAAAAGCCAAAAGCCGACAGCATAATGTGAAGCTGTAAGTGTGTTGTTTCTAGTCAATAAGAATTCCAGTCAATCAGTAAACCATAGAACGTGCCCATCTTCAGAGGATGGTTTCTGCTCTATTTTGATTGCATAAAGCCAAGCAGAAAACAACTAGTACTTGCTACAGCCATAAAAGTAAAGTCCTCTTGGTTTTCCTAGTTTCACTTTCAACAAAGAAACAGCATATACTTTTGTTTCCAAAGATACAGGAAGCCTGCAATGAGAGAACTGAGCTAACCTAGTACTGAGACCTGGTTCTCCTTCTGTGGAAAAACTATAAGAAGAGCAATACAGAACTAAAAACCAACCAACCAAACAAACAAACAAAAAAATCTAAAACTCCAACAAACACCACCACAATAAACAGAAAACCTGTGAAATTTATAGAGGTTTTATTTTTGTAATTTCAAATACACTTTTCCATTTTCCTAGACGATTTTTATATTCAAAATGCTAGACTGACTACCAGCGTCTCAAAATAATATTTAATATGAATATACTTAATTGTACTGAGCTTCTTCATATACTGATTATCCTCGATGCGTTATCAGGGTAGTCTAAAATGCTCTTTAGTTGTAAGAAAGGAGCCTTAATACGAGGGGAAAAATGGCTAGTCATCTCTGAGTAAGATTTTGTTTTGTAGAGTGCTTGTCATGGTCCTGTGCAATCCTGGAAGCAACGTGAATCAAAAGCCTCGGAAGAAGACTTACGTCGACAGAGGCTCCGTATATAGCAGGCTCTAATTATTAAAGCTCATTCCCTTATTTAGGACTCTATTTTCCTTAGCAAGCCCATCATCCTGACACAACGCAGCTCAGGATGTTTGTTCAAAGCTTATGAAAATGTAACCCAACTCATTGCTAGAAGTTGTTGCTAATTAGTTGATAATAAACTTCTCCGTCCAGGACACAAAAGTCTTTCAGAAGTGCAAGGTGTTCTTTGTGATGCCCTCACAAGGGGAATTAGCATATCAATTCGGCAGGGGAACAATGCAGCGGGGCGCTCGCCTTGCCTCCCTCCCCTCCTCCCCCACCCTTCCCTTCCGCAGGCTGCTGCGGTGGGCATGAGAGCGCCGGGCCGGTGCCCTGCCCGGCAGCGCCGCGGGCTCCGAGCCGCGTCCCGCTCGGGCGGCAGCGCGGGGCCGGGGACCACCGGGCAGCCCACCCCTCCGCACCGCTGCCTCGCCACCCCTCCGCACCGCTGCCTCGCCACCCCTCCTCTGTGGCGCTGACAAATGGAGTTGGCTGGGGGCTTGCGAGCCCCCGCCCTGCCTCCCCCTCCCCTCGCCACCGATGAAAGGTTTTCAGCCTGAGAGCCTTTTGCAAATGGATGTTTTACAACGCCTCCCGCCCCCGCCAAGGTAATTCTGCTACCCAATATCCTTAATAAAGACTGTTGTTCCCCCTTCAGTTGTTAAAGGTTTCTCTGACAGACTGGTCTTTTCTTCCGCACCTCCAAAGGGTGGATTTCTAGACCTCCCTATTCAGGTGTAAACGCCGAGAGAAAGCAATGGTCCTGATTAAAATGTTCAGGCAGTTATAGATTCAAATAACTGAGGGAGAAGAATCTCATTCTTAGCAGTTTAGTGGAAATTTGTCCTATTGATTGTAACATTCCTCTGCTCTTGGTGTTTTTGTTCGTTTGTTTGTTTTTAATGCCTAATAAATTTACAAGACACAAAACCTGCAAATGCAGGGCACAGCCAAACACCCCAACCTAGCCACTTGGTGACGTGTGTAAGTGGATACCTCAGAAGGATGGAAAGCCATGTATAACAGGCCAGAGAAAGCAAATAAACAAAACTCTGCGATCCTGAGGCCTCTGATCCCTCTAACTGTGCTCCTACCCAGAGGCTCAACAGATGCAAGAATTATTTATCCACAGTTAGAGAGCAAGTAAATTGCCTAGGTTGGAATGACAAATGTGGTTTGGACCCTACAGGTGAATCAGAGCAAGTCTATGGAATGGCATGTGCCCTCCTTGGTGGCTGTAGGTGAACTCTTTGTTTGGAGTGTGGGGAAAAGGCCAGCCTTCGAGGAGATAAAAGCTGTGCTTGCCTAATCAGGGCAGAAATAAACCAAGATATTTCAATCTTCTGCTTTTTTTTTTTTTTTTTTTTTTTTTGAAAGAAGCAGCACTCTCCAGTTGGCTTCCACTCAAACAGAGACTGCTTCAATACAGTTATTTTTAGGAATAATACGATATGTAATGTGCATTAAAGCATAGTAAGATGCTAAGAAATAAAAGAAACTTCAGTTTTCCTCTTAAATCACTGGGGAAGCAGTAACCCATGAAAAAAGTGTTGTGTAATTAAAAAAAATATTAAAAGAAAATGTTTGTTTTCTCAGGTTTGTATAGAAAGTCTTGAGCAATGAGAATAAAAGTCTAAATCCTAGGAATTTTCATGAAATTCAGTTTAGGAAAAAAAAACCTGTTAAGGATGGTTGTTTCCCCAAATGCAAAACATCAGGGAGGAATCTGAAGAGAGCTTTACTTTCTGTGCAAAATCTCCATTGTTGCTTGGCAAACAATGGGAGCTCTGGGCGACTGGAAGGCTGTGAGAATGAATAGGGAATCCGCAGGATGTGTGCGGGTCAGTGCTTGGGGTCTCTGTCCTAAAGCCCCTTTCTCAGCTTGCCACAATAAAGTAGCACAAGGTTTAGTCTTTCCTGGGTCACTGGCCATCTTCTATTATTCAACACTTCACAACAAAAAACACTTATTAATCAGCGCTGACCAGAGGCCCCTTTTGAAACAAGAGAAGGGGAGAAAGAGAGGGGAGCGAGAGAGAGAAAAAAGAAGATTGAGAAACCCTGAACAGACCCTCCCAATACAAGAGCAACCATAGGCAGTTTCTCAACTGGCCAAAGAGATTTGTTTTTTTCTTTTTGCCACAACAAAGTTTCCAATCAGGTCAGAGAGGACTGGACTTTCCTCCCCTACCCCCACCACTGTTTTCCCTCTCACTCTCTTTCCTTCTTGCTCTGAAGATGATGGAGACATTGTTTTGCAAGTAAGGATGGTTTTAGGTCAAATTGCCAAGGTCTGATCTTAGAGGTGTATCCTTGCTATACTGGAAGATAAGGCGGTTTCTCATCTGGGCCTCAGCTCTGGAGATGGCGTAGGAGAGAAGAGGTTTGCTTGTGGGGTGCTGCTCTTGTGCTTTAAGAGCTGATGGATGAGGTGTCAGGGCAGAAGTTGTGTGAGGACTTGGTTCAAAATGGTATGAGAGAGAGTCAAATGTGTCATTTATTGACTCTGCTGAGGGCAGTCACGGGCTTGTTGTTGTTGGACCTGATTTTCTAGCAGTATACATTGCACAGGGCTAAATGGTGAACTTTGGAGGGAAAAGGAACTACTAGATTTAAGATTAAAAAATTTGCATTCCTCTGTGCGAAAAAGGGTTCAAATGCAGCTGTGAAAAGAAATCTTAAGGACCTGATACGTGATAATTTAATTTGCAGGGGGAGGTGTTTGTTTGTTTGTTTCTTCTTCTTTGTAACCTTCCGATAATTTTTAAAGGATATTTAATTATTCTTAAATAAGTTTCTATGTAACGGAATATGGATAGATCGTCACACAGCACACATTATGATGTTCATGCCCCTTACCCCCCAAAAAATGATCCAAAACGACTTTTTACAGAGAAGTTTTGTTTGCTGGCTAGAACTATTTGTTAAATAGGAGAACACAAATGAAAAAAATGAAGTAGTTCAGACTTTGTTAACGGTACAGGTACAGATGTACCTAAGAGAACGAAGCCATTTGTACTATTTTCTTTTAATTTAGCAAATGCATAGAGACAGCAAATATTGAATCCCCTGTGGATTACCTGAGAAAATGAAATTGTTCTCTCAAGAAAAAAAATAGTCCACAAGAAAGGTAAAAACTTACTTTTTTTTTTTTTCTTTCTGACTAAGTCTTGTGTGCGTTATGTCGCGGTGGGGGGGTTTGTTCGTCTGAAGTCGATGTGGACATTTTAGCTGGAGTATATCATG
Organism: Prinia subflava; assembly: GCF_021018805.1. Lineage (NCBI taxonomy): Eukaryota > Metazoa > Chordata > Aves > Passeriformes > Cisticolidae > Prinia > Prinia subflava. The sequence continues at coordinate 35,800,589 of NC_086247.1, forward strand.
AAATATTATAAATCTAAGGAGAAGCTGTTCCTTAAGCCTTCTGATATTCATACTTCATAGCGTGTAAGCTGCGACTAGTGCACCACAGAACTCCTCACTAAAGGGTTTTGTTAGTGGAGATTGGAATAAAATGTTATTTGGAGGGCAGCCTCAGTGATGCTTTACCAGAGTTTGCATTGCAAACATCAGGCTGAGGTTCACAATTTGTTTGCAGGAAATGTGTTTTACTTAAGTAGAGTATTCTCTCTTTTCCCCTCAAATATTTTGTTACTCAGATTTTGCAGAGCTTGATGTTCCAGCAATGGAGTAATCAAGTGTTACCTAAATTATTTAAAGCCTGGGATTAAAGGCCTTAGCTCTGAGTGCTGACAAGCTTTCAAATGTAGCCTGGGAAAAGTTTTGTATCCTTTCCTATGTGTGTACACTTTGAAAATAATTTGGAAAAGTACAGTGAGTTATTCTCAAAATGTATGCACAGAGAGAATGAATAATTCTTTTACAAGTTGCCCTCCAAAGGAATGAGTGACTATTAAAAATACAGCAGTAATATATACACAATAATATTGTGGCACCTGCAGTGTTATTTTTAACAGATCAGTTTCTTTCATGGAGCTTGTTTAAAGGAGCTCTTCTATTTTAGAACTTTGGTTTGGACTGAAACACAGACAATGCATTAATTCAATGTATATGACTATTAAAAATGTTAAATTTCTGTATGTTTCAAGGCCTTACCTTCCATTTCTTATTCTTTAGGATTCTCAATGGCTTGAACCTTCTGTGTGCTGAAAATTAATCATTTTTAAGTATGGTTACCTTAAAATGTTATATAAAATACGTAGAAATGCATTTTTAAACAGAAAAAAATTATTTCCACTTGTATGTGGATTTGGTGAGCTATGTCTATATTTGTTTGTGCTCTTCTTCGTCATAGCTTTGTTTTGTGAATGGAAGAATTGTTGTTGTTAAACAGTTGCAGACAATTTATTTCTTTTAGATAGTGCACAATTTCTGCTATACAGTAATGTAAAAACAGATGCATAGGTCTGCTGTATTCTGAGCTTTCACTGCACCACTGTGATATACTCTGGATGATTCTTTAAAACTAATATGATTCACAGAAATGAGATTTTTCTAGTTTGTCAAAAATATAGCAGTGAGGGCTACATTTTTGCAAAGGTTTCATCATTAGTAGGTTGTTCTGTGCCATCAGAAGACATATATTAGAAATGTTACTATATAATGTCAGCTTCTCTTTCCATTCTTGCTAATGGCTGATTGTGTGAGTAAGTCCCATTTAAATCAGTGAGACTATTCAAAGGCTGAGATCCTACTCTACATGACAAAGGGAGTGACAAAATTTGGCCCACAGAACTGAATGGGGCTGTTGGAAGAATGAGATAGAGCCGGGAGTGAGGAAGGATCCTCCAGCCTGTCTGTAATATAGAGCGCCGTTTTCACACAGTGCTTTAAAAACACTGACATTTCTGCACGCATTACTCTGTACCTCCAGCCAAGAGAGGCAAACATAAGCCGCTGGGAATAAGTAAGGCATGTGAGGCTGGCAAGGATGGAAAGTGGAGAGTCTGGATTGCAGGCAGAAGTGCGGGGTAAGGTGGTGGAGGTCAGAAGGGAGGGGACACCAGCACTTTGTCCCTGGGACACATGTGCCAGGCTGATGGGCCAGTACAGAACTTGAGAAGGGGTTAAGAGGCAAAATAAGCTCGAGGTAGCTATGGTAAAGTGTGCAGAAAACAGAAAGTGTGTTTACCCAAGTTTCGTGATTTAAAAAATTTCGCATTTCCTTACATTGATATTTTAAGGTAGAAAGATTTTTAAAATGTTGCCTCATCTCTACAGTACATCCTGGGTTAAAAACAACTGATCTTACAGTAACTTCCAGAAATCTACATGAATTTGGATGCTCTTGTAGTAAATTGAGCCAAATTTTAACCTGGTAAGAATCTGTCTGACATATCCTTGAAAAGCTACACCTTTTACATTTGATTTCACCTGTGTCACTATAGGTTGATCAAGACAAGATCTTGCATACACATCTGCTGGGGTTTGGGTCTGCAGCTTGGATGTGTAAATATCTGTGCATTTATTTCAGTAAGTCTTTGCCTTGATATTGGATACCAATATTATATTTATTCATTAGAAACTAGAGATCAGTAGATATTTAAATATAGGGAAAAACATCATGTGATTTACCTCCTCAGATACTTATTCATTTGTCCACTCCAGAAATTGAAGTGTTACTATGAAGGTGCTTCTGGCAAAGACAAGGGGTGAATAATCAGTTAGAACAGTGGCAGAAGCATATAATGCTTTGTTGGGTGTAAACATAATTTTAATTTATGAGAGCACAGAACATGCAGAGCTGTGTGAGATACCACAAAACCTGATGCACAGAGCCTAAATGCACCTTCACTCTTACCCACACCACAGATTTTCCTCCTGTTCTGCACAGCAACGTTAGACAATTGTGGAGATTTTATCCTACGTTTTAATAAAGGTATTTATTTCAAAGGCCTGTGGCATGTGGTTCAATTTAAGAGCAGGCTGATGACAGCCTACCTGCTGGAAGGTCTCAGCTCACTGTAGCCCAGGAGTTTGGGACCTGCAATCCCAGCAGCTGATGAGCTGAAGGCCAGCTTGCAGGGGCAGCAGGGAATAAAGAGTTGAAGGTATTGGTCAGTTTGAAAGTTGTCTTTATAACTTTTTTTTTCTCTGAAGTGGAATCTGAGCAGTGAAGTGCTCACCAAAAATAAGTATTACTTATCTGAAGAATTCAAAAGTAATGAGTCATTCTTTCCAAGCCTTTGATTATTTTTTTAATAATACATTTAGGGCTTGTTTGCCTGTTTTTGAGCCTGAGGCCCTAGTGCTTTCATACTTTTTATCTGCAAAGGCTGGAAATTTACTTTAAAAACAAGATTTGAGCTTCCCTTGCAGATATCTTGATTAGAGCAGCTGGGGCTTTATGAAACAGTGGTTCATGGAAGTGGGAGAGCTAGCAGCATTAAGAAGCTAAGGAAAGGGCCTGAAATTATTGTGAAGTCTTACAGCTCAGAGAGATCAAATAACTATTCAAAAGGCTTTAAAAAGCCTCTGTCGTTCTATGTGTGTGGGGGTTGTTTGTGTAGGGGGGTGAGTTTCTTCACAGAGCCTCAGTAAAGGGCTGGAAATGTGGGGAGAGGATGCCAGTGAGGATGCTGACGTGTTGAGAGTGAGGCTGTGTATGGATGAGCATCACAGAGGAGTGCAGGGGTAGTGGTGATAACTCTTGCAGAGACAGGAGCAGGGGTTTGGGAGGGAAGCTGCTGCTGGTTCACTCGATGGCTGGTTGCATTAGCACAGAAAAATCAGTAATTTATGCAGCAAAATTCAGCTTGCTGCAGGTAAGGACTGCCTCAGCTTGGCTGCAAACACTTGAACTCCATGCAAGGTTGGAATTGCTCAAGTATGTCTTTCATGGCATTTTTTTTTAATGATAGATGTCATAGTTTTGGTAAATTGTACCAGTAGATGGCGTGCAGAAATATTCAGCACTGTTCATAGGTTTTATTGGACAAATGCAAGTTATTATTGCAACTGGCTTTGGATACAAAGACATGTAAGAAGTGAATTTAATGAGGTGGTTCCCAGTAAGTAGGGACAATGTCCACATAAGGGGAAAAAGCAACAAAAAAATCAGTGAGATTAATTTAATCTATTCTTCATATGTTTTCAGAAATAGCTTTTCAACTGCTGCTGCTTCTTTTTTAACACACTTAAAGCATGCACTCTTCACCAATGGTCATTTCCTTCCTGGGCTTCACACTACAATCTCCTCTTTTCCAGTGCTGACCGAATTACATGATCAGGCTTTATCTTTGAGAGGATAACATAGAAAGAGAAGAGCTAATTTCTTTGCATCATCTTCAAATTTAAAAATAAAGGCAATTGCAGGAAAGATCAAAATTTGAATATCTCACGTAAAAATAGCAATGCTGGAGAAAGTTATGGGTTCATGAAATAGGGGCTGATTGGTTTTCTAAATTTTAGTTGGTGATATAATTATTGTTTGTTTATTTGTTTAATCTTGTTTATACTTCCTTCAGAACTGGAAGTGATCACTTGAAATAGGACTAAGCTCTTTTTTGTGGTTTTTTTCTGTAATATAAAAACCCCAAAAGAGCTAATATAATTTACGACAGTAAGTTTTGGTAGCTGCCAGTGATACTGCCCATTTAACAGAGGTAAATGTGTGAATTTACTGCCAGTACCTCTTCTTTCAATATGAAAAGGTTCTGAAACTGTTTCTAAATATAGTTGGTCATGGTTGTGGTTGTGCATACATGAAAACTGTGTTTGATAAGTATATTTGATTGTATCAGTTATGCTCTACCTCCTGCACTGTAGTTCTCTAAGAATGGTTTTGAGGTTGGAGGTATTCCCCATGTGCTCCACAGAAAGAAATTATATGATGTTGTCAAGGGAAGTGTGATACGAGTGTCAGATGACTATAAGAAAGACCGAAGTTTGTTAGTAATCTGATATCTGTTTTAAAACTGGGAGTCACTGATTAAATCCCTTACTAATTAGCTTTGTTCAAGCATTTATACCAGCCAAATACCTTCGAAGATGGAGACTTAAAAAACTTCAGAGAAACATTCTTCCTTTCTGCTCTTATCTGTTCACCACAGTTCTCTGAAATATCATGAAGTCATAAGAGAATTTGCTGAGATGAGATTTCTGTTGCAATGCCATGATATAATGTGTCCATGGAAAGGACTGAGAGAGAAAGGTCCATTGGACAACAGTCAGGAATATGCTGTGGTGCTCTTAGGCTTTCTAGCTCTAACACAAACTGCTGTTCATGGAGCTTCAGAACAGAAAATATGAAAATCTAGATCACTGCTAGGTTCTAATCTGGTGTTTTACAGAAGTGGAAGCAGGAATCTGCATACACTGGAGTTTTTTGCTTCCAGGAGATTGAGATGGGCAGAATTTTCTCCTTCTATAAGATCTTATCAGTTATAATAGACTTGTCAATTAGCAAATGCCTTTTTGAAAGTTTTGCTAATATTTATAGCTCATTGCTTCTCTGTGTCAGTTCTGCTTGTTATTTGCACAGCTATCTTTGTAAGTGGAAAGAGATAAAAACAGCCCACTAAATATAAAATATCCTGTGATTTTTTTTTTTGGTTTATGTATTTTATGTCTTTCTTGTGTTTCTACAGTGTTCTGTGCTAATTAGAGCTCATTTGCAGCAATCTGCATGTTTCCTGTTTCTCATGACAATACTGCTATTTAACCCAAAATCAATAAAACCTTTTCATCATGCCATTCCCTCTTGATTCCTTGCTTTTATGTGTATGATGGTGATGGTGATTCTTAGATGTAATCTCTTAGATGAGATTACAGTTTGAAGATGTAGCATACATATAATTCACTTAATTTGTACTGTGTTTCAGTACATTTAGATGGTCACATCTATTTTATTTTCTTGTCAACTGAGTGTTCTATATCTACTGGCAAAATACAGTATCATCAAGTACACTATGATGAAATGGAAATGGAAGATGCTGAATTCTGTTCTGTTGTATACTTCCCCTCGCCCTGCTTTAAAGCAAAGCATGTAAGTATCCATTCTAGATGAAAGGTTAAATGACAAGATTTTAATATTTTATTACTCACTTGCCCTTTTGGCAGTAGAATTTAGTAGGAGTTAATGATCTGAGGTTTTCAGTGTAAAGCATCATTCTGGTTCTTTTCTCTTAATCTGTACTTTTTTTTTAATAGTTTAAGTATTTCTGAAAACAAAATGCTTTTTCTGTCAGGAACTTTATATGGGACACAAAAGCTGATTTTAATGACTTCAGATTACTGGAATCAAGATTTAGTGGTTCAGGGTTTTTTCTGGAACACAGTTCTGTGGAATTCCACAGTTCTGAAGTATTCCACAGGAACAAATAAACTATTTATTAGTAATTAATGCTTTGCTGCATTTATTAATGCAACAAATATTGTATTGATTTTATGCTTTTCAAGAGCCAGTATTTAGAGTATGAAGTAAGAATAATTTTCTGTGTTTCCACTGAGAGAGACAATGTGATCTATTGTACATCCATTAATGGCTTTACTGGGTGTCTTGAGATACTTATTTGGGAAATTCCAGCTAAGAGTGATCATGGTATGTGTGAAGTAAGATAAGCAGTGCCCTTAAAAACATGTAATTTCATGCATCTACTTAAATGGAATGGGAAATTACCTGCTTTTTAATAATACTCAGCCTAACCAAATTTTAAGGAGCGTTTCTCCTCTTTCCCTTCCTTTCTAAGGGCAGCCAGTCAGCTGCTTGTGCCACATAACAGCTACCTAGAAGTTCCTTGGACTCTGAGTAATCAACCCAGAGTTGTGTATACTTTGTGTATACTTTACAGCAGAGCAGGTTTCTGAAAGCAGACCTGGGACCACTGTTAAAAGCAGTAGACTTAATTCCCAGAGACCAGTTCAGAGAAGCAGCCAAGCCAAGAACAGCAGAAGTTGCGAGGTTAGAAAATTGATACTCTACTGTGATTTAGAATAGTTTGCAAGTATAATGATATCAGTTCCTGTGCCTTTGCAAGGACGTTCAGCTATAGTTTATCAACCCCAGAGACCAACTCACCTCTAAAAGTACTGGTTTCAGAGTTCACAGCTCTGTTTTTCTTCTTCAGTCCCTTGGGTTGATGACTTGACTTTGGACAAGAGGATTGAAATGAGTGAGTGGATTGGCATTTTAAAAAAAATTCCATGAATGGTTGGGATGAGTTTTAAATTTTGCCTCCAGATTAGTCAGGCTCAAACCTGACTTTTATTAGGTCAAAGGTCCAAACTACCACTGTAACATTATGAAATTCTCTACAACTTTAGGAAAGATGTGAACTTTTACCTGCATTTATTGCTATAAATTCCTGACTGCTACTCAAAAGTACGGTGTTCACTCTTTAATACCCTTCTCTGAGTTAACAAACATCTTTGACTTTTTCCTGTGTCCAATTGATTTTTTTCTCTGTTCATGCCTCACTGTATGTAATATCACTCTCTTGTCACATTTATTTTACCTACATAATTTTTTTCTTTCAAATTATCCTCCGTCCTCTCACAAAAGCAATTCTATGATTTTCTAGAATATTATGAATACAAAGATTAATTAACTAATAATCAGAAGCTGGTTTGCAATGGAGAAAGGAGTTTTGTCTCCACTTTCGTTTAATGGAGAGTGAGGAAGAAAGGATAGAAAACCTGGCTGGCAGGAGAAGAATTTTGTCCAGAGGTTTGCTTCTGAGATTTCTTTTCCCTCCCCTTGACCCATGTACCTAGTCTGACAAGGGGAGATCATGGCAGAAGATTGAGTTGCATGGTCTGCCCTCTCTACAATTTGAAGAAATAGGGTGCATTACAGCCATAATTTCCACAAACTTCAGCATCCAGTGTCCTGTGGGATGCCAGGGAGGGTCAGGTCACCAGGCAGGAGAAAGACATGCTGTGTGAGCTATCACAGAGGAGTGTTGCTATCTGGAGGGTTTAATCTTTGACCTCATCTGTGATGTGAGCCGTAGCTTCTCCTTAATTCTGAGACCTTACAGACACCATCAGGAGGGCTCAAAGGAGTTCAGTAAAGGGAAGCCCAAGTGCAGCTACAGACATGCAGGAGCCTGTTGCTGCTGCAGTGTGTGCGAGGTCTGTGTGAGCATCCTGCCCGCAGTGCTGGGCAGGGCAAGACTCTCTCCCACTGGGTTCTTTCTAAGATGACTCACACAGCAATTGTGTGCTCCATTTGCCCTCCTAGGGTGCATTTAGCTGTAATTAACGTAGGCCAGCCTGCTGTTTGCCCCTACGATGCAAGGCAAGGGGCTGCAATTATTGTGCATAAAAGCTACATGCATTGGTGGCGTCAGACCTGGCTTAAGCTGCAGGTTTGCCAGAGTAAGGCTTTGCTTCTCTTTCAGGATGATGTGTGCTTAGCAGTAACATTAGAACATTAGAAACAAGCTTGAAAACTTTACTTCAAGTGATAATATTTACTTAGGCACTTATTCAAAGATACATTATGGAATGTGTAAATGGACTGTGCTAAAAATACAGTCCTTTTCCCCAAAACCTTCAATTATCTTGAAATTTTTTGTGGTTTTTTTTGGTTAACAACTTGTTAAAGTTAAACTAAATAAGTTGAAAATATTGCATCTCTTCTGCATTAAAGAAGTGGAAATTTACATGTCAGTGAAGAAAGAACTTTCCTCAGTTTTGCTTGTGCAGTGGTGCTGTTGGGAGTAATCATAAGTACTGATCTATAGATAGACCATTGTATCAATGACATGGACAAGGGGATCGAGTGCACTTTCAGTAAAAGCTGCAGATGATACCGAGCTGAGTGGTGCTGCTGACACACCTGAAGGACAAGATGCCACGCAGAGGGACCTGGACAAGTTCTAGAAATGGCCGTGTGGGAATCTCATGAGGCTTAACAAGACCAAGTACAAGGTGCTGCATCTGGGTTTGCGCAACCTTGGTGTCAGTCCAGGCTGGGGGATGAGCTGCTCGAGAGCAGCCCTACAGGGAAGCACTTGGGGGTGCTGGTGGTTGAGAGGCTGGACATGACCCCGCAATGGGCACTCACAGCCCAGAAAGCCAAACATGTGCTGGGCTGGATCAAAAGCAGTGTGGGCAGGAGGGGGAGAGAGAGGAGATCCTGCTTCACTCCTCTGCTCTGCTTTGGTGAGACCCCATGTGGAACATTGCATCCAGCTCTGGGGTCCCCAGCACAGGAAGGACATTGACAAGGAGTGAATTCAGAGGAGGCTACCAAGCTGATTAAAAGGGTGGAACGCCTCTCCTATGTGGAAAGGCTCAGGAAACTGGGATTGTTTGGACTGGAAAAGAGAAGACTTTGGGGTGACCTTCCAGTACCCAAAGGGAGCCTACAAGAAATATAGAAACTGTTTACACGGCTATGTAGTGACAAGAACAAGGGGGAATGGATTCAAACTAAAAATTTGTGGGGTCAGATCAGATATTAGGAAGAAATTCTTTATTGTGAGGATGCTGGGGTACTGGAAGAAGTTGCCCAGAAAAGTTGTGGATGCACCATACCTGGAAGTATTCAAGGCCAGACTGGGGCTCTGAGTAGCCTGGTGTAGTGGAAGCTGTTCCTGCCCATGGCACAGGGATTGGAAAGAGATAATCTTTAAGGTCTCTTCCAATCTGGGTCATTCCATGATTCTGTGATATAGATAGCTGTTCAAATATGAAGAAACAAAAAGGGAGAATTTTTACTCATGCAAACTCTGTCTTTCCTGAAGATGAACTTCTTAGTTAAAGGGATGGATTTGGCCTACCTATGGTGGGAGATGTCTAGGTCTGATTCTGTCCTAATTAAACCCCCTTTGCTATTGTACTGGCAGGTCCATTCAACATCTCTCCAAAGCAGTGTGAATGTGTGCCAGATGTTAATATTTTTATGAGAGGAAGCCACTGTAGACCACAAACCCCACGAGAGAGATTTCTTCTCCTTTCCCTGAGGTACCTTTCCCAACTAAACTTCATTATAACATTAATAATAATTTTATTCATTTTATTGGGAAATGGTTTCTCAAAAGGAGAAAGTGAAAGAGACAGAATCAGAAGAGGAAATGAACGTTCAACCTTGATACAAACAAGACTGATTTTTGAATGTCCTGCAATTCTGTATCCCCACATGATATCTTTGGTAAATGTGCTTAATTTATTTTGTACAAGAAATTATACTGACTTCAGCTAATATTGTGAATAATCTCTATAAGGTTTTTAAACACCTAGTCTAGTTTAAGACAAGCTTTAGTTATAAATTATATTACAATATTAGGATCTATACAGGAAACAATGTTTTTTGTGTGGTGACTGCTAATTCCTGCATTCTGCAGTAACAATATTTTTGATTTCATTGTGGTCATACTAAATCATAAAGGGAACATTGATAACCAGCTATGGCAACTTAGTATGACTGAAGATAATTCATATGACAATATCAAAAGGATCAAGGCTCCATCATGTCTAGTGGTAGGTGACAAAATGAAACCAAGCAGGGACAGCTTGCACACCTAAAGGGCTGCCTGGTGTTAGCTGTGGGCAAAAGTTGAGGTTTAAAGTGACACACACTGAATTGATGAATAAAGTGTTACTGACTAATTGAGATTAGTCCCAGGTTCTGATCAACAGGACTCTGTTGTGGTCAGCTTATGTGGTCTGTGGAGACTGTGGTCCCCAGCAAGCATCGTGTGTGGGACAGCAGTGCTGCATGGTTATGGTAATGGCCTGCCATCCAGCTGGGTGTTGCTGTACCAGGTTATTATTGACTAAGGAAATGGTGCTGGCTGGAAGCTGTGGCCACCTGGGATTTTCTAGGAATGGTCAAGCACAGGGTCTAAGGTTGAATAAAGGAATTTGCCATCTTCTCCCTGAGTGTGGGGAATACAATGTAACGTGAGCCATGCTTGAACATGGAGAGAAATGAGGTGAAGGACATTTGTGGAAATAGCTACAGTATGAGAATACAGGTTTTAAACATATGCCCAGAACACTCATAGTAGCCCAAAACCATGGGATAGCATGAGAGCCACCTATATTCCTGAATTTCTGTTTGAGTGCTTCATGCTGTCAACTTGCATTAAAAATGGTACATTTTCATACAAAGGATGTTAGTATGACTTTGTGTTGAAACCTCACAGGAAACAGTGCAGAAATCTCACCCTAAATCCCTGTATCCATCTTATACACAAGCATGTATAAATCCACATATGAACTCTGTAAGTTAAAATATCTCTGTCATATCACTAGATAATCCCAGTATAGTGAGCTTCTCTCAGTGCAGCACCCTGCTCTGAAGGAGGCTCCCATTCAAACCTGGATACCACAGCTCAAGATGAGTTCCACTCATGGTTTTGTTAGCAGTGTACACCAGAAGCCTTGTATTAATGTTCTGTCTACTTCTACTGCTGTAACCCCTCCTTACAGACCCAGGGATCTTTTAAGTCATGGTGTCACACAGGGAGCTCAAATTGAGCTGCACCAAGAAGTGGCTGTTGTGAGATTTTCAATGTTTGGCACGTGAGTAAGTGGTGCATCATTGTTGCCTCTTCTAGGGATCCTGTAAAGCAATACTTCTGAGAGATATAATTTTTTTCCCCTTTTAAGTGGAATTTAACATAGACCTAAAGATGAGAATTCATCTGCCAATGTAGTTTTTCTATTTCTTACTTTCTTTTTAATTTTTAAGCCGTTATCCAGCTATTGCACTTCTCCTACACTCATTTTAGGCTCTTGAAAGTCCATGACTTTCTGAGTGCACAAGTTCTCCATGTGCTTATTCATTCAAAGGTATTGCAGAACTTCCAAAAAGTGCAGTGAATTCAGGGGATGACATGAAAAATTTGTGACCAGCCTCAGCACAAAAGTGTAATAACTTGTTTATGCAACTGCTGAAAACACAAGGGACAGGATGACACCCACTTTCTGGTAAGCTGGGGCAGAGCTTTGAGCCAAAGGGTGCTGTGCTGGTAGGTAGGAGAGGAAAGTGTGTATAAGAGTTTCCTATTTCTCAACAGGATGCCTGTACCACTGGAATTGGCACCTGAATTGAAAAGAGATCATTACTCCTGTAGGTCTCTTCCTGGAATTTCTCTGTTGCTCAAATTTGTCCCCTAACCAAAATAATTTTGTGAGATCTACTGAATCCACCATGGATGAAAAAACAGTTTTGGCATATGGATTGTGTGCTGAAGAAAATTCCCCTGCTTGTGCACCTGAATAACTGGCATATCCTGCTCCAAGGAGAACCAATCAATGGAGCAGAGTAACATTACAGCATAAGCTGCTTTTGCTGGAAGGAGTGGGGAAGGAGTGGTATGGTAAAGAGATTGCTCAAAGGCTGAAGCTCTTGGACTTTAGCTACTAGACAGATCTTGTTTCACAGGGGAAATATGGTAAATATATTGATTTCTGAGAGATCGACTGTCTACTTAAGAGACAGGACATGATATATCTTTAAGATCTAGATATTCTGGATGCTATATTCATGGCTATAAAATGGATGTAAATGAGCATTTTTCTTTCTTCTATTTCCTAAAAAGCAAATTGATGGAAAACCTGTAGAAATAAATTGGTGTTATTATCTAGGTACATCCCTCCTTGAAAAACAAGCTGTCTTGAAGAGAGAAAGAGTCTTGAAAGTGATCCATCCCTAGCTCTTTTCATCTCATCTGGTTTTATATCATTTCAGTTGTCCAAAACTAAACTACAGTTCCTTAATATAATTTCCAAACAATACTAATATTTTGGTATATTTAGAGGATAAGACTATGAGTTCTTTCACATCTGACATTTGTACTGGGCCTGTGAAAATTTTCACCCTGATGAGAGATATTTATGTTTATACTATTAAAATAGCTTATGATACAACAATAATATCAAGTGATTGCCCTTTTTGATCTGAAGATGGTAATAAACCCCATTTATTTTCTAGATGCTTCTTTTCTGACACTCAAAAATTAAAAAAAAGTCTAAAAATCTAGCATTAGAATAAAATGGTTGCTTTATTCCCGACGTTTTCTCTTCCAGAATTGAACCTTCCCTTGGAAAGGTGCTTAAGTGATTTTAAGGGCGTGGAATAGACTATTTCAATTGGAAAGCACCTACAATGATCATATAATTCAACTGCCTGACCAATTCAGGGCTGGCCAAAAGTCAGAGCATGCTGTTAAGGGCACTGACAGACTGGGGGCATCAACCACCTCTCTAGGGTGCCTTTTCCAGTGTTTGATCATTCTCTCAGTAGAGAAATGCTTCCTAATGCTGATTCTAAACTTCCCCTCGTGCAGCTTTGAACCATTCCCATGTGTCCTGTCCCAGGATAACAAGAAGGAGTGATCAACACCTCCTTCCCCAAACTAGACAAGCCCAAAGTCCTTAGCTGCTCCTCACAAAACATTCTTCCAAGCCTCTCCCCTCCGTTGTTGCCCTCCTCAGGACACGTTCAAAGCCCTTCAAATTCTTCTTAAATTGTGGGGCCCAGGACAGCACCCAGTAGCAGTAACTTTTTTTCACATAGAAGTTTGTTTTAAAAGTTGGATGATACTTAAACAAAAGCATAGGTACAACTGCACAAAGAAATGGACATCAGTTTTTAAATCACGGATTTAAAAATATTGTCCTTCTGCATTCCATCACAATTATATTTTAGTTGTTGGAGATAAGTTGGGAGAGGAGGGAATTGTAGCCACACAAAGAATTGGGGTGAGAGGCAGGAAAGCTGGAGAGGGAACCACAGAACCCAGCCACCAAAAGAAAAGGGTGTGCCCCACTATGGGATAAGTGGACAAAGGACTTGGGCTGTAAAGAAAGCAAGATTAAAAAAACTAAGAAAGTAGATGAAATGGGATAGATATTTTAAGACATACAAATGAAAAATATTTTAAGGATTAAGAAAATCCTGCTAGCATTTAAAGAACAGTAAACTAAGTAAGTTGTTGTGCCCACTCTGGTGTTAAGGTTGTTACAAGCATAGGCAGGATTTTAGGAGTTTTGCAGAGAGGATCACTTTTCTTTTTTTTTTCTTATTGCTTTGTTTTCTGTAGATGCTCCTTTTTGCATCCCCAATGAAATGTAAAATAACCCAAACCAACAACACAACCAAATTTTGTGCCTGCATTTCAGGCACAAATTCTTATATAGTAGAAAGTGAATAACAGTCTGTTAATCATGAGAATGTTTTCATTAAGATATCTGATTTCCCTTGAATCTAGTAAGTTTTAGGTGCCCGAATTCCTTTGAGATACCCATCCTAATTAACTTGCTCAAGGTCATATGAGAAGTATGGAGGGGAGATGAAATTTAAGTTCAGTGCCTCTGTCTCCAAGACCTTTTCCTCTCTAGGACATAGTAAAATGTAGAGGCTATTAAGCTAAGAACTGCCTAGTTCAGGAACCAAGGAGGAGCTGGGAAACTTCATACCCAGTTGACCTAGAAGGGTTATATAAATAATTATCAGACTTAAGCTGAGGAGTGTTGGTGTCTTCCTCTATTTTTCTGTTTCTCACTCCGTTCTTTTAGGTTTTGCTTGAAAGAAGGCATCCCAAGGGTAATATTCTACTGTTTGGTTGGGGCAGGTTGAGAAAACCTTGGTATGCCTCGGTGCTGAACCAGAGCTGCACTTCAGCTGGAGGATTATGTTCAATGAAGGGGCATAGTGCATCTTTCTACTTCTTTTGTCCTCCTTTTCCTTTGTAATTGAGGCTAAGACTCTGGAGCACATGGTATCATAGAAAGCTATTCTGAGGGAAACTCGAGATATTGAAAGATGCATTAAATTACTGCAATGGCAGAAAAGATGATGTTAAGAGGCTGCCACCCTGGGGAAAAAACCAAAATGTTTGTCTTATGAAACTTTATACCATGCAGTGTTTCAGTACAACATCTGGCAAGGAATCTCCCAGTAAAATGCCAACCAGAAACTGTCCTTGTCTCACAGAGATGCATGCCAAGAGAGCCTGAGGGTCCTTGCACCAAGGCAGGGGTGATCAGGGAAGATCATCTGAAAGCTCAGAAGACAAGTGAGTAATGCTGAGTTATGCCCATCACTGGGGACCCTTGGTACTAAACCAAACCAACCCAAAAATCTTATTTACTTTTCTAAAAAGCTGACAGTTATGTTAGTGAGTCTTTGTTTTGAGAGGAGATTCCTCAGGGCTTCTTTAACTACAGAGGGTGTCCTGCCTCTTGTTATGATTTCTTTTGTGGGTTTTGAAAGCACTGAATTATGTGTCTTTTAAAAACAAACAAATGAGCAAAACTGGCTATTCCTTGGTTTTTTTCCTTAAATGTATAAAATTTTTTGTTTTGCTTTGTTTCTTAATAGCTGCCTAAAGCAATGCACTAGATGAAGTTGAATTCTTTTTCACAGCAAATAGTATACAACCATTGTAAATTTGGGTGGTGGTTACGGTTGGTAGTGATGACTAGACTCTTGTGTTGAATTCACTTTGTTCTGGCTGCATGAGGGATTGTGTCTCCATGTGAAAGATATTCAGAGTGAGAAAGGATTTATTTTTCTTTTGAAAGAACGTGAGAAGGTGGACTAAAACTTAGTTTTTCTTCCTCATGCTGAAACCAATTTTCAGTTTGCCTTTTGCAGGTTTACACAAGTCAGAGGCTTCATAAAGGAATTAGCAAGTCTTTCTTGTAATTTATATATTATGTCTGGTTAAAATTAAAATAGGATTCAGCTGAAGATGTGACTTAAGCCATACTGCCCAAGCTGAACTAACTGGAGTGAGCAGAGTTCAAGTGACTCCTGGGAACCCCTCTGCACTGAATATAGAGAGATTGAAACCTTACCTCAGTATTGTGGCTTAATCTAAATGTAGACTGACTGGTGGCTTCATGCTTTGGGGTGACCTGTGCCTGGTTCCCTGGTCATACACGTTCTGCCCAGGTTTTGGTCTGGTTCCTCTCTGGCGTCACCCTGGTTTTGAAGACTTTTCTAAGTATTTTGTAATGCTCTTCATACTGGAGTCAGAATTTTTACTTTCTCGCCGTTTGTACTATAAACAATGGCCATGTTTTGCTACCTGTCCTTCAATTTTTACATATTTTTAGGTGGGAGGAGAAAGCTGACTGACAGTTGGCTTGACCAATGTGATTTGAGAGGTGGAATTCCATCTTCCAATCCATAGGCCCCATAGGAAATGTATAAAATTGAGTTTTGTAAATAAACTCGCCCCTTTTTCTCCTGCTCTGCACACCTGCATGTCCTCATGCGGTTCTTTTTGTGTCATCTGTGACATTTTGGGTTTGGCTCTCTGTGACCACCCACAGCATCCATGTGTGACACACAGCACTCACACAGGGCTTCTCCAGGACGGGCTCCATCTCTGCTTACCCCAGTGTAAGAGAAGAGAGGATCTTCACTGGGACCAAAGAAAGTGCTTACACCTCACACAAACCTGCTGCCACATCCACCCCCTGCAGAGGGTGAAGGGTGGAGGATGCAGCACCACTTGTGAGAGCAGGCAGGGGAAGAGAGCAGCAGAGTTACTTGCATCCTGCTAACCATTGTTTTTTTTATATATTAGAGGAAGAGTTTCATTTTGTAAAATGCAGGTCTCTGTTCAATGTGACCATGAGCAAATTTATCTTGTTAGCAACTGACAATTCTCAATTAGCATTTGAGCCTAGATTCTCATTTCTATAAATCCCTAATGAGAGTATAAATTACTAACAAAAGAGCTAAATCTCAGGGCCAAAGTCTTACTTCATTAACACACTAATGTAAATCTGAAGTGTTTCTGTTCTTCTGAGCAGAGTTACTTCAAAATAACACTGGTGTAAGTGAAATGTGAAAGAATTCTCGAGGCTTTTATAGTGGTCAGCATGAAGTGGTATAAATCTGTTTCATTTTCAAATTCTGTCTCTTAGGGAAAATGTCTCCAATATTTCTGTGGTGTTGTGCTCAAACTCGTTTGTCTGATTTGTCTGATTTCAGACTGTTTGATTCCTTTAAATGTAGTATTTCTTTTTACACTTGCTGCTCAGTGAATAAAGAGTTCCACTGTGTGGAACTCTAAAACATTTGCCATCTTTTGGTGCAATCAGTAAGAATTTTATATTTATTTTGAGTAGTATTCAATTTAAAATGACATAAGACTGATAGAAAAGAGCTAAAAATTTAAATTTCATAAATAAAAAAAAATTATGTAATTTTTGATAAATGTTTAAATTTCTCATGGAATGAATCATGCTAATCTGTGATAATATCAATTGGCTGCTGTAGCAAAGATTTAACAGTATAGTCACTGTACTGAGTATATTGTTGATTTGAACACCTAATGAGAGGCATAATATTTGGTAAGGTATGGGAGTTTTTTTACCCCCTGTAACCAGTAGAAACAGAGATATGTTCAAAGGGTCTTTTAGGAAAGATTTTTAGAAAAAGTCTTTTAGGAAATCACCTGGGAAGTAATGTGTGTCCTATCAGTGTCAATGATGTTGACATAAATATATCAAAAAATTCAGTGTAACATGAGCTAAAAACTCCATGATGCAGCTTCCTGTGCAATTCATCATGTTTGATGTTCAAATTTTAAAAGATTGTAAGTTACAGCAAGAGTTGTATTTGAAGGCCAAATGGCAATAAAATGTGGATTACAATTTTTTCTGTTATGTTTGTAAGCTTTTCTTCTTAATGATCTCCTCATCTCCAGCCTCCTTAATGAGCCTGTTCAAAGGGTTTCTTGAAAAGTATTAGGTCATTGATCAGAAATCCTAACCAATATTACATGATGACAAATTATAAAGCAAAATTTATTACATTTATGAAGAAATAAATTTAGCATCATTGTTTTAAGCCAATAACAATTTTACTATTTCAAGTTAGAAAAGTTCATACATGTGTTTAATAAAGGAGAAAAGCCCACTAAGCATCAAAATACTGGCACAATTACAGTAAAAATGATTCTACAGTTTTTTCATCATGATTTATATTAGGACTCTATACTATGAGTTTCAACAATTCTTAAGAGTGTTAGCATTCTACTTTGTGTAATATTGTACATTACAAATGATTGTATTGGATTGCAGGCAACAGGAAAGTAGGAAAATGCAAATAGATGCTTTTACTATGCTGAAATGAGAGGAAAGGCACACTCTTTTAGATTTTAGCATCTCTTGTCATCCTAGGAAGAAAAAAGAAGGAAAAACTTTCACATGTCAGCAGAAGTTGCATGTATTTAACATATAACACAAAGCTTTAGTACACCAATCATAAACTGTTTTTCTTGTCCTCAGGAAGTAGTGAAACAAGTAAAGTTAGTAAGGAAATTAGGCTTAGCAGAAAGCTGTCTTTCTCATAGAAGGTCAGATCTGAGATACTTAAGATGAGATTGGTCACATAAGTTATAGACTTTGTAGCCATACTGGGGCTTTAGGTAAGTTTGGGCTGTTTGTGTAAGGGCTCTCTGTGAGGTTATGAAGCGATGCACCAGCTTTTCTTCTGAACAGCACAAAATATTCATTTCAGCCCCTTCTCTGCCTGAAGATAAAACATGAATTTTGTGTCACATAGTTGGCAAAGGCAGTTTTAGGATTAGGCATTCTGAATCCTACGTGGCATGCTTTATAAATGGCTGGTTTTAGTCTAAAACCAGAGTTGTCGTCTTGCTAATACACCAATACACAAACAACAAAATGATGATGTGCAAAAATAAAAGAACAAATATAAAACATTTTGTAACAGCTTACTGTATTTGTTGTAAATACTTCTTTTTTGGTGACATACTAAAATAAACAATCGTAAGTAGAAGTGTAGCAATTTTTGTGAGCACAGTGATATCTGAATAGAAATGAGGACTGGAATTGATTCTCAAGTCTAATGTTTGCCAAGAATTTGTGTTTTAGGGTGTGTGTGTGTGGTGTTTTTGTTGTTGTTGTTGTTTTTGTTTGGGTTTTTTTTTGGGTTTTGTTTGTTTGTTTGTTGTTTGTTGTTGGGTTTTTTTGTTTGTTTTTTAAATTTATGTTTGGTTTTGAGGTTTTTTTCTGGAAATACACTCTTTGCAACACATTATTGTTTTTGTGATTATCAAAGTTCAGACAGATATGAAAAGTAAATAAAGTTATGGTGCCTGATATCTCTTTTATTTTATTAATATAACAATGTTTCAAAAGAAAATATAATAAATTCAGTTCTGGTCTATTCTAGTTAAGTGACAAAACCAAACTGTAAACAACAGAACAAATTAAAAGGAATTTTAAAAAAATATCCAGAAAAAAAATCCAGTCGGTAAAACCATATTTAATTGGATATACTCTATTTAGACTTTACAGGAGGCCTTTTTAGAGTTTACAGTTTTGTATGTAGCTTAAATAAATAGATGAGGAAAGATTTTTGTCAGATGCCATTGTGACAGGCTTTAGTTTAAATCCTTAAGACAGATAGATAGAAGTAGATTAACTGGCCTTAGCAATTTCATGTTCCCTGTCTGAATGGAAATGCAGTTCCATGTTGAGCTAGCATGTCCTAGCAGCCCGAAGTTGTAATGTATTTACTGCCTTTTCATGCATCTTGTTTAACATTTGCTTAACATATTTATTCAAATGAGGCTGGGCATTTGTTTATCCCTTATCAAATGAAGTGGGACAGCTCTAGGACAAGAGGAAAGAGATGGTATCAGCAGAAGCACCTTAAGGCTTCATTTTTTGTTTTGATGATAAGATAGCACTTAGAAAAGAAAATATCAGCATCAGAAGATATGCTTATGAAGTAATTTTTTAGCCAAACTTTGGGTAACTTTTGTTCTATTTCTTAACATGTAATATACTTTTAATGTGCAAGAAAGGAAATATTCAACAACCAACATTAAACCCAAATCAAACCCCCCTCCCCAGCCATTAAACAAAACAGCTAGCTCAACTCTGGGAGCATCTAACCCAATTAAGTAGATAAATAAACCTAAGGGTAAGGCTTTTAGATGGACTATGATTAGAGTTTAATTCAAGCACTCAAAAGATAAAGCCTTAAATAATCTATCCTGACTGGCAATTTTTTGGGTTACCTTGAATAAAGGACTGTGTGTAGTACAGCTTCTAGAGTGGTGGTGACACATATAGGTTCTGCCCATTGTCCATTCTTACTTCCTTTCTCCTGTTCTTTTTCATATTGATTTCTATTCCACCCTGTGCTCATCACTGTGAACTCTATAGACAAAACCTGTACCAAATCAGTAACAGTCTTGATCATAGCTGATATTTGGTTCTGTCCTCGTTCTTCAGGCATCCTCTGTCACTTACTGTGATCTGCTTTAAGGATTAAGTGCCCAGACTTGCCCTTAGATGTGCCCAGCATGGTTCCACCACATCAGTAGGTCACACAGGTGTGTCCTGGGATGGCTGGGGAAGGTAAAGGCAGAATGCCTCTCTATCGACCCCGGGAGAAAATCTGTCCATGTAGTCACAGTAACTTCCCATGTGATTTTTGTTTTGGAATGCTTACCACAAAATCTGTGCTTAAGTGTCCCGAGTGAGTGAAATGTGATTTAAAATATCAGAGGGAGAGTACTCCCTTAGAAATTACCTGCTAACCCTATAGCGGTGAGTAGTTTCACATAAGCAGGCTAATCTCCAGAGAGCACGAGAGGAAAAGATGTCTTAAAAATTATGGTGATTTAATTTTATTTTGCCCTAGAATGACATTCTCCTGAGTATTTGTGAAAATGAAGATGAATATGCAAGGCTACATTTGGTTGATTTCGCGCCAGATGGCCAGTTGCAGAGGCTGAACTAAGCTGAACTGATTGATTCGTTTTTGCCATATTGCATGCTGGTGTTTACCAGAGTTCACATCATTCAAATACTAACATTTTTGGTGTTTTCTCTTTTTATTTATTTTTTTTTTAGTTTTTCTAATTTCCTTGGGTAATCTCTGCTTTCATAATGGAGTCTCCCCACCTTCTTTTCTGCCTCAGTCTCTAAAGGTATCATTTTTTTCCCTACCATAATGTTGTTTGGTTTGGTTTGGATTTTTTTTCTTTCTTTTTCTTTTTTTTTTTCCTTAAAAAGATTTAATAAACTGCTCACAGAGAGACGGAAAGAAAGAAATACAGAGGGCAAATATGCACTATGGCATTTTTTCCTCCTCAGAGGCTTAGCTTTCTCTTGCACTTCTAATTTACTACATGTGAACAAAGAATGCAACATCTTGCATTAAAATGGAATTCTTAAAATTCCATGGTTTCAATTTACTTATTATTTTAGAGACTGTGGAGCAAATAATTTAAATTCCCAATGTTCTAACTTTCCTGGCGATATTCCATTAAAAACTGGTGGAATTGATATCAATAGTTACACTGAAGTGACACCAGAAACTTTGGGAAATTAACAGGCAAAATTGTTTCTATTTGTTTTGAGCCGTTATATATATATATATAATATATATAAATATATATATAAAATAAAGAATACATAGGGAGTAGCATACCATGCGTGGATGTACACATACAGCTCTTATAAGTCAGGTTAGGTGTACTTTAGGGGAAGATTTAAAATACTTAATGAACATGGGTTTTCCTATTAAGTTCTGTGGGCTTTAGAGAGATAAAGTTTCAGGAAAAATAATATCTGAATATATACTAAGAGAGAAATAAAAGGTGAGCAGTCCTTTGGCAAAAGGACTTGTGAGCAGAGTCTTTCTTTCCACTCAGTTTCAGCCGTAACTCTTAAGTGTAATGTCAGGATCCACATCTTTGCTAGGCTGAGTAACTTGCAAAGCACAATTCCTCACTGATTTTCTGCCTTAAAAATGAGGGCTTTGTAGGGTCAGAAGAGAGGGGAAGAAGTGTGCTAAGATTTTTACTTAATGGGCAGCCCTACAGGAGAAGCTGGGATCAAACTATTGGTCAGAAAAACAGGAGGAGATGGCAAAGCCCTACATTGACAGAGGCCAGCAAGGATTTTGCTATGGACTGGAGAGGTGTTGGAGTTTTTCAGAGTAATAGACATTCTTGTTATGCAGGACTGAACCTACAGATAGAGCCATCAGCTTAATCTCTTGTATGTTGCAAAATCCAGCCCATGCTTTATGGGGCAGCTGACCTGCATGACTGACACATGCTTGTGTGGAGCTGAGAATCCTCTAGATTACTTCAAAGCAGATATTTATGCTGGCTGGCTGCCTTAGGCCAGATGATTTCTTCAAGAGCTGTGTCTAGGGAGAGTAGAGCTATCCTGTGTTCTCCATTTCTACTTCATTGCAGCTCTGGTGTGCAGTCCCCATCAAAATTTGCTTAACCTGCTCATTGAGACCATGCATGTTCCTCTGCTGTGCTGGGCAAGGCAGGAGTGTTCCTTGTGCTGGGTTTCACACCTCTGCTCTGAAGTGCTGGATCTTTGTGGCCCCAGAGCTCAGACACAGGCACGTCCTGCAATGGGCACCCACTAATGGGGGTGACAAAAGGGGAGGGGATTTTAAAGGACATGTACATATAAAAACATTTTTAAACTTTCTAAAGCACTATGGATTTACTCTGCAAACCCAAAATATTGTCTGAACTTTTTGAGTTGTCAAACTATTTTAGCAGCTGGCACAGTGAAGATGATATGCACTAAAGTTTGCTATCTACCTCACCTCAAGAGCCACCTACCACTTGTGCTCAAAAAATCCATGGTGGGATTGATATAAACCTCAATTTTTCTCTACAAATCATTGCACATCCTTGTCACCTATAACAGTTCTGTGCATCAAACAGAGCAGTCAGAAACCCAGCCTATAGGATTGAGAAGGATTAAAAAGGGTGAACCTACAGTACTTTATTGACCTAGGTCCTCACATTAACCTGATCTGATCCTTTAATTACTATGAATAGAATAGGGCTTAAAGTCCTACTTAATAACACCCCATGCTTTTTGTTCTATAAAAAGCTTTCCTATTCATGTGGCCTCTTCTTTTCAGATTTACAGATTTGTAGCAAGAAGGAATGCATGGTTTTTTTCTGGCACTCCAGGGGAGAAAGCTACCTAATGTGTATGTGTAGGATACTGGAAAGCATAACAGCAACCTTTCTGTTTTGAAAAAGTTACTTACTAATCAATCCTCATTCAAGTTATTTGCCAGGCAAAGGTGTAAGGAGGAAAGGCAACCAAAACATAAGATCTTAATTTTATAAGGGTAATAAAAGGAGCTTAACACAGTTTCTATGCTAATCAGAACTGTAATCACATCAGATGCACACTTTTCCCCCTTCCCATGAACATTTACCCCCTCCCCATATATTCTCCTCAGAGAATCAGCATGTTACTGTAACCTAGGCAGACTAATACAGACACACGTGATCATACATATGGGTGATATGGGTACTATAATTAATAACTGGTATTTTCTCTGCATTCAGGAAAGCAGCTGCAGCCCACTGATAAGATACTTTATAAGAATAAAATCAAAGCTGGGCATTAATAATTTGTTGTGATCAAGAACAGTGAGACAATCATTTTATTTCTTGAGACTGAACTGAACCATGAGTGGGCTGCTGGGTTAAAAATGACAAGGGGATACTGGTTGTGATTGGGAGCCTAAGACATTGTGTTAAGAGCATTATAAAAAGTAGAAACAGTCTCCCTAATTGTTACATGAACATATTGTGCCTAGCATCTTGTGTGAATCCACCCTGAGGCCAGGTTGAGGGTACAATCCAAATTTGGCTTTGAGTTAAAGATGGAATGAGTGACAAAAGAGAAATAGAGGATTTAGGGATTTTTAGCAAGGAGAAAGAGGAAAAAGAGAAGGAAAAGGAAGACTCTGACAAAAATGGGTGGAGGTAGTGGAAAGAAGCAAACCAAAATCATCTCCTTCTCTTTCCATCACTGCCTCTAGTATGATTTGCCTCAGCATACAATCCTTTGACTGTTGTAATTATAAAAAGATTATAGTTGTATACTGAATTTAGAAGTGAGGGAGTGCTGCAGATATTTTACCATTTGAAAGTTCTGCTTATTAAGGAACAGCCATTTCAGCACTATTTTAAGGCTAAAACTTGATTAACATGCAGCAGTGAAACTGGTCTAATTTTATTTTACTAAATTTACTGTAAATAACATGTTAGTGAAATCAATACTGAAAGAATATTGTATCTGGCAGTGAAGGCGTACTTAAAGTGTTTTATTGTAATTCTTTAGCTTCCCCAAGACAGGTATTGTTAGAAGCCAGTCTGATTAGTCAATTAAAGACACGCTGCTGCCTCTTCCTCCCCACCTTCCATCCTCTTGAAGATAGAACAGACTTTACTGTGCTTTTAGGGAATGAGGATTCAAATTGAAGCAAACCGTGACAGTGCCAAAGCATGCCTATTATTGACAAGTTACATGAAAATGATAGCTTGAATTTATAACCCACAGACAGACAGACACACAGATGTATATAATCCCTGCTTTAGCATTATAGTCTTTCTCTCTGTTGCTACTCTATGCAGCTGTAATCTCAAAAGACCATTTATTAAATGTGAAATATTGTATGTTCCTGTAGCCTCCTTTCTTGATTGTGTTCCCAGGGCCTTGTTGGGCAATTGATTACACTGTGCACAATCCTGCTGCTTTAGGTATTAATGGCAAAACCCCCATTGTCTTCAGGATTTAGGGCCTTTATGATTTTTTTGAAGTTCATTATATTTTGCAAGCAACTGAGTTTAAAATCCCTGATTGGAAAGACTTACCCCTCACATCCTTCTGTGAAATATTTTACCTTTAGAATGAAAAAGCATTCGGAAACTGTAGAAGGGTTTTGATCTACAGGATTAAAAGAAATCAGTACTGAAAATGGATTCACATCATTTTCTTTTTGGGTACACGATTCTTGGGGGGAGGGGGAGGAGGAGGAGAGAAAAAAAATAACAGCTGATTTAATATAAGTGGGCTGAATTCCCTCTCCTGGTGGGTCTTTCAAACCTCCAGTTTCTGTTCTTGCCATTGCTCTGTGAATATCCCCCTCCCCTTTTTGTTAAAAGACATTTACTATGAAAGCCTACAAAAGCAGCTTTCAATCTGATTAAGCTTCTCCTGTAAAAAAATACAAAAATAGGGATACATTTGGGTCAGTATCACCCTGCTATTCTTCTGCCTTAATTTGCCGAGGCTGCTTACTAAGGATGCTGGACATGAGCATGGAAGCCTCCTGCAGTCATTAGGGGCTCCCCAAAATATCATTTGTGAAATCCCAAGGTGCAACAATTAGTATAGCCCAAAAACAAATTGTCAGAGGGCTCTGAGCAGCTTGACATAGCTGTGGGCTCAGTGCTGGCAGGTACCAGTTTTCCAGCCCGACCTGGAGTGAGCTGTTTTCTGATGGACACAGAAGGAATGGTTGTCTCTTGAAATCCCCATCACTGGTGATGTCTCTCTCTCTCTCTCTCTGTTCTCCCTTGTGCAGAGGTGGAGTGTCTCATGCTCCCAGCTTGGCATCCACTGCATTCAGTGCACCCATTTCCAGAGGCTGCTCACTGACTGACCCTCAGTCAAGGCAAACCATGCCCCACCTTAATCTACCTACCTGTAGAATGGGTACAGAACAGGTGTTTCTGAAAAGTTTTTGAGCTAGGTTCAGTACCTGAAAACTTTCTCTGGTGTTGACTTTTCTCAGCATCTGTATCTCTCATTTATAGAAATACATATGATATTTCTCTCCAGCAGATTAATATCTGTGTGAAATATTTGTGCAGCAATTTACAAAGGTGCTGTGATAACACAAGTAAACATTTTAACTGTGTAGGACTGAAAAATAAGTTTGAACTGGAGCTGTGATTTGTTTCTGCCCTTGAAAGAATTTTGTAACCTTTCATAATAATTTCTTTTTCTTTAGTACACAGCAATGTTGAAATGTAATCTTTATTACTAAATGAACGAATGAGTGGTGTTGCTTAGGGCACAGACTAAAAAAAAAACATTTTCCCATGAAGCCCAAATATTGTTGCTCTTGCAGTTGTCCTGTTGTTTTATTAGCTCTGAACAATGTTGGACTACTCTCAAAATCTAATAATCTCTGTAAAGTGTCTTCCCTCGGTAGCATCTTTGATAATGGAGAATAGATTCTAAAAACACAATAAAAGCATAAAAGAGAATATTATCATAGCTGCTTTCAAAAACTAGAAAAAAATCCAAACAAGTCAAAAAGAGACAGAATGCATAGAAAGAAAAAGAAGAAAAGATACTAAATGTAGGTTTTCTTGTAATTTTGTGTGTGCATTTATGATTTAATCTACTGATAGCCATGCTAAGTACAGCACAGGATTTGGTGGAAATTTCAGTGCCAGCTGCACACTCTCTATTTTTGAGGAGGAAGAGAGAGAATTAAACAAAAAATATGGGTTTTTTTTAACCTATTATTTGAATTATAAAAAAATTCTGTGTGATTCTTTTCCCCCCTAATGGCCATCAGCCACCATCAAACGTATATAAAGGGAAAACAGTTGTTTTAAATATTATAACTGTTCTTTATGCTCCTCCTGTCAGCTAGGCATGTTATGATCTCTGAAGAGGAGGACTGGCCCTGCAGACAAAAGCACCGCTGCAGCGTGTGCGGGTTCCTGCGCGCGTGCATGCGTGCGTGCGCGTCTGCCGACACGCGCGGATCCGCGTGCGCGCAGGGCAAAGACCGGCACGGGTTTGTAACTGCAGCACAAACACCCGTGGTTGTCTGCAGGTTTTTGAAAGCTGAAAATATGACATGCTGGCCCCAGAATGGCAGAACGTCACAGCTCTTTTGCTGTGTAAGTGGAAGATATATTCTTTTAATTATGATCTTTTATACCAATGATTTTACGTGAAGCAATATTCAGATGTTTTATGTTTCGCATTTATTTAAACAATCATCGTGTCTCTCAAAATATTTTCCCTGAAACCTTATGTACAAGTAATAAAATTCTCGTATTGGTGCAGGTTCATCTGATAATAGCAATATAAGGTTGTCTGATTATGCCAAAATGCTATTGAAGAAAGGAGGTTGTATTAACTGACTCTGAATGAAATCCATAACATCTATGAGATTTCCCCCTCCCAACCGGACCAAAAGTTTAATTAGAGAACAGAAACCATTTTTTAAAGCATACGTGGTAGAGTATAAAATACATCTAAATTGAAGCTAGGGAACAAATGATAACCATTACATTTCTTTCCCAGAAATTCTCCACTCTGCCCCCTGCCACCTCCCTCCCATGTTAGCATCTTGATGCAGCATCTACATGCTAACACTTCAGGCGATTCACTCTCCTGTTTTAAGTAGTGTGAGAGGTAACCTCAGTTCAGAGAAAGTCCTAAGAGACAGGTTTAGTGCTAGTGGATGCCATACTTAAGTCTTTTCTTCTTCTGTCTTTGTACAGGTCAGTAGAAGCTAGGTTCTGCCATCCACACATTAGATTTTGAAATGCTGCTCTCAGTGATTTTGATGTGCATTTCACCTCGGGAAGATATTTGTTCCAGAAAGAATTTTGCCTGGGATGTTTCCGTGCAGGAGCGAAGAAATGAGAGTTATGTTCCTGCAGAAACAAGGTTTTTCCTCCCTGTGTTTGCAAAGGCAGTTACCATCCTGCTCTGGCAGTAACTTTTCTCCCTCTTTGGCTGTCTGAAGGATGACAGGTCAGCAGGAGCTGTGGGCAGAGGTGCATGCAGCTCTCTGCTTGCCAAATGGTTGCTTTTTGTGGGAGCATTTTGCCTCAGACTGGAATTGTTCTGTCTTTGTAAGGGAAACCTCAGCAGAAAGAAGCAACACACAGGGGAGTGTCCTTCAGTCTTTTTTCTTTTGGCTCTGTCATAGCCCCATTTCTATCTCTTGGAAGAGAATCTAGCTTCTCATTTAGGACCTTCACAGGACTTCCCCATGCCTGGCCTGAGGAGGAATACTGGGTATTTCTGGAAAATTTTCTTAGGGCCACCACTCTGATGTATTTGCTGTTGTGGACAGCAAATTTTCCGAGCAATGCTGCTTGTAGTTCTCAGGTTATTTTTTCCCAAATATTTTTCTCAATTCAGTACATTTCTATTTCAAAAGCCCTTATTCGAAAACATGAAAATAAGTGATTGTTATTTTGCTTAAAAACAAACCCCAAAAGTCCTATTGCCACTGCAGCAGTTTTAATACAAGTATTTTGGTCAAAGCATTCAAACACCTAACATTCTGCACTTTAGCAAACAACATCCTTTTCCCATATAACAAGATATAAAGTTTCAGCATTAAAAATTCCCACAACACCCCTGTTAATTAGGGGAATCCATACTTAAAACAATCAAACAAATGCAAACACCAAAACTTTGGTTTCAGTCTGTGGTGACTAAAAATAAGGCCACAGTGGGGAGAGTGTCTTGAATGAGGTAGTGAAAATGGTTGTGTCTGGCTAGAACAACTTTAAGTTCAGTTTTAATACTTAAACAGCTAAAACTGCTTTAAGTATTACAGTTATTTAAATCACAAACAGCTATCTAATTGGCAAAAAATGAGACTGGATAAAAAATTTTGCAAACCTGACATTTTAAATTCTGGGCTATCCATTTCATATGATTTCTGACTGTACTTAAATCCTGATTTCTCAATGAATTCATTAAAATGTCGGGTTTTGTAAATGACATGTAGTTAAATATGAATTCTGAATGTCTGCTGCAAAGGTAATTTATTTTAGAGAACTGGATTATTTTGATAAAAAATAAGCTGTTCTCAGCAGGAAAATAGTTGCTGTTTGTTACTCAAAAAGTATATTTACTTTAAGAAAACTTATTTTCTATTACATAATAAAATTTCTTCAATTTTGAGTCTTTCCACCCTGCTCTGAAAAGATTTTGCTCACTTCTGTTAGATTCAGTGCAGGCACACAGAGTTGCATTCTTATGTATTTCCCTTGCAGTAATTTCCAGGGCCTTATTCTGTAGCTTCGGAGCATACTTTAGCAATAAATTAAAAGCTTCCAAAATGGACATTTAAAAAAAAACCTCAAATGACAATATGTTAAAAGAATTCATAAACTATTTGTTCTGCCTAAATTTGTTTAGATACCATTGAATCTCCCACTATAAATGGAAATAGTAGCGACCGCACTTGTTTTTACCAGACAAATGTTTTCTCGACACTCAGGATCTAAGCTTGTCTTTGATGCTGCAGAATTGCCCTGTTTGGAGAAAGGATTGTAGTCATTGAAGGGTTAAAGTCAGTTTTGAATTTGAGTTAATCCATATGCTAATCTATGGGATTTTAAATATCCCTGCACAACTGCCATCATATTTTTAGCAGTGCAGTTTGTTGTTCCAGTTGCCAGCTATTTTTGATGACACAACAAAATAGGGCAGAATTTAGTTCTAAGGTTTATTTTGGCCTCTAACTTTAAAAAGAGCAAAATACCCCCTTGTCCAAGGATATTTTTGATTTGAATGGTCTATACCTGCCCTCTGCAATCATCCAATTATTGTAAGCAGTGTGATGGGCCCAAGGTATTAGTGCTGAGAAGGTTCCTGTTGTCCCTCGGGTTAGGGATTGTTTTGCAATGATCACCTGTCCTGATTTGAAGATTGCATGACAAGACACTATTAAAGTAAGGGCAGGGAATTCAATTTCTTGATGTCATTTTGCCTGGCCTGGTTTTGAAAATAGGTCACTGTATGCTATCTGGATTTGTATATTATAACAGCACCTGCTAGCATTTTTGTAGTGAAGGGTCTAGCCGTATTTTCATTATAAACCCCTATTTTCAGGGGTTTATACACTGTAACTTGATTATAGAAGGAAGTTTCTATCTAAATGTTGCCATGCAAGGTCTCTTCTAAGGAACATGGTTTTCACCCTGCAAATCTCGATAGATTCGTGTTCAGCCATTTCTGCCAGAGTGTAAAATAAAAAATGTATTTTCAGCTACAATTTGGTATTGATAGTAGATTCCTTTAGAATAAAAGATACCATGTTATATTTATCTTTCAATCAAAATGATACTTAAAAGAGCTGTGTTTCTGATTCAAGTCTTAATAAGAATCTAAGTAAGTATAGGTTATAAACATTGGTGACCAGGCATGTATATTTTAATTATGCAAATCCACAGTAATAAATGCCTTTATATAATGGAAGGATTTAACAGGGTCAAAAAATGGTTGTTTGAAAAGGCTGGTAAATAAATCATATGGATCTGAATGTTGAGTTTATATTTATCTACTCATTTACACCACTTTTTCCCATAATGTGGAATTGCTTCTGAGGGAGCCAGCATCACTCTGTGGCCTAATATTTTAAATCGTGAATAGATTCTTGCTTACACAACTGAATCAGCACAGCTGTGCAAATGTGTGTGTTTAACACTGATTAAATGCTTCCCCTTATACATAAAGTATAGTATATATATACATTAAAAAAGTATAGTATATATATACATAAAAAACCAAACCAAAGTGCCTTACTACCAGAAACTAGTTTTTTGCAGAATAGCTGTGGAGGTGCATTTCATCACCTGCCATACCCTTCCAAATGTGTTTTACTTTTGTTTTTTAATAAGATCGGGAGCAGCCAGGCAGCCACACAGAAAAATGGAACTTCTTCTAAAACAAAGATAATAAAATATGCTTGAGGAACATGAAAGGATAGTCTGAAGAGTGCCGATGTAAGGAAATTCAGGGTTAATGCTGCGTTACTTCATTTTAAAGTCAACCCCATTGCATCTGTTTATTGCAGGGGTCTTCAAATGGAGCAGCTGCACAAGGATGTGTTGGAGGATGCTGCAGGACCAGGTGGGCTCAGCCCAGGGCCCGATTTTCAGATGGTTAAATGTAAAACTTCCAAATATTTTTTGGACAGGAGAGGCGTAAGGGAGGTAAGGGAGAGGAAGAGTAGGAGGTTGGTCCTGGCCGGCATCAGCGGTGGTGGCTGTGTTGTGGGTTCAAGGCAGCACAAAAGACCCAGGGCTGTGCCTCATTTTGCTTAGATATCAAGATTCCTAGAGGAATTATTTTTACCTAGTCCTCGAAATACCCACTGGTGAACCAAAATCCCCCATCCTTTGCAGAGCCAACAGTTTGCTGCTTAAATGGGTTTAGACTTCATTTTAATGGAAGTGAAACATAGTCGACGGAGGCAAATTAAAACCATATAATTTTGTAATCTTAGTTTAGCTATAATTGCGGCAATAAAACAGTGGAAAGAATAATTGGGGAACATATGCTTGTGAGTGACATTATCTAGGTGACTTCCCTTTTACGGCGCTGCTCTGCTGTCCTATTTGTCTCCCCCTCCCTATGCATTGGAATGACAAACCTGCGAGCCTGGAGTTAATGCTGATTGCGGCAGCTGCTTACACACCGAGTCGCCATAGCAACCGGGGACGTTGCCACGCAACCGTATTCTTTTAGGGACAGGGAAAATGCCCAAAGGCTTACTAAAAATACATGGAAGAGGGGGAAAAAAAATCTTAAAATTTCTTACTACTGTTAATGGGTATAAGAGACCGTGCTTCTGCTTGAAAGCAGAGGTCGGACAAATAAAAACCCAGCCCTGACCTTTCCAAAATTGCTTGCCGTTGCTTGAAATCTCCAGCTTTATTGACAAAGATGACTTTTGATCGATTGTAAAATTGGTAGCTAACACGCAGCAGCCCTCGCAGCCTGCAAGATGCAGCGCCTGCCCATTGCTATTCCGGAGGGGTTGAAGGTCAGCCGAGAGCCATCAATGCTGTATTGATCAGCCGAGCTGAAAAATGCCCGTGTTTCCAGCTCCTCTCGCGGTGGGGCTGCGGTCCCAGCCTCCAGCGCGCTCTGCCGCCTCGGCATGCTGCCGAGCGAGCCGTCCTCCCAGCAAAAGTGACATCACTTCACTCAGCTCAGCTGTTTCTGCACTTTTCTATAAATAGCTAGATAAAAAATTGAAGGCTGCTTTTGGAGAATTTAGGCAGCCAATCTTCTCATCGTCAGCCGACGAGACAGGCTGATTTTTTTTTTTTTCTTTTTCTTTTTCTTTTTTTTTTCCTACTAATACTGCGCTGCAAATTCTTCCTCCTAATGTTTGAAGCTTGACACCGAATAACCCAAATTTTTGAATGGTATGCATGTCTGCGTTCAGGCTTGTGCTGGAATGGATACTTAATTCATCATTCATCACCTCTCTAGCTGTTAAAGCATGATCAGACAGGAGTGAGGGATGGAGCGAGGAGAAAGGGTCGGTGCTGCCACACGAGGTGTGCAGACCTGGCGTGTTGCTGATGTGGCATCTTTGCTGAGCTCAGTGTCAGCCCTACCTGCAGAATTCCCCACGTGCCAGGCTCCTGATTGCCCCCCTGAATGAAGCACACCATGAACTGGAGTCAGAGTTACACCACCGCTCTTGTTGGCTGTAATAGGCGAGACAAAGTATTTGAAGGAAGCAATTAGAAATGCAAACAAAAGCACTGTTAATAAGCACGCTTCCTATTTTTCCTTCATTCCCATTTTGCAGCTCTATTTCTTAATTAACCCTCTAAGATAGCTGATGAAAGAAAAACATCATCTTCCTGGTCTGTAAAAAACCTCTTGCTTAATAGTATTTTTTTTTTTCAGGAACGGGGACATTAAAAGCTATAAAACACAAAACAAAGTATTGAAACCGTCTGGATAGAAATGTGCATTCTGCAAGTTTTATGAAATTTTGGAGATTATGACATTTCTATTTGGAAAAGTAAAGGAAAATACACTTGTGAACATAAATAACAACCAGTCCACTTGCAGAAACATGTCCTCCTCAGACTCAGTTTATAGATAGCCATTACGGCTTTGCTTACCTTGCCTTTGCTGTCCCTGGGTTGCATTTCCAGTGGGAAACAGGCAGGGAAGGGGGAGTCTCACAGAGCCCTTGAGCCTCTCTCAGCTCTTCAGCACTGCTGAGCACAAGTCTCGACTCAGCACCACACAGGACTGAACCTCAACTGTTTCCACCCTTGTTGATTTGAACAGGGAGCTGAAACTGCTTGGCAACAAAAAAGATGAAAGTGCTTGTTTTTCAGAAAAGTTAATGGCACTAGAAATAGAAATCTGACAGTTCTTTGAAGGTGGGGAAGAAGGGGCCAACAGTTTTTCTCTCTCTAGCTCAGTGCAAATTGCAGTGTGGTGAGTACTGCAAAGAGAAGTGCTATGGCCTGCGTAGTATGAGGAATTAGAGCAGAGAACTATAATAACTCACGCTGGCCTCAATATATGTAAATGTTCCTTAGCAGTGGAAGTGCAAATGAATTGCAAAATGTACATGCAATTATTGATGTATGGGACTTCAAAATGTGGGTTTTTTTTTCTCTACAGAAACTGATGTATAAATGATCCTGAATGTAAAATTCACAGTTTACTCTAGGGATGGAGATCAGTGAGGCTTAAATTCTTAAATATCTTTTCAGTATCTGGGTGCATGTGATTCAAAACCAAGCTGCAGCTGTTTATTGAAATATTTTTGATAGGGTTAATGGCCATAAACTGAAACACAAGAAGTTTCAGCTCAACATGAGGAAGAACTTCCTTAAGTTGAGAGTGGCAGAACACTGGAACACAGCTGCCTAGGCAGACTGTGAAGTCTCCCTCTCTGGAGACATTCAAATCCCATCTGGATATGTTCCTGTGTAACCTGCTCTAGATGACCCTGCCTTGGCAGAGGTGGAGAAAATAATCTCAAGAGCTGCTTTCCAACACTAACAATTGTCTGATTCTGTAATGTTTGGTCTTTTTGAATGGTCAATACTGATGTTTCAAATGGAAGAATGAGACAAATCCAATCTACCTTCTCTGCAAAATGGGAAAAGTAGTATTTGACCCACTGGTTGAGTGGAATGCAAATAAAACAGGCTAGAAGATTTTTCTGCATATCATTCATTTCAGAGAGAACTAGTAGTTGAAAGATTGATTGAAATTTTGCCCAGATACTTGTTAAGAATTTATCCAACTTCCAGAAGATCTACTAGAGAGGTATTGTCATAATAGAAAACCACAACACCAAAACCAGCAGCAGAGTTAAAATTATTTACTGGGATTGTATTTAAAGAACTCCATTCTGTTTTAAAATTTTATTTAGTTTTGCATATAAATGGATGTTGAAACCTTGCTGATTTTTTCAGCAACGTATTTATTTTTCAATAAGGTTCACATTTTGCCCTTATTATATTCTGTAAGACATTTTAAATAGCACATTTCTATAAAAGTACTTCTTCCACTTTGAAATAAAGCACACATAATTGGGATTTTTGTGGAGTTTTTGATCAAGTTAGCATCCTTCCTACTTAAAAAATCATCTGCTTGGTAAAGGCAGGATAGAGAAAGCTGACACAAAAGGCCTTCCTGCATTCCTAAGCCCAACATCATCTTGTCTTATTAGTCAGTGCAGCTGGTATGTATTGAATACTGAAAAGCTGGACAACTGATTTTATTACCTTTGCCTGGTCTCAAGCCAACCCCCTTCTGGGGACAATGGTCTTGACTCTGCATTCTGTGACCTTTTCAAAATCTCATATTGAAAATATGAGTGGATTAGCCAAATTTGTGAATCACAGTCCTGCTCACTAAGTCAATAAGAGCTTGCTTGCTAATTTCAGTGGAAGCAGGAGCAAAAACTGATGTCAGACTGTGCTCCAACAAATCTCCATTTGACTTTCTGTCAGGATAAAATTCATTTCCATTGTTTTTATCGTCCTTTTGAGTTTTTTTACTGACAGACTAACCAGAAATTTTACTGAATTTTCTGAATCTTTTCTCAAGAAAGGTTAAGTGAGCCTATCACATTTATTTCTGAGCACACAAACATCACCTGACTAGGACTTCCTCTCAGTTCACTGCTGGTCAAAGGAAAAAATGACTTATGTTGTGGGTGAACACTGGTTGAGTGCTTGCTGGTATGATAAAATCTGATATTTGTCTAGGGAAGAGAGGAGCAGTGCCCCAGGGCACAATTCCCCAGACTACTCTGAACTCATGCAAG
This sequence comes from Prinia subflava, assembly GCF_021018805.1. NCBI lineage: Eukaryota > Metazoa > Chordata > Aves > Passeriformes > Cisticolidae > Prinia > Prinia subflava. Next base: position 35,835,066 of record NC_086247.1, read on the forward strand.
AGCCTTGAAAATGCTGCTGGGCTCCATATTTTCCCTTTCCTCCATGAAAAGGAAGGCAAAGAAAGAGCCCTGTAAAAGAAAAGGTTCGAGAAACTGTGTCCTAAAACACAGTATGACACTATTTGGAAGGACAAGTGGAGTCCTTCTGTTGTCTGTAGTCTCCTCCTTGACTTTATTCTTTAAGGCTTTTTTTTTTTTTTTTTTTTTTTTTTTTTTTTTTTTTTTTTTTAGTCTGGTTTTCTTTTGCCACTCTAGTAACCTGGCTTTGAGGATTTCTTCAAAATTAGAGGCTGGCTGAATAGAAACAGTTGAACTTGTATGCACACAGACATATGCAGAAATGTCAGCAAACATGATGCTTTACAAGGCTGTTTACTATTGGAACTATAGACAAAGAAGGTACATTATTGTTAAATATCTGTTTAGTATCTTACAACTAAAAACAATAGCCTGACCAAGGCTGATTTTTTTTTTTTATAGTTTTAAATGAGATGAAGCCTTTCATAAAAAATCCTTCTTTATCATTTTATGTATTTGTGTCAAAATATCTCAGGGCACAAAGCCCAGCAGAAAGCCAACTTAGAAAAAAAAATAATCTTTGTAAGTGCTTTCATGACAGCGAACCATTAAATCTCCTGAGTAATGTAGGGAAGAGCTGGATCATGCATAGCTTGCTCTTTACCCAGGATGCACCGTTGCCTGCAAGATTCTGAATAAAGAGACACACCTGCTAGCTAGCTGATAACACTCTGGGGTCATTTCATTGAAGAAACTGTCAGCCAGGAGGTATTTAAATAAAGCCACAGATGAATTCATGACCTGCACTACTGAGACTAAAAAAAAGGTGTTAAAGCAGAAAGAGAATGCAGATAAATGCACATTCCTTTGTACTGCAACAAAACTTCCCCGTGTAAATCAACTGAATGGGAAAGAGTGCTGAAAGAATGCATTTCTCCATACAGGAGCGGGGAAGTGAGATGGTACAGCTGCACATCTGGCTGCCAGCCAAAGCAGTCGTGTGCCATGCTTGTTTGCCTACTAGTGCTGCTTGGATTGGCAAATGCCCATGCAGTTTGAAGAGGGCAGGCGCATGACTGGATGGCTGCCAGTAAGTGTGCGGGACTGATGCCACTGCTGGACGCCATAGCCTGGTAGGAACGAGGAATACAAAGGCATTCAATAATCTGAATGTCCCTTTGCTTCAAGAGAGTGGTGCCAGGCAGCATTTAATGAGAGATTGCTTTGTTACAAAGTCCTCGACATCAAGTGGGCTGGTGAGCTCATTAACCTGACTGCAGCAAATAAAAAAGGCGCACTCAGAAGACTCCCATGATAGCGTACTCAATAGAGTAAGAGTCCTTTTGCTTCCTTTATGGTGATCCATTAGCAAGCAGCAGTGTAAACACCATAAAGCACGCCAGTTTTCTGATTGTTCAACTAAAGTCTGTTTTCCCTTGGGGATTATGCCACCAGTTGATGCAGGGACATCCCCCCTACCCCTCCCCATTATCTGTTACATAATGATCTTCTGTGCAATGAAGGACTTCACCATATTCCTCAGGAGTGCAGCGGCAGCTAAGGAAACTACTGACAATTCGCACCTCTAAAACACGAAAGGCAATGATGTAGGGCACATCAGAAAACAAATAAACCACAAAGTGGTGCCAAGGGGAATGGAAAATATGATTATGCTTATGTTTATACAATTTTAGTTAGAACTTCTGAAAGTAGTACACATTTTTCTGTGTCGTCTTTGTTCCTGTTTACACGGTATCCGTAGGATAAGACAGCCCCCACTTTACTTACCTAACTTGGTTCTCTGCATTTTCCACAAATGCTATTTGCCCTCAGGAAAATGCATTATAATGTAGTACTTCCAGAATAAGTGCCTACCATGTATCCATTTGAAACACAGCCCTTTGCTGATTTACTAATCAAAGGAAAAAGAGGAAGAAGCAAATCCCCAAAGAATTTCCCTTTCAAAACAAAGGGGAAGATTCCTTGTTGTAGTTATTCCATTAAATACACTGGAGTGACACTGCTGAAAACATTTTTTCAACATCTAAAAAGGTCACATTAAAATACCTGTGTTTAGTCCCCAGGAACCGCAAAGTGCTGCTGCTTCCCTATCAGCACCCAGCAAACAGAACTAGAAAAATAGCTTTAAAAAGCCAATGATTTTTTATTTTCTGGCAGCTTAGTGATCAGAATGGATCTGGTGCACACTGGTATTAATGATTTTTGATTATTCAGTTGTTCAATCAAGGTTGTATTACACAAGTATCTGTCTAGCACAAAAAATATAAATTGAAATCCTGTTAGGCACTAATTAATATGCTTTTCAGAAGAATTACATACTTGTTATAGAGTTTGAATGTATTCTGTTCTTAGAAATAAGATTGTTTTTAATTCTTATGAATTTCAGAATTCTTTAATGATTTTCAAGGTGATGCCACCAATCAGATTCTATTACAGGAATTTAAAGTTACCAAGCAGTAATTCCATCACCACTGTTAGTATGTGAAATTGTGTAAAAAGGACCAAAAGAAATAATTAGGCTACCTCTTCCTATCTTTATCTAGTGTATGACAAAAGAGCCTGAATTGTGTTTTTTCTGCAATGCTTAGACATTTGTAATTAAAGCTTGTCTAGGTCTCTATTTTCCTGTGTTACTTCCCACCCTTTCTGTCAGAAACATGCTGATTAACTGGTGCAAAAAATCTACAGCGGATTGCTGCGGCAGATCAGATACAAATACTTCTAGCCCCCTCAGAGACTGTGAAAGGGAAGTCAAGGTAGTGATCTTATAAGGTTTTTGGAGGTTTTGTGCTCTTGGCATTCAGAAGCAGATGGAGAGGGCATGCTGGACCGAGCGCAGTGAAGGCCACGAAGGCAGTCACTGGGCTGGAGCACATCCGTCTGACGAGATGCTGGGAGAACAGGGTTTGTTCAGCCTTAAGATGAAAAGACTTGAGAGGGATATTACCATGTCTAGAACTGGACATGGGAGAGTGCAGGCAAGATGTAACCAGCTTCTCTCAAAAGGTGCACAGTGATAGAACAGGAGGCAGCAGACACTGGAACATAGTGCAGTCCTGTTAGATGTGAGGGTAGGTTTTGCATCTTTTTCACCATTATGGTGGAAATAAGTAGTTATAAGTCTCAGCTGGATGTCCAGGAAGGTGAAATTGCTATCCTTGTAAACATTAAAACTGAGCTAGAAAATACCATGAGCAAATGAATCTGATTGAACCTGCTTTGGTCTGATCCAATTTGGTGTACCTCAGGCCTCCTTTTCAGTCTAAATCATTCCCTGGTTCTGAGGCTGGTCTGGGGGACGAGATTGGTCAGGCACAAGCTGAGATCCCAGCAAAAGATCTCAGGATTGTTGTGCAGGATTGATCAGAAACAATGAAAGGTGGCACCACAGGGCTGCTCTCCTATTTAAGTCCCCAGAGCTGCAGCTCGGGGAGGATGCCGTGTTTGTGGTATGTCACCGTGCGGTTCTGTCTCTGGCAGCAAGTCCTTCACACTCATAAAAAAGGTCACTAACTGCAGGCAGCAGTGGCACCTTGTCACTACAGTACCAAACACTTGCATATGAATTTTTTATTTGAATCATGCAAAGCCTGATCCAAAGGCAGTCCTTGAACTGCAAACTCCCGTTAAAAGGACATTGCCAGTGATTTGACCTGACAGTGTGCTAAGATGTAAATCACTAGATCTGCCAGCAGTCATAATCAGGCCTTAAGCACAATGCTGGAAAAGAACAGAAGGACTGGAAATGTAAGACTGGGGGCCACCACGGTAACTTTGAACTGAACAATGCAGCAGAATGTGGCTCTTTTTCCTTTGAATGCAGCAACTTGGACCGATATTGAGAACAGTAGGGAAGAGTATGAGGAAGTTGGACCAACTGCTGACAGACAGCATGGAAAAAGCCAACCTATCTCAGATGCAGAGAGATGATCTGGAACTGTTGCATAGTACCTGATTTGCAAGAAAGTTTAAAAGTCAGGGAAAGAAAGAAAGAAAGAAAGAAAGAAAGAAAGAAAGAAAGAAAGAAAGAAAGAAAGAAAGAAAGAAAGAAAGAAAGAAAGAAAGAAAGAAAGAAAGAAAGAAAGAAAGAAAGAAAGAAAGAAAGAAAGAAAGAAAGAAAGAAAGAAAGAAAGAAAGAAAGAAAGAAAGAAAGAAAGAAAGAAAGAAAGAAAGAAAGAAAGAAAGAAAGAAAGAAAGAAAGAAAGAAAGAAAGAAAGAAAGAAAGAAAGAAAGAAAGAAAGAAAGAAAGAAAGAAAGAAAGAAAGAAAGAAAGAAAGAAAGAAAGAAGAGTTTTATGAAAAGTGAAACAAAATCATTATCTTAAGTACTACCTATGCAAATTTTAGCAATAGAAAACCAACAGGGTAATGGGCATTTTTGGCAAGCAGGATAAGGGAGACTATTAAGCACAACTAGATTAGATTCAAGATTATATATTTGCTCTCTATTCTTAGTGTTACATGAATCTGTCCTTTAAATTTGAACAAGATCATGTTGCAAAGTACCTATGCTGTCTCTGTGAAAAATAACACAGATGTTTGACTACGACACAATAAAAACTGCAATCCTGATGACAAAAGTCTGGTTCACACACACACATTTGTGGAACTCCTTCAGACAGTCCCAATAGTAGAGGGCAAAGTCCTCATTGCTACAAAGGATGCTGCTTTTAGCTCCTTTGGCTGACTTTCCTTCTATCTTTAAGGCACATTCAATGACTTTGACCTTGCTGAGATAGGAGCGAAGGTGACTGCCTGTTTGGTTTAGAGCTGGACAAAGCATTTTGAGGGAAGGGAGGAAAGGATGAACAGGAAGGTTGAGGAGTCATTGCAGCAATGCAGAATTTGTTTCTCAAATGTTTGATGGAGCAGCAGTAGTAAATGAGATAAAGAATTCTTTAACTCTTCTAACAAAACTTTGATTCCTTTTTGCCTGCTTTTTTGCCTTGCCAACATCACACAGAAAGCAGTAAGAGGACTGCTGTCCAGGAGTATCCCACAGTATTACCTGTGCTGGACCAGTGGGCACTGCCTTTTAATCCTTTCATTCTCAAAACCCCTCAGTCTTTCAAATAGGCTATATGATATGGTTCAGATTAAATGTTCTTAGGATATGAGCTCAACTCACAGTTCTGCTGCTGTCTGAAGAATGGCCAGACTTTTCAACCAGTGTCTACAAAGCAATAAACAGTTCTTTTCATCAGAAATGGAACTTTCCTCTCTGTAAACTCTGCTGTGATGCCAGACTCATTCCTGGGCAGAGGCAGTACAAGTTCATGGGAGATTTTCAGTTATCTTAGACTCTTAGAGCATATAATGTCAGCATTGAGCAGTGCAGAGGGCCTATCTAAAGCCAGTGGACAAAGTTCAGAAGGGATCACGGTATCATATCTTCCTGTGCTGCCTAGACACTGTAATACATTTGTCTCCTGCAGCTTCATGTTCAAGACTTCAGGCATTCTTGTGAATTCTGTTTGTGTACTAGCTCTGCTCTGGGAATGCAACAGCACTTGCTGGCTGTTTGGTGATAAAACAATGTAGGAACAGCAGCACTCCCTCATTCTACAGTGCTGCCTGTTTTGAGTTTTCTACTTATAACAGGAATACATGCTGAAAGGTGTAAAGAGTTGAGGAAGGCCATTCACAAAGGCAGCCTGAACTCAGCCCCTCCAGTGAACACAGGCAACCTCTGTCCATGTTAATAGGTCAGTTTTAGACGGGGCTTTCAGAAGTCAAGGAGAGTGATAACAACCAAAATTTGCATTTTATATATGAACAGACCAACATTATTCTGACAAATATTTCCTCTGGCCCAGATGTACTGAACCATTGAAAGGACATAGAATCAGCCAGCTGTTTCAGAAAAAGCCCTTGTCCTTGTCAAGATGTTGGGTTTTCTTTTTTTCTTTTCCCATTTCCCTTGTTGTTGTTGTTTTGTTTTTCTTTTTGTGGAGGGTTTTTGTTTGTTTGTTTGTCTTCCCTTTTGTTTCATCTTTTTTGTTCTTTTTTTCAAGTCTAAAAAAGTGGCAGTCTTGATTTTTTTGATAGCCATAAAATGCTGGAGAAGCCAGCATGGTAACATATAACTTTGAGACAGAGAATGATTTTTCATTTCTCTGGGTCTTCAGGCCTTCCTGCTGCTTTAGCTGCTTATTCCCTTTGACCCCAAATACACAGACCCACTTCATGTTCCCCAAACCTCCAGACATACCATGAAGACCCTTGCACCCCCAGTATTGGAACCCTGCAATGTCAAAAGTTTAACCTTTTAGATTTCACATTCTAGAGCCTCCTTCAAACACTTTGGCCAATGCACATTCACCACAGAGGAAGGGAGGGAAGGAGGAAGGGAGGAGGGGAGGAAGGGAGGAAGGGAGGAAGGGGTACACCATGTTTGCAAGAGCTTTTCAGTTACTCTAGACCCTCAGTGTCAGGGACTCTTGAAGTACAAGGGAGAGATAGGACAGAGTGAGAGTCAGAAGCGTGGTGACAATCATTAGGTTTTTTTTTTTTTTGTTGTTGTTGTTTTTGTTTTTTTTGGAGCAGCCATATTTGTATAAATCTATGATTGTTTAAAAGACTAGTTGAAAAGTTATTTAATACATACATGACCTTTCTTGATAGTTAATTTTCAGACACACATTTCACAAATTTTAACTGAGTTTTTTCTCCATCGTTTGTTAAGTTTGCTTAAGGTAATTAAATTTTGTGTAGACTAGAATAATGTTCTGATAGAAGGGGATTTTTTTCCTCTTACATTTTGAATCTAGTAAGGTGAGCATTTAACAGAATTCTTTCTGCAGCAGTGGCTGTTGGAAGAGGCTGAAAACAGATTAACAGCACTTGTTTAATCATAAAAAGGCACTAAAAATAGCCTTAAAACATTGACCAAATAGGTGATGTTTATTTATATATATATTTAGCTGTTATGCTATATCAGTAAAAAGGGCATAGAAGACATAGGTCTCAGAGTTTTTAATGAAGATGTCTAATTTTGACCTTCCTAATGACATTTATAGAAGGAAAAGATTAAAACTATACATGACTTAGGATACTGTCTTTCCAGGTCTACATGGTAGTTAACAGTCACATCACAGGAGTCACTAATTTCTGGTAGCATGAAGCACACAGCACATGTTAGCACAGCGTCAAAACCTCTATTTTTCTGTCTTTTGTGCCTGTAGAATAAAAAGAAGAGCAAATCTTCACTGACATGACCTCAGGTCTTTTCTTTCTGTAGCTTCAACTGGCAAAGAGAAGTGGTCCTGGTGTGACTGCACCTTCTCTCACAGCCTCTGAGGGAAGAGGGAGTACTGGCTGTGTTTGCATTGGAAGGTACAACAGGATATTGGGGCCCAGATAATTTGGAAAACCAGGATGGTTTCTCATATCTGAAGAAGCTAAGGTTAACCTATTTGCCTAATACTAGTTCAGGGAAATTTTTTTGTGACCATGTAGAGAGTCCCACATCATTTTGCAGTATTTTGAATCTTGCCTGATGGCACTGAATAACATCTGAACATGCAGGTTCATCTCATGTATTTTTGCTGTATGCTTTGTTTGGAGTTGTTTCTCCATGCCATGAAAAAAAACATTGTTGAAAGCTGCTGGAAACATTAGCTTTCATCCCCAGATAGGTCATTCTTGGTCTGTTTGAATTCCTGTCATCTGCAAGGACAAGACCAGCTGTCAATATGCTCTTTGAAGTAATAAAACTTCTTCAAAGTCTTGCGAGTCAGCTCAAGAAAGCCTAGAAAGTGACAATGTTCAGATGATCATTTTCCCAAATCTGAAAATAATGGTCACAATACACAGAGAAGTGAATTTCTGCCTAGAAAAGGTTTGTCCTTCTTTGTTCCCCTTTCCTAAGACCTTCAGATGACAGCAAGCCAGGTATTGATAAAACAATCAGGGTCAACACCAACAACAAAAGGGACTGGATTAAAGAATTCATAAAAGACTCTGTGTCTACATCTGTCTAAATACTGGGGAGGAGCTTACTGTGCCCCTACTCCTAAATCACAGGTTTTTGTGATAAAATTATGATAAAATTAATTAGAATCTGAATTTTGTAGCTTGAACAATCCTTTCCTTGCCTGCAGTGGCATGTTGTTCAAACTGAGAACTGCATGAAACACGAGTTTGGTCCTCTCCAGTTAATGCAGCATTCAATAAAGCATAGGGTCACCAGAAGCTGGCACCAAATATGTATGAGGCAGTATTAAAAATAGTCAGGAGCATCAGAGTGGCAGCTATGAAATTAGCAAGAGAAGAAAATAACTATAAATAAAAATGTACAATGTTACTTTTTTGAGCATTCTGCTGGGCAAAGTGGGGAGGCTGAAGAAGCTGACTGTAGATGTGACCCAGGAGAAGCCAGAATCCTTTAGTCAGGCTGCAGCCCCTTCTTCCCTTACATCCCACCTGGGCCAGCCACCAGCACAACTCCTACATTGGTGAAGTGGGAAAATAGACTTTACTGTCCCCAAACTACTCTGCTCACCAGTTGCCACCCGATTTTGAGGATCCTGGTTGCCTGGGAAACATAGCTGGGTGTTGCTGTGGAAACTGGGCTTCACTGACCACTGGGTTCCCCTGCCGCCGGGAGAGGGGATGGGAGCTCTCCACACTTGTGCTACCAAGAGGCAGGAGATAGCTTGGATGGCACTGGTGCTATCAATAAAGTTGCAAAACGGTGTTAATAGATTTTACTTTCACTTTTTTAAGCCTTCTCTGCTCTTGACTTGGAGGGAAAAAATACTGAGGATAATCCATTTAGGTAATAGATTAGAGGAACAAATTGGAGTACGAGCAGGCATTTGTTTATTTATTTGTGTCAGAAAAGTTTCTAAGACTTTTTGTGCACAAATTACTTGGAAAAAATGGACTTGAAAGCCTCACAAAATGTACAATTTCACATTGCATTAATGTAAGCTTTTTGAAGTTACTATAGCCCATACTTTGTTATTAGTATTCCTGTGTAGTCAGTCAGCCTAAACTGTTCACCTCACAAAAAAACATATGCTGTCAGTAAAAGCTGTTGCAGCCTGCATTAGCTCCTCGTTTCCAAGACTCAGGACAAGTAGAAATTATATTGACTGTGTTTCACCTCGGTTCTGTATTTTGGGGCAAAACAAGTTAAGAAATATCTGAAACAGAATGCTGTAAATTCCTCAATGGCCTCTGCTGGCTTTGAAAACAGAGCGGCAGCTAATTGTTCTTTCTCTTTTAAGTAACAAATTGGAAAAAACCCACTATTATGGCTCATATTGAAATCAAGGAAATAATAATAATAAACTTTGCACTTATATGGCAGCTTCTATCCCAAGTTTTCAAAGGATTTTTCAAATGTTAATGGTGTTCCACTTTATTCTCTGTTGGTAAGGTGGTCACATGGTGGTGTGGGAGCTGAGGAGACAGAAGGCAATTTATAGGGTGGTGGGATACTAATGTAGAGCTTAGGAAGCAATGCAAGCTACTGACAGCAGCTCTATGGCTAAATCATGTTTAAGATAAAATAGTCTCCCTAATCTGTTACTGTCACAGTTTGCTGCAGCAGAAAGGGACAAATTCTTCTCTGTAATCCATTGATTCTGCTGCAGATGCTACAGCAAAGGAAGCCAAGTTTTGGTTGGTTTACTAATATCTCTTGATGTATTTATCTATTTACTTTAGCAAACCTTGGTCTTGGGTTGTGGTGTTTTGTTTGTGTTTTTTTCTTTTTTTTTAGTCTTCCACAACATTAAAATACACGTAAAATCTGTAATTGTGGTATATCTACCTATGTTCACTAAAGGCAATAACACAGTAAAAGCGGAGAATAACTCAAGTAATTGTCTTGCCTTTTTTACACTTTCACAGCTCCAAAATATTCTGCACTTGAATTTATTCAAAGAGAGAAATTTTGGCCGGTCAGGAAAAATATCTGTGTTCCCCCCTCTTTATTTTTCTTTTTGTTTGTAATTGGAAAAAGTACTGTTTTCTCACTGTGATAAATATTTACAATTTTGATAATCAAATGAGGAAAGGAAAAAAAGGATTTTTTTTCCACTGGAAGGGTGACATATAAGTCGCCCTTTAAAAAGCATACTTCCATATCCGATGTATAAACAATCAGTAGTGTGGAGGCATCTCTTAAGTGACCTTACAGACACAGGGAATGCTGTGTTATCCGAGGCTCACGGGGAAATTCTGCCTTATCTGTAACTAATATGAATCAGAGGAGCTCTGATGAAATCTATGGAGCTACATCAGTTTACACAGGCTGAAAATCATGCTCAACTGTTCCCAGTCAAACAAAGGCACAGAGTTCTCCATTTGCCTCCACAAAGGCAGATGCTTTACCTCCTTACCTGCTCCATTTGCTTTAATGAGGTGTTCACAGCAAAGCGTAAATGGTACCATTTAGACGTCAACATTAAGCATGGCGATGTTTTAAGAGCAGCACTTAAGGAAATTAAATGCGTAATCTGAGCTAATGTGAACGGTGTATGGCTGTTGTTAAATAAAGCTAAAATGGACAAAGTAAAATTCTCTCAAGTGCCTCTAAAGAAGGTGTGTTGTTAGTTGTGTGACTTACACACATGAGGCACAATCTTGGTACACTGGAAATTTATCCATTCAGATTTTTAATGCGGAAACAGGTGATTAAGATGACTATGTCTGTTCCATGGCACTGGCACTGTCTGTTACCACACTAGTATTTGTTATGCAAAATTCTAAAGCTGGAAAAATATGTGTGTTAGGAGACTATGGCTGTTCTGTGTACACAAGGAGACAGTCAGGTACTGTTTTGTCCCTGTCCCCAGACATTACAAACATAAGTAACAGAGGCATTATTTCATGGATTTACCCCAGTGATATAGGCAGTGTTATTGGCTGGGCTGGAATTATACCAGATTTACTCCTGTCTGAAATGAGAAAATGGGACTAGCTAATTTAGCTTAGAGTGCTGATATGAAATAGAAAGCGAAAATGTCATTCGTGTTTCTTCTTGTACCGAGAAACCGCTGGAGGCCTTGTAGGAGTGGCAATGTTAGTACCAACAACACAGCATCTCCTACCTATCTATCTATCTATCTATCTATCTATCTATCTATCTATCTATCTATCTATCTATCTATCTATTTAAAATCTATATATACAAAGATATATATAAATATATATATATACATTTGCTTTAAAACAGTTTTTAGGAACATGTTACGCCTGTGTTAAGTCAAACCTTAATTACTGGCTCTGATCATGTTTATGAGGTCCAGTCTCTCATTTTTTGTGTCTGTATATTAACCTCAGGACAAAGCAATAGCCTTTGCCAGACTCAACAAAGCCCTGTATTCATGGGGAAAGCATTATCACAGATAAAAAAATATCTGATTTAAAATAATTTTCAGACCTTTCTACTACCCTTAGGTTAAAAAAAAGGAAAAGAAAAAGCAATGAATAAATTAGTTGCCACATCATCGTTCTAACAATCTAATTTCAATAGTATCGTAATAAAAGGACAAAGGTCATAGATTAAAGTATTGTAATGGAAATGCAAAATCTATATCTGCTCATAGGTTTTAAACTGTATTTTAAAGATAGTACTAGTAACAGTTATAATTTGAGCCTAGTGTCCCTAATCAGAAAATAGTTCTATTTTGTTCTGATTCAAGAACCAATATTTACAAGTACGGGTATATATAAGCATAAATAAACAGTTAACAATTGTACTGAGAATATCTGCATGGAGTTTTGTGTCAGCTCTAGAACCATTTTTCTAATGCTCTTATCGAGACACCTGTTACAATTTAATCTTTTTTTCTCTTTCTCTTAGTAGGAGGCAAGTAATAGACTCAGGATGTGGCTAGACAATGAAAACAAGAATATAATTTTCCTGTTTTCTGCCAAAATGTTAAAATGCATCCAATTTATAATTCATAAATTATAAAAGTATCCACAATACTTAGAGTAAAATCACAGAGAGTAATGCAGCTCAGACCTACTGAAGTTTGGCATCCAGAGTGCTCTATCCTAAATAAACAAATCTGTGAGACAAGCCAAACTCAGCTTTGGTGAGGGAACCCAAAGTGACTTCTGCATCAGTAAATACAGAAACTTAATCTCTCCCTCCACAGAGAGCAGATAGAATAATTTCCTACCACTTGAATATGAATGGTTCTTGTCCTTCTTCCTAGTAACCCTCAAAGTCAGAGGCAAAAATGCATGGAGGACACTGTCATAAATAATATATATATTAAATTTTTGTTTGCAGTTTTTACATGTGATTATTTAAAGGAAGATAAATAATATTGAGTTCCTATGGTATGTTGCATTCCCTGCCCCTCCCTGTCCATTGCCCCTACCCCCCTTAAAATAGTTTCACGTATGGTCAAGAATCCATACAAAAATAACTGACATGGCCTCTACCTAATGAGTGGGAAAAACATTCATCAACTTCTGTCATTTCCTAATAAAATACTTAGGAAGCAGTTTGTGGTGCCAAGGTATTGTTGTAGGACTCCTTCTGACCAGGTCAGAGCAGTCATAAAGAGGCACCTGAAGGATGCCAGGGCTTTGAGTTCAGGGGATCTGTTCTGTATCGCACATCAGGTAACAGACCTGGGGGCCAGGAGAACCTGCTTAGCTGGGAAGACTCTTCCCATCTTCACCTGGGCATGCAAAGGTTTGCAGCCCTGCTCTACTGACTGTCAGCTGTCTTGGTGCCAGTAGAGCAGCCTTCAGCCTTTCAGATTGTTGCCTTCCACAGCAGCAGACCTCTGACTCCTGCAGTTGCGTTGTCTTGTGGCCACTCCTGGTTCTCTGTCCCCATCCTCCCTTGCTGAGGTAATGAATTTGAGAGCAGAGACATACAAACTGTGATGTACCATTAGTGGCATGCAGGCTGCTCTGAATCTGGACAGCCTGTGGAGAAAATTGGTCCTTCTGAGCAGGCAAAGGGCACAGAAGCTACTGCTGGCAGTGTCTCTCAAAGTAGCTCAGCTTGGAAACACCTGATGTGACGCACAGTGGAGGTGCAGAACACCTGCAGAACTTTGTCCAACTTAGTTCTTGTGTTCTCAAGGCTCCTTTGTCACTAGCAGGACTGACCTCTTATCCTGGAGCACTGCTTTTGCTAAGGAACTCCTCACTTGTGCTGGAGCATTTGGAGAGGAAAGGTGGGCAGAGAAGCTTCTCACCTCCTGGAGGCCAAGGTTAGGAATGGCACTGAGTACAGACCGCGAGGGTGAAAGGGACAAAGGGGCTGTTCATTTTGCTGGTTAGAAAACTGTCTTGCCTGTCTGGAACTTACTTGCTGGTGGCAAGAGAGGAGCCTTGACTTAAAGGTGGAAAAAAACGTAAATCAATCTTCTTCAACCTTTTCCTGGGAACACACTCTTTTGGAGTCATAGGCTATTGTAAATGGATGAGCGAGGCTGGTGGGATGTGAGGCGAAGCACAGGCTGTGCTGAAGTCCAGGTTATGTTTGGTTTAGCCCATGTCTTTATCAGCCTCTTGTGAGCCAGTCAAGAAATATTATGAGCTATAATCCAGTCTTCTCTGCACTCCTAAAAGTTCCTTGGGATAAATATGTTCTGGAGATCACAGCAAGCCACAGATTTGTTTTGTAGAAGATGGATTTCGCTTTCTCATCTTCACGCATTTAATGATTTTCAAAGCTAAGCGGATTTGGTCCTCATTTATGCATGTTGATATGCATTAAAATGGATATTGTTCATAGTAAAGACTTTTCTACAACATACTTCTTTTTAATATTTAGTTATTTAATTTGAAAATGTATACAACTCTTCAGACACCCTCACGCAGAGGGCCTAGTCTTTCAACTCAAACTATTACAGAGATGTTTTCAAAGAGCTTGTATTTCGTCTGAAAGGGAAAGGAAGATGTTTTGGGGGATTTGTTCACAAATGCAGCTCACACTTCATGATTTCAAACTCCTTCAGTGCAAGAGAAATGTGTTATCTTCATTTACCATTCCTTCCCACAAAGGAAGCTGAGATGGGGTTTCTCATGTCAGTGCAGAAGACACAAATCTGAGTATGTACGTGTGTGTGTACATGTGTTTTAAAAGAAAGATGGATTTTCCATAGAAACTCCTGTAGCAAACCAGTATGGTGCTCTGTGTTTGGCTTGGCCTCACCCTTCTGTGCAATTGCAGAATGAGGAGAAGGAGAACAACTTTCACATAATTTGTGTTGTGTCTCTCTTCCAGTGATGCTGTTCTTTACTGTGTACTGCTCAGGTTTTCCAATTTGTTTTTAAATAGCTTGTGGTTATGGCTTCTCCTTCTTCCCTTGGGATACTATTCCACAACCTAATGGTTCTCAAAATTAGAATTTTTGCTTCATCCCAGGTGTATGACTTTATTTATAAAGCGGTGAATTCATGCAGTAATGTGCATGGTGCTGATGTTTCACATGGGGACATTTATGTGAAGTGCTTCCACTGAAAAATGAGGATAAAATAAAAAAAATTTTATTAAGTGAATTTACAATATATGATGTGTAAACACGCTTTTATTTTGCAATTTCACTACAAAATTAGCGACACATACAACTGTAATACTGTATTGCTACATAAAAATTAATTACCAAGAATTCTATTTTTCCAAAGCTTAGGATCACAGCAAATTAATTGAAATTCTTCATATAAAAAAAGGAATTTCATAATACATCCTTACAAAATATATGTATAGTACATTTCAACTTTTTAAAATTTGTGACTGTAACAGGACCGTTTTTCTTTTTCTGCTTTTTCAATGAGGTGGCAATTGAGATCTATCACATCCATCGCATATATCACTGTTTTTATTCAAGAATTCTTGTGAAAATAAAGCACTTCTTTTATTCACAAAAATCATAATTGCAACATACATAAAACCTGTCAAAGCTCCAATTTCCAATATTCTAATGAATATCAAAAGAGTCCAGCATTTGTGACTTTGACAAATTGCAAATGAGGTTTTATTCATTAAGAGGGCCGCTAATGTTTATTTAAATGCAATTTACTGTTGCATTATTGATTAGCTACTGCAAAATTATCTTACAAGGAGCACGTGTAGCAAGAAGATTTCAGGTTGCGAAAGGATTTATCTAGGGAAGGCCTGTAGGCTTGATTTAGGCCCCAGGACATGAGAGTTTTAATTTATCTGGAAAGAAAGGCCTGGTGGAAGGTTTGCTTTGTTTGCATTTAGACAGCAGATGAAAGGGGTTTTGATGTTGAGCTGAGAGAAAATGGCTGCCACTCTTGTTATTCACAGAGAGAATTGAGCAAAGGGAAAAATCTATTATAGGGGCAAGATAAAAAAATGTCTGTCCTGCCCTGCCCCCCTGCCCCCAGTCCTATTCAGCATCAGGCTGTACATGGCTTGTTATTTTTGGAAGCAGAAATAATAAAGAAAATGTTGCTTATTATGTAAAATCTATTTTAAAAATTGCATTAATTAGTGAGCCCAAACTTGTTTTTTCAGTGCCACAAAACTCCAGTGAGATTGCCATGTCTGACCTGAGAGTACAAATTAAATCTGGGCCTATATATTTTAATGAAACCCGAATGTATAGTGTTTTCTACGTTTCCCAACACAAGCAAACAATTTCTGGCAATGTTTCATAGAACTAATTGATAACAGCTCAAAGAGTCCTACAGAGCCTCTTTGGCTTCCACCTTAAGGAGGGAGGTATTTGCAGTGCTTACTTGTTTTAGCACTGATTTTGTCTACAAGAATCAATTAGTCATGTAAACCACTGGCATGAATCCTGTCCTTCCTGAGGGGTTCTGCTGCAAGATTAAATAGTACTCAAGCAAATACATATAAAGGATAGAGACTTTAGAAGGTGTAGTCATCCCATTAATGTAGCAGACAGAAGCCTGTGAACCTAGACAGTGCTACTGGATCAGGTGGAATATGCTAAGCAGGCAGCCTCTGTTCCTGAAATAAACTATTTTAAATTTCCAACTTGGAGAAGTGCGTTAAACAGAACAAACTGCTACTTCAAAAGGCGTGGATCAAGTACACAGTAGCACAACCTGAATGTTCTTTTCTGGACTCATTACAACCTGACAGGACTTCTCATTTCAAATGACAGTCAGTAGAACTTGGAAAGCTCTCAGCCAATTGCAAGGTGGAAGAATGATCCGACTCAAATTAAATCTGAAACTCAAATATTACACCAAGACCTTTCAACTTACTCATTATTCCATTAAACCAACTGTAGAAGCACCATTCTTCATCTGAAATGAGTTTAGAAAAACTTTCATTGTGTGACTTGGTCCACAAATAAGAGTGACGGGAGCAGAATGATATTTTCCTTCAGGGCTTATACCTTTAGTGACTCTGATGGTGATGACTAAGTATCAGATCTGACAAGCTGAAGGTTAATTACTTACTCTGTGTTTCAGGTCTGTCAGGGCAAAATATCAGCATCAATTTATTTATCAAAAGTCAGGAGTATTTGGTATTTACTTTGAGAATAGAGAGCTGTTGTTCTAAAGACTGGTCTTTAGAAAAACGCTGGTCTTCTACTAAACTGAAAATGTTTCTCTGCTTCCCATTTTGGCCTCATTTAAATTTGTCCTTTCCTCAGCTTTCAAGGATCTTTTGGTGTTTTTTTTCTCTTTACCTTCAGTCCTTGGCAAACAGTAAAATACTTCACATCACGTCAGTGAAGATCATGAGCAATTAGAAGGCTCAAATAGAAAGCAAAGTAGGTGGTGTAACTTTGAGACAGGTGAATGTATGCATAGTGGTCCATTAGAAAATACAGAGAACCTTAAATCCTGCTGTTAGGGAAAAGTCTTCTTAAAAAAACCAGGCTGCTGACAAAAGTCTTTCCCCATGAATGTGACATATTTCAATCATTAACTGGTGAGGAAAATAGATTAGGTGGTGCTGATGCTGCAGCAAAGAAGAGGGATGATGTCTGAAATGCAGCCAGTGAAGCATTGCTTGGTAAACTTTTCAGCCTTTTCCAATTTCAATTTTTTTTTGCAGTCCACAATTAAAATGAAAACAAAAATTTATGGGAAGAGTTATCTGTTTATATCACACACTTTTATAAGCCTCTGGAGTCTTCCTCAGCAACACTGTTCTCACCTTTTCCCTGACCCTGTTCTTCATGTGCCCCCACATCCCTCAGTCTCTCCTGTTATGCCAAAACTGAAGTTATATCTCACTCTTCGGTGGTTCTTTCTGTTTTTCTCAAAGAATATCTTCCTCCCTGTGTACCTGTATTTAGTTGAGATTTATTTGGGTGCAATTAATTAAATCTGGATTTCACCTGGGTCACGTTGGAAAGAGCCGCCAGAATTTCACTGGCACTGTATGATGAGAGACACTTATAGATGCAGTGTCCCATTTCCTTTTTGTAGTCTCTAATATCCTGCTCTTGTTTGTTTACTCAGACTATATATAGAGCTGCTCTTTTGTTTGATAATGCATGCAAAGAAAAAATTTCTTTGCATGCATTATCTACCCATAAATCCTTTTCTTTGCTGTGTAGAAGCCTACAGCTACAGTTGGAGTCAAGTTATGTGAGATCCCTGATCAAAACCCACACTTCAATAGAAATATCACTCACTGGGAATTTGCTCTGATGTTGCCTGCAACAAATATTTTGGAACAATATTTTGTTTTGTTTTCTCTTCTCTATATCTGACTTTAATTTAGAACCCAAAGCTTGAGTAAGTTACATGTATATTTTAAATAATAATAATAATAGTAATAATAGTTGTAACAACAACTGAAAAATGCCTTCTATGCAACACTAAGGAATATTTTTTTTATTATTTTTATTTTTATTTTTATTTTTATTTTTATTTTTATTTTTATTTTTATTTTTATTTTTTATGTTTTATGTTTTATTTTTTATGTTTTATGTTTTATGTTTTATGTTTTATTTTTTATTTTTTATTTTTTATTTTTTATTTTTTATTTTTTATTTTTTATTTTTTATTTTTTATTTTTTCATTTTCCATTTTTTATTTTTTTATTTTCTTTGACATTCTCCATACCTGTAACCTTTAACAGAAATGTTCTCTATTTAAAGGGATGATGGCTATCCCCTACTCAAGTCTATGTCTTGAAAACAAGTAGTTTCTTAGCATTTTCCCCAATGTCTTTTTTCCAAAGACAAATGAAAATTTCTCTAATGTTGTCTTCCAAGCCAAAAGGAGTGTCAAACAAAACAACATCCTGTATAAAAGAAAATCAAAAAGAAACTTGGCATCCATATAAGACCTTGGGGAAAAATGCTACTTGTATATGTGAATCTCATAGATTTGTTCTACTTTGAATAGTTTACCTTGAGGAATTGGCATAATATGCATAGCAAAATCTTGGTAGAAGGAATATAAAGAGAAATGCTGTGCAATGCAAGGGTACAGAAATGTAGTAAGAACAGCTGTGCTGGTAGAGCACTGGTCCTGTGCATAAAGGATGGCTAAGAGTCATCTCAGATAAGTCAAACAACTCCTGTCACCTAATGCAGGATATCTCTGCTGCATACAGAGGAAGAGTACAGCATTCATGCTATCTGTGGTGGGTTGACTCTGGCTGGATGCCAGGTGCCCACTGCAGCCACTCTATCACTCCCTTCCTCGTCTGAAATGGGGAGAGAAAATACAACAAAACTCTTGGGTTAAGATAATGACAGGGAGAGATCACTCACCAATTATTGTCACGGGCAAAACAGACATGAATTGGGGAAAATTTATTACCAATCAAAGCAGAGTAGGATTACAAAAATATAACAACTGAAGCTTCAAGAAAGTTATCTCCACCCCTCCCTTCTTTCCAGGCTTAACTTCACTCCCCATATTATCCACCTCACCTCCATTGGCCAAGTGGTCAGGTCTTCACAAGTAGCATCTGCCACTCCTTTCTTCTCAAAGGAAGGACTCCTCACACTCTTCTGCTCACCATGGGGTTCCTCATGGGGCCTGCTCCAGCATTGCCTTGCTCTGGGGTCACAGCCTCCTTCAGGCAGTTGTACAGTCCTTTACAGGCTGCAGGTGAATCTCTGCTCCACTGTGGACCTCCATAAGCTGCAAGGGGACAGTTTGTCTCACCGTGGTCTTCATCAGGGACTGCAGGGAAATCTCTGCTCCCGTACATGGAGCATCTCCTGCTCCTCCTTCTTTACTGACCTCAGGCTCTACAGAGTTCTTCCACATATTCTCTTCCCTCTCTGGTTGCGGACAGGATTGTTTTTCATATTTTTCCCCCTTCTTACATCTACCCAGATATGCTACCACTGTTACCAATGGGCTTGGCCTTGGTCCATCTTGGAGTCAGCTGGCCCTGGATCCACTGGACATGGGGGAAGCTTCTGGCAGCTTCCAACAGAATCAACACCTGTTTATCTTTCTTGGTTACCAAAACCTTGCTAAGCAAACCCAATGCACTGTCAAGCTCCTGTTCTGGATTTCCCAGGCTTGAAGAAGGGTAAAGAGACTTAGAGGGTAGAAACATGAAGTTTGAGTATTTTCAAAAGGAGGGATTATTGTAGGAAATGGTGAAGTGCAATAAAAAGAAATTCAAGAGGGATCGAAATGGCAAAACACTGTCAAAATGCTTGTGAATAGAAAAAAGAGTGTTTAAAGATACTGCCATGGATTCAGCAAATATACGCTATCAAAACAATCTCTACTAAGAAAATTCCTTCCTCCCAGGCTGATGTGTTTTAGGCAGTAGGAAATTAACAATGAGGTTAAGGACATTATTAAATGTAAGAATTTTGACTTCCAAATTGAAGTTCAGTTCGAGTGAGGAAAATAATTTTAAAAAAATAAGAAAAAAGACAAAAGCTTTGGCAAGTAGGTGTTAAACACAATAAGGCAAGTCAGGAAAGGGTTCTGAAGAGCAGGTTGTTAAAGGCGTAATAACTAAAAGTGAATTCTCTTCAAACAGATCAGAGGCAGGACTTGTGAGTTAGTCTGTAGGGCCTATAGATGATGGATATAGTAAAGGAAAGCTCAAAGGAAACAAAGCCACGTAGAGAAGCAAAATGAATTCCTTGCTCCTTTGTTCACTGGGAAGGGGGGAGGGAGGCAAGGCAGACCAAAAACTTTGTTTACAGGAGAAATCCCAGAAAAGAAGCAGCAGCAACTTTTGAAGAACAGAGTTATCTTTCTCTGATCTGTTCCAGTTTCTCAAAGGAGTGACTGGATTTGCATGCAAAGCTGATCTGATGGAAACAGTCTGCATAGATGTCTCCAAGTGCTTCATCAAAGGCTCCTAAAAAATCCAGCCCATCATGCGTTAATGACCAGATAATCACACATGAAAGTTCAAAGATAGGCACCTACCTCTGTAATGAGGCTCCTGAATAAATTATTTGCTGCTTATTTATTTATTTATTTATTTATTTATTTATTTATTTATTATTTGTACATGTCTTGCAGCTCATTTCATTGGAGAAGAATGTGGTTTTGGTTATGTAGAAAGTAATACTTTATTAAGTCCAACATCTGGTATAAAAATTGGCACAATTGCCATTTGATGTCCACAAAGGGACACACTTTGACACCTTTGACTATAGCCAGATAAACTAACTGCAAAAAATAAATTATCCCTTTTGTCATATGTGTTGAGATGGGAAATAAACCATATAATATTACTTATTTCTGTCTTTCCACTTCATGTGGCTGATCAACAGAAGAGCAGATTACCACTGAATTAAAATATTTTTTACCAGCATTCATCTGAGACAAGAAATCTCAACTTCATTGTAACTATTCACTCTATAGAAACTCATAGTAAACACACAAAGACTACCATGAAGGAACAAATACAGAAAAATTAATAGTGTACAGGTACAAAGATGGGATGAAATAATCACGAGAGCTAAGAAAAGAATACTGTTCTCTGCTATTAAGAGGAGCAGCACTTAGAACAATGACAACATCAACAAATCCTGGCTGACAAGTGCCAGAGTCCCCCATGATCCATACCTCTGTTAATTCTTCCATATCACTGCTGTTAGAGTGTTTTACTATTCTGAGGGAAGGAAAAGAAAATTTCATTGTGCAATCTGATTTCTCAGTTTCATTTTCCACAGTTCCCCTGAAAAATGGAAATCTCTATCACAGTAGCAAATTAGCCCCCAACGATGCTAGATTGGCCTGAAAGATTTGTCTTTTGATACTGCTGCACTTGTTTTGGAAATAGCCTTGAAAGAAAATGGCATTATTCCTGTTTATTAACAGAATCTGGAAAATGCAGAGCCTGTATATTTTTCGAGTTGTATAGAGAGCCTTTCTATAAAGTCATTCACACAACCAGTTATTTGGGTTGAAAAGCACTCTACATGAAAACACTGGCTTGAATGTCAAAAACAGGAATAGCAAAGTTTTGCTAGTCTCTCAGTTTCAAATTCTGAAGTAAATTTGGTGACTTCAGAGAAATTATACTGAGAATCACTCTAGGCTCTCGTAGGCAGCCAATACTGTATAAATGTAACATTATAGCAAATCAAATTCTATATCAGAGGGGGCATCATCCCAGCAACATGTGTAGCTCCTGTAAGATTTGTCCAGCTCTGCCAATAAAAGCGGTGGGTTATTTGTTTGGGATTTTTTCTTTGTTTTTTTTTTATTTTTTTCTCACTTTGAAGGTTTTAAAATTTATTTATAAATAATGTAACAAACACAACTCCAATAATTTGTTGCAACAGAGATTGGTGAGTGGGAGGTGTGCTTTCTATTAGGTAGGTACATCTATGGGCAGGTTAACAAATGCAGTGAAGCTCACTGGCTCTGCAGAGGCTTCTAATTACCTGTCTCAAAGATGCTGAGAGAAAAATAAAGCTATAGATTATAGCTGTAAAACTAGTTAAGTGGTGACTGTTTTGTATTCTTCTATTTTTTTTCTTCTAGACTGAATGTTAATTTTGCATGTCCTGTGCATCTTCTAAAGAAATATGGGGATTCTTGCCAAAAAACACTTGAATGGCTGGAATTTTGCCAGAGACCTCTGCCTGCCCCTAGGATTGACACTCTGTCCCTCCTATCTTTGCTGAACTATTACTTGGAGGAATTAAATTACAGTAACAAATCGGCACCTCATCATGATTGGAATCTGTTTAAAGTAGACTTTTTTGTTACTCTTGTATTTTACAATTCCTTTTAAAATGGCCTATTCAGGGGATCTCAGTAAGATTCAAGCTGGTGGGACAGTCTGTAGAACACTGACATTTTATCTTGTATTGCTCTGAAGAATGGTTGCTCTACTTTGAGAAAAGATTCTAAAAACAGCCCAGAAGGGGGATGATGTCTCAGTTTTTATTCATTCAGTCTTGTCATCATGTTCAAGTTTGGAGATGACTTTTCCACTTGGCAAGCCTTGCAGACCTCAGGTCTTTGAAGCCTTTGAAAGTCAACCTGGCTTCTCTTTTTTTGCCGAATGTAATAAATGCTGAGCCAATTCCAAATTAATAAATGATTTTATTAATTTTAGAAAAATCAATGACCAGAATTTTGGGTAAGCCAACAACCAAAGAATCAGTGTCGAGTCCTGGGACTGGCACTGAGTGAACCTTAGCTGCGGCCTCTATTGCACCGCAGCTCTCCTGTTCACGCTTTAAGTTCTGTGAGTCCAGTTTTTATACAGTTTTTTTAGCAGAACAGAGCATTGCTTCATGCTTTCTTTGTCCCTTCAGTTTTCCTTCATATTCATGGAAATTCATCCTCACTGTTAGGTCAGTTGAATAGTTCTGTGGGAAGATGAATATTAGATACGACTTCGTGTCTCTGATGGCGGAGCACAGCCCATCTCGGTGGTAATGGCTGGGTCGTTCACAATCCCATCTCTGGAGAGGACCCATCTTCCTCGGACTCCCTCTCCTCTTCTCTTCTGAATTCAGTTGTTCTGCAGTTCCCGGCAAGGGTCATTCTCCAATTCCTGAATCTGTCCACCCCCAGTCTCGTATGATTTTACCATTTATTTCAAAGGGCATAACTTGATTTATATTATACATACATTATAAACACGAATTATCCCACATCATTTATCACACCGAGACTCTTAAAAAATCTATCCTAATTTTGCCTCTGCAGCTCCATTGACTGAGTGCATCTCTGACAGAAGGGTAGGATTGCAACATAACTGCTGCCATGGCCCTGCCTTCTTGTCTACACCTTTGCCTCTAGGACATTCAAAAATGTTTTGTCATAGATGGAGCAAAGTCCTCAGGTATTATTAAAAAAAACCCACAAGCAGCAAATCCATTGGAAAAGGCTTATCAATCAAACCCAAGTTTTCTCAGAGCAGTTAGAATTTGGATTCTGCTTTCCATCACAGAAGATTTCCCAGGTTCAAGATGAAGCCTGGGCAGAACAAGGAAAAGAATCTGACCCTACATTTCATTGTTAAAGGTATTTGTGCTAGATAAGAAAAGAGAATTAAATGTTGTCTCAGAACACCCCACTTTCCAGAGCTCTATATGAAAAAGGAGGAATTACAGATCAAAATCCCCCCATTTTTTAGGCTAACACAGAATTAGCATCTCCAGTATTAAGTGCTTCTACCTGCATGAAGGATCTGTTCTTTTGGTAGTAGCTTATCTGTGATCAAAAAAAAAAGTAACAAATCAAGGGATACCTCATCCTTGACAAAATAAACATCTCACCTTTCTCATGCAAGGATAAAAGAGAGAAAACACAAAGCCATATTGCTTGAGGCAACCCAAGGTTCATCTGCCTCTGAGATATTGGTCTTACAGCTTGCTATGCAGTCATGTCTTGTTACATAAATTTGGACTAAAATTCTTCACTTTTTCCACTTCAGAAAGCACCTATCAGACAGAAACCCTTAATAAAAGGTTTATATCTACTCTTCCTCTCCACATATTTACACTTGCTCCCTAAATCATTCCTCTGGAAAGGCTATCCCTGGAACGTGGAGGTAATTCCTGGTTAACTAAGTTAGCCCTAACAAAGACATTAAAACAAAGTAAGACTGCAAAAACATCATTCCTCAAAAACTTTACCATGGATTTATGGCTTACCAAGTTAAGGAGTGTGACAGAGACACTATAGTCTTGCCTTCACAGCTGACAGAGAAATTTCCTAGGAAAGCTGGAGTATCTCCAGTTCTGAAGACCATTTTGGAGACTAGGCAATTCAAAGGTTTGGTCAGAGCCTTGGACTGTGATCAGATTTCTGATCAAGATCTTTCTCCTAATATAACACCACATGTTCTTTCTTAATTTGTTTACCTTCCATGTGACCTAGTTCAGGATCTATCCAAAACCCAGGTCGCCAGGTGGTCTGGATTCCTCACAAATCTCTCACTGGACACTACAGCTTTAAAATAGACAATATTTCAGAAGTGAGATAAGCCTGAATTGTCTCTAAAATACTTGCACATGGTAGGTTCTTGAGTTGCTAATGCAAAACATAGACTGACACCAGTGTTTATTCTCATTTATTTTAATGCCTTTGTGCAATAGAATTGTGGGAAACAGCACATGCACACTCTGTAGTAGGACCTAATTTTGGAATTTTGACGAGAATGAAATAATAAGGCAAAATATGTGGCTAAAGTAAGGAACACAAACAGGAAATGGTATACTGGCATAAAATTAGGAAATCTATGAGTTCCATAGCTGGAGAAAACAACCCATAAAATGAGAAGACCTGGAAAGCTGGAAAGAGGCAGGAATATAAGGGTAGGTAGGGCATTTGGCATTCACAAAAACAATAAAAATTCTTGGTTTCAAAAATCAAAATAGAAAAGTAGGAACTAAAATGCAGAAGTGTAGATTTGTTTTGTAGAGACAGAATTCTAAATCAAGAAAAGTGAAGCAAGAAACTCACTCCTGTGGGTTCCACCTTGCGTGGGACTCCGAGGACAGGGGAGACACCTCAGGGCTGCTGAAGGGGACACTCTGCAGAGCAGAAGATGCCACTCTGTGCAGGATGAGTGTTCCCTGCAGCCCAGATGGCCTGGCAAGGAGCTGCAGTGGCCAAGGTCAGGGCATCACTGCAAAAAGCCTCACTGCCCAAAGCATTGCTGCTTCTGCTTCTGTGGGGTTCAGGTCTCTCTGCTCCCAGTCTGTCTCCCTCACTTTAAAGTCCAAGCACCTCAGGGAAGAGGTGTCCCACCAGGGCATAAATGTACCCTACCCTGAATTTCATGAACAGCCACAGATACACGAACCATTTCAACCAAAACTCAACTTTGACTGACTGCAACTGAACATAATGAGAAACACTTTTGAGAATAAATTGTAATAGAGTGAGCAGAGCAGTAAAGGCAGCTTTTTCAGAAGAACAGATCTCAGTGACCCCTCTGGGTTTCTTTTTCCAATCTGCCATTGGTAATAAAAAGCAGAAGTATAATGAACATTACTTTCTGCAACAAAAGTATTAATTATTCTTTCTCTCCCACAGAGGTAGCAAAATGTCATTGATGACTGGTTTGCTAATTCTATAAAATATGATTCCATCCAATCTTACTATCAGAAAGAATCAAATCATTATATGTTTAAAATCATACATACCTTTCTGATCACTCTGAATTTTTCTCCTAGATACAAATGTACTGTTCTTAGTTTAGGATGACTGAAAACAAAAAAGAATATTAAGGTAGTTTTATCATCTCGTTTAGTAGAGAGAAGTTATAGAAGTATAAGAGAAGTTATTTTATTGTTAAGAGATATTTTTATAGCTAAATACAAGTAATTGTCATTTAGTGTGTTTGATGACAAATTGGAAACTGCAATTTACAAAAACAATATTAAATAGCATTTCCTACATAAATAGGAGAGACATTTTGGAATCAAAGGGGAAGGAAAAAACCCCAAACCATAATTCTTTGCTAACACTTGAAAGAATCACAGAGGAAGACTGGTGAAAAGAATTAATGGAATATGTTATACTGCAAAATAGCATTAATTCCTACACTGGTATTTTAAGAGTTTCTTGTTTTGTAAACCACAACCAACTAAATGTATCTGCAGTGTGAGAGTTCTGTAGAGGTGCTTGGAAAAGATTTTGAAGTGGTTGCAAAGCAAAGAGAACTGATAATGCTTTCATACTAGATTAACAAATCTATTGTTTATTACTTCAATGATATGACATGCTGTGAGCTGCCTATGCTCATGCAGTAATGATTAGCTAGTTGGCTAACTTCCAGCCAGTAGCGTTATTAACACTATATTGTGAAGCTTCAATTTAAGTTTGATTTCCTTGTACTGTATATAGCATGAAGAAAACTTGTATTAATCAATATAAATTATTCCCCAAGCAATAGGACACGGTGGGGGTGAGCTGGAAATGAGGTGTTAGTACAAAAAAAAAGGAAAAGAATAAAGAAAGTCATGTGGTCTGCCTCTAATTAACACTGGAGGAAAGTCTTTGAAAGGCAGAAATGGCTAAAACAGAAGACTGACTAATGACCTATGCTGAGAAGCAGAATTGGGATGTAACCTTGGACCTACCAAGTTTTTCCCATTATGCTTCAAGTTTTACCTGAAAAAAAAGATGCCACCTATCTCCTATTGAAGAATCATTAATACATTAAATGGTTGACTTAGAATGCTTTATTGGACTATAAGCAGATGGCAAAATTTAAGATGTTGAAATAACATAAACACGTATAGATGAAGTCCAAAGTATGTAGATCTTACTGTCATTGTGCCAAACTTAGTTTTTTATTTCTCTTATTTTAGAAGTAATAGCCTCAGGCATGTACTTCCAGGACTATTCACCATGACAAAAATCTCAGTACTAAGTAGTGCAGTATCTGACATTATTCACTAGGTTAGGAATTGAATAAGAGCATATAGAGTTCAGATGGACTATTAGTGCTTATAGTTCACCAACTTTTGGACTCACAAAAAACTATTCTGCTTATTTAAACCCTTGCTTCTTCTCTGTTGTTGCGCTGGAAATTAAAAAGATGAGTCAGTTTGATGGGTTAAGAACTGTGGACTTCATGTTCACCTTTATGGACTATCAGATATTAATTTCTGGCTTCAGCCAGCATATCCACAAAGCTGGATGTGATATATGACTCACAGATGTGTTGTGGATCAGATGTATTCAGAGCATCAGTTGTGCTAGTGAAAAGATCTGTACAAAACATTGCCTTGAATAGATAGAACCACTGACCAATGAGGTTCTGGCATCAGACAGATTTCTATATGTTTGGAAGACCCTTCAATATGTTTTCCTTTTTAAAAAGTTTTATTTATATATAGACATGAATTTTAAAGTACTGCTCTAAGCACTGAGCTCTGAGATGACAGTGCCTGCTGGTGATGCACCTTGTGTTGGATCATGGGCTAGTGCCAGCTGAGCAAACCATTTCTACACAGTCTTAGCAGTAGATTGTATGAACGGAATGATTGATATCTGTGAGACTGCATAAATATTTTTAAATGCTTAAGTAAAATAGGTGCTGAGCCAGAGGCTTCAGCTTCACTAAAAGGTCTGCACACACTGCAGCTTTAAACAGAGCAATATTTCTAACCTATTCCAGTATGTGCTTAATTTTAAGCTGAGCACATAGACCCACTGTGCTCCATGGAACCCCTCCTGTGCTTGTGCCCGAATCTCAGTGTATGCTTGATGGACTGATGGAGTTGGGCCTGACAATAAACAAGTCTGTTGGTATCCTGAAGATCCATCTGCTTCCCTCACATCTAAACCTTGATGGAAGTGGCTTAAACTGACATGCTTTACTCCTCAGCTGGAGTGGGCTGAGGACACACAACATGGCGAGTTATAGCCAGCATTACCATCTGTCTGGGTTTTCCTAGGTGTACTCATCTTTCCCAATGTGCATTTGGATCTGGATAGCAGTTGCATAATTTTTCTAAATGCTAGGAAGAAATATGGCATCTCTACGGTCAGCAGCTCAAAGCTCAAATAAGAGAACATGACTTGGTGCCAAAAAGCCGTAAGTTTGTAAATGAAATTATGCTAAACAGACTATTTAAAAATAGATTTAAGATATAAAAAAGACATATGAAGGTGTATTTTCAGAATGGCTTTTATTTTCACTCTGTAGAGTTTTAATTGGATCAAAGTAAACTTTTTTTAAAACAGTACTTGGGTTTTTTTTTCCAGTTTCCAACAGTAAAAATGCAGATGATATGATATATTTATATTTATATTTAAGCAAAAAAAGGGCAATTCTAGAAAGGGGGTTTTTCCCCTTGAAAAATACGGGTGAACACCAGAAAAGCAGTTCTTGAAAAATACAATTAGCTGTGCTGAGCAAATAGCAAAGGCTCTGTTACTGTGCCACACAGCACATCTTGTAAGTGTCTTCCACATCCCTAAAGCTGAACTGGTAGTGAAGTGGGTAACTTTGAAAATACAGAGGTTATTATGGTTTGTGTCTTTACACTTTTCATTTAAAGTAGATAGCGTGTGGCTGGTGTATGAGGACGGATATAAGTGAAATAGTTCCCATGAATTTACATTTACTTTGACATATGCATATAAAATATGGAATGAGATATCAGATATGAAATGAAAAAAAAATGGAAAAGAAAATAATCAAAAGAACTATAATTGAGGGAATGAACAGAGAAGAAAAGTGGATTTGCTTCTAGAAAAATGTAGAGAACAGAGATTTGAGAAAAGAGAATGGAATGATTAAAAACTAACCACAAAATACATATTAGAAATACATAAAATGAAGTCAAAGCTTAGCATAAGAAATAAGTAGGAACAATTTCTAAAATGTGACAGATAACAGGAAAAAAAATTAAGAGAAAACCCAAAGGAAATTAAAAATAGACATATGGTAAGAATCTAAATGAAAAGTTTAAAATTTTGTACTTAGCTATTAGCAATTATTTAAAATTTTAATCAGTTTAAAGGATTATCAACAGAAGTTGTAAATTCTGAAGGAATATTCTGCCTTGTTTGATACAATAATAATGAAGGGCATATACTTAAGGTGATTATGTCTCTAATTAAATGGGATTATTCCTGAGTTAAACTTCAGTTCCTCTTGGTTAGTCCTGTGATACCCTACTTGATTTATTCTACCCATAAGATGATAATATAGGAAAGGTCAATAAAAATAAAATGGAAACACGTAGACCTAGTGAACACTGCAAAAAAAGTATCAATTTCTATCTACTGAGAACAGTCAACTAACAGAAGGATTTTCCATGGGGACTAGCAGATTCCCCAATAAACTCCTTGCACAGCTAGTATTACTAGTGGCTACTGCCTGCCCCATAGCCTATCCATCAGTTTTATTTCAGACTAATATTACACACAATATCCAGCTCCTCCATAATTCAGATGCACTGAATAACACCTGGAAGCTCATTTACTCTCCGCAAATCTAAGTAAAAATTAATTTTAAATATCAGTGAGGCTCTGTCATCCTTGTACACCTCTCTCAAGAGCTTCTGGAGATAGTCTGTATATTAAAAATCTCGCCACATATCAAAATATTTTCATTTATACAGGGAGTTTTACTAATGACCTAATTATATTTTGTTGCCATCTTCTGATAAAGTGACTTATTTGTTTTTCTGCCATATTAAGAAGAATGTCCCACCTCAAAGGTTAAGTATTTTTGACATTATTATAAAACTAAAAATAAACAATTAAAGGTTTTCTCACCCCTTCTTCCCTAAATATCCCAGCAAAATATAACTCTGGATGAAAGAAAAATCATAGAACTCTGTTGTTCCATTCTGTTCTCTTGGAGATGGACAGGTCTCAATTTCCACATCAGAGATTGCTCTTCCACTTGCTTTTCTAAGTGAAGCAGGACAGAGACCTGGTTTAACCGTACATAAAGGGATATCACAAATATTTGCATCTTACACCATTAGACCCTTCATAGAACATGTACATTTTGACAAATGCAGAAAAATCAAGGACACAGAGGAAAATTTGGATCCATATGAAGTCTCCTGAATACATCTGATTCAATCACAGCTCAAAAGGGTTGTTTTAGTTACATTTTTATATTCTATTTATAATGTAGGTATTTGACCTTGGTTTATTCAAGAGAAAATGTCTGCAAATTAAAAGACTATAAACTAGTGGCCCCTTTGCACCACTGAGCCAAGGACTTACAGAAGGCATGATCCCTTACTCTCTTTGTGTTCTCCTAGTACCTGTCTGATTTATAAATGGAAATATTTATGTTCCTATATCACCAGATGCTTCCATAAGATCTCTGCTTTCTATTGGAAGGTCATTAGATGAGTCTCAAGGTTTGTTTTAATTTTGATTGAGAACATGTCTATAGCTCTTTGATGGGTCCCAACTCTTGTCCTTTTAGGGGATGGCAGGGTCTTTGTTGGTGCCAGAGCTAGAAGACTTTCACTTGGTTTGAAAACATTTAAACCAAGTGAAAGTAAAATCAGAGCTGCCAAACACTGAACAAAGAAGCAAAATATTTGAAGAAAATAACACTGAAGTCCATGTGATTGTCCAAAGGGACTACAGAAAGTAAATTAGAGAAAAGTAAATCAGCTGCTTGTTGCAGATAATCACGTGACCACAAGTCTTATGGCAGCTTGGGAATAGTAATTTAAGAATCAGTGTATATAAGAAAAGCTCATGGAATTGGAAGGGAACATAGGGAACAGATACACCTTTACATCTTTTCTTTTTCTGTAGTAAAATGGTTGTGCTATTTACAGGTAATAACAAACATTGTACCCTTGGTGGAAGAGAATCAGGTCAGCAAATACTTTGGCAAACCACGTAACTCCATGGACCCTAGTGTGATATATACATGAACACTGAGGGAGCTGGATAATGTCACTGCTAGATCCCACTTGATCATTGTCTGAATTCATGGGAAAGTGCCTGAGGACTGGAGAAAGGCAAATGTCTCTCTTATCTTCAGGAAAACAGGACAAGGGCAAGAGGGAGAACCAAGGCAACTACAGGCCTGTCAGCTCCTTCTCAAACCCTAGGATGGTGACAGAACAAATCCTGGAAACCATCTCCAGTCACACGAAGGACATGGAAGCCATTAGTCAGAAGCAGTCAGCATTAACTGGCCAAGGGAAAGTCATGTTTGACAAACCTGACAAGATTTTACCACGAAATGACTGGCTTGGTAGTTGAGGTGAGAATAGTGGATGTCTATCTTCAGTGAGGCTTTTGACACTGTCTCCCATAACACCTTCATGATTAGATGGAACACCTCTCCTATGAGGAAAGAGTGAGAGAATTGGGATTCTTCAGCCTGAAGAAGAAAGGGTCCAGAGTGACGTTGTTGTGGCCTTTCAGGACATGAAGAGAACTACAAGACAGCTGGAGAGAGACTTTTTTACAAGGGCAAGTAATGACAGGATAATGGGAAATGGCTTTAAGGTGAAGGAGGGTAGGTTTAGGTTGGATATCATTAAGAAATTAGGGTGATAAAACACCACAACAGGTTGCCAAGACAAGTTGTGGATGCCCCATCCCTGGAATGTTCAAGGCCAGGTTGAATGGTATTTGAGAACTTGGTCTATTGGAAAGAGTCAATGCCCATGGCAGGGAGGTTGAAACTAGATGATCTTTCAGGTTCTTTCCAGCCTGAACCATTCTTTGATTCCAAACTCAGAGAGAAACTGATGAATTATAGGCTGGATGAGCAGTGAAGTGAACTGAAATCTTGCTGGATGTCTGGGCCCAGAGAACTTCATCAGTGGGATGTAGTTTAATTGGAGGCCAATTAGCAGAGATGCATCCTAGTGTAAATAGTGGGTCAAATCCCAATCAATGCCTTCATTTATGATCTGAGTGAAGGCACAGAGTGGACCCTAAGCACAAAAGTGAGAAGTGTGACACATAAGGGGCTCATGCAACCATCCAGAAGGACCTCAACAGGCCGGAGAAGTGGAACAACAGAAACAGTATGGAATTAAAGGGGAAAGTCCCGCATCTGGGGAAGAACAATCCCAAGCACCAATGCATGCTAGGGGCCACCCATCCAGAAAACAATGTTGCAGGAGAGATCCTGAAGGTCCTGGTGAATACCAAGCTCAGTGTGAGCCAGACTTGTTCCCACATGTCCATGTAGAGCAAAACTGGATAATGGTATTGTGGGCTGCATTAGGAGACATGATGTCAAGGGATGTGATTCTTCTGTCAAATCAGCTTGATGTGGATTAAAACAACAAGAAAAGCAAAAACTACAAGAACATCACCACCAGACAGACATTTTGTTGCTGACTCAGTTTTGAGGAATTTGTTTTTGTTATGCATGTGAAACCACTGAAGGTTTTTGAGAAGGCAAGGGAAAAACAAGAATAGTTGAATGCAGCAGTGTTACATGAAAGCTTAAGCATGAACCCCACATATCAGCAAATTCTGTTAAAATTTTTGTTCAGTGTTACACTCCAGTTCTCCTGTTTCTGGGTTGTCCAGTTAACAGGTCCATATCTTTTTTGTAGTACTCTCCTGTTTCTCACACACTGCATTTGAACCTCTTTGCCCTTCAGAGTCAACCCACCCTCAGAGGTGGGTGGTGACACCTGTAGGCCTCCCCAGGCACAGGAGATGCATCCCCTCTGGGCCAGACACTAACCCTCTCCCCTCTTCCCACGAGCCATCTCACCTGGTAACTCCAGATTATCACCCTGTAATTCCTCCCACTTTGCTGTTTACTCCCTGCAAACATTACACTCACAGATGGTGAGCAGCTCTCCTTCCCCCTTCCAATCATCATTTGGCCATGCCACAGCACACATTGTTAGTTCTCTTTAATCTTTCTCCATAATTAAATGAAAAGCCAATTTAAAAGGAGCTGTAATGAAATTTCTTCTACAGAAATTAAATATAAAAATAGTTGCTTCTTTTTATGTATTGCAAGCGATTAATAGGGAACGGGGCCGTTTTCAGTAAGGACTTCAAACAAATGTTCCCTCATGCAGTGGTGCTGTTGCTGCTGGTGAGGAAGAGATCTGTTTTGCCTGCTGACACTGGGTTTTCTCTTTCATGGCCATTTTTCATACCTGCAAAGCAGTTTGTGGACTCTTTAAGCAGAGAAGTGGGGGAGGAGGGAGGGAAGGTTGATAGGTCTACATTAGCTCATTAAAAACTAAAAAACCATTTCTATTTTACATAATTTAACATGGCAAACTATTAAAAAAAAATAAGGTGAAAACTGCAACCCCTAGGCATGCGTTTAAAACATCCTCATTTAGATGCTAATTTTGATTCCTAGTGTATGGCTGGTTAAAAAAAAAGCCATTAACAAAGGGGCAGATTACTTAAAAGGCATTATTAGGCAAATATGTATGAGTTTTCTGATACCAAGTGGCCCTTTTATGACTGAATACAGCTGCTAAGTAGAGTGACATGGAGATATTTGTATTAAAAGGAAAGAAAAAGCCACCAGATTTAAAAAAATACAAACCAAAAAACAATAATTATATAGAGTGTAAATCACACAGGTAAAAAAAATGCTTTAAAAGGCAAGTAATACTTTCTCTTTTAAATATTTAGAAAATGTGTGGCTCTGCAGGTGATGTATATTGCCAGCTGAATTCTAGGATGTATCTAACATTTATGTAATAGCAAAACAAATGTTAAAATGTTGCTATTTAATTCTAATCATATATCCTGTTTTGTGTGTTAGTAAAATAACATTGACAGAGGAGTGAAATGAGGAAAATAACAGGCAACAGGAGAAGAAAGCACATTCTTTCCAGCTGAGACGGAACTCATGACTGGCAAAAATAAGGTTATAATGACATTAAAATGAAAACTGTTCAGACAGAAAAGATATAAGTAAATGTACTGTGCTGTATAAATTAAATGAGTAATAGAGGATGGGCAGATGGTTGCTTAACTGCATCACAGTAAAAGAACAGTGAATAGGTTTTCACTGAGAGCTCTCTTTCTGAACCTGAATAAAATTTTCCTTAACAGAAGGAAGGCTAAGGAAATTTTTGACTCTAAGAAGAAGTTAATTTGAAAAGAAGTTAATTTTGACTCTCTCTTAGCTGTCAGCGTATTTGAATAATTTTTGTGTTCTCTGTAAATTATCCAGTTAAGAATCAGAAACCTAAGCCAGAAACAGCTGACCAGTCAGATTTTTGTGGTCCCCAGCAGCCCCAGAAAAGGCATTTCTGCTCTGGAGAGTCCATAGTGTTCACAAGCCCTTCTCTTGGCAAACACAGGGCAGTTTGGATTTGTTTGCATTTAAACGTTTAAACTATATAACAAAACAGGGATGAGAAATGAAAGCAGGTCTTTGCTTTCCTACCTCTCACAGATCTTTCCCTTTACATGTAACATCAAAACTTGCCAAAGCAGATTCTTCTTACACCACAACTCAAGGAGTCTGACCACTGTTAAACTGGTGGAGAGAACTCATCTCATCAGCATATCTTGTTAGTTGAAGCAGGAGAGAGAGAAAAGTCATTGTTCATTATGAAAATGAGATGCCAGATGAGTGTAAGAGGAATGGGTTATCTGCCTTCTGCTGAACTTTTATATTTCCCTGCTTTTTAAAAGGGCTGGATGAAAAATATGAGGATTTAGTGACTCGTTGCAGTTCTTTAAAATGCACCACAACAATCAATATCAGTAGAGCTACATACATCATCTTATTTAAATTGTTTTAGTATTACCCCAGAGTCTATACGGTTAGATGAAGAGTGACCATGGAAGTCTCATCTGAAGTTCGTCCCAAAATCCCTTTTGACTCAAAACTGTTATTTTACTAAGCATTTTGTGTTTGATATTTTTAAAGCTGAGTGCCATTGAGGATCTTTGAATTATTGCTTCTCTCCTCACTGTGTTATTTTAGGATAAAGAAAAATAAATCAAGGTTTCAAGAAAAAACTAAAGTAGGCTGGCCTACACCAAAGATAATTCATGACTATTCATCCCAATAATGCTGCTTTGTGTATTTGCTGTGACATTGAAAAGTGAATTAACAGTAAATGCAAAGCATTTCCCAAAACACAGCTGTAATGTGGAATTCATTTGGCAATATCCCACACAGCTGAATCCTGGCATGAGGTGGAGTTGAGGTAAGGATGGAGAGCTTGTGCTGTAGTTTTTACTGCAGGTATATATTAGTTCTGTGTTGCAAGTCAATTACTTACTGGTAGCTAGAGTTTGTTTAGTTGTATGTAAAGGTTATTGAGGCTGTGTTGGACGTGACAGTGATTTATTCCCAGAGAATTTTATAGAAGAAATGTCTATTTTACCTTTCATAAGTGCTAATTATTGCAAGTTAATCAATTATTGTGTGAGGAATCCTCATGAAACTGGAGATCTTCTACTCCAGATGTTTATTAAACTGGAAAGAGCTATGTGAAGTGTACTGTTACGAAAGTAGACAAACAGTGTGTTTTGTCAAGCAAAAGGAGTGAATGAATAGCCTATAGACACTACTTCCAGGCAAGTGCAGGATGTGAGACTTGAAAAGTGAAAGATGGTAAATGAATGTAACCTGTGGAGTACAGAACAAAAGTGAAAACCACAGTTTAATGAAGAAGAATCAGTGACATGTGTAACAGTGAAACAAACAAGAGGAACAGAACTAGGATAGATGTGTGAATAGAGGAGAGATTTCATTTTAATGGAGGAAAATCTGACTTTGCATCATGACATCAGGAGACAAATGAGTAAGGAGCTGAAAATCTTGCCTATATTTTTGTGAAGTTATTTCTGACATCCCTGTGTATGGGAATGGGTAATCAGTGTTTCAGACTGTCAGACAATCACAATGTTGAGCATAGACGAGGGTTTGATACTGCAATTTAAAGAAGAACAGACACTTAGTAATTAAATATTCCATGCAAATTTCTTTCACTCTTTCGGTTTGGAGCACTCAAACAGGGACAGATTAAAAGAAAATTAGATAAGTTTATGTTTGGCGCTAATCTATAAAGAAAATTCCAAATCTCTGGCTTCTACAGATGGGAGGTTTATTTGGCCTCTACACTTTGCCTGAGAGCTAGAGAAAAACATGAGGAATCAAATTAATGATGGTAACTATATGTTGTTTTAAGAATCCTGTGAAGTAGTCACAGCCACCAGTCATAATATTAGTTCAAAATGCCAGTTTCCTTTTTTTTTTTTTTTTTTTTTTTTTTTTTTTGGTAGCTCTCTGTTTACATGTGCAGGTACCCATTCTGCTGCAGGACAATAGGAGGGTTCCTGAAAAAACCCAAGAGTCAAGATTCTTTTTTATAGAAAAAACAAGTGCAACTTCCTTTGTAACAAGTGAATTGGATGTGGTTGTTGTGTTTTTATGGCCTGCAGCATGTGGTTTAGAAATGAGATGAGTATTTGGGGATTGTTCTTTTGTTTCTTTTTTCTTTGGAGGTTTCTGTTTTGGATTGTTTTTTAGGTAGATATTATTTAGCCTTAGGTATTATTCAGCTAGGGATTTTTCTGTTTCCTGGTTAATGTGACATTATCAAAAAACCCAGTTCTCTAGAGTATGGGTAAAGAAAAATGTATATTTTTTATGCTTGAGGTTTGAGCAATGAGAGTAGAAGTAGCAACAACTTGCCTGAGACATTACCAAATAAAGATTAATTAAGCAAGAGCAGTGAAAATTGAATTTTATCAAAGATGCCATTTCTAGCATGTGTTTACTTCACCAGTTTACTATTAAAGATTTAATAATTCTGATTCCCTTCTGAATGCAGTTTTTATTTTAACTCTGAAATAAGGGGCAAGTGCTGGACAGGAGGTCATTAATTTTCCCGTTCAGTCACCACCTCCTTAGAGCCACTAGAGTTAATAGGGCTGCATATTAATTAGGGCCTTGAGTCTTTGTAGGAGAAAGGCAGGAAGGAGGGGGTTTCTGAATTTACTCCGTTAACTTTAGGTGACAAATAAAGGCTGTTCTTCCTGCTGGGCTGTCACTTAGGACGCCTGGTTACAGCTGCACAGCTGATGTGTTGTATTTTTATGTGGTGCTAAAGATGAAGCAGGGTTAAGGCAGGAGGCACTGCTTACAGCACAGAGCTGAACACAAGGAATATGTTCCTCGCCTGGAACCAGTCTGAAAATGTCATTTATTAATGTTGTGCAGTAAACTGCTCTCACACAGGCATCTCAGAAGCATAAGCAAAAGCAACCCGTGCTTGAAACAAAGGATTTTTTTCAAATGTGGATAATTTAGATTTCCAAACCCTCTAACAGTCACAAAGGTTCATCCACTGTTCTCCAAAGGTCACGGTAGCATTTGAAAGTAAAGGATAAAACTAAACTGTGCCACAGAGGCCAGTGACAGGAGTGTGACAGTCCTTGGGGCTGTCCCCTGAGAGGTTGCCGTCACTTCTCCTGCCATGATGCGCCAGTCCTAGGTGGCTGCAGGAGTGAGCAGGAGCGAAGCAATGGTTTGTCCTTGCTTCTGTCCTTTTGTGTTTGACTGACTCACCCCCTGTCCTGATAAGGCCACGTGTGGAAGTAGAAAGGACAGGTGAAAGGCGAGGCCTGGGATATCGTGCCTGCAGACAGCTGACTGCTGCCTCCTCACATTTCCCTTGCTTCGGAGGTGCAGATAGTAAACCAGCTCCTGAAGTGGTGTCTTTGATTTCTTATGTCACAGGGTATCACAATTTTTCTAGACTTAGAGAGAATGGAAGCAATTGCACTTAGCTGAGCTGGGGAATGTGTATTTTTCTCCTCCATTACTTGAAGAATACAGATATTTAGTAATGGCATAAAATAAGGATATCAGTATAGATAGTCACAAAACAGCCAGCCTGATTGAAAAAGCTAATATTTTTTATTTTAAACACATATATAATGCCACCCACTTCAGTCCCAGCTATAGTCTGGTGCTGCTTGATCTAAGGTTAGGTAAAACTTAATTTGGACTACTTTAAAGGAGAAATGTACCCTTCATTAGGAGTAAGACAGAAATTTTCACCGCATCCTTACTTAAGTGCAAGGCAAAATCTTTTTACATTAGTATTTTATTTACATTTAATTATTTTTCCTCAATAGTTCCCTGAAGGGGAAGTTAGAATGCTCTCACTTTGGAAACTGAAAGCCACATTGTTAATATATTAATAAAACTATGATT
Source organism: Prinia subflava (assembly GCF_021018805.1). Lineage (NCBI taxonomy): Eukaryota > Metazoa > Chordata > Aves > Passeriformes > Cisticolidae > Prinia > Prinia subflava. Next base: position 35,873,091 of record NC_086247.1, read on the forward strand.
AACAGTGGTGTTAACAATAACATAATCACAAGAGCATTTACCTATTTTCTCTTTTTCACCTTCTCAGAAATTTGTAAGGTTTTCATTCTTTTTACAGAAGATATAATTTTCAAATCAATTTTATGCAGAGTTAGGTACCCCTAATTTTTCTTTCTTTTCCCTAAAATGGAAGAGAAAGGCATGCCAGCTTTCAGAGATGTAGTGGGATAAAAAGACACTATCTTCACCTTCTCTAATAGCTTTTCATGATTGGCTGGCATGTTTTGACTGAATTGGAATGGAGCAACTTTTTCGTGCTGTGAAATCTCATTAAATGGGTTTCATTGTGATTGTTACATAGAATAAGTCTTTATTTTTCTAATGGTTTATTTTCTTGTAATACATTTCACATAGAAAAAGAATGTTTCATATCATGGGGGTTGAGGTTGTGTTGCTTGAAAAATCCAGTATTGTTCTTGAATTCTCATGAGAATTTATCCATGTGCATTTTCATTCATTTGATTTGCTCTAGTGTAACTAGGTAAGCCTATATCTCTAAAACATTGGTGGTTCGTAAATCCAAGCTCCCAAAGGTAACTTGAAATCCAGTTGACTTAAAGGATGAAGCAAAAGATATTTATTTAAGTGCAGTGAGACTGCTTTGATTTGTGTGTTAGTTTACACTTTGCATTAGAGACTATTTAAAATATATTTAACTGGAGTGTTCTTTCAATAAAGTTCACACTTCTTGTAATTGCAATAATCAATTTTTTTATCTCTGATCATAGCTTCTGTCATGGGAATTTTCAACTTTTTTTTTTTTTTTTAAACATGAAGACAATGGCATGAGGTATTTATTGGCATTGTCTTTCTCATCCCTGTATGATAAATTCAAGCAGGTAAGGGATTGTAACCTGTTAATAATACCTCCTATTCTTGCTACAGAGATAGGCTGCTAGATGGAAAGGATTTGCGCATGGTGAAAGCAGAGCCAAAACTGAGACTACCACTTGTCATGCTGACTGTTTCCATATGCTCTCCCATTTCTCTGCCTTTATCTACTTGTTGTCTCCTTGCTTACACTGCAAGGTTTTTGGGACAGAGATATTTTTACTGTTGAAACAGGAAGGATCTGGTTTTGTGGGAGCCTAGGCACCTCTTCAGTCAAAATGTATAGCAATAATGAAAGAAGTTTAAAGCTTTGACTGAGCTTTTCAGCTTCAAAACAATGAAAATGTGAATATTAAACGTGTTTTAATCATTTTGATATTTATGCAGTTTCAAAATCTAATTTTATTGAATATTTTTAGTTTTGCTCAGATATATGCTCCCAATTAAAAAGAAGGTCTCCTGCTCTTGGTAAAGCTTTGAAGCTTTTTTTTTTTTGGTTAGTTAAATCTGTTAATTCTCTTTGAAGTGATTTCACATGATTGAGGCTGTGAGTGTCCATAATGTATCAGGACAACAGCAAATTCTGTTGTGCTTTAGAAAAGAGGACCTCTGATTTATCAGTTTTCTTTTTTTTTTTTTTTTTTTTTTTTTTTTTTTTTTTTTTTTTTTTTTTTTCTTACCTCCTTTCATTGTGAGTCCTTGATGAACCACATATCAGAACTTTGAGTTGTTGGAGAATTAATAACCAGAGGTATTAGCTGAATTGCTCTATAGTTAGTTGCAGATGGGTTTAGCATGGATTTGAGAGCTGGGAAGGACTGGAGCTCAAGTTAACCCTTTCTTCATGGTCAGCCAAGTGTCTTCCTGAGCTGTGGGGATGCCCTAAGGAAAAGTTTCTTTGACCTGAGGATTTGCTTTCTGTGGCTGACTGACATTGCCATGGAGTGAGCATTTTTCCAATGCAGAAGCCATAGCCATTGTTTGATAGAACAGGGAGGAAAATATGGTGAGATATGGAAGTAATCAGGGATTAGAAAGGGTATCTGTAAAACCTTAAGGATTTTTTGCCTCAGTGAAAGGAAAAATTGAAACATCATGGAGTGAGGCCAGTAAAGCCACAGGAGAGCAATAACAGCAAACTTTCTAAATTCCTGCCCCATTTTACCCAAGTAAGGTATCTCTTGAATTCCTTGTTCATGTTTATGGACAAAAATTAGGAAAATTGTCCTAACTGCATTGAAAAAAATCCCAGAATTTGGGAAGAGGAAGTTGTTGCAAACAGTGGATTCCCATGACATCAAGACAAAGTGTCAGGAGGACAAAGAGGAGGGCACAAGACTGGTGCAATTGCTCCTCTGGGTATGGCTGCGATGACTGGATACAGCTCCCTTAACCGCTTCTTCCCTGTGAACCTACACACAAAGGGTTAATAACGTCTTGTCTTTAATTTATAATGGTGAGAAAAAGAGAGTCAGAGGATGATGGAAAGTAGGAGTGGCTCTAGTAGCTGACCAAGGCCTGCTTTCAATCCCAAGATGTAATGATAAACACTTCACTGGGGAGTCTCAGGGAAACAGCCAGAGGGAGAGAGCAAAAGAGGAGAGGAAGAGAAATTAGGAGGAGGAAGAGGAGGAGAAAATCAGAATTCCTATCGCATTGTCTGACCCATCAGCAATAGGTTTGGGGCAAAAAACCCATCTGCACACAAGAGTGCAGTATCCTGTTAGGGCTTGATTCTGTCACAGACAGCATTTCAGGAACAGCCTTTCAGCTATAGCTGTATGAATGCCTAAACCAATAGTTTAACTTTACAGATCCACAAAATGTATAAATCCTGATCCAACAAAACACTTGCCCATATGTTTAGTTCTAATGGCATAAGCACTCCCATCTGCTGTGACTAATCACATTCTAAGTGTCTAAGTTATCCCAAAAATGTGGAAAATGATTTGGTGTTCATCAATGATATTTGTGTCACAAATATATATTTTTTTTGTATACAGCAGTTTTGTGATTTAAATATACATATATGAAGAGACTTTTCTAACACAAAGTTTTTTAATTGGGCAAGCTAAAACATTTTATTATTTTGGAACAAAACTTTCAATACTTTTTTCTGGTTCTTGCTCAGTTCTTTCTCTTTGTTTTCCCAAAGATAAAATTTATCCCAAACCAATTTGGTGATTCTGGTGTAGATTCACGAAACACTTGCAACCTCAGTAATTCTTTTTTAAAAGACTATAAAATTTTTAAAAACTCATTTTTAAAAATGAGTTTAAGTTCTAAGTAAATGTTTAAGTACTGGATTTAAGGAAACAAGAGCTTTTATTGGTGTGGATTAAAGTCAGCACAGGCAGATCAATAGAGATCTGACAGCTTATCTACAGTGGATGTTAAAAAATGCATCTGCAGCCCTGCACCATTGGACAGGCAGCATAGCATATGGGACAAATAATTCATAGATATCATAATTCAAAATATTCTACAGGGTTCTAAAATACTTTTTGGTTGCTTTTTTGCAGTCCTGTGGTTTGTCAGGTTAATATTTTTTAACTGTATGTCAGAAGCCCAGCTTTAGAGGTCTGGGAGGGAATAAAACAGCCGCTGACACATATTAAAGACCTTTAGAAGCACCTATTTTACAAACATCAAATGCTTCCATTTTAAGGCCCAGGATCATGGATAATAACCTCAGTCTAGAAATGGAGAGCCTTGTAACAACAGAAAATGTAAGTCTCTGGTTTTTTGCTCCAAGGAGTCTCATGGCTTAAACCTTTCATAGACTCAAAGTTATTTGTGCTGAGCTTTGGGACAGTGTGGTTTCTGTGATGAAACTCCATGTTTGGGAAAGGACACCATTTCTAACAGTGCACGTTCAAATATCCTTAAAGGTTTGGGTGGGACTGAGTAGTCCTGGACAGAGACGGATTAGCAGGCAGGTTGAAAGAGAGACATGATTAATGCAGCTGCATTAAAAGATGCATGATAAATGCAATTTATCACATGACTATCACCATCACATATGTTCTATATAATTTAATATTAAATAATAGTAGGAGGCTTGTTGCCAAACAGTAGGAGCATGGATGAGGGAGAGAGTGATTGAGGGGTTAGAGTTAGGAGTGATATATTCATTGATAAGAGTGTAAAGGATTATAATTGTAAAGTGGCTACTGGGTAATGCAGAGTAATCAAATATTGCTTCTTGTATTAAAGTGATTTATTGCTCTTTTCTGAAATAAAAGCTGCTCAAGGCATTTTATGCTTAGGAACCAATTTTTGGAAAGGACTTACCCAGTTTTAAGGAATAAAAACATGTAGGGATGAATAACCCTACTCTACATAATTGTGCATACTTGTGTTACGTCCCCCAATTTTACATGAGAAAGTGATAAAATAACAAGAGAATTACGTTAGAGTGCCTGAATCTTTCCTCCTCTCAAATAATAAAATCCTGAGACATGGATCTGTGGGATGTTACTGAATATAACAGTAACTTTAAAGCTTATTTGGACCAGACATTTAGCTGTCGTGACATGAGAGGGCTATATTTAATTGTCTCTCATGCAACTAGATGCAACAGTTTTGCCTTGTAAGAAGAATAACTCAATCTCTGCTTTGGCATTCTTTTGTTCACATTGTTAGGCTTTCTAGTGAAAGTCAAGGCATATATTCCTGTTTTGATGAAGAGGTGAATGCTTTATCTAATTCAGAGTGCAGTCTGCTATCATTGTGTTTGGTTCTTGAAAGTGAAATGTAATAATCTTTACTAGCTGTATAAAAAGAGCCATAAAGGTGCCCTATTTCACTTTCCTTTCATTCATCCTTTCTTTGGCAGGGCAAACACCTAGGAGGGGGAACCCCACAGACTTCCTGGACAAGGTCCAGTGGTTATTCACCCACCTTTAGGGCAGGGCATGGAGTCACCAGCTCTCAACCCACTGGTCCTGAAGAGCACCTTTCAGGCAGGTGCCTGCCAGCTTCCCTGCCCGTCACAGCCCAGGAGAGCCACGCCTGTGACAGCCAGGATGCAAAAGTCTGGTGGCACAGGGCATAGCAGGGCTGGAAGAGAAACGCTGTCCCCAGACAGTTGCTGGAGAGTCTGGTGTGAGAGTCCAGTGCAGGAGGAAGAGAGGCCAGTGCAGTCTCATGTCAGGGATTCTCCTCCTTCATGTGGCTACTGCATTGAAAGCCTCTGTGGAAATATAACACAGGTTGGTGCTTGCCTTAGAAGGAAAGGCAAAGATTTACAAACTTCACTCTGCAGCTTTCCAAAATACGGTTGCCTTTTCTCTTACAGATTTTCCTTTGTCCATTGGAAAGCAGACATTAGATGCTATATCACATGTATTGTTCTGTTGTTTTGTCACTTCCAGACAATAATTTACTTCAAAATTTTTGTTGCTTTCTGAGGCATGCACTTATGGGATGAGATTTTTAATTTGGATGCATGAGGAAAGACTCAGTTGATGCAAGAAGTGAGAGTTGCTTTGCTTTTCACTCTTCATAATGAATATTATATCCCCAAAAAAGAGATTTCTATTTCATGCTTCTGTTCCTTACATAGGATTTCGCAGGATATTTTAGAATCCAGGCACTCAAAACTCCAAATAATATGGCAGTTGCAACCAAACTCACAGTGGCCCACTGTAACTGGGAGAGCAATAATAACCAAACACTACAGAAAACTGTGGATTGTGCCTGGACCTGTACTGAGGCCCTGCTTGATTAACTCATGTAGCCATACCTGAGAATCTTGGATATTCTGGATCTTTGGATCTTGGACTGGATTTTTACTAAGAGTAGTAAGTATTGTGAAAATCTAACTACGTAGGTTTCCACAGAAGCAGCTTATTAAGGAATATAATTTTTTTTCTTTGCAACACACTTTACAAGGTTTAAAGTGATGAAGAAAAGACTTGATAACCTTGTTTTATCAGATTCAACGTTACAGGTCTCCAGGCTCTGGACCTTCTTTCCTTTCCAGGGCTTTTTTAGGATTTGGGTGCAAGGTAACAAAAAGTACCATGATGACCCATAAAGTACCGTGATGACCTTCTCCTGAGGAGCTCTCCTTCTGCTCCCCTCTCTCTGAACTGCTCCCTTAGCTTGGAGGCAAGATCTAGTCCCATCTGTCCTTCCTGATGCACATATCTACTTCTTCAACCATGCCTTGGTAATTGCTCCCTTTCCATTCTATAAGAAAATCCATGTTTACAAAGTGTTGATGGTCCTAGGGAGACAGCCTGCAATGTTTGCTTGGCATTTTAATTTCTTTACTTAATGTTCAAAATATTTATGGGCTACTTCTCTGTGGTATGACCACGTTTGATTTTACATGAACCTGAGTTCTATTACTGTCTCATTTTTAAAATGATATATGTAGTGTTGTCATTGCACCAACCGCAATGCTCAAGTGGGATTGGATAAGGCTAAGCAAGTGTAGGCACAGTGCATAAATGTGATGAACCATAACAGGCACGTCTTAAAAACCAGTATATCAGAATCCAGCATTGTGCTATTATCTTAGGAATGTTTTTGCATGATATTAACCTTCAATACACAAGTCATCCTTTCTGTAGGTTACAAGCAGGGGAGACTCCACAGGAGAGATGAGGCAACGTTTCTCTCTGGCACAGATAATATTGGTGCTTAAATATAACTTAGAAATATATATTCAGTGCTTAGAAATAAGCTCATTCTAACACTGGTTCCTGAAATTATGGTTACATACAATATATTTCATTTATTAAAATGCATTTGAGAAGGTTTGCCACCATTCCATAGGACAAAGCAGAAAAAAAAGTTGCTACCTAATTTCAGGAAAAGCTTGAAAAGCAATCAGAAATAATAATAAAAAAAACATTTCTTTTAATAATTCAGTATGATATAAAACTTACAAATACCACCTTATTTCATTGAGCATTTCAGGCAGTTATAGCTCAGTTGATATTCTAGGATGGAAATAAATGTAAAATATTAATTTAGCAAAAAAAGTCCATTTCTAAGAAAGAAAATTACTAAGTTTTTGTTCAATGGCATACTGAAATACTAGAATTTACTTATTTACTGTTTACCTGGGAGAAATCTCCATTTCAGCTCTCACTACAAATAAATGTGAGCAAGGTACCATTTGTCCTGTTTAGAGAAATATATTTGACAAATAAAGTATCTGTCTTTATTTGGATCAAACATGATATGACAGAATTTGGAAGACTTGGGAATGAAATTAAAACAAATCATTTAAATAGCTTAATTGACTGAAAGTGTGAATAACAGATTGTAAGTATTTTCATATATTCAGCAAATGCGCCACAAGTGGAGTTTATCATTCAGGGGATGGAGGGAGGTTTCCAAAATCCTACAGATTTTGTTGCTTTCATTCTTTCTCTGGGAAAAAAAAAAAAAAAAAAAAAAAAAAAAAAAAAAAAAAAAAAAAAAAAAAAAAAAAAAAAAGGACGATTACTTGGGTAACCACACAAAATTATACTGTGTTCTTTAGGGAACACAATATTTGTACAATTATATATTTTCCCAGAATGGAGCCCTTGGAGGTCCATCTGTGTAAACCAGAGTGTCTTTATGTCTCCACAGCTGTGGTCACCCACATGTTGAGCACAGTGAGGACCAGATGCTGCACATCTCTCTTTGGTGGGTGACTCTTGCAGGTTTGACTCCTGAATTCAGAGAATGGGATTCAGCCCCTGGTCAAAATGCTGATTTGGCAATGAGAACCCGGCCCTATTCCCTAAGCATTCCTTTTACTTCTGTTGGAGGCAGGGCCAAGAACTACATTTTCACTTCTGACTGCTGGTCATGAAGTCATGCATAATGTCACTAGAGGTTTTAGCTCAGATTCAAAGGTTAAATGGAAGGTCTATCCTTGCCTAAACCACAAAGGAAAATTGTTAGTCCTTGCTGAGTACTTAAGAAAGAATGGCTTGTCATAAACACTCAAACCTCTTTAGCCACAAAATTCCTAGGACTGATGAGAAAGGCTGTGATACAATGAAAGAGTGGTAGCAAATGGCTGGTAAATAAAGCAACCACTTTTACAATGATTTCTCATAGGTTCCAACAACTATATGTATTTCAATCATTAAACACACTACATATTTCTTCAATCTCGCCTATACTGTACTTTTTCCTCACCATTTCCTCACTCCTCACCATTCCTAGTAATACTATAGGCTATACATTTAATTTTATGCTTATGAAACCCTTTTCTGGTATTTTTTCCAGGAAAAGAGTGCATTTTTAAAAATTATGTTACTCAGATATCTTTATTTTTAATTTTAATAAAAAGTCTCCATACAGTTTGTTTAGATTTTTAATATCTTAATAGATTTTATATAGATACTACTGTATGAGCTTACCCATGAAGGTGTGTTCTTCTTTACCACACAGACCCAATGATGATTAAAAAATATTTCACTAAGAAGCTTTAGAAAAAAACAATCTTTCATACAGAAATAATCCATCAGAAACAACTTTAATTAGCAATGCAAATTATAATGAATTCCAAATGGCAGAGTCTGTTAAGTTACAGAAAAATGTGGCTGGAAGATTAACAAGACAATGAAAACTGCCAATTGCTTTGTGATAGGACTGTTTGTGTTTACACGTGTGAGGCAGAGAGAAAGTGAGCCCTATACTTAAGTGCAGATAGCAACCAAAATAAATGCTATTTTTGTTTTTAAGCATGGAAATAATAGTTTTAGATGTCAGAATTGTTAATGTGATATGCCATTCCAACATTTGTAGCACTGGAAAGATACTTTTTACACCTACTAAACCGAATCTTGATATAATGGAACATTGTTATCTGATTTTTTTTCCAGAGTGCACCATAGTTAAATAACATCATTTATTGGAAGATTAACTTGTAAAATCTGGCATTTTCATGTGTTTAAGGAAGCATGGAAACATGCATTTCTTAGCTTCTATATTGTGTTCACATTTTAGTTGTAGCGTTTTGGAAGAAATTTAAATGTGATGTCTAGGTATCATAAATAAAAATACTTCCTCAAGACATGGTCATAAAAATACTAAATCTATGAACAAGAGAGATGATTGTAAGAGGAAATATATTTAATATATTTCAAATTACTTTTATAAATTTTTATTCCAATCCCAAGTAAAAGTTTACTTTTGAAGTGCTTTCCACTTTGAGCTTCAACTGTGCTTGTCAGATTCTCACTGTGCTTCCGGAAAGGCTTTTAAATGTTTGTTTATAAAATGTAAAGGAAAAATTTCTTTGGACAAATACTGCCCTTGGAAAAAAATTATTAAATCAAAAAGCTGATTTCTGCACACTATGGGGTTACTGACACACCTACTAAATTATGCCTTGCTGTTTTTCTGTAAAATTCTTGTTTGGAGATCCAGCTCTGTATGATATGTATAGCTTTCAGATGTTCTTTTCTTTACCTATCTGTTTTTTGAACCCTACATGTCTTTCATCAAAGCTGAATGAGTCTCTCCTCTCCTCTCCTCTCCTCTCCTCTCCTCTCCTCTCCTCTCCTCTCCTCTCCTCTCCTCTCCTCTCCTCTCCTCTCCTCTCCTCTCCTCTCCTCTCCTCTCCTCTCCTCTCCTCTCCTCTCCTCTCCTCTCCTCTCCTCTCCTCTCCTCTCCTCTCCTCTCCTCTCCTCTCCTCTCCTCTCCTCTCCTCTCCCCAGAACTTCCCTTCTCCAGAGGCTAGGAGCACCATTACCTGAAATATTTGGATTTTTAGGTCTTTACTCTAGAGGTCCAAAGGGAGATGTGAGGCCTTCTTGCAAGGAGTTATCCTGAGCAGGATGTGCCAAGAATTCCAAACACCTCGAGGGGAGGCTGAGAGAACACCAGGCAAGGTCTCAGAGCATACATTCAACCAACCCTTCTGAAGAGTGCCTAGGGATGTGCACAGAATCAGAAGCAAGCACAGCTTTTACAAGCTATGTTTTGGTAGAATATCAGCACTTCTCTCAGAATTAGCATCACTGAGCTTTTGTGACTGAGGTGGGCTGCTGCAAACTCTCCATGACAAAGAACCATGCTTCCACCAACCCTGGAGTCCCCAGTGTTTGTCACAGAGGTTACTAGGTTGAATTCCTTCTGTTATTTCTTTTCACAGAAGGGCTCCAAGAAGTAGAATCTTTTCTTTTTTAAGTTTATCACCAGAAACTGCCTCCAAATGTTCACCATAAAACTGTGGTATCTAAAGATCTTGGAATAATTTAGTTCTAGCTTGAACTGGAACTCATAAGGTTGTATTTAGAGCTCAAAAATATACAAAGATGAGTTGTAGATGATTAATGGCACACAGGAAAAGATGTCTGGGAACTTCTGAGCCAGATGTGTGATACACATCTGTTCTTGATCGTGGCCATCTACAACACAGCAAAGCTGTTGAGATAAAATTTCATTTGAATGTGGGCAACTTTTTTATTTGTTCTCTTGTGCATGTCATGCTGTTTTGAAAGTCAAATACATATAAAAAGCACAGTTACACTTCAACAAGCAAAAGTGCTAACTTCATACTGCAGGGGGAACCCAGGGAGAGCTTTCAGCATCTATAGTGACACCATATCTCTACACTGCTGAAAGCTTTATGGAAATTCTCTCTCCAAACCTGGTTTTCAGGGAAACTTGTTTCTGTGCATCTTAAGAATTTTGTTTGAGAGAGGAGGGAATCTATATTGAAATAATTTTTTGTATTCCTAGATCCTAAACCTGGAGAAAGCAGAAACTATGGAGTGCACAGATCACCAGGGTTTTAGACCAGACTCAGTTTGTCTAGCCCATGGTTTTACAGATCCATTTTCTGGATGGAAATTAGATTAAAAAGGTAATTCCTTCAGAACCTAACACAGTAATAGAACAATAAATGGCTGTTTGTTTATGGGCAGCCATGCTCAGTGAAATACAGACCTAGAAGGGGAGCTCAGAGGAATCCCTCCCATGCTTAAGTGACTCTGTGTTTCTGATACATTGTGCACGATGCAGGTGGAAGAGAAGGAGTGCACCTCAAGGGACTTATTTGTCCTTCAGAATTCAGTGTAATTCCCTTTAGCATCAGTGGAGCCTGTTTCACAGAGGAAGGTGTCGACTTCATTTGTAATTAAAAGGTCTGGTTTATTATTAAATATAAGGGTGGACTGAAGAATAACAAATGCTCCCCAATTAAAACAGAAATAATTCTAAAGAGGTAATGCATCATTTGATGACTTCCCTGTGCCTTGAATATAGTCTTGCTTCTATAGATGCAAATATTGTGTGTGTTGAAGATGACATAAAACCTAGAGGATCCTGTTAGTATCCTGTTACTCTGGCAGAAGGGATTCCCCATCATACATCCATTCTGCCCTTCATCCATTCACTTGTTTCTAACAATGGCTGTTTCTGATAATTTCTTTGCTGTCAGACCTTGGGGCAGATAGAGCCCTGGGATGAATGTTCCATTAGTCTTTTATTTTCCAGTCATTGAGGTAGATGACTGAGAGGATAAAAATATTTTCCAGGAGTTTATTTTTCCAACTTTTTTCTTAATTCCTCTAACCAGTGCTGTAAGTGTGTCAGCTACAAACTTGATAGGCTGGAGAGGCCTCTATTGTATGAGGAAATGGTATTTGCAAGTCTTAAGTGGTGCTTGACATAGTGGTAAGAACAGTTTATCTTTGACTTCTGCTATGAGAAATGGTCCTTGTTATATGAGTGACTATACAAACAGGCTAACTTGATTTTGTCAAGCTGCAGAAAGGTGCTATTTTTTCCTTTCTAGATTGCTGTCTGCCTTTAAATTATCAGTTTAATGAGAAACTGTTAGCAAAAAACCTTGACAGTGTATTAAACATTCACAACTACCTAGATTTACAGTTTAAATGAAGTGACTATGTCACTCAAAAAAGCCACTTAGTTTAAAAAAGTCAGTTTTTCACTAGCTTTCATGAAACATGGTGTTAATAGAATGCCTTCAGTCTGCAATGTAGTCGTTTACGTCAAAGAGTAAGAGAGAGACAGCTCTCTAAATTTACTTTTTAGATGGATGGATGATTTCCCTTTAAAAGACAGCACTGAAATGGTCACTGTGGGAGGAAAAAAGAAGTAGCAAAACACAGCCTCCTTTCTGAAGGATTATCTGCCCAGGTCAAAATCCAAACAATGCAAAAGTGCAAGGGTTTTGTTATGCATGAGGCCTATTGGCCATTTTAGACCAGTCCTCTGTGTCACCTAAAGAGAGTTGATGACAGATGGTGAGAGTGTCCTTGCAAATTTTTCACCTTAAAGTGACAGGCAATATGGAAATGTCCTGTGATCACAGGGGATTCTCCACATGTCCCTTGGTAATCAACACAAAAGGGAATAATTTTTAATTTGGAGCCTGAAGCAGTTTTAAAGAGTTGTCTTTATGTATTAAGACTTTATACTATTTGGCAAGAGGTATAAACAATGGATGAATACAATGGATTTCACATTGTATTTGTAGTAACTAAACTTCAGTTTTTTGGTAAAGAAAGACAGTTTATAAGATAATTCCACAATGAAAGTAAAACTCTTTTAAAAAGCAGAATAAAATAAAGCAATTAATCAAAAGGAAACCTGGAATATATAATCTATATTCATGGAATATATTCTGGTCCCCTTTGCCACCTCAACAATTTTTGATCTAGCATTTTTATGTTCTCTTAGCTGCATTCAAAAGACAGAATTCTTCAAAATCTTCAAATCCAACTTTTCAAATGGAAAACATCATCTGTGAATCCAGGGACAAACATGGTTCCACCTAACTCATGCTTGACATCAGTAGGAGCACCTGATGGACAATCCTTTCCTTTACAATCCTTGCAGCTGCTGAGGGCTAGAGCCACCATATAGCAGAAGCACAAACAGCCTCTGGAGAACAAAATAAAATCAGGCAACCTCTCCACCCACAGGCAAAATCCCTAGATCTCCATCCAGACCCTTTTTTTGTGTGGTGGTATCCTTGTTCTTCTTCTGCCCTCATCCTGTGTCCTCACAAAACCAACATGTTTTGAGAAGTGCAAGTATTTGGCGGGAGCTGTGGTGGGACACTGGGGAAGGCTAAGTACCACCACCATGAGAAACTCAATGTGAGAAAAGAGCAACTGTCCTCAGTGGTAAACTGGACAAAATAGGGTGAAACTGGGCTGTGGCAATGGCTGGGCTGAGGGCTGAGTGACTGGATCTATCTCCAGAGGGGGCTTTGCCTAAAGCAGGAATGTCTGTCACAGGCTCATATGGGTATGGTTTTGGCTGGTGGAATAGGCATGGAAACACTTTGCTGGTAAAGATCAAAATACAGGTACACAGTATTTCATGTTTCTCTTTGACCTCAGGCTCAGACTCAAACTGTGCTCCTTTTGGAGTCTGATGTTGTCTGTTCTTTTTCTTTAACTTGCATCTGCTTCAGGGACCCCCTAGTTGTGTTTGGGCAAAGATTTTGAGGGGTTTTATTTTGCACAGAGCTTCTAGCATAAAGTGTCACAATGATGGTATTGTGTGATTCCAGTTTAAATCTTAGGCTTTGTAGAATGCATTAAGTTCAAGTTTTCATTTTGCTTTGCTTTGTACTTGAGCTATATTAATTACTGATATAAAGGTGGTCTAAGAAAAGCTAGAGACCATGACCTGAGAGGTTTTCATGCTTTGTTCATGTCTAAACTGAATGGATCTCAAATATTTAAGTTTTTCTTACCAATTTTTGGGGATGAAGTCTATTCCTTGAAATAAATGAGTGCTTTCAGTCCTCAGTGATGTCATCTGTGCATTTGGGCGCTTAACTCATTTATGTGCTACGTAGTTTTGACAGTTTTTGCCTCTGAAACGGGTTTAGGCATTTGTTTAACTCCTTAAAACCATATACCTATGCATAGATAAATGTAGATTTCTAGTCTTCACATGTAGATAGTAGAGATTCAGTAGGAAATCAGTTCTGGGAATTTTGGAAAACACATTTGATCAGGTTCTATATGCAGAAAAGTTATCTGTTGAGAAATACAGTATGTAAAAGAACAGCACTTTTAAATTTATTTATTTATTTATTTATTTATTTATTTATTTATTTATTTATTTATTTATTTGGTGGAGGGAAAAGAATTAGTTTTGGCTTATTTTTTTCGTAGCCTATATTTAAATGAGAAAAAGTTTGCTGTCATTTTTTTCATTGTCAGCATCAGGTACTGTAATTTGCTCATGTAATAGATTGTGGCCTAAAGGTATACTGCCAACCTACAGAGTGATTTCATAACAAAAGAATCAATAACTCATTATTTTTGGACTCAGAATAGTTTGCATGTTGCTTTGGAGATTTCATGACATTTAGGAGATTATTTGCAAATTAAAACATTCTTTGGATCAATCCATTAAATTGTCAGTTAATCTTCTTAAATTACACTTTAAGTTCCATGTAAAAAGAATATTAATTTTGTTCCCTTTCCCCCCAAAAAACCTCACAGGTTGGAAGTTTGAACTGGTTACTTAACTGGATGATGTTGTTAGCTTCTGAGTAGTTCTATTACATCTCTCTGTATAGTACCAAGAGCATATCAGTGGTAGGTATTAAAACTCATCTAAATTTATTGGTTTGACTATTAAAACACAGTGCTGCAAGTGGAGCCCCCTTGAATCATATTACTCCAGCTTCTGTTACACAAGAGCTGGGCCTGAATTAGCTTTTTCCTCCAAATTCTTTTTCAGGAGATAATGCAGACAAACAAGTTCATAAACCACTGAGACAAGAGATGTGACCTTTGAATTAAATTTGAGTTAAATAGTTACAGCTAAACAATTAAAATGTGCCTGTGCAAAGACCATCTTGTCCAGCTTATCCTCCTCCTCTTCTGTGGGCTGCCTGGCTTGAAAGTTAGGGATCCAAATTTATGATGGGCCAACAGTTAAGAGGTGACTAAAGCTCCACTGTGTGCAATGCGATTGCTGTGCCTGTGCACACCTCCCATAAGCTACTCTTCCATGATAAGGCCCACCTCTTTTTCCTGGCATACACCTGCAGCTGTACTTCCAGGACATTTGCTTCCTGGGCAGGCTCATCTCCCTAGGGAGAAGAAATGCCTCAATTTTTCTGGTTGTTGTATTTCCCCTTAACTTGCCAGCAGAGGAGATGTTCAGTGTACTTGGTTCTCTCCCTGCTGCCTGCTCCCTTTACCTCTTCTGCTGAGACCTTGCTGTGATAACCAGGTGCTGTAGCATCCCCCTGTGATGCCCAGGGACTTTCCTCAGCCCCCCTTGCCACCATATTTTCTGCCTTCTGACCTCCAAAGAAGGGAGCAGGGAGATTTTCTCCTGATGAGATTACTTGGTTTGTTAGTCTGCAGATTTTGTGGAGACATATAAACCAGGGGAATACAAACAACTATATTTGCTCATATTCCTGGGAAATAGCTGGGGAAATGCAGAGGAACATGAGCTGGAAGGATTTTAGCCCAGATTTCCCTCTTGTTTTACATATCCATCACTGTGAGTTTTCACCTGCCTGCACTCCCATGTAAAGCAAAACTAGAACTAGTAAGTGAACATCTTTTCTTGCAGAAGCCAGTTTAGTAGTCTGCACATGGCTTTACTCTTGCTACAGGTTTTCTGCCTGATTGAACTGGAAAACCAAAAGAGCAGCCCGGTTAGAATAACTGCAGTGAACCAGTGTCATCTGACTAGAAACTACACAATGCTTTTAGTCTGTACAGGATTGATCCATTGAGAAAAAAATAATGGCCCATGTGTGCCAATGAATAATGACAAATAACAAATAAGTCAGAAAATATCCCAATTTCACATGGATTATTTAAACAGAATAAAATGCTACAGTTTCTTGGTATCTTTACTAGGCTCTTTTGTCTTGGCTCCACTTGCTTTGCTATTTATTTATGGATTTATTTTACCAGGAACAGTCATCTAATCATGAAACACCAGAGACGAAATCATGGTCATGTGTATGTTTATGGCAAAAGACTTCATTTTTCTTGACTAACATGCTCTGTCACTTTGATCTGTCAGAAAGTTTTTCATGCACTTCAGTTTAAACACTTGCTGAATTTTCTGTCAGTATGGTAAATCTTGTTTTCTTTAAACACTGAAACTGCTCAAATACACTGTTATGTCTTAGATAAAATCTGACCACATATGTTAGAAATGTAAATTAGATTTAGTTCACAATTATGCTCAGTCACACAAAGACATTACAAATACAGGCTTCTCCCACTTGATGCTGTCCTAATGCAAATAGCTATGATATAAAATAACACAAGAGAGAGTTCTGGACAAAAACTACAGCTAAAATTTTGTCCTCCAAAGACTGAGTGACTTGAAAAGACTTGATACTCCTTGAATGTACCTTATTGAGTCAGTGTACTGGAGTCTGTGTTTATTCTGTGCTTACTCCACCATGTTTCCAATATCTGAAACTGTTACGTTCTTTAAAGAAGACATTCTGTTTGAAATAATTTTTAGTGTATTCAGAGTTGGACACATCTTTAAATGGGTTTGTGATAAGCACACAAGGGAATTCAAATATGAGTTCTTCTGCTAATGTTATTTAGCATTTGTAGTGTGGCAGTACTGGTGATTCACTAATGTGCTAGCAAGTGTATAAACACAGAAATGAAGCATACCAAAGAATCTGTAATTCTCTCATTCCTCCCTTGCTGATTCCAGTACGACTTGCTGGAATGACAGTTTGTTAGATGGAATCAATAGCCAAAATGTTGCTTTTCCTAAGTTGAAGGCTTGCAGTTTTTCTGGAGGTATTAAATATTTTAATTTCTCTTTTCCACTTCTTTTTAATTCTTTTAATTTCTGTATTCTTAGAGCATAAAACTTGATGGTCCTCAATATTAGTGTAGAGGCACCCATCCTCTGAACTGTCCTATGCTGGTGACCTCCCTGAAGCTGCTCTCTTATGTGACAGGCATGAAAATGTGTGACACCAAGTCAACTACACAAAAGCTGAAATATCAGCCTTTCAGCATGGGCTGAAGTTTGGTAGCAAAGCTTTTAGGAAGCTTCAGATCTTTATGGCCTGGGCTCAACACAATGAATGTAAGCCATTAAGCAGAGGCTTATTCTGGTGCCTGCCCACATAATTTCTTCCTTGTTTCTACTCTTTCCTTTCACTGTCCTGCTCTAGAGGTAAAGGAAGAAAGGGAGTCCACTTGAAAACAGGTCTAAAAACATGTCTTTGTCACCATCGCTGCCAACTTAAGAGGTGAAAAAACCTGCTTTTTAACTCAAAGTAGATGTTATTTTCATCTTTGCTTGCAGGTTGAATGGCAATGCAGGAAAAGGAAGAAGGTTCTTAACAGAATAACAGAATGGTTTGTATTGGAAAGGACCTCTAAAGATCAGCTGGTCCAGCCTCCTGCCATGTGCATCCACAGCTTCCCTGGGCAACCTGTTCCAGTGTCTCAACACTGGAACTGCATAAAAAATACACCCTTATGTCCAATCTCACTTTAAAACCCCTGCTCTCTGTCCTGTCACTACAGGCCTTGGTAAAATCTCTCTCCCTGTTTTGATAGGGCCCTTTATGTATTGAAAGGTGACAGTAATTTCTTCTCAGAGCCTATTCTTTTCCAGGCTGGACAGCCATAACTCTCTCAGCCTCTCTTCACAAGAGAGGTAAAGGGTGTTTCTGACCCTTCTAGTGGGTCTCCTATGGACGTGCCCCATGTCTTTCTCATACTGGCATCCCCAGGGCTACATGCAGTACTCCAGGTGAGTAGAAGGGCAGAATCCCTCCATCTGCTGTCCACCCTTCTTTTGATGCAGCCCAGGATATGGTTGACTTTCTGGGCTGCAAGTGCCCTTTTCCAGATCATGTCCAGTTTTTAATTCACCAGGATCCCAAATTCCTCAGCAGGACATAGTCATTTCAACCCCTAGTCTGCACTGGTGCTGAGGATTGCCCCAGCCTAGGAGTGGGATCTTGCATTTGGCCTTGTTGAACTTCATGAGGTTTATATAATGAAAACTTAACTGTGCTTATTTGGCTATGTAGCTGAAGACCTGAGTTCATTGCAGCCTGCCAGGATCTCTCCTTTTCCTTCTTTCCACTTAGTATTTCTGTCTCGGGTTGAAAAATGTAACCAAAAATGTATTCTATTTTCATCTGTTGAAGTCAGTTGGGAGATATTGTTCTTTATCTCTTGTAAATCTAGGGGTGGAAAGAGGGCAGATGCCTTCTGTTAATGGGACACTTGATAACACCAGATAAGGCAGTGCCTTCTTATCTCTTCCTCCACCCATCCTCCTCCGAGGGATATCACCTGTGAATGGGCCATTTAAGGCCTCTCACATGGCTGATATCATCACCTCATCCATTGTGAGATGCTCCACCCAGAGGGAGGAGCCAAAGCCTTTCCACTGAGAGAAAACCTGCACTCCTAAACACTAATTCAGCCAGTTTTCCAATGAATTCTGGGAGGAAGATTGGACCCATCTTGCCAGCACTAGACCCTTTTTTCTACAGGATCATCTCTACTTCACAGAACAACACCTGTTACTCCAGGAAGACTTATTTGGACTGCTTCCAACACCCTGACAACAGGGTGTCAGGTTGTATCCCTGACTCTGTCAGGGTTTTCTAGGACTTTTATTTGTTTGCTTTTTGTTTGTTTGTTTGTTTGTTTGTTTTACTACTGCATTTGTGGTTTTTTTTAATATTCCTAGTAAACAACTGTTATTCCTATTCTCATATTTTTTGCCTGAAAGTTCCTAATTGCAAAATGGTAAGAATTTGGAGAGAGGGTGTTTTTACATTCTTCATTCCAAGGGAAACTCCAGTTTTCCCTGACAGTTACCTGTCCTTCCAAACCAAGACAGTTTCTCAGTGACTATCAAAGCCTAGGTGATCTCAGTGGCAGAGTGGCAGTGTAAGCAAATTGGTGTGTGATGCTCAAAGGATCTAAGCAGAAAAGTGTTGCATGTATCGCCTTCCACAGGAAGCACAGAAAAAGAGGTTGCCTGGGCTGAACTCTCACTCACAACTAGTAACTTATTTTTCAAATTGAAACAAAAGACGTTTATTTCTAGAACTTTTTTACCAGGGAAAATGACAGAATGATGTAATTATTAGGAGAGAGAGCTGGGAAGACTGGCAGGATACCTACCTTGACAGTAGACCTCGATGCTTTGGTTATCCTGGGATAATTTTTTAAAGAAAAGATTTCCTTTTTTCCTGCTGCTCTTCTGCGGCTTGCTGTGGATACATCCAGGCAAAAGGTTGTGGGATGCTATGGTATCCTAAAAGAGGTGTAGGCTTCCAAAAGCTAATTTGCTTTGAGTGTAGCATAGTGCTAGTGGATTTTTGATTCTGGCACTAGTTTGCTTAATGTCTACCATGGTTTTGATGTGCCCAGAATTATCAGCTTAACATTTGTCAGAAGAAAGGTTTTTGGTTTCTTTTCTTCCACTGCAATTTTTTAGGGAGACAGGAGGGAAGGAGTGAGACAGTGGTACCATCTACTAATGTCTCCTCTTGTTCCTCCTCACAGTAAAGCAGAAGTTGTGAGTTGACACCACGCTTCCTGATTAGTACATACCACTCTCATGAGGCTGTCTGGAAGTATTTCTTTTCACAACTCTTATTTTCCAAGAAATACTAAAATTATGGGAAGGAGTCATCTTTTGTTACAAACAAACAAGGGAAAAAAAAAAAAAAGGACCTACCAGTTTCAGTGTAAACTACCCCCTTCTTTCTTCAGTCGCTGGATGTTTGTGATAAATTGAGTGCATCTTATCTGTGACTTGCATATATAATGAGGTTGGTCTTTACCATCACGTTGCTGCTTTTTCTAAAAGGAGAAAGAATGAACTTAAGTTTTAGATCCTTTGTAATTACAAGAAAGCTTGTATCTAAGTCACGTTCTTCTCACAGAATTCTCAAAGATTTTCTATTTGATCCTTCTTACTCTTTTAAGAATAATGTGTTTGGCATTTTTATTTATTTATTTAGTTATTGCTCTGATGCTTTAATAATGTGCATTGTACAACACTGTTGGGTGCATGATGGATGCCATCCCTACCTGCCTAGAAAGATAATGATAAAATATCTTAGGGAGTATTTTCTCCAAGTGATGCATGCATGGAATTCCCATTAATGTTAACGTGAGGTGGGGAGATCCACCCAGTGAGTGAAGACACGGTTCAAGACATGATGGTTATGTTAGGGCTTATATCTTTCATGGCAGGCAGGCAGAGTTCTAAGTGGCAGAGAGGTTTATTTGAATTTAACCAAAAGCCATGCTAAAAAATTCCAGTTCTGTATGATATGCAGATATATTGCCATTAAATTTTAGGCCCACATCTTACAGCTCTAGCTGTAAAGATCTTGCTATAGAAGTAGATTTCTATTAAATACCTTCCACTATCTAGTTTCCGTAATTCCAGCAGGATGGCTGGAACTCAGTGAAAGATTTTAATAATTGGCATAAGCTGAAAATGAGGAAAGATGGAATTCAAAACATATAATGAAATTGTTCTTTCTGAAGAAAGCAATAAGGATGAATAGAACACCAAAGTCAGCACTGAAAAGGCCTTGAATATACATTTCTTTCCTATTTTCTTATGCTATCAAGAATTTAGTGTGAACATGTATGCAGCTTGGCATATTGGCAGGGGTCCAATGTTTGCACTTACAACATCTGGCACAAATTCTCTACAAGTGAAGGGACAGGTTTTGTCATTCTGTCACCTACTGTCCATGAGCTTCATTACCAATAATGTGATTGTTTACATTGATCAGATCAAGGAAAACACACAGATTTGAGCAACTCTGGAGAATTTCACAGTTTATGACATTAAAATAGGCATGCCATTTTATCGTTGTTATTTCTTTTCCTGACATGTTGTTGAACTCTTGGTCAGCATTCTGTCAGGAATGGATGAAAGTTTTGACAGGTTCTGGGAGTTATTTTTAAAAGCCAACCATGCCAAAATATTTTATATGAAGATATTTTGTTGTATTCGGAAACCTTAAAAAAGGCTGCAATTCTGATGTTTGACACTAATCATAGAATCACAGAGTAGTTTAAGATAGAAATGACCTTTAAAGTTAATATAGTCCAATCCCACTGAAATGAGCTGCCCTTCAAGTTAGAAAAGCCAAAACTGTCTATTAAAATGGTCTTTTAAAGTTGTTCTGGTAAAGAGGGCAGAAACTCTGGGACCTTGAGTGCATTCTTACAAAAGATGACATTATGGGAAATCCTTCCAGAATTATGGCAGGTTAGACCAGTGTTGAAGAAAAACATCTGTCAATTGAGAAATATTTTGTCATAACCATTCTTCTATATGGAACCTGTTGGATTCTGCTTGTTAAAGCTGCTGGAGAATCAAGATTTATTAATACAGTGTTCCAGGCCCTGAAATTGGATGTAATTGTGCTTTTGTAGACCTTGTTGTGAGGGCTAAAGGAATTCACTGAAGTCAAGAGGATTCTGCAGCTATTCCTGCCTCAGTGGACAAAGCAGAGTCAGGGCGGGGGCTTGGGTGCCAGACTAAGAATGTCCACAGCGTTTGGTTATTGGCACTTCTTCTTGGCACAATTCAGGCTTGTGCCAAATAGCATTTTTTGAGATAAAAGCTAAATGTTTGAGAGAATAACACAAGTGAGGGCCTGCTCTCCATGGACAGGTTGGATTATACCACATTGTCTTGGGGAGGAAGAAAGGGAAACTGGCCAGATGGCTGTGAGCCAGTATGACACTTGCCTCTAGGGTTCCTTAGTCTGTTTTGTTTATCAGGGTAGACATCACCTATAAAGTCTCATATGTTTGTAGCAGTGGGATGCCTGTTAGGAACTAAGACAAAAATATCCTGATTCCTTTGAAGCTTTTACATGCATTGACCCAAATCACTCAATTTTTCAAGGACTTTGTAAAAAAAAAAAGATCCAACATATGAATTAAATCAATTTGTTATCTCATCTCTCAAGTGTTCAACTGAGTGTCTGTCAGCTAATCCTGGTTGCCCTCTTTCCCAGGGCACCTTGGAGATGCACAGGAGCTTGCTCCAGGCTAAACTAATTATTCTAGTGATGGTGGCAGCTGCATGATCCCAGCTGTCTTCTTTTCTGGCCACATGATAGCAGTAGGGCTCCAAGAAAAGGGGCCACAGGCTCTTTGTGTTAATTGGTAGTGGGGACCCACCCACTCCTGACTGCACTTGTGCTATGAGTCAGCTCCTGAACACAACAGTGTGGTGCATGGGAGGCCCCAGCACAAGGTCTAGAAAGCACTGGGTCAACTGCATGTATGATTAGGCCTACCTACAGTATGTCTGTGGATATTTGCAGAGAAAGAGGTAGCCCATTCAGGCAGAAAAACTGTGCACCATTGCTGTGCAATATGACCTTGAATACTGAACAAGTCTCCTTTTGAGCTCATTAAGTCAAAAACAAAATATAAAATCATTGAATAGTTTGGATTGGAAGGGACCTTTAAAGACCTTCTTGTCCAACCCCTCTGGAGTGAGAAGGATGTCCTTAATTAGATCAAGTGACTGGGAGACCCATCCAGTGAATGTTGCCAGGGATGGGAGATTACCACCTCCCCGAAAAACAGTGCTGGTGTTTTACCATCTTCATTACAAAGAATTTCTTTCCTATATCTAGTCTGAATTTGCCCTCTTTCAGTTTAAAACCATTACCCCTTGTCCTGTATCAATAGGCCCTGCTAAAAGGTTTGTCCCCATCTTTCTCATAGGTCCCCATCAGATACTTAAAGGCTGCTCTAAGGTCTCCCTAGAGTCTTCTCCAGACTGAACCACCACAACTCTCTCAGCCCTCGCTCACAGGAGAAGCACTCTGACCCTCTGATCATCTTTGGGTGCCTTCTCTGGACTCACTCTGACAGGTCCATGTCTTTCCTGTGCTGAGGACCCCAAAGCTGGATTCAGGACAGGACTCCAGGTGGGGTCTCATCAGAGTGGAGAGGCAGAATCACCTCCCTCAACCATGCTGCTTTTCATGCAACCCAAAATTCTGTTGGTTTTCTGAGCTGTGAGCACACAGTGCATTTCAAAATGTCTTTCATTCACTAATACCCCCAAGTCCTTCTCCACAGGGCTGCTGTCAATCTCATCATCCCTCAGATTGTATTGATACTGGGGGTTGCCCTGATCAAGGTGCTGGACCTTGCCCTTGGCCTTGTTGAGCTTCATGAGTCTACCAAGGGCCACTCCTAGAGGTTGTCCAAGTCCCCCTATGGCATCCTGTCCTTCAGGTGTGTCAACAACACAACTCAGACAGGCATGCTCTGCAAGGGCAGACTTGATCCCTTTGTCTCTGTCATTGATGAAGACATTGAATGACATTGATCCTAATATGGATCCCTGAGGGAGATCACTTGTCACCTGGACATTGAGCCACTGACTCCTGCCCTCTGGATGCAATCATCCAACAATTTCTCATCCACTAAACTCAACCCATGGAATCCCTCTCCAATTTAGAGAGAAGGATGTTATGGGAACGCTGTCGAAGGCTGTACAGAATTTCAGATAAATGATAACAGTAGCCCTTCCCTTGCCCACTGCTGTGGTCACTCCACAGTAAAAGGTCACAAGATTGGTCGGCAGGACATGCCCTTGGTGAAGCCATGCTGTTTGTCTCAAATCACCTCACTGTTCTCCATGTGCTGCAGCATAACTTCTAGGAGAATCTGTTCCATGATCTTTTCAGGCTCAGAGGTGAGGCTGAAAGGTCAGTAGTTCCTGAGGTCCTCCTTTCTAGGAATTTTAAAAATGAATATAATATTTCCCTTTTTCCAGTCAAATGTTTGACTCTAGGTTTTTCAGTTTTTCCTGTGTGACCCACCATTTGGAGCAGATATATGAAGATTTGGTCCTGGAAGAGTTAAATTACAGAAATTCCTAATTTAGTAGACATCTAAGCACCTAATTCCAAATGGATTCCTAGCTATTTCCTAACCCTGTTGGTGTCCTGGGCACCTTGGCATGATACTGCAGTCAGAGAATGATCCCTTTCAAGCAGTGCACCTGAAAATGCCGAACTAACTGATCAGTGCCAAAACTACAGAAAGATTCACAAATCATGGGTGTGTTTTTCTGATCTCCTTGGCAAGTTCTTGATGTAACAAAATGTTTCAGGATGTCTTTATCAGTTTGGATCACCAATGAAACCCAATGACCCATCTCAAATGCTAAACAGCCCAGTGCACTGAACACTCGTTCACGTTACGCAGGCTCAGTTTCTTCCACCGCTTGCTTTGGAACACAAAGGTTTGAAGCCACATCTTACCCTCCCACCAGAAAGTCTTCTACCAGATATCACACAATAGCATGGTCTAAGATGAATCCCTCGTCCTGTCTTGCTGAAGCTAATCTACTTAATATAAAATACTTAGAATATTAATCGTAAATATTCAGATTCTATTGCTTAATGACAATGACTGTTGCCTGGAAGACCGGGTTTCTAATCACTGCCCTAATGAATAAACATCTGAGATTTACAGATTGTGGACAATGCCAAAGAGAAAGTACTCCTTTCAGACTAGGATGCATTATCTGTGATTTAATGAAATTATTACAGCTTCCTTCTGCTCAACAGGGGCAAATTTGGACTGGAGAGACCCCTGTGTTTGGAATGAAATGATACTTGCACTGAAGAGACACCATAATGATAGCATTCTATAAAAAAACATAAAAGATCCTAAGACACATTCTTTAACCCAGTCTCAGTATTGTTGTAGCCTACAGGAAAGATCTTGGACCAAAATTGCAAAGTTAGACTGACAGTAGTGCTTTTGGATGATTGCTTCTATTCATCAGACTTCTAGGCCTTAGTGAAATCAGGATGAAGAGCGTTACATTGTTTTTTCTGTAGTGGAGGATTAGGAAAAAAAAATGTTGTCCTATTCATTTATTATCAAATCTGAACAGTTTGCTTTTGGAATGTTAAGTGTTACCCCAGTTGAACTCTCCATTTTAGGCAGTAGCTGATTCAGACTGCCTTTCATAGGACTCCAAAATCAATACAGAGAATGAGAGATAGATGGGAAAATATGAATTAATCCATTAATTTAAACTTCATCTTCAAGTTATTATGCTAAAAAAAAAAAAGATTCTGGTACATTGGACTCTTTTCTCAAGATTCTCTTCTTTTCTCCTGCAACCCACTTAGAAATCCAGAAGTCATAAAGTTTTGCCTTGTCACAAGCTATAAGTTATGGTGGCACAGCAATATTTTTTACTGTCCAGATAAAAAAGGAAATTACTAACTCCATCCTTGCCTGGTGATGCAGTTAGCTGCCTGAGGTCTCAGTGGTTTCACTTCATTTAACATGAGGAAGTATAAAACTGACATATAAAAATTCCCTTGAGCGATCATTCATAATTGTAAAAAAAACCCCTTTTTGTGAGGCTTTTTGATCTATCCACACATTGATTTTTCTGTAGAGAGCATCTCTTTTTTTACAAACAAAAGGTTCTTTCATATTTGTTACATAGTTTTCTATTTTGCTTTTCCTTTGGTTTTACTTTGATACCATATTTAAATTTATTTCTCTATGCCCATTTCTTGCAGCTTCTAAGATGACTCAGTGTTGACATTCTGAGAATCATCTGCCTTCTTCAGGTACTGGTGGAGTTTCTAACCTTGTTCATGAGGCTATCTTGATTTTTTCAATAAAATAATTTCAGTGTTTCAGCAAAGTTGCCATTGCTGTTATTTTATGTGTCTGGTCTCCCACATTTGATGGGAGAGAAGACTACAGGACTTTTGAGAAGGAATTCTCGTAAACAGACCATATGGATTTCTAATCTGTCATTATGGAGCTTACAAACCAAGTGTACTTGGAGTATTTAATTTCTGCAGATAGGCTATATTTATAGGAAATGTTGATCATACCATGGTGGTTGGAGTTCATGTGTATAAGACATCTGGAGTGATTGAAAATATATCAAGGCAAATGTGCAAATACTAACGATTTGTGTAAAACACTGAAGCCACTATCTGCATTTTCCATGTAGTCCTGAATGTACCAGATCTGAGTGATATCAGTGCTATGAAGTAGAATGGGGACACTCTTGTTGAAAGGAAAATGGATGGTTTTGCAGAGCCAAAACTTTTTCCTTCTAAGTGGCTACCAGCTAATTCATACTGAGGTTGCTGATCATTTTAGTCAAGGTAAAACAGTGGTGAGAAGGACCAAATATCAAAGAACAGTTGAAATAAAAAAGTGCTCTTCTTGCACATGGATTAGATAGGAAGTCAGTAAGGAAAGATTCGGTTTTCAAGATATTGTGGGGAAGCTATAAATAAAGACATGTTCTAAATAAAGCTCATTTAAAGCAAACAAACAAGCAACCCCCCCAAAACAAGCCAAACATCCAAGAATGAGAACTATTACTTGTTTATAATGAGGAGTTAGACTGACCTGCCCATAGCCTTCTCAGAGAAACAGTATATGCTCTTTGAAATTTGTGCTATTACAGCAATGTGAAATCATCAAAATCTCTGCTTTTAAGTAGGAAAAAAAATCCCCTTCATGGTTGTAAAGAAGAAGCTGGAAAATGGGATCCCAGAAGGCTTAAGATAGAAAAGTGAGTCATAAGACATAAAAAAGTTAAAAATATAATTCTATTGATTTTTATAGCAACCTCTTAGCTCTTTGATGTCTGCCTGAAAATCTATAAAGAGTTGTCACAGAGAGACCTTGCTGATGGCATCCAGTGCTTCTGAGCTCTTAAGTTTGGCAGGGAGAGCCTCTGCATTCAGTGTCATGGTAGCAGGTTAGATCATCTCATCCTTTTCTTTATCTGTACCTTCCATGGAAGAAAAATTCATCTGCAGAAGACCTGAGTGCATAAATACAGCACATGCCACTGTTAACACTTCGGATATGATAGACTGTGTGTGTGTCTTTTTAATTTTCTAGAAGTTAAATGTTGATTACTCAGGCAATCAGTGCAAGACAAAGGAAGCTGCCAAAGATAATTCAACCCACCTGCACTAGACACCTGACTTAGACTGGAATGAATTACCCTTGAGAATTGGCCACCTTTCCCTCACTGGCTGTTGCTGGAACAGGGACAACTAGGTCAGGCAAGCTGTAGCTCTTTCAGGTGCTTCATGTCAGGTGAGAGCCCTAATTACAGGCCATTAGGCTTTATCCATCAGTAATCACCGTTAAAGGAAATTCCTCATGTGAGCTCTGAAGCTATTGAAGCACAATGTCCTCACTTCACTATGTGAAGTCCCTCTGCCAGCATATGGGACATTAAGGGTATCAAAGGAAAGTTTTGTTCTACAAGAACAAAACTGTATCTTTTTTTCCTATTCTGAAACAAAATATAAATTTCAATTTAAATCTTCCAGTAAATGACAGATTTTCAGTCTGAAGTAGAAAGCTGACAGCCCGTAAGGTGAAAGTGGACCACTCTGTAAGTAAAGGAAAGCAATGGTTGCAAAGAGAGATGCCAGGCAATCCTGGAGTGGGATACCTGTCCCCCTGCAGGCAACAAATGCAAAAATCAAAAAAAGACTTACCAACACTGTTAGTCTGTTTTTGGGTATTTGAGTGGGTAGCTTGCAACAGGCAAAGGGGTAGCTTGCAAATTTTATGTAAGCTATATGACCACAATGTACATAAAATCTCTACACACATGGTTGTAAGCATGATATGATATCCAGGTATCATATTTATAGAAGTACTATATATTTTCTCAGGAGGCTGCTTTGTCTCAGAGAATGATAAAATAGTCAGGGTCTTACAGATGGTTCCCATCCAGAGAGTCAGTTGAAAAGTGTGTGCATGTAGTTATCAAGGACAATCAAACCTATACATTCCTGTGTTGGCAGATATCAATTAGAAAGAGAAAACCCTTTTGCTGATAGCTTTAAACCCCATTTTCACTGGGCTTGTTGTTCCTTTAAGCTTTATTTCAAGCGCTGATTCTGGCTGTAACCCTGGCATTTCTAACCCAGTCATGAGAGTGCTGTGGGTGTGTGACACCCTGTGACTCCTGCTGCTATTTCTGTAGCAGTAACCAGACCTCTCTGTGTTATGGATGTAGGAAATATCTTTTGTGCCTGTGAATCCTTAGCTCTTACAGTGACCACAAAGGTGGGAACTGGGTGGGTTCCACACCTACTGGCTCTGGCACTCAAATAAAAGTTTTCAGGTCTGCAATTTCACTGTCTTTATACACACACACATACATGTATATATACTCCGCGTGTGCCTGAATTGAAATAGTAGAGAAAATGCCTCTCCAAAATTTTTTCCATGTGGCTATACACTCTCCTCATGTTAAAGACTAAGATTTTCACTCCTGTTGTATGAAATTAAAAAGTTTTTGCTAAGTAAACTGTGTCTTTACAATTGGATTGAAGTTTGAATGATCAAGGTGGACCCTAGCTGCTTGGTTCTTCCTGTCAGCTACAGATTATTTGGCATAGCCTGACGGGCACTGGGCCCTAGGAGTCTGGGTCCTGCCTGTTTCATTAAGCAGTGTGAGGCCGACTGTCAGCTATTAGCATGCAGAATATTAGAAGCACCATACCTGTCAAAGAGGAAAAAAGGACCTCCATACAGCTTTATCACTATAATCCATTCAACAGTTTATTGAACTGAAGCTTGATAGAGGGTTTCTCAAATGCATGTGATGCCCCACGCTGTTAAGAGTTTGGTGTTTTGATCTCAGATTATGCTGAAAGCTTTGTGCTAGCTCCTTTTTGGTTATGTATCTGAAGTTGTTCAAAAGTAAAAGTTATTTCTTCCAGAGCGGCGTGCAGTTTGTATGTACCACATTTCCCCAGAGACACCTATTTCATGGCTTAGGGAGTTGGAGGTGGAGAGAAATTCATCCTTCCATTTTGTTGAGTGTGCCATCAGAGGCATCCCCTGCCCTCCTGTGGTTCTCCTGCTGTTGGCTTTCAAATTTGAGCCTTGGCCACTTCATATCTGGCCACAGTGCAGTGAAATCTGGCAACAGCAAAGATGAGGAATGAGGCCAAGATATGGATTAGCAGGTTCCACTCCATGACAGGCTGTTATGTGTGCTTTACAGAGGTGAGATGGTTTTATGATAAGGAAAGTTTACATCTGAGAATTAAATGAAATGTGCAAGGGCGAAGATATACTTTGGTGTCTTTCTGTAAGCTTCAGTGCCATTCTCAGCTACCAAACCCCCCTCTCTAGCCCCCCCTCCATCTCTGTCCTTTGTCAACTCTTGGCTGAAGATCCTAGGGCTCTTGAGAGATCTTGGCAGAGGTTAAAGCTGCTTGAATGCCTGGGCAGATTTCTGCATGGAAATCTGGAAAGTTGGCAGAGGACACTTTTGTGGATATTCTCTTTGTTCACTCTGTTTAATGACTGAGAACACAGTAGCACCATAAATGCATAGAGGTTGTAAAAAAGTGTTTCTATGTAGCATCAGAGTTCGAATTTCTCATCTTCTACATACATGGCTTACATCTATGGCTTACCTCTCTGGGTGCTTGGAAAGCACTCTGTCTTCGAGAGAGATAGTAAATGTAATCATCACCATTCTTGAGCCACAGTAGATAGCTGACTGCTCTCTTCTAGCCTTTAGTTCACTAGAAAACATGAAATTTACTCAGGAAGTTTAAAATGCAGAAAGCTGGATCTTACATATACTACCAAATAGTATATGCCTGGTTGTAGTGGATGACTTTTCATGTTTTGTTCAAAAATGCTCCAGTGTCTTTTTCAATGCTGACTTAAAAGTCTTTTTATTTAAGACTGCCCTACTAGAAAAACAGCAAAAGCCATTAATAAAATTGGACAGCTATCATGGGGGAAATCCTTGTGGATCATGCTGGTAAAATGTAGATTCAACATTTCCTTCAGTTTCTTGAAATTAAAATGTTTACTTGTAAATGGTGGAGCTATAAACCCTTGCTAAGATTTTGGTCAGTCTAAAAAGCTGAGCATTATATTGTACTAGAAACTGTGAGTTTGCCAGGATACAAATCTTAGTTTTGTTTAATTGATCTACATTCTATAAACTGCATTTTCTATGTCAACATGTTTTCAATCTTATTTTTCTAATGAAGTTTTATTCCCAATAATTTTCAGAAGTGTATATTTAAGGCTATACAAAATTTTTATATACATGGTTCCATAGCCAGGAAGCTGGATTTACTAGTTGTTTGTTAAAATCTGCCATTTTTCTTAATAAGGGTTGAGAATTCTGTAACATTCTTGCACAGCAAACATAGAGCTTGAGCAAGAAACTCTCTGAAAACCTGATACACAAGTGGGTGAAACTTGAATCTCTCAAAATAGAGGCCTCCAAAAATTTCCCCAAGATGTCTGGCAGGAACACTGTAATGAAAATAATCAGATTTGGCATTTGTGATGTCTTACCTTTGTGGGATACCAAGAAGAGACACTGAAACACATACTTTCCAAAGCAAAGAGTGTATCTGCAGAAAGGCTTTTTAGAAGAAAGTTTCCTTTCATCTTTATTTTGAAACTCATTATTTTCCAGGATATGATGTTTCATGACAAGTAGCTGAGATTCTGTGATAATATGACAAGAGTAGTCCAATGTTCTGGAAAACTAGCAAAAACAAAGATGCAAAATATTAAACTGAATTACTAAGCGATTTCCATATTTTTGTTCTACAATATTGACACTAAGTTTTATCAAAAGGAAAAAGAAGATTCATGTTGTCAAGGCATAGGGTGAAGAGACCAGAGCTCTCCTACTAACCAATGTATGTATTTGAAAACTAAGCTACTAAACTTTTAAAAAGCCTATATTGAGCTATTTAGAGGAAGAGTACTTATTTCACTTGTACTTCGGTGTTCATGTCAGGCAATCAGACAAGATTAATATTGGAGTTCGGACTGTTTGTGAGGTGAATGAGTGAGGTGCTAGAGCCTCTTACCATCAGTCTCATTTTCCTACACATACCTAAAAGTGACATCTTTTGTGAATTGTTCCATCACCTTTCCAGGGATGAAGGTGAAGCTGACTGGTATCTAGTTTCTTGGGTCCTCCTTCTTCCCCTTTGTGAAGACTGCAGTGATGCTGGCTTTCCTCCAGTCCTCAGGTACCTCTCCTGTTCTCCATGACTTTTCAAAGATGAGGGAGAGTGGCATAACAACAGCATCTGCCAGCTCCCTCAGCACCTAGTGGCTGCACCCCATTGGAGACCATGGGTTTGTGGGTATCAAGTTTGCCTAAATTATCTCTATTCTGATTCTCCTCAACAGAGGGAGGAGACAAGACTTTCTTTCCTTCAGCACTTGGGATTCCTGAGGGCTGGCTTTCTGAAGCAAAGAAGGTATTCAGTAATGCCATGTTTTCTGTATCCTTCACCACCAGGGCACCCACCTCATTCAGCAGTGAACACATATTTCCCCAGTCTTCCTTTTGTCACTGATGTATTAAAAGAACCATTACTTGTTCTCCCTGACATTCCTTGCTAGATTCGGTTTCAAGTGGACTCTAACCTAGCTTGTCACATCCCTGAATAGTCTGACAATGTTCCTACATTCCTCTGTCCTGTTTTCCACATTCTGCAAACTTCTGTCTTCGGCTGAGTTTCGCCAGAAGTTTCTTTCTCACCCATGCAGGTCTTCTTGCTTCATCTCTTACTCACAGGGATGCACTGATCTTGAGCTCACAGAGGGTGATGTTTGACTATTAATGAGATTTCGTGGAGCCTTCTAGAGCCCTTACCTGGGGTGTTCCTCCAGGCAGGTCCTTGAAGAGGCCAAAGTTAGCCCTCCTGATATCTGGAGTTATTATGGTACTCACTGCCCTGCTTCTTCCATGCAGTCTCCTGAGCTCTGCCATCTTATGGGCACTGCAACCAAGGCTGTCTACACATTTCGCATCCCCAAACAGTCCTTCTTTGCTTGCTAATACAACATCCAGCTCATACCTCTCAATGGATCCTCCACCACCTGAGTCAAAAAGCTTTCATCAGTGCTTCGCAGGAACCTTCTGGACTGAGTGTGCTGAGCTGTGCTTTTGCTTTCCATCAAACATCAAGGTGATTGAAGTTCCCCTTTAGAATCAGGGCCTATAAACATCATAGATCCACCTCATTTCTAGATTTGAAAATTTGGGTTCAGCTAGACAGGAAAATTATTAGATTTGCCCATATTTAGTATAAATACCTCTGTGCAATTTTGTATACCTTGACCTTCATCAGTATTTTTATCTATGTACATGTCTTGTCTAAAGATTTGCCTGTTTCACAGCAAGCCAGAGTAAATCACTGCAAGGGTGTCTCTGCAACAATTTCACACTAAGCCCACAAATTAAAAATATATTTAAGAAGAAAAGTAACCTGAACATGGGTTTCTCTGCAGAAGGATTTTTTATTGCTTTTAATGTCCAAAAGCAGTACTTCACATTATGAACTAATGGCCTGTGAAATGTCTTTTAAAAATAAAAGATGTGTTTGAGTCAGAGGAATAACATCTATGACTGTCTTATGGTTTTTCCCCCACTGTTTTGAAAATAATTTTTATATATTTTTTTTTTTTAGAAAAATACTTGATCTCAGACTAAAAAAGGACATAATTACAGACCATAGCTTTTTTGTTTC
The DNA here is from genome assembly GCF_021018805.1 of Prinia subflava. Lineage (NCBI taxonomy): Eukaryota > Metazoa > Chordata > Aves > Passeriformes > Cisticolidae > Prinia > Prinia subflava. The sequence continues at coordinate 35,905,522 of NC_086247.1, forward strand.
AATTTGCACAATTTTGACAACAGTGCTTTAAATGCAGGGACACTAGCACAGCTTAATTGAAATTCTGATGATGTTTTTTGCACTAATTGATACCCATGTTGGCAGACTGAGCTCAGCGACCCAGGAATGAATGGACAGGAAGAATGAGACTATCAGCTTAGCCTTGCAGGTGGTCTTTCCTGATCAAGATTAAAGAACATTGGCAGGGCACCACAGGAGAGCTAGCACTGCTGATACCCTATGCTATTCTCATTTTGTATTTAAGCACAGGATTTCAGTGTTCAGGCTGAGATTTTCAGTCTGACTCCATTTGCAGCAGTCATAATAATAATATCGAAAAAAGACTGAGAAATTACTTGATCATACTGTGTAAGGAGGTTGGCAAGGAGAAAATGCCAGGTACAAAAGAGGCTTTTAATCTTGTAGAAAAAAAGATAGGTGAGAACTAATGATTTGTCTTGGATTTAGCATGAACTCAGATTAGTATGAGATACAGATTAATAACGGGGTAGAAGTGGGGTGTTAATAAGCTCTGGAACAAACTTCCAAGGGTATGTTAAATTCTGTGTCCTTCAAAGTCTAACACAGGGTCTTGGTCTCAGCACAAATAAAACTGCCATGGTATCACATGGCCTACTATATACACACAAAAGCAGACTAGACAGTTCTGGTCCTTAAAGACTATTAATCCTGTTAATTCTTGCTTTTTACATAGTATATTCATCAAATAATTTAAGAAAGCAGCTCAGTAGCATTATTACAATTGTACAGATATAGAGACTGTATCTCAGGGAGGTTAAACCACTTCTTTTAAGATGTTTAAGAACCCAATGCATAAAAAGTAATGGCATATAAAGTAATACAGAACCTGTTTGTCACATTGTGCTATATCAACTGGACACAGCGATTTTGGGAAAAACCTCACAGATACAGTTAATTTCATTTTGCATTTAAAAACAAAGTAGGGGAATAATATTCGGTAATTCAAAACAAAAAAATGACAGAACATTAGATTAGGCTAACATAATGATCTCTCAGTGCCTCTAGAATGTATATAGGACTCTCTTAAGTTAGTAGGTAAAAAAATACAGCCTAAATTCTATTTCAGTTACTTCAGAAGCCTCCCTATAGGAAGCTATTTTTGAAGGCAATCTCATCCCATTTGGCAAATATTTGCATGAAGAACTTCTATTTATTTTTTAAATTAAAGAGTATAACAATAAATGGCCTAGGGTTAGGGCAATGACTGCAGCAGTTTTCCTTGATAGGGAGAGGCTTTGTTGAAACTGTGGGGTTGGAAAAGCTGACAGGGCACTTAATCTGGCCTCGTGATAATTGAAAATGAGATGGCCTATTGGCCTGAGATGTGCATTTAGTTTTTATGGAGCTGTACCAAGTCAGATCTTAAGGTGGAATCTATAAATGGCTTTAGTACATGTGTGCCAGACTATTTCTTGTTGCTTTTCATTTCATAAGGTAGAGCAAGTATTGTTATAAACCCCAACCCAAAACCTGCTAAATTTCTATTGATGACAGACTATGCAAGAATGACTGGAAACAGAAAGGGACAAGATAATAAAAAAATACATAAGCATTTTGAAGTGTTGCAATATTGTTTATATTGAATTTAATATCTCTATTGCAGAGCATAGTCAGCTGCCAGGATTTTGTGCGTGACAGACTGTGCCAACATTTGTATTCAGATGCCTCAAATCTTAGGAGAAGGAAAAAAGACATTTTAAATTAATAGACAGTACAGTCCTTCCTCCACAACATAGTGAAACAGTCTCTGGTACTAAATGTGATCAGCAAGCAGTTCTGAATGCACTATCACATTCGTCACTGATGTTTATTAATATTCTATTTCTAGGGCAATAAATCCAGGTTATTGTTAGAATGATACTGTTCATATGAATTAAGGTTCATTGACCTAGAATTAGTTTTAAGAATAAGCTTTTTCCCTGGGCATCTTGCACACATGTAGGCAGACACACATTTTCACAAAGGTGAGTCGGTACAAATTTGAATTTAAATCTCTCTACTGTACCTGCTGATCATAGATAACTGCATTCTTTTTAAAAACAATTAAATCCCATTGTTATCAATTGTCTGCAGCTTGAAGAGCTCACAGTGGCATGGCACTTTCAGAGCTGAGCAGAGGCTACTTATGCTGGTTTGCTTTTTGTGGTTGGTTGGGAATGGTCACAATGTTTTGTGTTGTTCCTGGTGCTGCAGAGATCAGCAGAAGTGTGAGTTTAAGAGACCTTTAGAAGTGCCACTGGCAGAAGAAACTGGGAGCTGGAATCTTACCCACTGGATTTATGGGAACTGGAGTGAGAGCTTGTAGTTCTACTATGGCTGTGTTGGAATGAGATCAGATCCTTCACCTGAGGGGATGGTCAGACAGACATTTGCCCATGATATAAAACAGGGGATGAGAGGAAAAAAGGAAGTTCTAGCAGAATGTAGTCAGGATTTAGGAAGTCTCTTGAGTGTCCTATTCTGTAGTTTGCATGCTACAGGTAAGCTCATCAGGTAGGACAATAGCAATATGATTGAGTCATGTGAGTTAGATTGGGTCTTATTAGAATGGATGCATTCCAGTTTTTGTCTTTAAAAATGCTGCTGCCTTTTTTTTTTTTTTTTTTTTTTTTTTTTTTGTGGATGGGTACTGTTTTCATTTAAATTTAGAAAGTGCAAGAACATGCAAATGCAGCAGCACAATCATATCATAATTTTGATTCAAAAGTCAATGGCCCTCAGAGAACCATGCAGCAGCTCATTCATCAACAGGGTGGCGAACAGGAATGTAAAGTATGCTTGTGGGTTATTAGACATGCTGAGCCTGATTCTCCTCTCATGTACACTGTTAACACACAGGAGTAACAGCACTGAAATCAGCACTGCTGTGCTGGTACATGTGAAGGAAGAGCCAGGCTTTCCATGTGTCAAACTCTCCCCATCTCTGTCTGGGAAGGAGCACCATCTAAAATGCTTCGGAGGCTTGCATTCATCTAAAATGCTCAGCTGAACCAGCACTTAAAAATTGATATTTTCTTGGGTTCTTTGAAGCACTTAATCAGCTAAATAATTTGAAATACATTATTACAGAGGCAGTCACTGTCACTGCCAGAGCCAATCTTCCTTTAGAATGTCCATTTTATGAATCTTGTTTTGACTATTTTCCATACTAACTCAACCATTTTAATTTGGTTTGGACCATGGCACAGCAAGTTTGCAGCCTTTGTAAATTCCTACTAAAAAGGCATGAAAAACCTTTGAGTTATTTTGTTTCTTTCTAAAATATAAAAAAAAGATAATTTTTTTGCTCTTCTAGCTGAAGATGTGCAAAACAATGTGCAAAAGGTCTTACTTTGAATGTTGCAACAGAGGTTAAAATAACTAACACTATAATCCTACAAACAACAACAAAAAAATGATATGTGAAGTTAATACATATCTTCATGTACTATTTCCCCTGCCAAGAAAACAACAATTTTTCTACAGATTACCCCTAATATTCTATTCTTAGTTTTGACTTCCAAGTCAAACAGCTAAAACTTGATTTGTACCTTAATCCTGGATATGCAGTCTTTCCCATCCTTCTGAAGATATGGTGGAATTCAACCATTCCCCTCTTACAGATGGTGAAATTGAGAGGGTATAGTTTTGTAAGTATTGTGACATCTAGACTTGAAAACTTCTTGTCCATAGAAAAGAAAACAACTGCCCCCAAAATTATAATAGGACTGAAAGAAGGCCCATAGTTTGTGTGTAGGATGGAGGAGCTTTCCACATACCAGTTTTTCAGTGGGAGTTTCTTGAGAATGTTACCATTTTTAAAGAGGCACAATTTCTCATTGCATGAACTGCAAAGAGGCATCAAGAAAAGAGGTATTTATGATACCAGTGAAGAAAATTTTAGTTTCTTCTTATATCTTAAGTGGACTAAAATGTTTTGGGTACATTTTATAGTAAGTTAGGCATTTTCTGATTTATTTTCTGATCATTTTTTAAACCAAGAAAGAAGTCTTTTGAAAGCCCTTGATTATGGAAGAGACTGAAAACACTCAGGGCTTTTCTGTGTGCATTTTCTTTTTGCACTGTGCTTTTGATATGTTTACAATGTCCAGATTTACCTGCTAAAATGGTCCTTGTGTTGAAGTCACTATTATGGCTCACCAGCAAACTTTCTTTCAGACTTCCAATGTAACACCTTCAACCAGTCATGAGGAACATTGCCCAGGTTGGTGGACAGAAGGATATTGATCTGAGGACATCCACATACTCCTGGCTGGTGTTATTGCATAGTAATGGATTGGTTAAGGCTTCCCTTCAACAGTTGCAGCCTTGTCTAGGATCATGTTTGTACCACCTGCCTTGGTCTCTGAGTAGTGGAGAGAGTCAGAGCCCAGTTCCTGCTAAGTTATCTCTTTGCCTTGGATACTGTTCAACATATATGCTGGAGTATTTTGCCAAGGCATGGTTTTTGATATTCTTCTTGGCATGCAAATTATGACTGTTTGGTATTTTGTATTATACTCCATATTATGAAAAATGTTTCTGCTTGTGAAAGTTTTGCTAGATTTTAAGGACATGGGTTGAAGTTTTCCCAAATGGGTATTTGCTTCAGCTGATTTCTTTCCTTTTATTCTGTCTTTCTCTTGAAGTTCCTTTCAAAAACGTTCTGGTTATTTTCAGTAAGCAGGTTTGAAAAGCAGCAGAAATACCCTTTTAACCCAAAACAAGAAAACAAAGGAAATTTCTGGTACATTTCTCTTTGAAGAGCTCAAGCGTCCCTCTGCTTTGGAGCAAGGCATTTAGCAGAAAAGGAGATTTCTCTGTTCTGTTTTGTGGCTGTGTCTCCTGCCAATCTTGTTCTTGGCCAATTTTCATGTCTTTGGAAAACTGCAGTTTACGCACTCACACAAAGTCGTAGAGACAATTTGGGTTTCATCAGCAAGGTCACAAACCAGGAGATGGAGGCTCCTTTCATGGGGTTTACCACCAGTCACAGCTTTTCTTCCCATTGCACAGTGGGAGAAGGAATGGAGCACCTCTCTAGGGAGACAGGCTGAGAGGGTTGGGGTTGTTCAGCCTGGAGAAGGCTCCAGAGAGACCTCACAGCAGCCTTTTAGTCCATAGAGGAGATTTGTAAATAAGGGAAAGTGACTTTTTACATGGGCAGCAATGGTAAGGACAAGAGAAATTGTTTTAAGCTGAAAGAAAAGAGGACAGAATTAGTTTATGTGCTAGGAAGAAAGTCTTCATTATGATGGGAGTGAGGCACCCTCAGAATTTCTTGTTTGATTACTTATCCCCAAGCTAATGGTTTTTGGGGGGTTTTTGTTTTTGTTTTTGTTTTTTTTTTAACCCAACTATTTTTGTTTTGGAGCTCTGCATAGGAGCATAAATATTTAGCTATTTGTCTTCTCTGACCCATTTTAGAATCACCTTATAAGATGAAGAAGAAAGCCCAGTATATTACTTTTTACCATTTAAAAAAAATTTTCCCCAAAGTATTTCAAATTTATCCTGAAGTGGTTTCAGAGAATGCAGCTTATCTTGCTTGAAAATGAAAATATTTAGAAAAGGTCCTTCCCATTCTGCTATTGATATTTCATCTGTGTGAAATAGAGATTCATTCAGCAGCCAAAAAGCATTGAAATAAATTCTTCTACTGTTCTGCTTCTCTCTACTTTAATTTTTCTGAGATTGTTGTCTGATTTGCTGTTAAATAAGTACAGAATTATTACATTTTAAAAGTTGGGAGCCAAACTTTTGCCTCTTAGAGCAGTGTAAATCCCGTGTGCTCTGCCTTAAGATCATTATACTACTTACAGAATAATTAACTCAGAAAGAAAAAGGTACTTAGGTATGAATACTTTGTGAGTTGTGTCTCTGTGTTCAATATTTGTAGATATATATATACATATATATAAGGACTTTTCAGTAAAATAGTGATTTATCTTTTACTAACTAATACTATCAGTTCAAAGAATTTCTTTGATTGTGACCTTTAATATAATTTTTTTTCAATTTACTGTTTAGCAGCTGACTTTAAAATATTTCAAATAGAGCTATTTAATATAGCCCATTACAATTTTCCAACCTCATCATAATCTATTTTTCTAACAGGGTCACCTTTAACATGTGATGGGATGACTGTATCTTATTACCATCTATTCTTTTTATAAGGATGTCTGATTGAAAGCTGCAAATTTTTTATCCATAAGATTTTAAAAAAGAATCACACACAACTTTGAAAAATTTAAAAATGGGTTATACTTGGATAAAAGTATATTCTCTTCTGCCAGTCGTCTTCTGTCTTGAATAATATTTTGTAATTTTCTACTGACAACTGACTCTAAAAGATGTCTAATCTGTCCTTAGACATGGCATATAGCTGCAGTTTGCTATAATATCTGTTTCTGCTGCAAAAGACATTTATAATACTTTCTACATAATTTAAATGTATTGTGTAGTTTCCTCATTTTGGGGAGAAAGAAAAGAAGGCAATTCAGAGCTCCACTGCTGGGGGCTGTCTGTTAATCTTCTTCCATTGTTTTATTTACATAGATTTATGAAATCCCAACAGAATTATATTTGTTTGTCTGAAGTGCTGCTACTTTGATATAAAGAGGAAGTAGTGGCTCTGCCCCTCGTACACAAATTCGTCAAAATGTTTATTCAATTTCAGGCTTATTTGTTTAATCTTTTAGACAACAATAGGAATATAGAAAGCTGATCAACAGGACTTTTGTTTTGACCAAACTATAAAAATATAGAATTTTTTTATCTGGAAGGAGGTTTATTTCTGGTCTGCTCTGACAGAAGGGTGATAGGTTTCTATCTCTTAGTCTAATTAATACCTTTAATCTTTTTTAATGGTTAAACAGTCTCCCTTTAGTTGCAAGGCAGAGAAGAGATAAAGGCACACAAGGCTGGAGGTTAATCCCTGTATTTTATTTCTTAATTTCTGCTATAGGGATTCCCTTTCCATCATTTCTGTTTACTTTTAAGCACTCTTCAGATGCTGGCAGAAAGAGACAACAAAAGTTTGATTAGGGCTATCACTCAAGATTAGGCAGACATTAAACTTTTTGGAATTTAAAGAGAAATAATTGTTAGCTGAACAAACAGGCTGATCTGGTTCTATATCCACTATTTTATTATAATGGCTAAGAAGGAAGCAAAAAAAATAATACTTCTGTGTGGACTGTTTTGTTCAGCTTGTGCTCTCTGCCTTGTTCCAGAATAGATTCTATGGGAAATGTTGTAGCACAAATAATTATAGATAAAAATTATTAGGTGGCCGGCTTAGGAAAATTCTGTATGCATCTTCATTGGTTTCTACCAGTGTTTGGTTAGTTCTTCATGGACAAAATCTAATGCCAATGTTATGTTAACTTAAGTATGAAATTAAAAAGGCACGGAACTTTAATGGCATTTTATTTAATATGCTCTCACCTTATAAGCAGAAAGTGAGATTTTCATTTGAGTAATTTTTGAGGTGGTTTGAAGGATATTCTGAGAGAAATCTCATATTGGTAGAATGGTGGTAATTAGTGGCATGGGTGAAGTTTTTGCCATGTTATTTCTGAAAAAAAAAAAAAAAAGAAAACCAAAACAAAGCCAAGCTATTTTCTCTGGATAGCCTACACAAGGTTGGAAATGAATGAATGAATTGTTCTTTAAAGTTTATAAGGACTTATTTCAGAAAGAGTTTGATGATAAAAATCATCATTTCTTGACTTTTCCATTTAGAATTTTAATATTTTTAAGTGAACTGTAGATGTTGGAGTATTCTGCAAATAAGATTAGAAGCTCTGATGTCAGCCTTCCAAAGAGATTATAAGATTTAGGATTTGGGCTCAGACATATACATGTCCTCAAAAGAGACTTTGAAAAAAATTGGATTTGCTGTTTTTATTTTCCTTTGTATGCAAAGAAATACTGTTTCATTAAGTGCTGTTTGCATGCTAGAAAAGCTTGAATAAATACCTTTCCATTTTCTGCTGAACTGATAATTACTGCATTACATACAGAAATTCTTTAAGGAAAAACACAAATCCATTGACCACCTGCTTGAGCTACGAAAGTTAGAGAAGAGCAGATAGTGCCTGTCCTTTCTACAAGTGCTTCCTTTACTTTGGAAAAGTAAAAGAAGCCCTCATAGAAGCACTTTGCTTCTTTCACTTTCCAACAGCTTTATAAAGAGTCACACTTCTTCGTACACAACATACTTGTTTGGACACAGTTTACGACAGAAGTTTGCAATAAGTGCCAGTATTGGCACAATATCTGCAATATGAGTTTGCTGCACTGTGGCTGCAACCCAGCTCAGCCATGCTCTTGCCTGTGGCGCCCATGTTCTCCCCACATGCCCAACAGCCCAGGATTGCAGCAGGAGAGCTGCTCCTGCTCACCTCCTTCCCTCCTCTTCCCAGGAGAGAGCCCTTTCAGGGTGTAATGATTTCTGGTGGTCATCCTTTGGGAGGCTGACACGAAGTTCTCCTCTCTGGGCAGCAACCACGCAGAGCAGTTGGCAGAGCTGGCTGGAAAGAGGGAATTTTGAGTTCCCCTTGTCATTTGCTACATGTTGCATAGATGAAATAGGCAGATATATTTAGTGTTTTGGTTGTCAGTACATAGGCAAAACAATATTTGAAAAGAAAGATGGTGTCCTTAGGGTAAAATTTTGGAAAAAGTATGCACATTCCGAGGCACATATATCACATTTATAAAATATCTCTGACTGGTTTATATTATGGGGATTAATAAACCAAATACTGGATTTAAAGGTCAGGATTTTAGCTGAATGTTCTATAATGTATGAGGTACTTCTACAAGAGGTTTATAAAGTTGCTATACTTTGGACCCCTCAACTGCTTAAAATTTAAGTTCATGCATAATTGTTTTCCTGAAATGGATGTGCTTTTTCAAATCTGGCATGAATAAACCCTTAATTCTCAATTATTCTTGTTCATATGATTCACTGTGAATTAGAAACTATAGAATCTTCAGGTTTTTTCCTCTGTTTCATACTATTGATTTTTGGCTCTGCTCTAAATTTTTCAAGCTGAATAGCAGTTGAGGCAATGGATAGTATTATAAAATAGAAATAGGAGAATGGGTTTTCATTTCACTTAGCTCCAATTTTTTTGAAGAAGTAGCTTTTTGGCAGAAAAGAACAACAGGTCCAAACAGCCCAAGAGTCTGGTTCTGAATTACTCCAGATTTGTGGACTGAAGAATTCCTAAATGCCTAATTTAAAACACATCATGTAGTAGCTTTGCTAATATTACAGATGCTCAGAGCTCTGGGACTACCTGGTCTGCAGGGACTTTGGGGTTCAGGTTCTCCCGTGGAACTCCTCCTTGGGCCATGAAAATCAGGACAATGAAGGGTGTCTGTGGTAGGGTCTCAGGTAGCTTTGTTGAACTTTTACAAGACCTGAAATGCCATTCAAATGTAAAGAGTTTGGGATTTTTTCTAATGTGCTCTTCTTTGTAAAATTCCGTGTCACTGTTTTTGATGAAAAAGGTCATAAAGCCTGAGTCAAGAAACTTGTTAATTTTTAAGGCATTATTGTGTTTTCCCCTGCAAGAAGCACGTAATTTATTATTGGGGCAGATAGGAAGTCTAATAATACAAATATTTAACATTAAATATCCTTTAATGAGGGATTTGAAAGTGAAGAGTATACTACCTTTATAGACTAGTTCATTAGACATGAATATATGTTAAAATTCATTATAATTTAGAGCTTCACAAACACTAATATCCTTTCAAAGATGAATGAGGAACAAAAACTCTTTTCTTAATTGATTTTACCTCACTATCAGGAAGATATTGGCCAATACAGAGAGCAGGAGAAGAGTGATGTAATAACTTCTAACTCAATCACATTGTCAGATCTCCCTTTCCATATATGTTACTCAAGAAAGTTTTTTTCATATTTCAAAAACATACCTGGTCCCTGAGTCTCTAGGCTGTATCATGCTTAGGAGTTTTTGATTTCTGCAACCTATCCTTTGAATAAAAGATTTCTCATTTTTACCTCCACAATCTTAATAGAAATAAATTAAAAATTGAAAAGGGGACAGGAGAAATAGTCTCCATCACGGTGAAAGGTAGAAAACCTAAAAGTGTCTAATATGATACTGGACTAGAATACTCAGAGGGTCACACCTTCACAAATTATTTAGTGCATTAGAATTAAGTATAATGGCCTAAGATATAGTCTGAATATATGTAAAGCTGGACTGACTAGTAAGTCTATTAGTCTTCGGAATAGTTGCAAGAGAAGTGCTAGAAGCCAATGACTTGATAATTAAATTCTACACTGGAAAATTTGTTACAGGAAATCATTCTTCTTTGATTTGTGAATAAACCAGGTTTCTTAATAAAACTTCTGTATCTGTAGAATATCCATTCACAAGATAATTTCTTTTACAATAAAGGAAATCTCTTTTCTCCAGAAAGCTTTAGAACAATTGCTGTCTCTCTTTTGGTGATAGTCTTGGGATCACAGATATCTCATGGGTTGCCACAGCATTACCATTAGTTTTTGTTAGTCTCTGTACATTAGCTGTCAATCATACAAAAACACCTAACAAATAACATCTACTGTCACTTTATTAGGGCAATGAATTTACAACCAATTCTGATCTTAACTTGTAAGGGAAAATTAAAACATGTTTAGTAGATATGAAGATAAGAAAGGATGACTATAGAAATTTTTTTGGATTGAAACAAACATGAATGCCCTCGATAAAAAGAAGGCAGCTAGAGCAAAATTTCATTCAGAAACATGCATGCAGCATTCTCCTATCTTCTTTATCTACAGGGTGTTTTAAAAATGAATTAGATACTGAAGCAATTAAGCCATAATACAGTATTTTCTGAACTACTCATCCAGTAACCCCAGTCTTAAACAGATAATTGTCAGTAACACAATAAACATTTACAGCCTGTGTATGCCCCTTATGAGAAGTGCTTTCCTGTTGTTATGTGTGCTTTCCAGGGAAAGTGCACTTTGCCTACATCCTATTGTATAAATGGTCCTTTACTACAGATGCTTTATGCATAAAAATAAGCACCCAAATTTCATCCATAAGGCCCTTTTGAGTTTTGAAGAAGCATAATTTTTATATTTGACTCATATAAACTAATTTCTGTTTTCCTCATAGCTCTTACTTGAAAGCTGGGAACACTGATCCTGCTTCACTTTTTTGAAGTATTTATTCTGAAAAATAACATTCTGGAAGATACCTCTGAGTGACACTGTTGTGCTCCCTCTGAGTCAAATTCTCTCAGATAAATCTGGTTGTCAATTTTGTTATTGTGAACGACTCACGTTTTTGACTGCATTTACATTCTTGCTATGGAATGTGAACAACAATGTACAGGAATGAAGTTTTATCTAAGGAAAAATATTGAGTCTACAGAGTTTGATAGATGTGAAGAAGTGCATGCTTTTTTAAGGAATATAATATTAGGGGTTGTAAGGCTTTTCTTTCATCTTATGGCACCAAAAAGATTTAAGACTAAAAAAGAAGTTTCTCAAATTCAAGAGGCCACACAACTATTTTTAACCATTGTTTTCATCTCATATTCATTTCTGAGGAAAACTCGTTTCATTATAGTATCCACTAGTGTGTGGAAGGGAGGTCACAAAGCCAGCTGTAGTCATGAATCTTTACAGAGGCAGAAGCAGCTACGTTTGGTCAATACCAGAAGTTCTGCCATCCATTTGTTCTTCCACCTTCCATCCACACCATTTGTCCAATATACATATTCAAACTGTCTCACAGAGAGAGAGTTGCTTTCTTGAAATGCTAATGCCTTGCATCTTCAGAGTGCCTGCATTATCTCTTAAAATAACAAATGTGGTATTTTCCAGCATTCTGTACTCAAAAAGTCCCCCAGTATATAAATTCTGAATGAAAGTACAGATCTTTCAGCTATAAACAACTCATCAGCAATATTAAATAGAATTTCTGTCTCTAAAAGCTTTCTTTCTTTATTCCACACACACTCTCCACAGAAGGCTGCTGCTGCCAGAAAGACCAAGGTGCTGGACATCTGACTCTTTATGGAGGTCAGAAAATACCTTGTCCAAGTTCACAGATATATAGAAACTGTCAGTATGAGATTTGAAAACTGAACAGATGTGTCAGGAAAATAGGCAGAATGGTCTCCTCTTACACAATCATAACCTGAGCAACTCTGGGCAGCACAGCCCGCTCAACGTAATGAGCGCAGATGACACGGACAGAGAGAATCGACCCAGGATGGAGGTGTGACATTTCTGACTGGCTGTCACAGCACCTCTGCGAGGGCTGACAGTCCGTGGGAGCCACACTGAAGCATGGCTGTGTTCAGTAAAACCCACACTGAAAGAAAAAGGATGGCCTTTGTCTCAGTCTCACAGCAAAGCATATGCAAAGGCGTTTGAATGTCAGTGATGTGACTACCTTTGCAAATATATGTTTACTAAATTAACCACAGAATGTGTAATTTATTTCTTTTATTACTTCTTTATTAAACCATAGTGTTGAACTGAACTATATTTGCAATAAAACTTGTTCAGTAATTTATTTTCAAATGCAAGGAATGCATCTCTGTTTCATATTTTTAAAGCCTCTTTCAGCCAAATGTAGTTGATTAGGAACACTGTCTGAAAGTCCTAATTTAAAATGGAACTAAATGTGCTGCAACTTTAAAAGTTTTGCTACCTTTGAAAAAAATAAAATGTTTCTTTAAAATTGATAACTTTCTTTAGCCAGAGATTTTGTGAATATACAAAAGTCAAGAAATTCAGAAAGATGAAGGCTCTGGTTTTATTTACATGCCATGTTGGTTGAAAGACAAACTCTGTATCACCATCAGCCCAGCTGCAAAGTGTTTTCATTAGTTTTACTAGGGAGACAGACCTCATGTTGGAAGGAAATCACATCTCTGCCATACTGGAGTGAATCAGGGGTGGAGGTTTTTCCTAAGACCTCACAGCTCTACAACTGTGCCTACGCCTGTCAAACATCTGTCTGGAACAACGTCTCACGGCTGTGGGAAATTGTCAGCTGCACAAGGCGATGGGTCTCCTGAGGTGCCCCAAAATGGAAGGAGACACTGTGCTACATTTTCTGTTTCAGCACCACATACACAGCCCTGGCAGCTCCCTGCTGCTGTGGCTACGGGAGCTCATCCTTGTGTAGCCACACTTAACACAGGTAGAGCCCTTCCCCAAACATTTCATTGGTAAAGTAACCATGATAATTTTGGTTGATAAAAAATAGATCAGTAAGGTGGCAAATGCTTGAGCTTCATGTGTAGGATAGAAACTAGAAGCTGAAACTGTGGCAGAGGAAGCTGGGACAGGATAAATTCCAGCTACCTCTGCTGAGGCCACATGTGCATCCCGGGGAAACACATGAGGAAGGAAACAGAGGAAACTGCCATGTCCTCTTCTTGGGTCAATCCAGAAGGTGACTTTTGTGGTTTTGGAACATGCTCTTGAGAAAAATAAAAAATCAATACAACATACCAATAACAAAAATATATTTCCATGAAAACTTCAAGATTTTCAGGTTGTACTGTATTCAGTAATTGACTGAGAATCATTTGAGATGTTGCTTTTCCATCCAGAATACCTCTGAACAGATTATCAGTAGGTTTCCACTTTTAGCTAATAATTTCCAGTGCTGGAACAAGCCATCTTTTAACAGGTGAGCATTGCTCAGGAACAACTTTGAAGAAATGAAGCCCTTGAAGAGCTCACAACTTTCAACTTTCCCAGGACTGTTGATAAAGGCCTTCTTTGCCTGTGATAAAATATTTCTCTTTGAAATACTTCAACCTTGTTTTTAATTCACAGCATTGTTATTGAATTACCATATGGCCTTGGGCATGTTCCTGAACATTTTCTGTATCTTGGTCTATCTGTGTAGAGGAATTCTTACACAGCACAGTGCACACATTCTAAAACAGTGCACACTTCAGAAAACAGGCAACCCAGCCAGACCATACTTCTGTTTGAGTACTTCTGTTTTAGTACTTCTGTTCGAGTACTTTTAGGGAGCATCAGCAGAACTGCTGATTATCATCCTTCTGCTCAAAGAGAGAGAGAGGGTGAGATGTGCTTTCCATTTCTCATCAATCAGTACAATGCATTCTTCTGGTCTCCATTTTGGATCAAAAGAGAGAGAAACAGAGGGAAAGTGAGGGATGGGTGCTCTCTAATTGGATGCTTAATTCCCTAACATTTTAAGTGGATGTCGTGTCTTCTTGGCTCATGTATGTTTGAGAAGATGACCACCTTCTGGAGCCACTGTCTAATACCTAGGAATATATTCTGAAACCATTACTGAGTACTCCTCAAGGGGGTTCTTAGTGAACTAAGAGAGGAGAACTCAAAGCTAGGCAGGAAGGTGAGAGTTTTTAGAAAACACAGCTTTGGGGGGATTTTGAGCAGAGCGAAAGCGGAAGCAACATCTCCTACTCTTTGAAAGCAGGAAATACAGCAGATAGAAGTAAAGGCAAATGCAACCACAAATACTGTGTAAGCCATCTGTCTGGGATCTGGGGAGAGTAAAAGGAGGAGAGTGGCGATTTTGGAAATATCCCTGCATAGGACCCAGCTCCACCCTGGAATCACAGGGTGGCTGTTGGAGCTGGCTACCTGTGACAGCACTGGCTACCTGACTGCCAGCTGAGCTGTGATCCAGGCCTTCATCAGCTCACAGCACAGTGCATAATCAGTTTTGACTTGCAAGAAGTAAAAGAAGAAATCTCAGTGAGATCTGCAGATCAAACAAGACATAATTAACTTCAGCCTTGCTCTTTCACACTGATCATCCCTACCACCCCTTTTCTTCCCTTTAGGCCAAATTGTAATATTTACCAGTGTCCAAAGTAAGTCTTGAGGTGATATAGCACAGTATTTAGATTGTACTTGGAAAAATGCCTGACCATATGTTATTTCTACACTCTTTCCAATGTTCTTTGGATGGATGGCAAAGGGAAAATAACAGTATTTTAGTTTACAAAGTTCCTGATGAATGAACATTTTACAGTATTTATGTCAGTCTTCCTAAAATCTGTGATGAAATGCACTGAACTGCACATTTTTTATTATTCCTTCTCTGTTCATAGGACAGGTTGAAGAAGAATTCTTTCTTTTAAATGGCCTGTAGTACCAGTTCCTGATATTAAAATGAGCTCCTTTAGGTGGTGGTGACTCATGCATATCAAGTAGCAAGTGCTAACTGGGACAGGCCCACAGTGAGCACCTCTCCCTCACTAGGAGGGCTGGGAAGGGGAGGCTCAGAGGAAGAGCTTAGGGGTGATTTCTGACACAAAAGAATGTGTAACCAAAGTTCATCTTTTATTTCAAAATATAAATTCAATATGAAGACGCAGTAGCATCTGCTGTACTGTCTGGTTCTACGTGTTGAGGAGCCTTTGATGTAAACAACATGTTCTCTTTGTTGAAACTATAAAAAAAATCTGCCATCTCCTTTTAGACAGGAATGTTATACTGATTATGAATTAATTAAAAGAAAGGTATTCTGATGTGCCATGGGAAAATGCGTTCCTTTTGTGGCCACAGGATAGTTTGTGTTTTTTAAATAACTAGGAGTGTATCTCAGTTAAAAATTTTTAGTATTGTTTAAAGACATAGTTATTCAAGGCTGAAAATAAAATACTTCCTTCCATTTCTATTAAATTTGGACTTTGGAATTGAATTAGAGAGATGTGTTTGAAAAATAGAACCCATTTTGATGTAAGAAGGGAGGTGTGGATAAAACCTCTGGATAGTAATCATGCACTTTACTTCCTTTTTCTTAATAACCCTATGATAAGAATAAAGCCAGTTTTGAAAATACAAGTGTGACATACTGCTTTGAGATACAAAGTAACCATATCTAATGATAGAAAGTAATGACTTTATTTTTAAGCTGTAACTTGACATATTTGTCTTTATATACTATTCATTTTAGCACTGTTTCCAGAATGCATTAAATATTTAATATGACAATGCCCACATGATATTTATATGTAAAGATTTAGATCTAGTAATCCAAATCCACATAAAGCTGTTATCTAGAGCTGCAGCTTTCTAATTTATGTACATACGTGCACACCTATATGTACAAATAGGCAAATGTTTTTTATACGGAGAGATAACTCTCAGATGTACAAACCAGTAAAATATTCCATATTATTGTTACAAAAAAGTAATTTAAGAGCCAACTGCTGTAAGGAATAAAAACTCTCTAATAAAAACCCCCATATTTTTTGTTAGAACTGAGCCAAGTCTGCTGAAATGAAATAGTTGGGCTGTGAGAATCTAAGTGGTGAGATAAAATTTGTAGGTATTTACTTCTTTCTTTACTTCTCCATCTTTTTGTAATGTACAGTATCACAAAAGATGAAGATTAATAAAACAGGAAAACCTCACAAAGGTTGCCCATAAAGAAAACTCTCAGGAGTATAGCTGTCTCAATCTTGCTTATTTTAAGAAGTTTTTGTTGATTGTTTTAGAAGCATTTTGCCAAGGGGACTTAATACTACTGTAGACCTTCCGAAAGGAACCACACCTTTGGAGATACAGATTTATATTCAGCATGTCGAGGGCCTTCAAAATGTGTCAAATGAATCACTGCCTGCAGGGCCTAACCTCCATGGTACATTTTTGCTGCACTTTTTACCCCCAGTTCTTCTGCCCCAGCAGCCCAGAGGAAGGCAGCTTCACATGGGGACAACTTGTGGGCAGAAGAGCCAAGGACCAACATGTGTCTGGAGCCCATAGCTTCTTGCTAGTCCAGGCTAGGAAATGGTTTGTGAAACTGTGAGTAAACACACAACTGTGCTTTATTAAAGCTCCTCATGTTCACTAGTGTGTATTGAAACTGCAGATCCTCAGAGTACTTTCTGATTTGTGAGTCCAAACACATGTTAGAGCAAGATCCAGGAATGAAGAGGTCATCTTGCTATCTTTCCCCTGATCCTGGTTTCCATGGCAAGAAACATAGACACAAGGACAAGAAAAGCCATTTCAGACACAAGGACAAGAAAAGCCATTTTGTATTTCTAACTATGGACCTTAATACCAACCAAGACCAGTCAATGGATCATACTTGGGAGCTGTGGAGAGGAATATATCTACCTCAAGAATATGTATCCAAAACTACAGCTGTTTCAGTGCTACAGAATGTCTGTGATCACCACTCTTGCAGGTGGGGTGTGATGAGAAGCAGAACAGGCCTTGATGCTGCATGAGCACAGCTCAGCAATAGCTAAATTGTTCCTGAGCTCCCAGCACTGTTTTCAACACAAGTGCAAAACACAGCCCCATACTGGCTGCTATGAAGAAAATAAACTCTACCCCAGCCAAAACCAGCATAGACAAGTTAAGTATATTCTGCTGTCTAAAGTAGTCCTGCTGTCCTTAATGACTTCTCACTGTGGCTTTTCAACCTTCAATGACAGTAAGAGTACTGAACAGGTTTTGGTAAAGGCTCCTTTTCTCTCTGCACTTCAGTTTCTTAACAGATAAAATGAGGGAACCTATGTTCTCAAACCACCCCTTGAAATGTATAGGTTCAAGGAACAAGCAATGGAAATTTGGCTGAAGGTTTCCCATTCATCATTGCTCATCTCCTCATCCCTCTTTCATCAAGTAGCACTCATCGTTCTCACTTGACAGGAGTCAGCCTCTTTTGTTGTTTATCTTTCCATCTACATGCATTTAAAAAGTAGTAAATGCTGAAATGATGCCCAGTGTATTAAAATAGGTGATGCATGTTGCATACCTAATGGGGGCTCACTTGCAGCCCCTAGCAGAAGAGGAAAGGTGATGAGACAGGTAGGACTGGCATTGTTTTAACTTGAGGGTGCTCCAGTGCCACAGCAATGGGTATGGGGTAAGCAGGCTGATTGTGACTGGGGGAAAGGAACGGAGAAGTGAGGGTACATGCTGAGTATAATAATTCCCTTTGTTCCATTGTGGCTAGAAATGTATACTGTGAGAACTTCAGCACTACACAAACGTTTGGCACTTTGACATTATATAAATGTATAAGACCAGAATTAGTCAGTAGTGAAGAGATAAGAAATGCTGTTGAAAACATGAAATTGGCCAGCAGGTGAAGGTGGCACTTATCCTGGTGTTTAAAATGCACATATATGGCTTTATATGTTATTATTATTCTCTTCTCTATGTGTCTGCTTCAGCAAGGAAAGGTAGAAGACAGATAGTTCTTAAATGTGACAAGCTAGTCTAAATCAAGCAGTGAACCTCTGGGATTACCTGGAGTTCAGTCCCTTAGCAGACTAGTTAAAAATGAGTGTGTATGTGTGTGTATAGAAAATCAACTTCTAAGATCACAAGGTGATTGTGCATTGTCTTTTATCACGTTTCCCATCAAGCTGTGAGATCAATTCTTTCCAATGAAAGTAACAAAAGATATTTTGCACTACCTCTCCACCAAGAACAGACTCTTGTCCTTACATGGGTGATGCTCATCAGTACCCACGTTTGTATTTAAGTTACAAGGAATTCAATGTTAACCTCTCTTGTTTAAGAGACAAAGAACAACCCAACATCATAATTCTTCATCTGACTTATTCCTCAATGTGTTGAAAGGTCCAGTTGCTTTAACAACTCTATTAACACAGTTAAAATATCAGAAATAAAAATAGAAGTCTGTTACATTTCTTATGAGAGAGAAGGTAGCAAAGGTGTGTGTCACACAGCATGACAACAAGGCTGAGTTCAGAGTTGGGTTATTTTATTCATTTTGTATTCATCTCATGCAAAGCGTATTTAAATATAATGCATCAGATGGGTTTTTTTTTCCTGAATTCAGAGGAGGAATCACAGCAAAAGAAATTCATATTTCTTTTAGTATAATCAGCACAAAGGAATTAGTACTGATCTCCAAAAATGTGTCTAAGCCCATCATTTATGCACACCCACAAAACTGCGGCTCAAAACTCATATTCATTTTTTTTTACAGATCCTGCTTACCCTATGGAGTAAGAGGAATTACCCATCTGAGTAGAGGTAGGTGCCCAAGCTCCTCTCCATCAGTCTTCAAGGTCCTATCACCCCAAGTGAGCTCTTACTGCACTGCTTTTGCCAAGGGGTTTAACTTTCCCTCAGGTCTGCATGGGAACAGAAGCTCCTACTTTGGGGCTGAAGACTTCAGGGTTCACTGAATGTTTTGATCATCTGAGCTTTTTTTTTTTTCCCCTGAGGACTTGGCATTGTCAAAAAGCTGTGAGACTTAAATCACCCAGACAATTTTAAGAATGCTACTTGCACTACCTACCACTACACGTGGCTCTGGTTTGCAAACACATCTGAGGTAAGTGACAGTGTGCATTTGAATAGCCCTTTGAATTCAGCAGGACATTCATCAGGTTAATGTGTACCTCCTTGCTGACCCAGATCTAAGCAAAGATATCCTATTAAGATTTTCTCTTCTTAAAATAAAAATGGCTGTACTACAGAACAGTATCGAGACATTTCTATTTTGCTTTTGTAGAAGTCTGTTGTTGATTCCTCGGTTATTGTCCACAGCTGGCATGTTTTTTACTATCTTATTTTTCCCTTGATATTATAATTCATTGATGTTACCTAAATTTGTGAGGTAATAAGGTTTAAAAAATAACTAGAATTAAATTGCAATGTTGTTCTGGGATGTTACTACAGCAGTTGACTCAGCAAAAGGCTGGATTCCCCAGTGCCATTCTAGAATTTGTGTTAGGAGAGCATTTATGGCTATCTATAGGTGATTTTCTGGAACCATATGAAATAAGAAAGCACATGAAGAAATACAGAGAAATTAGAAAATAGCTGATATAAGGACTAATTTGTAGATCCTCGTCTTGCCATACTGTACCATCTTACTGAGTTTGTTATGATTTTGTAGCAGGAATGAGAGGACAGAGCTATTTCTCATATCAGAGGGATTTTTTTTTTGAGATATGGATTGCAAGTTGCAAAGCAGTTTGCTCTAGTGGAATCCAGCAATATCCTTTGTTTGTGCTAGTAATTGGAAAGACATATAGTACCTAGCTCTGTTTAAAACTACTTTTCAGGATGACCAAATTTGTTGCTCCATCTTACATTGCAGCATTTTTTGTTTTACACTTTAGGGATGGGTACATAGGGTGATATAGTCCAAAGGTAGAACTGGCCTCTGGTGACACTACTGATTTAAAACTGGATATCCTCAGCTTGCAGAATAGATTGTATCCAATGTTTATATGTCTGAATGGGTTTATTGAAAACATAAATAAAAGAAAGGTGAGTCTTACCTGTAGTTGCTTCAGGATGGGTAGGGTGCAGTGCAGACATTTAATTTTATGCAGTGAAATAGGGAGCCAGGGCTTTGTTCATGTTTATTTCAGGTGACTGGCTCATTTCTAGATGAAGTTTTCATAAGTTGTGATGACAGAAAAAAATATTATAATTACCACTTGAGAAAGTTGGTTTTGTTTGTCTTTCATCATGAAATACCTGTTAGAAGTGCTATGATTGAAAATAGAGATTATTCTAGGATAGGTATCAATTTCCACATCTCAGGGAACTTTGATTTAGAAAGTTCAGGTTCATAAATTATCTTGAGCTGGAAGGGACCTCAGGATCACAGTACACATTTATGTCCTGTCTGCTAAGAAGGAAACGTCTCTGAGTGTCCTGTGATGAATGTTTTGGGTACACTCAAAGACAATTCTTGAACAAGGTGAGATTTTTGTCCAGCAATCTTGTCCAAATGCAGGAGAATCCCTATCGTTACAGTTCAGCTCCTGTTAAAGTTTTATTGATGGAAAGCATGAGTCTTTTGCACTGATTGGCTGTTACTGCAGAAGGTGCCCATCAAGGGAGGTGATGGTCACAGAAAGAGGACTTTGAGTAGCAGGGTAGGACACCCAGTTCTAACTCTAGGTGGTGAAGAGCATGATTAGTTAATTCGGTTACACAGGATGTAAAGTTCTAGATGGAGAACTTTTTTGTACTAGATGGTTTGATCCGGTGTAATCAGGTACAATAATCAAAAGAATTTAAAATACCGAAGCAAAACTTGGTTGAACACACACAAGTGAATGCTGTGTTTCTATTTGTGTCTTAGTCCCACAGACATCCTGCTTCAAAATACAGAAGATCCCACACTGCCAACTTATGTAGACAGATATGTTTCATCCAGGGAAAGGTTGTAAAGGAAGAGGATTATTAAAAATAAAATGTCCCATTTTTTGTCCTATTCCTTCTTATTCATCCCAAAGTTAAGGTTTAGTGCTTTGTTCAGGTGGAGTATGCATGATACTCTGAAGTGACTAGAGATGTCCCTCTGAGCAGTCCCGACACCTTAGTCCTGGCTTTCTCTCAGTTGAAGCACATGACTCAGGGGACCAAGGCTTATGGGAATGTATAAGTGTAGGCTTTGGCATAAAAGACAACATGCAGACATAAAATACATTCTATATTTTTCCTGTGGTGTTCACCTTCGTGTTTAGTAAATGACTGTAGAGAAGCAGGCACTTTTAGGTGATGCAGGGCAGTAGCTAGGGCATGGACACGGAGTTTCTGCCTTAGCAACAGAAAAAGTCAATCTTAAAAAGCACCACGCTGAACCCTGGCAAAGGCACTGAGGACTGAGGCAGCTGACAGAGAAATCTGATGAGTAAGACATTGTGCAACTAAATCTATTAGCAGACCATGAGATACCTAAACACCCTGACAGTGAAGGATGCCCAAGTACTTCAGCTAAACAGATAGGCACAATCCAATAGTTTGAGGAGTTCGAAGAAAATTATTTCACAGGCCGTCTGTGAAATTCAAGAACATAGGTTTTTGTTGCAAATCAGGTCTGGCTTAATTTAATGAACTGGTATTAACAAGCATCACATTCTGCATCTTTCACTGTCTCTCAGCTGAGCTGTGTTCATTAAAAAGAATATATGCAAATTTTAGCAACATAAACAGAATTTCAAATAAGGAATAACACAACAAACAGTCAAGAAAGCTTTCTGTTTTCCCTTCAGGATGAGTTGTCTGTTTACTATACCCTATCCTCTAGTTTGTCCTTTAAAATGCTGGCACTGCATCAATTATAAAGAAAAGGCCACAACCTCACCACTCCAGCAAGGGTAATGGGAAGAACTTTCCCAGCGTTATCCCATAAAACAGACCTCAGTGAGTGCATCAAATCACGTCTCCACAGGGGTCAGGAAGAGCTTTGCCTCAAGGGCAAGGCTGCCCTCTCTGAAGCCAAATCTCTTCTAATACATCAAGAACTCTTCATGGTAAAATAGAAGAGCAGATGCCATCTCCTTTCTGTGCTTCTCCAGGCAAAGTGTAAACCTCAGTGCACTCAGCAGTAAATTCCTTTAAACATTTACGTGAGCTAAAATTGCTACATCTGCTGACATTTACTCAACATGCAGCACTTCATCCAACCACAATTGCTCGTATTGGATGGGCAGCACAGGTAGAGTGCCTGTGCTATATGCCTGACTCCAGTCTCTTTTTCTATATGATGCTCTGCTTCCTCTTTCTTTCTTTTTAATTCGGTCAGATGAGCCTCATCCATTGTCTCTTCCACAGCCTGTGAGAGCTGTTATGGCAGTAGATCCTCTTTCTGATGAATGTATGACAGTTCCGTTGCATTTGCTGCCTTTTTGTTGTTGTTGTTGTTGTTGTTTTTTGTTTTTTGTACTTATGACTTAAGAATCTGTGCACTCATCCCCACAGAACCTCATAATCCCAAACTGTTGTTGTCTTCAGATATCAAGAATAATAGCTGAGGGAAACAAACCTACTATATGCCAGGTCCTGAGAAAACAAGATTTGTGGAGGATTTAATAGGAAAAACAATGCCTGTGGGAGATGACACGCTTGCAGCAGTGGAGGCAGTAGTCCTCTGATGGCATGGCAGAAAAGCAGGAGCAACAACCTCAGAGCACAAGGACTGCTGGCGAGCTGCCATGAATGAACTTGTAGTCATGGACCTCGAGGACAAAAGGGCCCCCAGTTCTGGTATGTTTTAGGCCCTAGTCCAAATGAGCTCTGACCTCTTCCTGCTTTGAGGGAAGTCAGCAGCATTATTCTGAGACCACAACCAGAATGCATGCTTAGAAGTGCAAAATGGAATTTACCTTACCAGCTGGAGGCAAGTGAGGATGAGGAAGGGAAAAGGAGCAGGATGTACAAATTTTATAGACAGATGAAACAAAGCATTGGCCTTGCTTTTCCCTTAATCAAAAATATTGGATGCTCTAAATCTTTTCTTTTGCGATTTATTTGGCAAAAAAAAAAAAAAAAAAAAAAAAATCATCAGTGCATTTCGTTAAATGGTAGACTGTACATAATTTTATTTTACCAAATGAGAATTGGAGCAAAGCAGAAACTTCAGCTTAAAAACCATTCTTGTTTAGGTGTATAATTCTTTCTCCTGCTTTGCATGCCTGGAACTAATGTGGCATTAAGTACATTCTAATTTTAAAGAATTTAATACATGCATAATCTGCTTTACAAGCAGAGATTAGATTTTTTTATATTAAAATAAATTGGGACAACTGAGAAGCATAACTTAGGGCATATTCATTTGAACAAAATAGGCAAAATCTTTCAATTTTTAGATGTTTTTAAAGCACTGATATACTATACTTTAAAGAATATTGTGTGAAGCTTTCATAGAAAAGAATTCCAGCGTTCTGTGACTTGAAAAGGAAAACTAAAGCAATACAATTGGACCTCTGGGTACGCTTGCATTTACTGTATGTATTGATGGTTTCAGTGTATTAAAACACAGAAATGAATGTTTATATACAGTTCCGAACACCTGACACTGCAGAATTATTTGCTGAACGCAAGAACAAATTCAGATTTGTGAGATTTTCAGAAATATTTAGCGATGTAAAATGCCTTCATTTTGGATTTGGGGTTGCAGCTGGATGTGACTTTCAGCAGGGGGGCAGAGCACTTACATCTGAAATTACACCAAGTTCAGCATCCAAAACGTGCGGCATGGGGGGAGTGGTGGTACATCTCAAGGCAATTTTAAAAGTGTTTCACAGCCTCCACTGTCCCCAACATATCCTTTTGTTCTCTCTCTCAGTAACACAAGTCAGTATTAGTTTGAGCAGAAAATAATTTTTTCAGACATCAGAACTGATCTTTTCTTTTGTTGCAGAACATGAGTAAATCCTACCAGATTCTGAATAGGTATGACATTTCTAGATTTAAATAGTAGAGCAGTATCAGGCAGCTGGAATACATGGGGACTTCCTTCAAAAGTTCACAAAATTCTCATCAAAATAAAAAACGTTCCTTTCTAAGATTAATTTTAAATTATTTGATCTTCAGTGTTTGAGAGTGTTTCAGGTTGGTACTAAAGGACTTTCAGTCAGCTTGGGAGCCTTTTACAGTATGTACCATTTCAGTTGCACCATATCTCTTTTATGAAATTAACACTAAAAAAGCTGTCATAACAATTTCACATACTTTTCACCTGAGTGACCCTCTCTAGAGTAGATCTTGGCCAAGGAATAATATTACAGGCCTAATCCTGTTTCCACTGATGTCCTTTACAGACTTGCAAGTAAATACACTTGTTTCTGTCTCTCACAAGTCATGAACAAGAACCTGACCTGACTGTCCCTCCCATGCATACACACACACACACTTGCACCTAAAGACACATCTACATACAGATTGCAAGTGTTCATGCCTCAGCAAAGTCACACCCAGGACAATACCTGGCCTCCTAATTTCCTTCCCTATGAAAAGGCTATGAGGTTCATGCAAGATTTGTTATGGAAACAGCCTCGAGTGTGTTTCCTTCCCTGCTGTTTGATTGCTCTTGTGGCATACACTTGTAATATCACCTTGTTTGGGCCTAATACGGGAGAATTTTGAATGCAAAGCAGATTTCCTCCTATATCTTCTTCCTATGAAGCTCGATCCCACTCCTTTTTGTTTCCCCTACCATTTCACGAAGAAAAGGCTTTTTATTTTTGTTGCTCTATTAAAAAACTCATTACCAGGCAGACAGGGTGTGAGAGCTGCCTCTTTCCAGTTTGGGCACAGCAGGATCTGCACGTAATGGCATGAGGAGGTATAAGGCTGAAAGGGGTGGAGGCAGCCCCTGATCCATGTGCTCAGTACTGCAGGGTCCCCAGCAGCTCTCCTCTTGCCCTAGGGATGCCCAACCTGGTGGCCATAAGGTGACAGAGCACCAAGCAGATGCTCTCACTGACCACAAAAGGCAGCAGGGAGGCTTCCTGGCCAAGGAGCCTCTCTAACAGGCCTGCCTCTCCAAGTCTGCTTCAGGTATTTTTCAGTCCCACACGGTGCAGTGTGGGGTATGGAGCCAGATCATCGCAGGCCAACAAGATATAAAATATTTTCAAAATGTCAGGGCATTGTTTCTTTGATACTAACAGGAGGTTAGCAGTGTTGAGCAGTCTCCAGGCCGTTGCACTCCAGGACTTTTGCTGCTCTCCAGGAGGCAAGGGAAGCAAGAGCCAGAAGTAGGCAGAGGTGGTCCTTTAGTACCAAGTCAGGCTGAGGGCTTGCTACACAACTCTTTTAAATTTGATGAATGCTTAAATCTTATAGTGCATTTAGTTTGCCAAATAGTCAAATGCTCACAATCTTCCCTGCAACTGGACTGGTATTTCAGCGGGAAAGTATAAGTTTCCAAAGATGAATAGCCCTCTTCTTTGCAGCAGCTGGCATCAAAATGTCTGTGTTTCCATCTGATTTTCATGTAAGAAGTGTCACATATCATGTATCAAAAAATCACAATTTGAATGCAAATTGATATTTAAAAAAATATCATGGCTGAAGTGGAGATATCCTATTGTTTTTAGTCTTTCATGTAGAGAACATACATTTCAAAAAGTGGTCACCACCACAGATTGCCCTCCAGATCTCATCTTTCATCATGTCCAGTAACTGCCTGCAGAGAAAGGTTGTTTGTTTTTCCCATGGCAGATCTGCGTTTGTCCAGAGAGATTCCAAGGGGTGCACACTCCTGGCAGTGGAGGTTTTGGAACAGGGTAACCTTCTGGCTACATCCACTGGCTTGGGGGGTTAATGTCTGTAGACATGTTTTTAAAGGGATGCTTCTCAGGACAGAGATGGACACAAACCACGTACAAAGGAAAACAGATGCTTAAAGAAGCTGTGCTGATCATAACCTTTCTAAAATGGGTACTTTTTCCTAATTATACTTCTTATTATACTTAAACAGAGAAGCACTTTCTCTCTCTCAAACAAGAAAGAGCAATTTGATAGAGAAGTGCAGCGGTGCTATATCCTTTTGAATAGTCTGTTCTAAATAAATCAGGTGAGAAATTTGGGAGAGATGTTTAGTGGATTAGTTGCCATATGGAAAGCTAATCCTGCTGGTATCTCAGACACATTCTTCATTCCTCCATGAAGCACTTATCTTTAAAACAAGTTAATCAAAGTTTATGTATAAGTATAGTATCCATATTCCCATTCAATTATATGAGTCATCTCCACAGGTTAAACAGAAGATGCAGATATTCCAGTCTGTTTTGTAATTCAGATCATTTGTATGCATTGGGTAATGTGATTTATAACCATATTTGCACTTTGAAATAAAAAAGGGATTCAGAAAGGAGACACTAACACCTCTTTAAATATATCGCTTTGTTGTTCATGCTGAAAACCACTTGACCTGTGCAATACCAGGTTCTTTACCTATACAAATAAATTTAGGGCTTAATCCTTAATAACATATACTGCAAATTTTCAAGAGCTGCTTAAGTTACCAAATTAGTATTAGGGGAGAAATAAGAACAACCTACTTCAGCAACAACAACAAAAATAAACTGCCTGCTTTAATTTAAAGTATTCTTAGGAGAGGAGGCATTTTTATTAAGTGAAAAAAATCAGGAAAAAAAGAAGGTATTAAAAATAAACCAATACATTGCTTTGAATTATATTTATAAAATATTTAGCTGTCTGCTAGAATGGGAAAAATATAACATTTTTATTAGTCATACTTATAAATCATTGTCAAAACATTTACAGGAGCTTGTGGTAAACATAATTTATATTACACCGAGCAAATAATTGTTGCCATATTAATTTTTTTCATTATTAGTAAAATGACTGTTACTACCAAAATCTTATTTAAATCAGAAATGCATACATTTCCTAGACATGTATGTTCAATTATTATTCCACATCCAGGTATTCCTGTATTTCTTTACTGACTTTTTAAAATGGACTTTTTTTCCATCTAGAATTACTTGGTTTTGGGATGCAGCTTGCAACAAAGCAGCAACATGTTAAGACTGTTGTACCATTACATATTGTCAGTCTGGCATTACATCCTGCATTCTTTTAATTAAAATATCAGATTATTATTGTAGCCAGTTAGAACTTAGAGTAACTTTATAAAATTACACTTAGCCATCACATGATATAAGATGCCACACAAGAAGCAAAATTATTGGAATTTGAGTTCATACGGTTACTTTTGAAAAAAGCTTTAAAACACTGTAGCCATTCACATGCATCCATGCATGTGCACTTTCTGAACATGAATAGATTTTTTTCATAATGCCCATGTTATCATTTCCTTTTAAATACTAAATTATCTCATCACTAGAACTACTTCTTCAAAAGTTAACTTTAAATTTAAATTAAAAATGGTCATAAAAGAAAGCAGTATGCCCACACCTAGTAAAGATAATGGATTTTTCCAAAATGAGTCCCTTAAATAATATATTTCTATAGTGTTCATATAGCACTATGTATGCAAATATATATAATAAAAATATACACATAATTAGCACTAGAGGCAAAATATGGTTTTGATACGCTTTGTGCATGTGAAGCACTTGAATGTAGGACATTACATTGTCTGAGCTGTTTATGAAAGTTTTTCATATTAATGCAATGGTTGGATTGCAAATCTGAGAGAGGCTTAACCTCTACAGTGAATTGTGCTGAAAATAAATAAAACACAAAACACGTAAAAGCTGTTTATCAACAAAAGTACTTTCACTGGCAAAAGTCCTCCAAATCTTCTCCTTCCATAATCTTTGTTTTACATCCCTCTTAATGAAATATCCCATATAATGGAAAACATTGATTGTAACTCACAGAAATCCCATTCTCTAGGTAAAAATTAAAACAATTTTATGTGATATTTGAGCTTCCAAAAAGTATTTATGAAATATAACAGAAATCAGATCAAGTGTTTGTTTTTGAGTAGTTATGACCTATTTTGAATACCTATAAACTGTTTATTTCTAAAACAACTGAACATTGTCTGTTTTAATTAACATCTTAATCATTAATAAGTTGCATGTTTTCTGCACACTTTTAACACCTGCTTTACCAAATAATTTAAGTTTTAACTGTAACGAGAAAGCAGTATTTTGAATGTTAGGGAATGCCTAGGCAAGGAATCCGGCCTTAGTTATAGCATTTATAAAACTATGGATAATTATTTTGAAAACAGTGATTAATACGTGTCCATTTTCATGTCATCATTGGTAATAGATGCTATCTCACTCAGGCACCCTGCCATTCTGTTTAATACAAGTGTATCCTAGTGTAAAAGGGAGCTTGTCATACTTATCTCTAATGGTGAATGATTTCTCTCCCTCTTCCTCAAGACACTTTGCACCCAATATTCTCAAATCCTATCACGCTGCAGCCTGACAAATAAGCTAACAACAATGCAGGTGGCAGGCTACATTTATGTGTAGGTGTATATTCTCTAGAAGATATGCAGAAGATAACTGAATCTTTTTTTGCTTGTGAATTGGACAAAATACACATAGGAAGAAATCTGCTTATGGAATGAGATGCAAAATTTTTACATTTCATAAACTATCATGCTCTGAGAGAACAATATGCTTCAAAGAATCATTGCATTTTCAGAAAATGGCAGAAAAAAATTAAGCAATTTTTTTGTAATTACTGCTGAAATTCTTCAAAATGCAAAAGCAGAAAGGATCTGTCATTACACCAATCTTCCAATTACTGCCTGTAGCTTCTGCTTGGTTTCATATATTTCTGTGTTTTCTATGTTTAATTTTATTTTCAAGCAATTGTACTGTATGAAACAGACAACAATTTGTCCTGATTCATGGTTTAGGAGGAACAGCTGATTAATCCCATGTCAACGGTCTTGACCCTACACAGAAAATAGAAACATAGAAAGTTTGCTTAACAATATATCAAAGGTACAGTTCCTTGTAGTTTCTCCTTTATAAAATTATAAATGACATGCAAATGCAGAGTAAGTTAGGACAGTGTAGCTCAGTCATTATCACTTCTATCCTTTTATCTTCTTACACAGCGCTTTTTTCTTTTCAACATTTCAGGTTTAAGCAACCAGCATGTCACCACCACGTTTTTCTGTATGTTATCTGGATACAAATAGGACCGCATGCATTTTTTTGTTGGTTTATGCTCATCTGTTCCTGAAAGGAGAGACCTATACAGCCCAGCAATCCCATAAAGCAGAAACACCTTGATTCTTTCCATCAAATGCTTGGATGTCACGGCTCGGTGCTGTAAGTGCCGACTCATGTGAGTAGGCTTTACTCTTCTGAGAAGGCTTATTAGCTTCAGCCAGGACATTTATCCTAACGAGAGCTTGCAGATTTGGGTCCTTCCAACAAGGTGCCCAAAGATTTATTTATTTTTTATATTATTTTTTCAGGGTGTAAGGTTTGCAGGATATCCTTTTCAAATCTTAACATTCAAAAGGTTTCCAGTCGTCCCACAAACGTGCATATTAAAAAAATTATTCTTCCACTTATGTGTCTGCTTAAGTATGAATATACAACACTTGGTTTATATTAGTCTATCTAAAACTGCTGGGTAAACTGGGTGAAATAAAACATGCACAACAGTCTTTTAAAATATGACCAGGGCAAGAGAGAACAGAACATTTCCATTTTTAGTAGTGAAGCACACTGATTCTCCCAAGCGAGTTTGGAAATATTAATGAAATTTTAAGGTCTTCTTTCTATATGGTAGCTCCAGAAAAGAATATGTTATTTGCTATTGTGAGGCATACACTGCTAGGTTAAGGAAAAAAAAAAAAAAAAAAAAAAGAAAAAAAAAAAAAAAAAAAAAAAGAAAAAAAAAAAAAGGCAAAAAAATGTACATAACATAACTAAATAAAACCAAAATCTGTGGAAATCTTCTCATGTAAACTGCATAATAGCACTTCAAATGGCCCCTTTCTGTCATCCACTGTAACCATCACATTCCCATTTCTGCTGCAGTCAGGTGAACTGTCAAAGAGCTATTACGGTTGGCTGCATAGAATTCCAAGGAAAGACAAATCTGTGCAATTTTCTCCTTGGACAATAAATGGTTTTTTTGGTGTACCTAGGTTTTTCTAAACAATTTTGGTAAAGGAAAAATGAGATTTTCATTTTTTTTACCATATTTTTGTGAGCATGCAATAATGCAAGGGGCTTTATTTGGGCTGAAACCTTTACTATGAATGTGTAGCCCTTGATGGATGCACATTAGCATTCCAGTATGTGGGTAAGATTTATATATTTTTTTTCCTTTTCTGATGCATAATATAGCTTCAAGTAGATACTTAAAATTGTACTATGGCATGTTATGTTTTATTGTGTGTTTTTGCACTGTTAAAAGAATTGGTGCACACCAAGTGAAACAACGAAATGTATACACAAATTCAAAAATCATGCAATCTATTATTAAAAACTAATAACAATGCTAAAATAATAAATGCATTTAGTCTTTCATGTCTGCTTAAAATACTGCATGCTCAGAAGTGAATATATTATTGTGATATGTAATACCACATCTTCTGATAAGGCTTATCTCATAAATAAAAAAAGATGGATAAATGACGTGTTTCTAAACGGTTTTTCTTCAGAGGCAACTATTTTATCCATTCTGGTGAGGTATGTTGTATAAGCAAAACGAGAGTTTGATTATGTCTTTCATATAGTTAATAAACATGTGGTTGTCAGAAACCACAAGGTTTCCACAGAGGTTTCTTGCTGCTTGTTTTCATCTTCTATAAAAAATTAAGGTGTTTCAGAGCTGACCTTTGCTCTGTTGAGTCATCTCCCTTTTTTATTCAGTTCAATTTGCCTTACTGATCAGAAGCACAAATCAGAATTTTTATGTACTCAGAAAGAAGGCAAAAGACAGCCGACTCCTTTAATTTTTTTAAGTTGGATTTTTTAATTTCTTTTGTACATGATTTTGTTAAAATTTGAACATGTTCAAATTAAAAAAAAAAAACAGTCATGGATTTTAATTATAATTCTTCTTCACCACTGAATTTCCTCAGCAATTGCCTGCTTTTCATCTCTCTAAGAAGTAATTGTTAAATATGACATTCTTTATATTTAATTCAGAGCTATATTAAGAGTAGAAATTCAACTGCATTCACTGGTTTTACTTTTTAGAAAATTAGATTTCAATTTGGTACCTTTTCAGGAAAAGCTTTGTTTACTATATTCCACATGTGTATAACTGCACCTCCCTATACAGTGTTAAGGGTATAGTCCCACAAACAAGTTTATCATACACAAGGAATGTTCCCTGCCCCAAAGTGTTTACATTCATGATAAAAACTTCTATTTTGAAGCACTGTCATAGCGTTCCTGAAAAATAAACCAACATGATGCAGATTAGTTGAAGAGAACCCAGCCCTTAGTCAGAGAGCTTTCTTCTGCTGTTTTCGATAGACAGTGTTACAGGGGAAGGGTTTTTCTGTGTGCTAATCTGAGGATTCTTCCTGCTTTCATTTCCCCCATGGAGGATGTAGCATCTATAAAGATACTTGACTATTTTTTTTCATTTCTTTTTCTTTTTTTTTTTTTTTTATTTTGCAGATAGTTCAGTCTAGAAAATGATGATTGCCAGCTTATTTGTTTCTGTGTTTTGTTTATAAGCAGAATATCATTCATTTCTGCATATCTGTGAAACTGGACAAATCAAGGTGACAATCCATGGTTAACTCTGTCAGGCCCTTTGTCCTGCTCTTCTGAGGATTGAAATACAATGGAAACAAAGTGGAATACATAACCGTCCAGCTGCCTTGTTGTGACAGTGTGGCTCCGTGTTACAGTGCCTCAGCCCCTGTTTGCCTATCGATAGCCAGCCCGTGAGATGACAATGCAAATCATGTGAAAGCTCTCCTGCAAAATAAAAAAAAACATTTCAAGGGCGGGGGGGGGGGGGGTGCGAAATAAATCAGTATTGCTTGAAAAATAGAAACTCACAAAAGGCTCTGGTTTTGGTACAACTGCTAAATTTAGACATAGGGCCTGTTTTCTTAACCATGGTGTGTTTCTAAAGGGTGCAGGTAGGCTCTTGTGTTTAAATCTCTCATATGGTGTCTGCTTACAGGACTCTACGTTGATGTTACTTTTAAGACAGTTTATATTTCATTTAAGCATGCAATTAATCATCTTTACAGTGCTGATGTGACTGGCATCAGCACTGTTATTTAATTAAATTTGAAATTATTTTACAGTAAATACAGGCTTCCAACTATCCAGTCCAAATTAAATGCTGAGGTCTATTTCTTACCCATGGTGTTTCCAATTTAAATGTTCATCCAAAAGGTTACACTTCATGGGTTGAAATCATTTTTATCTTCTAACTGTTGCTAAACCCAAAGATCAACTGTACGTGAGTTCTCTGCATTTATTAGCTGTAAGAATGTGTACACATTATCTATATTTCTCATATTCCATTTCATATTAGTGATTTTATGACTGATGCTCCTTAAACACCATTTTTCTCCCGATACTTTGTCTCTTCTGTCACATCAGCCCAGGGCTCCTTTCACAAAAAAAAAAAAAAAAAAAAAAAAAAAAAAAAAAAAAAAAAAAAAAAAAAAAAAAAGAAAAAAGGGAAGACTTTCCTCCATTTTGTTTCAGTGTGGTAATCAAGCAATTAGCCCACAAAATGGAGGTACTCCGCTCCTCATCCTGAATCTTACTTCTGGTGGGCTTTACCTGCATGCAAGCAGCAGGCACAGCACTTTGCTGCTGAGCCTGTGAAATTGGCCCCTGAAGAGCATTCACACGATGGCCCATAAGTGGCCACTGCTTAGGGGGACTCTGGGAGGAGGGAGACCTTCCCAGTGGGATCACTGGAGAATTACGTACAGCACGTGCTCTACCTGCAAATTCTGCACTGGCTACAGGAGAAAAACGTGTGGCTGTGCTCCTTCTCCTGCAGTACTCAGTCCCCAATTTTATAATGACCTGAAAATGTGCTGAGCCAAACTTTAAATGGTGGGAACATCATTGCTTTTCACCATATATTGTCTTTCAAAAAGGAAAGAAAAGAAAAAGAAGAAGCCAAACCAAACCAAACCAACAACACCATTTGTTTTATGTTACAGCTTTCTACAGACAATTCACAACATGTCTAGCAAGGAATCAGACCAGAAATACTGTCTTACTCCTATCATATATATAATAGAGCTTTTGAATACTGGAAAATCTGTCATCCGTTAAGTGCAGCTCAGGTCTTCTGTGTGAAAAGCACAAGCCTTTTTTTTTTTTTTTTAATGCAGTGCTGCCGTGTCTGCACTTTTTTGAAATTGCATATTTATCAGGTTATGAATAATTTATGAGTGGGGAAGGGAGGGGGAGGGCTGGAAGGGGAAGGAAGAGTGAGAAAACATATGCTTGGGCAGAGGAATACCTTAAATGAATCCACTACCAAGTCTTTTGAAGGATTACTTGTAATTACATTTTTTCTTTTTGTTTTGTTTCTCTTATGCTGCTCTTGGTCATCTGCTATTCCTATTGTGTTGTCCGTTGGGTTTATTTGGCTTTTAGGGAGCATGAAGGGATTGGGGGTCGTGCTTGCTACGAGTTGGAAGATTTTGCCGCGGAAATGAATTGAGCATTTCTTTGACTACTAAAGTACGGGGTGTTTAGTAAATATTAATCCTTCAACTGTCAGACTGAATTATTGTCAAAAAAAGGCTCACAGATTGAGGATTAATGACATGCTTCATAAATTAGAAATGAACTATCAGCAGAATGTCCAAAGTAGGAATCAAGAACAGACCTGATTTGTACCTTAGACCAGTTGAACATGTCATCTATGTCAGACCTGAGCTCAGACCTATGCATAAAACAAAAACAACCTTCCCTCCCACAAACACACCTTCTGCTCTTCATGCACCAGGATGACATCTAGATCCTTTCTTCTTTCGGATCTGCAAGTACTGAAATAGCAAGATTGTCTCAGATGCCAGATAATTTGATTCCAGTCAGATCCGTTTCCTTTTTTTGCAGTTTTGTTAAAGGGAAATTGGGGGAGGTACAGTAATTTCTGTTGAAATATCTCAATGTCGTATTTTCCCACTATGAAAAATGCAACATCACAGAAAGATGAAGACCTAGCATTATAATGGGAAATTGTAAAAATGGTAGCTGCCTCTTCAAAAACACACAGAATTTCCAATATAAATTATGTATTAAAGGAAATATGTTTGTATAAAACAAGTCGCAGTAATTTAATATAAGGTGACAGGATTTTTAGGAGAGGCTAATGTGTGTCAAAAAATATCGTGTACAGTCTTTAATCAAACTCATGATCCTCAGTTGAATTATTGCTTGTAAAGCTGATTTTACTGTATTTTCTAATTAATTAAAAGCAAATCTCTCTCTCTCTCTCTCTTTCTCTCCCTCTTTTTTCCTCTTGCGGTTATTAGAGGAAAATGGAGTTTAATTTGTGTAAGACCAGACCTTTTTGGGGTGCCTGAATCAAACAAGCAGTTATTTGGGGTGCCATTCTTTCTCTCGGCACAGAGGTACACAATATGAAACTGGGCTACCAGAGTGTATAAAAATGTTTAGCTTAATCACTCCCTAATGACAGCGACTTATGTCCTTAGTGCAGTCGATTTGTTTCCTGGGTTTTAAAAGTAGATTATTTCCATGGTGCAGGCTTAGTGTAAGCTGTTGAGAAACCACAAGCACTGCACTTCAGCCTGAGTTTGGGACGTTCGCCAAGGGTAATCTGATTAAAAGGGCATTTTTTACAACATTGTGGTGCTTTGAAAATTCTGTGCAGCCAGATAGAGTAGGGCCAAAAAAAAATTGCTTTTTCAAAGCTAACAGTTTTGCCTGAGCAGAATTAAAAGCGTGATAAGCAGCATCACTGGAATGATTCTCTTCGACAGTCTTGCAACTGGATAAACAAAGCATCCTTAGTAACACATCTGTTACAGACCCACAAGCAAATTCATGATCTATTTAATGCAAGGTTTTTGCTTGTTTGTTCTGCCTTTAATCACATTTGCTTGCTGCACAGGTGTGAGGTTCTGAGGCCTTGCTTTATCTATAAGAACGAAAACGTTTCCCTTTTTCTACAGTATCTTTTGTCTTCCATGACGTGACATTTATAAATGTTCTGCTGTGAAAGTGGTTATTTGTGACGTGCTCTAAGAACCAATGTTAGGTACCATATTTCTGAGAAGTTTAGCAGCTGTATGTTGTTAAAAGATAATTATCCTATCTAGAATCTTGTATTTCTTATAAGAGATAGAATGTAATACTAATTAAATATGTCATGTTTGCACACATCAGAACATACTCAAAAGAACTGTTCTTGTATAATTCGCCTTGTTGAACTACTTTCATATTCTCCTGCAGCACCTAAATAAGGAAGAAAAGGTAACTGAATTCTCTCCCCTTCCTCACAGCCCTGTATTTCTCTGAATGGCAAGTTCATGCTGGTCTCCACAAGTGCTGATACACAGCACTGCTTACAGCAAGACATTTGTATACACAATATACTTCAAAGTCACTGGGTTCAGTGAGGCTATACAACAGATCAGACTGGCACTAGGTTGCAGTGTGACAGCCAAAATGAAATTTGTTTTCTACAAAACAGGCTGTTTTGGTTCACCTAATAAATATTGAATTACAAGACATGGTTTCTTATCTTCTACCACCTCACATGGCTCTCTGGAAAGGGAAAAATATATAATGAATTAAAGGGAATTAAATTTTCCAGCTGTTTTGTCTTAATTGTAGCTGCTGACATGTAAGTGAAACAAAAGTGCAATGCATCACATACTACATTTTTTCCCCAAAGAGGCCTCAGTGATAAAATTACCTTTATATTTGCCTCAAAATGGATATTTTTGTTCTGTTTATCTTTTTCCACATAGGTCAGAACATCTGTATCATCCTCTGTGTGTGTGGCAAAACATGTTTTCCCTGTTGCCAGGAACACCTTGATAATTTTTTAAGTATTGGCATTTTAAAACTGGCAACCTTAGGATTACACAAAGATTTTTGATATATCAGTCACAGTATATGTAAGGTATAAGCAGTGCTGCATTTACTCTAACTCAATTTTACCTGTCGAGATACACATCCCATGTTCACCCGTCTATATATTCAAACCTTCATGTATGAACATGGAATTATACAAAAGCCATTGCCTTCAGCGCTGATTTTAATGATATTCAGCCTTTCTTGCTGTGCCCCTCTCAAACTTATATGCATCTACATTTGTGAGATAAAAACGCATTGATTTTAAATCTGGTGGATCCAGAGCCACAGAGCAGTTCAGCCAGCAGCATTTCCAGTGTGAGGCTGCATGTCCCAGAGCCCTGATGGGCTGAGAATAGCTTTGTCAGGGAGGCTGGCTTTGGAGCCTTTGATGCTGTGCTAAGTTCAGTTTAGAGTATTTACTGATACATGTCTTCAGCAACTGTCAAAACTGCTTGGAGCTATGAGATCCAGGCTTTTTCAATCCCAGTGACCAGTCAGTCTCCCAAGGCACAAAAAGCTGCTTCAGGGTAGCTATAGCCCACAAATTCACTTTGTGTGACCACAAAAAAAGGGGGGTGGGGGGAGAAGAAATTTTACTGTGAGACAGGCTGAAGCGAGGTGTCATTGCTTTATTTGCTGTGCTGTTACCACTGTTCCTCAGAAATGGAAATATAGCACAGGCAGAATTGATTGAGAAACATCTGTTTACTATGTCTGTTTACTCTGGATGGGTCAGCACAGCCTGAGTTTCTGGCATACTGAATGTTGACAAGCATTTCTTTTCTTTTAAATCTTCAAATTCAGCCTACCTTATTCAAAATTTTCCTTTTAAGACTGAATTTTGTGCCCCTTAAAATGAGCTATCCATGCCCGAAAGATGACCTGCTGTTCTCAGGGAGAGAAAGGCAAACCATTAGAAAAGAAGAGGATTTCTTGATAATCAAGGACACCTGTGATTCTGCGTTGCTTTCGAGAGCACAAAGACCTATAGATCTGCTCTTTCTTCCAGAGTAAAATGTCTGTGATCCATAAGAAGCTACAATCCTTCCTTTCTTAGCCCAAAGAGAAAAAGGGAAAGAAAGGAAATTATGCGCCATCAGATCAGCTGCTCCCTGTTTCTTCTTTAAAAAGCTGAGGATGTTGCTATTTAACATAAAACCTTGTGACCTTACTGCCGCTGCTGCTTTGAAACACCAAGCTATTTAAGGATGCAAATTGCAAACAGAGGGAAAACATCAGAAGAACCTGTCTCGAAATTAGTGTGTTTGACTGAAAATTAGCTAGCTTAATCGAACTTGCAGGAAGTGGATTTTCTATTCAGAAACCTGGTTAGAGATTTTGCCCACCGGGGCTATTGTCAAAGTGTACAGGACCTTCGGGAGCACAAAAATTAAGGCTTCAAGTAACAACCACAGTATTGTGCTTGTGTTTGATTTGCCTGTATTTTAGTCTAAAATCCTTCAACACAAAAATCTTACGTGATGCATTAAAAAGCCTTAGTTCAGGCAGACCGAGGAACTGCTGTGGTTTCAGGTCTGCACTTTCCTAGACCAAGGAAAGGATGATGTTCAGTCAGGAAGGGCTGTATGTGTGCAGGGATGATGCTTATCCATTCATCCGAGCGTGGAGGGGACCCTCCACAAACAGACTTCTTTCTTTTGGCTAGGAAGAAAGACCTCAGCTGCCCATGTCACACTCCTCTATAGCACTGGGATTTGCATTGCGAGGAGCTCTATGGGCAGGGTGATTAACATGGAGTGGGAAGGCCAAGCAGCTGCTGGTGGAAGCAAAGTGCCTCGGTCACCATGTGCCCATCCTCACATCTCTGCAAAAGCATGTTGGCCAGAGGGTCCCCCCTCTCTTTACTAATTCCGAGACCTCATTGCCAGATCTGTTCAGGGACAGAGTGAATATAGTCCATTACCTTTCCTTTTCAAAGAGAGAGGATACTGATCTTTCAGTATCTCTGAAATATCCCAATCCCCCAGATCTTTCTGGCAAATACCTGCATTTCTGAATTCATGCATATCTCTCACTTGCCATGGGCACATAGCCTGGAAATTAAAGGCAGAACAAAATAAACATACCATGTCTCTGCTTTGCCTCATTTAAAAGCACTGAGTGTGTCATATGGACACAAAACTGTTTGAAATACACACTTGAATAAGTCTGCCTCCTATGTCTCCACCAGTTGTGTATGGCTGTGTAATTTACTTGCACAAATTTGTGTTGTTCTCCTGGCATTAAGAATGGGACTCTTCATTATGCTACCATTGGAAAAATAAGTTGCTAAGGTAAAGGGTACTTGTTGAGCTTGCAAAGCTCAAAGCTAAGAACCAAAGAAAAATCGTTAGCTAATAAAAACATCTAAGGAAAATTTCACACAGAAATTGTTTAAAACAATGGAAGTGTTTGAAATTAGGAACTGTAAATAATCTTACAACATAGATATCTGAAGATTCCGACTTTGTTTTCTATTTTATCGGTAGGATTTATGGACAGGCGCAGTTTGAAATCAATGAAGATACTGTTGTTAGCTGCCCCTGTTTAGATTTAGTAGCCTGTTTAGATTTAGCCAGTTACTAAACAGCACATTGGTTTATGTGTCTAGTTCTCAATGAAGAAAATGGGAGCTTTGCCTGAGTAAGGTTAGATTAAAATTAGCATTCTGTATTTCTTTTGAAAGGCATAGTTTTAGAAGAGTAGAGGGATTTTCCAAGTCTTATAGGAAGTTGCTGAAAAATACAGGACTAAATAATATATTTGTGGAAGTTGATGAAATTAGATAATGTTTCATACTGAAAGTATTTTCATTAATACCTCCAATTTTCAGCTCCAGAGATTTATACCATGATATCATGTAAGAGTCATTATTTTTCAAATGATATACCAATATTTTATTTGTATTTTCATTTGATTCAGGCAATATATTCCCAGCTGTGTCTAAGAACAAATATATCCATAGAAGTATGCATACTTATAATAATGAATAGAACCCTGTTGCAGAAGCTTCACTATTAGGAAACGTACTGATGCTAACTTTATCTGTTCTTCTGCACAGAGATTTTTCTAACAAAGAAAGTCTAAGGAAAGAGTTGTATTTTTATAATTCTACTGTCACGCTGAATGTATCTTTCCATTGGCATAAACAGCACAGATGAAACAGATATTGTTCACATTTACATTTTTAGCACTAAAATTTCTGTGTCTCTAAACTTCCATGAAGGCTCAGGGTAAAAATTCCTGAAAACATTACCTATTCTTCATAATTCTGCTGGCAGTGCTGTAGAATCACATCCTTTATAGGTATCTGTCACATTGTGATAGTGTGATACCACTTATTCGCTCGCTTTAGTTCAGCATGTCATAAATTTAACTTCCAGGAAATAACTTGCATTATAAAGTGCTACATTCACTTCCAAGCTACATATTGAAATGGTGTGATTCTGTTGCCTTCTTTTATAGGTAAGGAACTTGGTTTTTGTACTAGCAAGAAATGTTTAAAGGTGTAAGTGCTGAGGACATCGCCATTACTGAATTCACCTTACAAGAATGCTACACAAATACTAGCTCTCAAAGATTTATATTTTGTAAAATTTTCATTCACAAAGCAAATAATTTCCATGTGTCTGGGCACATAAGTTAGCAGGTTATGAACGTCAGTTCAAAAAAGGAGATTTGGTTTTCAAGAAAAAAAATAGAAACCCAGGATTTTCCCTGATAATATTTGGAAAAGTGTTAAACAGTAGGGAAATAATAAATAACTGTATTTCATAGAGGAAACTTAATTCTAGGGTTAAAGCATTTAATTTTTCTTATCTTTTTTGATTGCTCGAGTCTGCAGCTTTCTCTGTAGAACCCCTAGATGCATGACTTAATTCTGACTACTATTGTTAGAATGAAACAATAATCAATGTATAATTCCTCTTTATAGCAAGAAATACATCTAAACACCATGTAATTAATATTTTGTAAACCAGCAAACAGGACCCATAATACATAGTTATCAAAACCCACTGTAATAATTTTAAAATCATCCAACACAGAGAAATCCTGAGGACAAAAAATGCAGAAATTTAAGAAATTGATTAGCAATTGGATCTAAAATTTGAAGGAAATAATGAAAATTGCTTTATGCTGTTCTATCTGCTACATGTCTTATTTGTGTTTTAAAGTGTAATTTGCACCATTAAAATGCACAAGTTAACAGTAATCCTAAACCAGAGGGAGTACTATGTTCTTTCACTTAAGACAAGGAAAGTCTTGTAAAATGTTTGAAAAAGTATGTTACTGAAATGAATGGCAAATCTTAGAGGAGAAAACAAAACCAGAATTTAGAAACTGCTGGTCTACTAGATAAACTTAAGTACTGACAGGTTTGAATTAATAGAGACTGTTTTTTCAAAAGGGTCAGTGTCAGCTATATATTGCATTTACTCATTCGTTCCTACACTACTCTTAAGGGGATTGCTTGATTCCTGACTCGTATGACAGAAAGAAACTTTGCTCTATAATAGAGAAATAATGTCTATTTTGTCCTCCAAAACAGAGTCAAATGCCAAAGTTCTATCATTTTAGCATTTTAAAGGGATATACAGATGGGAGTATATAGGACTCAGTTCATTAAAAAATTGTAAAGTTCTTTATTTGCATCTTCACTGGGCAGATACTAGCTCCTCCTAAAGCTGGATTTTAGTCCTGAGCCTCTAAGTATTTAACAGAGGGCAGGTTAAGAAGTGCAAATGAGCACTCACTGTGAGTTATCTCCTGGGGGAGGGTGTGGGAGCAGTGTGCCAAGGAGCCTTAAGATTTCAGTAAGAATATGTATTTTGTGTCAAAGTAGCACATCCTTTGCAGTGCCCTGAAATAAGCCTACAAGGTATTCTCCTGAGGCAGAATTTAGTCTCCGGACGGATAAGTAGCAGCTACCACAACCCAACTGAATGCAGAAATGCCTTACTACACCCACTGCACTGGAGTTTTTTCAGACCAGCAATTCAGCATTATTTGACAGATATAGCCTGATGCAATTTGATGATCATTGTGAGTTGGAGACGACATTTATTAACTACAGTTTTTCTGGAAACCAAAAGTTATGCCCAGAATCTTATACAAAAATTAAGAAAGGCTGACTCTTCAGACACATAGTTTCTAAAAATTGGTATGATTCCAGAATTGTTACAGAATTTCAAAGATCAGTTAATGATTTTGGTGGAAGGAAAAGTTTAGAGACTGTGCAGTTATAATGTGTATAATTTAATGTGTATAATAATGAGTATAATATTCAGTTTGTTTGAAATGTCACAAGTTTTTTTGGTTTTTTTTCTGAAAGGGTGAACTTCAGAAAACCATTGCATCTTTATACAATTAAAAAACCTCAGAGATAATATTCTTGATTGGTTTTGACTGCTTTTAACTTTGGGTTTGAGGGTTTTTTACTTGACACGGCTCTTGCACTATTTTATTTTTTCCCCCTCCAATGTATATAATTTAAATTGTAATATGAGTGTAAATAGTCACAGTACAAGAAAATTTTCAAAATTCATTCAAATATCGAACTATGAAAACAAAAATAATTCTTCATATATAAGACTTTAATATTACATTTATTTAATTTCAGATTCAATTATCACTAAAACAAAAATTATTAGGATTTTTTTCTTGAGCTTCAAAAATACATTTTATACAGAATTCACCTGCTCTTTGTCCCACCACCACACAAGTTTGGGGAAGGTTGGAGATTAGAGAGACCAGACTGTATGTTATTAAGCATACATCTAACTCTAGGTAGCTGCATTAAAAGTAGAAGGTCTGGCTAAATTAGTGAAGCTAAGAGGAGGTGACATATAAAACTTTGTTACAATACTTGAATATATTCTATATATCCTGTGTAGGAGATGTTAAGTGACAAGCAAAGATGGTTTAAATAAAATAGCCTGAGATAAAGGATCTTCAATTTAGTCATTATTTTTCATTTTTGTATCCCTCTGGGCTTTTTTTTTCCCCCACCTCCAGACTGGTGAAGGTTCTTACATACAGACATCGTAAGTGGAACAGTTAATTTGTCTGTGTGCAATTATTTCTTACAGTCAGTGGAGCTGCTGCCGTGAGTCAGAGTTTGCAAGTTTGTTCTCATCATCTTTCTGGCAAGGAGTACCAACAGTTTCACAAGAAAGTCCAATTTCCCAAATCACAAATCTCAGCCCAATTTTGCTGACAAGTTTGTGCTTTTTAAAGAATTTAATCGCTGAAGGTTTGAGTTTCATCAGATAAAGAAGCCCGACCCGCCAGGGTTTGACTTTTACCTGTTTTAAGTAGATGAAACAGTCACTTTCAAATTCTTTGCACTGTATGACATCTTCCTGAGCCTGTAGCTTCATTGCTGGTGCCAGACTGACCCGAGACATTAACAATGCTATGTCTGCTCTCCCAGTTGTGAGCAACATGAATTTTAGCTTTGCCAATGTCCTGTTCCCACACATGGAGCAAATCCAGTTGGCTCTGAGCATCTCATTGTGGGAACAAAGTTTTGCTCATTTTGTCACTGGTGTTTCAGGGCTGATCTTACACTCA
This sequence comes from Prinia subflava, assembly GCF_021018805.1. Classification (NCBI taxonomy): domain Eukaryota; kingdom Metazoa; phylum Chordata; class Aves; order Passeriformes; family Cisticolidae; genus Prinia; species Prinia subflava. Next base: position 35,948,425 of record NC_086247.1, read on the forward strand.
TGCACATGCACACACACGAGTTGTTGTTTCCTCACTTTCTCTAACAAAAGGAGAGCTGTTGTCACTTTTTTTTCTCCCCTCTTGGTTGTATTTGTCGGGCAAAGATCATCATGCTCTGATTTAGTGTTTTCAAATAAGTGTGCCCTCTGGTGCAGTGCTCTATTGAGAGACAACACAGCCCAGGCAGGAGAGTTCAGCATGGCCACTAATAAAACACAAGTGCTGCTTTGTCAGGCCACGAGTGATTACTTGAACAAGTGCCAACCAAGAAACCAAACATTAGAGCGCAGCTCTTCAGACCCTCAAGACAAAGGGCCAATTGACTTTCCTCATTAGTTTTTGTGCCAAACATGTAAACACAGTTTCCTCTCTATCTTTGATGCTCAAAACATGCCAGCTTGTTAACATCTTGGGTGGCATGGTGGTTTATGAGCTTGTAAAGACTATTATGTACTGTTGGGTTTTGTCCGAATTGAATAGATTGGCTTATCCTAAGGATGCCCGAAACTGGCATCTTTTTGACAATTTAGAAATTCTGTCTTTGCTCCAACAGACTGAAGAAACTGCCCAAAAGAAATTTAAAATGCACAGGATTTTTTACTGGCACACACGCACATTAAAGCTTTGTTAAAATTAGGATTGGACTCTGGCTCACTGAAAAATAAAAACAAAACCCCACTGAATTGATAAGAGAAGCTTTGGCTACAAAAATTGCCTGATTAAACCTGATATAATCAGTGCAGAAATCTCACTGAAATTCTTTAGGTATTCTTTATATTACACTGCTTTTATTTTGGAGACCTCTGACATTTAAACTTCCTGTGCATTTACTCCAGTCTTTTTTGTTTTTATATGCTGTGACTACACAAGATAATGGAAATTGGAACAATTTGAAACAACCTGAAATGTTTGTGAAAGGTGGTGAATTTTAGTCAGTGCACTGAGAATGTTTTCTGTCTTGGAAATCCCTTTCATTTATGGTGTGACTGCTGGCATGAAGTTTTACCAAAGTAAAACACTGAGGGTTTCTTAATGTGGTTACTTTTTGAATGACTGTGAATGGTGGTGAGCTTAATGAACTAGCTTCCTTTTTCGGTTCTGAAAATGATATCCATACATTTTAGCTAAAAACTGGAGCTTACTTTTTTTCCATTGTACAAAAATATGATAAGGTTTTTAAAAATGAGGATGATTATTAAAAGAAAAACAACTGAAACTCTCTGTTTAACTTGCATTTCCAACTAAAATTGAAAGAAATTCATTTGCCAGCCTCTGTTTATATTGAAATACAGAATCATATAACCTTCCGTCCATGGGTCTAATGAGAATTACATTATTGTCGATGAAGAAATGGTGAGAAATGGGAATGAGTAAATTATTTTGAATTTCCTTTTAAAGAACCAGAAGATAAGAAAGGGAAAGAAGAATAATAAAGGGGTTCTAGAATTTTCTTGAACTCTCCCTCTCTCACACACACACACACACACACACACAGATGTATATATCTTTTAAATAAAGGATTCAGCATATATGGAGCTATCTGCAGGCAGAGCAGTGAGCCCAGTGGGAGCCCAGCTGTTGCTGGGCTCAGTGAAACTAAATGAAAGAAAAGGCTACATTTCTGGTGGAACCTTGGCAGCCAGATTCTTACATTGAGATTCTCGGTAAAAAATGAACATTAGCTGAACAGGAAAACAAATGTATGGATCTAATGGCATCTAATATGATGTCTAATAATGAAACTTCAAGTCTCTCCATCTAGTCTGTCCCACAGAAAGGAGCCCACACTGTCCATGTCTCTGAAACTTCTGCTCTGCAGGGTCTTTAGCAGGTGGCTGAGTAGGCTCCTCACCTCTTCCCCCTTTCCACTGCAAGGTTGGTTGTATGAGGTTTGGAGTTGCTGTCCCCAGGTTAAGATTTCTGGCTGGGTTCTGTGTGATTTAGGTCTCGGTCTGCAGCTCTGTCTGTTTGAGATTTCCCTGCATCATCTCAAATTAACCCTAACCCAGGAGTAACAGCTGAGGGCTGTTAATCATTCTCAAGTGCATGGACAAGCAAATGGTTTCCACCCAAAACAAGCTGGTTTTCCAGGGCAGGTCTGTACAGGAATGATAAGGAAACAATCTCTTCAGCTACAGATATGAGCCACCTGAGGGGGGCTGATGGTGGCAAACCTGCAGTAGATTAAGTTTCAGATGCTTTCAAAGAGTGATACCTACACTATTCACCTTGAGGGAAAATGAAACAGAGAGTGATGTGCCTTCCTGGGAAAAAAAACACCTCTGCTATACCACAAGGGACAGATGAGAAAAGCTGAGGGGTATTTGGTCCACAGAAGGTATTAAAAACACTGTACAGAATTGTGGTTTCACGCCCAGGGACACTGTCAGGTGTGTGCACAGGTTCAGGATGGAGTCCCAGAGGGCCCTTACCATGGCCTGGGGAAGGGGCAGGGTTAAATCATAAAGAGGTCCACGGGGTCAATGCTCAGTCCAGGGCAGATTGTGAAACAGGAATTTCATTTCCCAAGAAGGTTTTATTGAATCACCTCCTCACACAAAATTGTACTGAGAGACTCAAAGCCAGAACAGTGTCTGGACTCTTATGAGGCCCTTAAGACTTAAATTGCTCTGGGAACTGCTACAAGTGGGTCCAAACACTGCAGACTTGTGAGTGTCCAGAATGGAAGGTCTCAGCAATTTCTATGACAGCTGGCAGCTAACTCTCAAAAAAGGTCCCCTGAAATTTCCCCAGTTTGAAAACTACAGCTGTGTTTTGAATTTAAGGAGTTTTCCCTGGAAGTGGAGCTTCTTCCATGCTTCTCAGTTCTAGAGGCAAAATTAGCTTCCAAAGAGCTTCTCAGTGCCTGGGGCAGTGACAGATTTGGCGGCAAAGTGCTGGTAAGGTCCATAGGAGTAGGGTAGGCAGCTACTGGTGAAACAAAACAGTCAGTAAGATTAAAGATTCTTGTAGTGATAGTTCAGAGAAATATCAAGGCATGTACTGAGACAATTCAGTCCTTCAAGCTCTGCTACATGCTGGCTGTCAGGGCACCGTGGTTTACCCAGAAGCGGGTCTTCTGGATATTCCAGATTTTTGAGATAATGTGGGCCTGCTTTCGGAGTAAGTAAAGCTATTCTCTGAGGCACATGATAACAGTATTTGCTCAGGACTGAACTCGTATACATGACAATCTGTGTCAGACAGCTGCAGATATTGCAGGACAGTCTGTGTTGTTCTTTATGTTGTTTTTTCTTCCTCCTGAATTTGATTGAAAATATTGTTACAAACAACATTTTCTGTGATGTGTTGGATTTGACCTAGAACTGAATTTGGTTCAGTACCCCTGTATCTAATATTTGTTTTATAACCCTTCTTAGCCTTTTCACTAAATATCCTGTGTAGAAATAATAATTTCAAAATGTGTTTTCAATAGCCATACATTTTTGATTGCTTGATGTTCAGGGTGAGTACATTAATACTGTTCAAAATGCTGTTTGCAGTTTTTCGGGCATGTCAACACTCTGGAATTTCAGCAATCGAATTTGACCTGCTGAACCCTGCACGCAAATCCCTTGAATCGATCGCACCACACAAAGCAAAGTCATGCTGTAGTTTTGCTGCTAGAATGAAAATTGAAGAGTGGGTTATTGGTGCTCTTTTGCTACCAGGTTCACCATGGCAAAATCATGAGCTCATGATAGAGCATATAATGAAACTCTCAGCATTTCGATGTATAAGCCAAGACCGGTACCTTGACCTTTCAGGACTAGGAAAATGGATACAGGCATCGTGGAAAAGATGTCTGTTCTTATCCTGAGTCACACAGTACATGGATAGACAGGGCCACTGTGTGCAAGAAACACCATTCTCGATGTTTTACAACGGTTTTCTACTGAATTTCAGCATTGTAGTGAAATGGTGAATTTCAGTCAAAATAAATTTCAATCATCACTGTGACAGAATGATCACTGCATAGGGGCAGGGAAGAGAGTCCCCGTAAGAAATCACTTTCTGTTAATTTTGTCACCAGGTAACTGCAAGACAAAATGATCGTCAGTAGACCAGAAAGATGAAAACTTAAATTTAAAAAAAAAGGTATAAAATATATGTATCTGCCTTGCTTCCAGATTTAGACTCTATCTGAGTGTTATTCATTTGATCATCTGCAGCAGTTTGTTGTTAGAGATTTGTAGGTTCTCAGAGACAGAGAGATTGCTCAAGCTCTAGCAAAAACAACTGGTTAAAGTACACATTAAATCACAATGTGAAAATTACTTCTCAGATCCTTCAAGTTTTTCTCCTCCTTTGTGTATACAGCAGAGTAGCACAAAATGCCATTTATGAGGTCTACTGGTGAGAAGAACGTATATGACAGTAGGTGTCAGATTCTTTTCTTGGTAGGGTTCATCTTCTCTTCTTCAAATCCACAGTGATTATGTAGTGAATTATTAATGGCAAGGTAAATGCAGTTATTCTGGTGGAAAAGAAAAAAGATGTGTACTGTTATTATGACTGAGAAATTGTTACATGGCAAAAGGATAGGCTGTCATTTACAAACCATTCTTCTATTTAAAGTTCTCTCATACTCTTGTTCCTCACTAAGTAGTTTCACACAAAATTGAGAGACTGGGAGAAGGATGAAGTTTCTTATTTAAAGGTCATTCAATGCAGTGGAGGTCTCCCGTTGGGCCTATCCTTGCAATGCTGCCTCAGAGTAAGATCATGTCTGATCCCTTTGGGTTAGGGCAATCAGACTAAAGACTATCCAGACATTTGGAAAGGGGAGAAGTGTCACCCTTTTTAAAAATAATTAATGAAATAAAAAGATGATGATTTTATAGAAGAAACCAGTTTCAATAAGCTTAGTCAGAGAAGTGAAAGAGAGTCTAAAAATATGAAAGAGAAATATGAGAGACAGAAAAACAGCCTATGACTACTGGTTTTTAAATAATACAGGGTACAAAGAAATATTCTTTTTTTCTTCAGGTTCCCCCCTAAATTATAGGGATGTTACAGACATTCCATGATACTGAGTGTTTTATTGATTTGAGAACATTGTCTCTCTGGTGTAAAGAAAACAGGTCAAAATCTCTATTTTTCTTCATAACTTAAAAAAAAATGTAGGAAATAGTATTTTCCTTTTTCTAAATATTTTGTCACCTGTATTTGATGTACCTCATATACTTTTGTCCAATTTCTGCCATTGATAACCTTTGTATTTTGTCTGCACTCAAACCAGGATAAGTAGAACTGCGGTGTGATATCTTTGTTCATAAGATTACTCTTTATATTCTATTGCCATACTTACTTCTTGAACAGCACCTTACAAAATGGGAGCCCAATCTCCTTTCAGGCTGTAAGAATACTCACTACAATGTGGCATCAACACAGTTAGTTTCTAGATGCCTGTGCACATACATAAAGTAGTTCTGTGGGATTCAGAGTAATAAGGTACTCTTCTAGAAAAATCTTATTTTTCTCAGAAGCCAAAATTTTTAAGGAGTTAGAAGTATTGTCTTTGTTCTTTCTAATGCACAGTTCTATTCTTTTCATAGAAAATAATCTTTCTGCTTTATTAAACCCATTAAAAACCTGAAGGTTACAAAACCTGCTGGAGAATGTTTGCACTCAACAGCGCGTTTTCTAAGTAGCAATGAGGATGGCTGCATAGTTAAGATTTCTGATCTGATCATTTATTTAATGATTGAATTTTGTTCTGGTTTTTATTCAGGCAGCTTCTCCAAGTATGTTAGAGATATCATACACTGAATTTCTAAAGTGGGTGCAGGGCTCCCTACTTTTGTTCTTCTGCACTGATAGTTTTTAAAATGAAAGCTTTAATCTGTATTATATAGGATCATTAATTTCTGCATTTTACACTTGAGCAACAGCATTCTGATTATCTGCTGCAATGAAAAATAAGCAGCCCTGCTCCTGCAGACTTAATTACTTACTGCAGGGCCCATCCCTTCCTAGTTATGGCGCACAGTCTGCAAATGGGGTCAAAAACATTATTAAAAACCAAATTACCCACTGGATGGAGAAAACAAACATACAACTGTGACCTAGAGGACCTCACCAGCATAAGAGGCAGGCCTAGCTGCACACATTACACAGCTCTGCTCTCAGACGACACAATAAGCGGCCAGATGAGCTCATCACCCAGGACAGCCAGGCGTGCTGTCGTGGTATACAGTGTGCTCTGCCTAAGTGTTTTATAAACGGTGGAACTGGCTGATTTGGCTGATTTGGAAATGCACCCAAGTGCTTCAGAGAATGTGCCTGCTGAAGAGGTGCCCAGATACAGTGGGGGGCTCTAGAAGAGCTGACTTTGGCAGGAAGGATCAGGAGTGGTTCCCTAAAATCTCACTGTGTGGCCCTCTTTAAAATTAAGCTCTGTATACCAAATCCTTGTAAAAGTGTGATTCAGCCTTGAAGAAGGCTTTCAATAATATTGTATCTACTGCTCTTTAGAAATAGTGCTGGCTGCATTTTAGAGCAAGCAGTAGGAGTTATGAAGGATTTGGGAAATTTTGAAAGTATATAAAATGCAGTAGTACTTATAGAAATACATAAAAAATGAAACAGCAAAAAGACTGACTCCATTTAAAAAATAGTAACCTCATTGTTTAAACATACTGTAGAAGAATATGCCATATTTATACAATTTCCATAGTTGAATTGATGAAAAAATGGATCTGAGATGGAATTTTCCATGTCTAAAAGTCTAATGGCTGGTAATAGAATTGTAAACTATAAATGAAATGCTGATCCATTTATATTAACAGAGATACAATACTTAATAGCAATATTTCTAGCAATAGTATGCTAAGTTAATTTATAAGACAATGGGACAAGGAATCTATTGTTTTGAAATCACATAAAAAGCAATAATAAAAGAAAACAATAAAATATTTAAAGTGCAGTGCACACAAGGAAAAAAAAACCATAAAACACACAGTTACCATTAAAAAATCATTCAGTACCATTTGAAATTTATCTATTTGAATATGCTGTATTTAATTAATTGTAAGCCCTGAAAATTGCTGAAGCTTAAACATATTATTCAGTCAGAACATAATAGTATAATATTTTTTCTATGAAATAAAAACATTATAAATTATAAATAATAAAACTCCAGGAAATGGAGAAGATTACAACAAAACAGTAGTAAGTTATCAACATGCAAAATTAGGAGAGATGTGAAGACTCTATAATCATGTAGATATCAAGAGGAATTCCATAGTAAAGTTTGTGCTGTAATTTAAACCTGAAGAAGCATTAAAATTATTTTTAAAATTTGCATTTTCTGAATTCCATCTGCAAGTCCAGCAGAATGAATCTTCATGGGGTAGGATTTTTTCCCCTTTAATCAGCTACTAATGTTTTTTCTATGACTCTGTGCTGCTGAGCTGCTGTTCTGCTTTCCTGACGTGTCCATCTGGATAGATACCCATGATCCAGACCTCTTGCCCACTGAACTGAGATTTCAGCCAGAAGTCCCATGGACATTTTTCCACTGAATGCAGAAAGGCTTGTCCTCAGTTGGTCAGAGCATGGTACAAATAACACCAAGGCTGTGGGTTCGATTGCTGAGTGCCGTTCATCTAAGAGCTGGATGATGACTGAATGATCCTGGTGGTTTCCTTCCGAAATAGAATATCTTATGATTATGACTGTGTGATATTTGAGCTGTGGGTCTCCCTCTTTGCTTTCTGGAGTGTGCCTAACCCTGAGAAGATGGTGATGGTGAAGGGAAGGGTAGGGGTGTAGATGAAGAGATGGGGAGGGGGGAGCTGCAGTACTCCAGCAATCCAAGGGGTGGCACAGGGAGGTTAGAGAAGGCAAGATGCGCTTTAAAACAGATTTTTATAAAAATTTGTCAATGATTAGGAGGACTGGAAGGACTAGCAGGACTGAGGATGGCTCTCAGCCTTGGAGGACAGCCTTGTTTGGGTAGTAGAAAAGGAGGGCTGGCAGCGGGCAGCTGGCGCTGTGCTCGGGGGCAGAGGGAGCGAACAGTCTGAGCTGAGCAAAGCACAGCAAGGACACACTTGCAGATTCCTCTGCTCCATGGGCTCAGGTGGCAGCTGGCTGCCCCAGAGCTTGGCTCAGCACCACCGTGTGCAGAGTGTCCAAGTGGGCACAGCTTTGGCAGCCCAGCTCTGGGCAGAGGTGTTGGTGCCTGCGGGGCTGCTTGGACAGGGAAAGCAGGAAGCTTGGGATCCCCACCTCCTCCTTCGGCACCTCAGCAACCCACAGCAACCCACAGGGACAGCCACAGGCTGACCTGAGCTCGGTGTCTGCTGGCAGGACCCTTTAAGCTGGGGAACCATGGCAGGGAACACAAACCCACTCCTGGGTGCTGCGGCAGCAGATCCCACATCTCCTTGTGCCCACATCTCCTTGTGCCCACACCTCCTTGTGCCCACATCTCCTTGTGCCCACACCTCCTTGTGCCCACATCTCCTTGTGCCCACATCTCCTTGTGCCCACACCTCCTTGTGCCCACACCTCCTTGTGCCCACACCTTCTCCTCCTCCTGGACGCGATTTCCAGAATGAAAATGCGATAGCCCTGTCCAGTTGCTGATTTGCGAATGAGAAGTGTTTCAGAAACACAAGCTAATCAGTGCAATAACCTGAGTAATTGACAGCTCTCTGTTTTTATTTGCCCGATGTGATTCATTGCTGCAGGAGCAGCCTTTCAAGGAGAAAGCCTGAAGTACTGTTCTTGCTGTTGTTACAAGGGCTTCTTGCTTAAATTTTTTTTCATGATTAAGCTTGTCAGGTCCGTGTCTGGATTCGCAGACCAATACTTGATATTCACTTTCAGATTCCTTAGGCCAAGGAAACTGCAACGCCATTAGGTAAAAGAAATTAATTCAGCTTATCACCAATGCCTGACTACATGCTCCGGAAGGAGCCTTAAATCAAATCCCAGCATTTTCCTAATATTTGGACAATGGCAGTAAATGTTTTGTTTATACCTGCATCTCAAAGCATTCCTGGAGCAAAATGCACAGCAGTGGTTGCAAAGCTGAGTCCTGCAATAGTACTGTGAAGTGATGGTACTGAGATGTGTTTACAAATTTTTAACTCTTTCAGAGATAGAGGAGAAGAAAAATACTTAAGTTTCTTTTACATTCCCCTGGAGAGCTTTCTAACTCACCTTGGCCTAGAGCACCAAAGACAACTTGAACTCCTCTGATTTAGCAGAAGCCAATCATTCCTGTTACTTTTTGTCCTTTAGCAGAACTGGGGTCTCTCTTTTGCACAACTCTTCTAACTCTTTCACAGATCATTTCACTGCCATTCCTTGAGATTTTTTCCCTCAGTCTATAGAACAATCTAGCTCCATTTCCATTTTTCTTGCTGTGGCTTCTTTAAATACATAAAATTTTATCCCTAAATTCCCAGGGTAGGTATTAGTGCCTTTGCTGAGAAAAGCTGATTTTTATTGGTCAGTTAGCAATCACTCACAGTTGAGATTTTTTTTTCCCCATTGCTGTGTGTCCTTGTTTCTGTGTCTTGCAAATTGTGTGTTGGATGTGTAAAATGTCACTGCCTCATTTTAATTATTGGCCATCCCACAAATGAGCCTCTTTAAGAGATACATTGTTCTGCAGGTAGAACTGAAATTATGTCTAGAAAGCTTCTATGTTTGTGATCTCACAGCATCAAGAGACCAAATTTTTGTCATTAACCTCATCAGTTTTAACATTTCTTACAAAACACCAGATCCTACAAATCTGAGGAGGTGAGAATCTGAGAAATTTTAGAAACAATTTTAAAAAGCCTAAAACATTTTTTGTGATATAGGAAGCTGAAAATTAAACTGTAAAACCTCCAAACAAATATTTTAAGAGAGAGTCCCAAAGAAGTGGAATGCAAATGTACAGAGCAAAGAGGATTCTAATCTTGCCATTTGTGAAGTGTATTATGACTTGTAAATACTTGGATTCACTAAGATCATCTCAGGAATGAAATATGATGATGAATACACATAAAAAAGGAGGAGAAAAGCTGTCTGGAAACATTGGTTACTATGTTTTACTTAGTGGTGTTCTTTGTGTTTTATTTTACAAAGAAATTCTTCCTTTCTTTTCCTCTCTTGTTAATTCTCATGGTCAGTGGTGTATTGCTCAATCTGCACTCATAGAAATTGGCTTCTTGCATCACTAGCAAGACACTTTGTGGCTCCTTTTTGGGTTGTCTCTCAGTCATGACATTTCTAGGATGAAGGCTCAGCAAACAGCACCCAGGCACACACTGTGAGACAGGAGTTCTGAACACAGCTCCTGGGAGGAAGAAGTCATGTTACATTCACAGCCAGTGCTTGGACAGTGGGTTTTTGCAGAAAAGAACATACAGGGATTGCTCCTCTCTCTGGCATGCACAGTGCTGTTTTCAATGACAAAACAGTCATGTTATCCCTTCCACAGATTCCTCGCTAAAATAAGACATCTGTCAGCTGGAGTAAGCCAGGCTTGTTTTTAAAACCTGTACAAATAGTGCAACAGACTCATGGCTTCACTCTGAAAGAGAGCAGTTTTAGATTAGGTATTAGGAAGAAATTCTTTACTCTGGGAATGCTGAGGCACTGGCACAGATTGTGCAGAGAAACTGTGGATGCCCCAATCTTGGAAGTATCCAGGGCCAGGATGGATGGGGCTTTAAGCAACCTGGTCTAGTGAAAAATGTCCCTGACCCATGGCAGAAGGGTTGGTGATCTTTCTCAGCTTCTGCAGTGTCTACCACTTTTGTTTAAATAATCTTAATTAGAAATTACTTCCTCTCCAGTCCGACTTTTTTAGCACCCTATGCTGTGACAACTGATGAAACATGCTCTCAAATCTTGGGACTAGAGAGGAAGGGGAAGCAAATTAATTCTGTGGGCAAACTTTGTTTACAGCAATGCTTATAAAGTATGGTATTTATGACAAATCAGTTACATGAGGTGGTCTAAAAGAATGCAAGAACAATATCCAAGGAATTAACAAAAATTTATTTGGGGTTTAGGTGAAAAATTACCTCTTGAAAAGCTAAAATTTCTTCCTTGCAAGAATCCAGCAACACTGGTCTTGTTTCAGAAACCCATTTAGTATTTGCATTAATTTCTTACAGGAACACAGGGTATTTTTCTTTTTTTCTTAAGATGAAAGAAGCCAGCTCAAATGAACTTCAAAAATATATTAGTGAAGTTTTATGGTAAATTCAAAATTTAAAAATAATGTAGTCAACTTGCATAAAAGATAAATTAGGTCCATCCTTGCATTTAAGAGAATTTCTGTTTTGAACACAATGTTTAAAAGTAAAAAGCAGTGTATGTTTCAAGCTAATACTTTTAGAATATTTTCAAATGTTTCAGGCCATTAGATACATATAATGTGTGAAATGAGATGATGAACCTTGCAAAATGCCTATCTATATACTCCCACAGAATGGACCAAAATAAATTATCAATAGATACAGAATGCAAATGGAAGAAAATACTGATAAAGACAAAATCATGCATGTCAACAACACGGTTCAAACTGGTGTACTTAATTAAAAAAGTGAAGTCAATTAAAATGAAAACAACAGTGTAGCATGTACAAATGCTGGAATAATCATTAGGCCTTGCTGAATAATGAAGGAGTAAAGAATTTTTTTCAAGTGAAACAGCAGGGGTGATACATTACACAAAGCAACAATCTACAACAATATGACAATTGAATTACTTCAGCCCCATTAAGCAGGTGCAGAAGAATAATTAACATGAATTTCTTCAATGGAAAAGAAAAAAACCATAAACTTTTGTCTAGTACAAACTGCTATTTTTCCCCTCCAAAATGATGAGAAAATGTGTCAATGAGCAGATGGATTAAAAGGAAACCATTATGCTTATCCTCTATGTGAGACCCCTTAATTGTAGAATAAAATATATACAGAGTTTATTTTCTCTGTCTGACAGTGTTAAAACAGGTCACCGTGGTTCACATCAGCTTTTGCTCTTCTGCTGAGGCATAAGCATCAATTGCTAATTTAAAAAATATAGTATAAAAGGCAAGAGTTTTTGAATTTTCAAACACAGGTATTCAGTCAGGCCTCAGTTTTCATTCAACATCTGCTTTTCCCATTCAAATTCAAAATAAACATGTGACCTCCAGTTTCAGTCTGAGCAACAACTGTTCTATACAATGACAAGAAAGAGAAAACTAATTTTATAATATCTCATGAACTGTAAGTTGTTTCTTAAACTCCAGTTAAATCCAATGTTTTTCCCTTTGAAGTCCTAGTAAAATACTTCTATTTAGTTATTGTGAAAGAAATTGATTTGGAGACCAATAGTTTACTCAGGGACATTTAGTTTTCTTCCTTTATAATCAAAGAAATAGATAAACACTAGCATTGGTTATGTTAGAGATATTTTAATTAAAGATGTGGACATATTTCAAGTGATCTGGTGCATATCTCAAGAAGCTGCTGGTCTGTAGCCAGAGAGACTGTGGAAGGATTAATGATCATTTTATGAGTGGGAACTCACCTTTTTTTAATTAGGAAAGACAAAGATCCTTCTGACAGTTTACTGTCCCTCGAATCACTGATGTACTATTAAATACAGTGCATATCAACTGATTATCAGACCTGAGCAGGTATGCATGGATTTTTCTAGGGCTCAGGTATTCTACTTTTTCTAGGGTTCAGGCATTGTAGTTTTTCCATTCATTTCCATCTGGACTGCATTATTTTGTTGCTGATGTGTCACAGAAGAAACCTTTCCTGCCTTTGGAAATGATGACTCCAGAGTTAGTTAGTTAGTTAGCAGTTACACGTTTCAGACTACAAAAAGCAGCCTGTGAGGAGACTTTTGGTAATCCAACCTTTGAATCCTGCCTCTTCAAAAACTTACATGCCTACCTTGGCACTCTGGGGACTTTCATTGAACAAAGGTACAGTGGACCAAGAACACTTTTATTTAAAAACATTTCTGAAAGCTGAAGTGGAAGTTTAGAGTGTTTTGATTTGGGGCTTCCTCCTTCCCTCCCACATCTACAATATATTCCTGGGCAATGAAAAGAGCTAGCCAGTGCTTCCTTTTGCTTCCAGTCCACTTTCTTTGCAGTGCCCATCCAATCACTGAAAATTTATAGGAACAGAGTGAGAGGTCCATAATCTTCCAGCCTGGGGAGGCAAAACTGATGGAGAAGAAGACCTGTTTCATGTATTTTGCCCTATGACAAATTTCACGTAGATTATGTGAACCATTTGGTATGACCCTCCCTTCTTCATAGACTCTGTCCTCTGAAGTATGATCGCTAGATTAGAAAGTAATACTTGCTGGCTTACTTTCCAGCTTTATTTATGGCTTTCTAAGAATAAAAATTATGAAAGTATCTTTCCCATGATCCTGCTCTAGGGGTGTAGCTTCTGAGGTAGATGGATCTGAGTCCCATTTAATAAAGAAGGAAATCGAATACTGGATACACATCTCATTTCCAGCCTTTGCTAGATGAACCCTCTGAGAATAGCTTGATTACCATGATGAAGGAGAACCAGCACCTGAGCAGGAGATAATACTTCTCTGTGGTGCTATTTCAGTTGGTTTCATTTGGGAATTCTCTGTCAGAAGTCAGAATGAAAAAGGGAGCTCCATATAAATCAAATGGACACACGTTAAGCCTACTGCAGGGTTAATGCCCCCTGTGCCAAATATTTGAATACAACTGCTGTTTGTCAGACAATGTTAGACTGACACACACAGTCTGTATTTGTCTCATCAGAAGTAAACTCTAAATTGTAATAAATGTGCAAACTCATAGCTATGGTAGATATTTTTTGCCTTCATCATATGAGTGATCACATGATGTTATTTGTCATGATAACCTAAGCATCATACTTAGGAGATGAACTACATTCATGTTATCTGTGAGCACCATGATCTTTCTCCCCGCTTTCTCACCCTGAATTTATTTGAATAATAATTAACAGGCTTTTTAAAACAGAGTAAATAATCTCCTGAATATTTATTCCCAATAAATGTAGATTCTTTTTTTCTTTCTATGAGTATTTTTCAAATAAGAATGCTTTTAGCTGGTTTGCTTATAATAAAGGCTGCAAAATTACTAAAAGAATTGGCAGCTTTTATTCACAAGAGAGTTTTCTCTGGAAGGGAAGGAAACTGGTGAATCCTCTTTCTTGCTTACCCCCAGCAGTTATCACTGCATATAAAGAGGCTGGATGAGCCCCGAAGGAAGCTGGAATGTTTGTCCCTATATGAGCATGTTAGAAACGCCAAGTTAGTGTGACTAATGGATAAGACAGAACGCAAAGCCGGTGATCTTAAGATGAATAGAAGCATTAGAGGGAAAACCAGGAATGCAAATCTCACTTTGTTAGAAACACAGACTTTGTGTCTGTTCCAGAGTTTTGTTTCATCAACCCTTATAGCCCATGGACTCCTTCACTGTACAGAGCAACTGTAAATTCTGCAAAAACTGGGAGAGGTAGAGCCTGTCGAAGCTGATGTTTGTATTCAACATTGCTCGATGGAAGCTGCTAAGCAATACTGAAAATGCTGGCAGGAATCCCAGAGTTCGGAGGGAATTTCCATGTGCTGACTCAGACATGTATTTAAGCTTGCTGGAGTAGTGCTACACCTGATCCTACTGAGGCTATGAAATCTGGAAGCAAGACTGAATTGGAAGTGAAATATTGAAATTCTTAACCACACGTGTAGAGGGCACAAAAAGGAAGAGTTGTGGAAGCACACACATAGCATACAGCTCCCTATCATATAAAACACTCTAAGGAAAAATTAGAAAGACACTCACTGAACACTAAGTCAAGCAACATCATCTGGGAAAAAGGCAGCAAAATTCTTGCCCTCCCAAATTGACAAAACAGAATAACAGCTGTTTAATCAGCCACAGAGAATCAGCTATGATCAAAATACATTGCTGCTGGAAATACCTTAAATTCAAAAGTGAATACTGGATGTTTTAAGTCTTGTCTTCTTTATATGCCGCTTTTAGCAAAACAAACTTCTCTACTTACATGCCAATGCGGAAGTTCAAGCTTAAAAAGCTTTATAAGCTGTTTGGATACATTAGTTCAAAATTACTAACAAGAAATCATTTTTCTAACAATTCTAGTGAAAATGGAAACTCTGGATTTCAGGGTACATATAACAGTTGACTTTTCAGAAAGAGAAGGCCATGCAAGGCCCAGCCCAGCCCCTGTGAGAGCAATTTATTTGAGTTGCAGAGCAATAATGGGAAAAGACCCTTTGTTAACTAACAGTTGTGTATTCCTATGGGAGACTTGGAGACAAATTCTCCCGACCCTGCTTTTACTATTTCCCTTCTCATTGTCAAGAAAGAGCTGCTTGCTGGTTGTATCTTTATTGTGCAGCAATACTTCAAAACACTTTAACATCTCTCTTTATATGGGAAACATCATCTCCATCTTTCCAAAATCTCTGAAAATATATCACCAACTACAAGATCTACTTTTCAGACTCTGGTTGGTACTGTTCATGTCTAGAGCTAATGAAACAATTCAGAAAAAATCATTTAACAAACTACATCTCTGTCTGCTGTGGCTCATCAAATGCATCATGGCTCTCAAATTTCTTCTTGATTTGAAATTCTTGTGAAAAACACCATACACAGAGAACTTAATGTTTCAATCATTTCTCAGCAATCTCTTGCAAACCCTGTGTTTCAGTATCAAGCTTATGATTGGATGTAAACCAGGAAGGTTGCTGAGATTGATTAGAACATCATCCCATTCTAACCCTTGAAATTAAAAATGGGATTTTTTTTTTCCTTTTTCTGCTTCAAATAAGACAAAGAAAGTTTAATATGCAGTTGATTATGGACATGTTTGGATAAAAGGATGTCGCTCTCATGGGCAAGATTTCCACAAGGAAAATAAAGTTATAATCTGTTGTCAAAATTCTGTTTGGACTCAATGGCAGTGGGATTTTAAACAGTGCCACGTACTCTCTAGAACCAATGAATTTATTTAGGAAGAGGAAAAATGATTTAATGAGTGGCAACAGCTTTCAAAAAATCTTTGTAAAGTGCTATTGTATGCCTTGCATACTGAGAAAAGCAAAAAATCTATTTTTATCTGAAATTGCACTTATTTTACACATAATAATAGCTAGTTAAAAACAAAAGGAAACTGCATTGAAATATATAGCCTTTTGTCATTTATTTATTTCAACTTCTCTGCCCTTTAGCTTCAATGTCACTTTATTTTCATTGAGCTTCTTAAAGTTTATTAAGGTTTCTTTTTATTTGGTGCTAAAATATTTGTGTTGACATAATTAGATCTTATGGTCATGAAATAACATTTATTCAGCTGAATATTCAGCATTTATTTAGTAGATGTCCTTTTTCATTAACAAACTCTAACCTATAGCTCTTCTCCTCCAGGAACAGAAAGCAGAGTTCATGAAATTTGCAGTGCATTTTCTGTGAATGAAATTCACCAGAAACATTAGATTTTTTAAAACTGAAAACTGTATGCCCTGAAGGGAAAAGAATTTTCCAATTTTGGGTGGTAGCCTTGGATTTTTGCTTATAAGCAAAAATGTTTTTGTTTTTAGTTAAAATTCCCAACAGAATTTCTTCCTAGAGACAGAGACACATTGCATTATTTTCACACAAGGCTGTGGCTATGTTCCAGCAGGTTCATACAACTTCTAGCAATGACATCAGGCTTGTGTGTTAAACACAATATTCCAGGGGGCAAATAGTCCTGGTGGCACGGGTGTGAGCCACGAGGATCTGCCCCATCATGGACAGAATGAAAAAAAAAAAAATTCTGCAAAATACTTCCAAGATTACTCCTGTACGAAGCAGTTGCTTATTCCTGGGTCACCTCCTCCTGTGGTGTAGCGACCTACTGTAACAAGCTGACTTGTACCCAGACCCTTTTTTAGCTCTCTCACCTCTTTTCAATCTGTCTAACGGCTTCCAAGAGAGAGATGTGTGCCTGTGTGTGTCAGGAAAGGAGAGCAGCAGCCCATATCAGCAGAGTGGGGATTTGTGGATTTGGGGAGATGGAGGAGACAATGCTTGGATTAGGATATAAACACAGGAAGAATTCAGTCTCCAGCGGGCAGCTTGGGTAAATTCTGCTGTTAGGTTTGTTCAGATTAACAGGGATCTCTGATTTTGGCTCAGAGAGTTATCTCTTTAAAGGTCTGTAAAAAGAAGAAACTATGATATAGAATAAGCTTCTGGTTTATCAAAGTACAAACTGCAGTGTGAAAACTCACTTTGTTCCTCTAAGATGAACAAAACCTTAAAATTAATTGGAAAGGGAAAAACAATAGTAGAGGCAACATAGCTTAACTGAGCTGTGAGATTGTGGTAGGGTACATGTACAGAGTATTTTTTCAGGCAGATTTCATCTCACCCTCCTCTGAGCCAACTGCAAAACCCAAATCTCTGTATTGGCAGACACGTAGCTGCAGTCCTCACAACACTCATTCTAAACTAATAAGTCTGGCAGAGAGAGAGTATATTAGCTCATTCTTAGTTCCAGCAGCTACCCAGAAGGCATTACAGCACACTTGAGATATATCTCATACAAACTGCTGATATGCCCACACTGCACAGAAGTGACTGCGGTGTGCTGTGGGGACAGCTCGGGCACCAGGAGCTGTGACAGCTCAGAGTGAGGTGTTATACCTTACATCCCAGGCAGACCATTGCTGAGTCAAAGCTGCTTTAGCTGTAACTCCTGTGGCTGAACATAGGGAAAGAGTCCAGTTTCTCCCAAAAATAATAAAAAATCAGCATTCTCAGGGCAGCATGTGTGTGTCCAGTTTGTGAGCTCAACAAACAGTATTTTAGCTTCAGGTACCTCTGAACATTTCCTGGGTGTAGAATATGTGTGATATAACTTCTAAAAAGTACGTTGCTTACAGTCTGCTAGGTCAGGAAAAAGCCTCTGTAGGGGTGTGATGAATTAGGAGAAAGTAAAACATATGGCCAGAGGAAAGAAATTGCCTCTTTCTTGTCCCCAGCTAAAGAAGCTAAAGAAGCACACCTTAGAAGAAAACAAGCTTTTTTTTTTTTTTTTTCTAGACTTCAGGTAGCAAATCTGGAGCTGTCAGCAGAATTCAGGGCAGAGCTCAGGATTACTGACTGAAAAAACAGGGCCACCAGTACTTTGCTTACCCTTTGCAGAGACAGGAGCTGCAGGTGCTCAGGTGGGAGACGATCTCTGCTGGGAGCCTGCTCTGTGTCTGTGCAGCCAACAAGGCCAACAGTATCTGGGGCTGGATTTAGAGCAGCTTGGCCTGTACATCAAGGGGTGTGATCATTCCCCTTTTTGCAGCATTCCTAAGAGGGCAGCTAGAGTCCTGGTACAAAAAAAGACATGGATTGAGTGGGGAAAATTCAGTGGAGGCACGCCAAAATGGTCAGGGTCTGGGGCACATGCCCTACAGGGTAGAAGCTGAGGGACCTGGACTTGTTTGTCCTTGAGAAGGGAAAGCTCTGGGGAGCCTAAAGCAGGGCCTTCTAGGACCATGAGGAGGACTCCAAGAAAAGAGATCCAGGCTGCTCACAGCAGTGTGTGGCAAGAAGAAAAACGACGGTGAGCATACATTTAAATAAGAGGAGTGGGAACAGCCCACAAGCGGAAGAGGCACTTTACAGGTTCAGGCAATCTCTGCATTTGGAGGTTTGCAGCAGCCAACTGTATAAAGTCCTGAGCTGTGTGATCTGATCTCATAGCTGAGCCTGCTCTGACCAGAATGTTGAACTAAAGATTTCCAGAGATCCCTGCCAATCTCAATTATTCTGTGATCCTATTTCTCCAACAGCTTTTTTAGGAAGAGCGTTCAGTTTTTTTCACCAAAGCACGCCCATGCTTCAGACTGCTCATAAAGGCTCTCCTAAAGGTAGCAACTGTAAGCAAACATATTTTGATTAAAATATTAGGAAAAAAAAATGGACTGTTTCATCACGGCTTACTGTGAGGTAACATTAGATGTTTGCATGAGTTTCACATGCAAAATCACACATGTGAAAATTCCTTTCATAGCAGATGTCTTTTTTTCCCAGTCCTTTGTCACTGCTTAGTTCTCCAAGTGCATTTTCCTTCTCTTAAACAGATCTTTTCCTTTTTTTCCCAAGCCCCATTATATGTAGATATAACTTATTTTACTGAAATTATTTGTAGTAGACTGACTCAAAAACACACACAAGGGCAGGAACTGGGGGGATTCCCAAACACCCTCTGATCTCCAGCAACAGATTACATGCCCTTAGCCCATTGCAAACATTTCAGGGAGCCTATTAGCTTATGTTTCTTACATTTCTGGGGAAACTGAAGTCTTGTTTCACCCTTCCAATGAACAAGAGAGTGTGCACTGGATTTCGTCAGATAAGCAGTAAAGATTTAGGGCAAAACTTCGTATATTGTGTTTCTGGGCTCTTTTCCTTTTGGATAACTGTAGAACACTAAACAGGCAAATATAAAATACATTCAGTCGGGAACAAAGAAAGAAAGTTCCTCCTGATATTAGTGTTTTCCTTGGTAAGGACAGTTGCTAGAATCAGCCTTATTAATTGTATTTTTTTTAATATACTTACAATATATCTAACTTCATTTATCATGACATGCTACTTTCATGCATAATACTCTCACATGTATTGTACAACATCAGATAAGCTGGGTGTCAGGTCTTTGAATATTCTATGTACAAGCTGTTTTGGACATTCAACTGTGTGAATGAATAAAGAGCAAAAAGAGTAGGTGGACCTGAAGCAGTGAAAGGGGAACTGACTTAAAAACTGCTATGACAAGCTGACCATAAAATGGTACCCTATTTTCAAAGAGTAGGAGTCAGTAACCTCTCATAATATAACACTGAAAGAAAACCCACAGATGCTTCACCTGGGCATCCTTCTTTCCTTAAGTCCACTCTAACATTTTTTCTTGTACTGTCTAGTCTAAAATATAGCTAAGTACCTCCCGAGCACAGTTCTGATTACTGAAGTCGGGTGCAAAGGGATTTCATCACACCACTTGTATTCACTATATATCAAAACTATCTCTAGAACTTGAAAATAGTATTTTCAAAGTAGCTTACAGGACTTAGGCATCTACAGCCCTCAATTTTTTGTTTGAAATAACAGTATTGTATTTGGGATTTTTTTATTTTGAGAATTTTAGCCTGAAACCTTCAACTCACACAATACAGCTGTGCTCAAAAATACGTTTTGTTGTTGTTGTTGTTGTTGCATAAAAGTGAGTCATCATTACATTTAATTTCTATGAAATGGATATGCATCATGAAATGAAGTTTTTCTTTGTTCTCAATTAAACCCACATGTCCAGCCATTTGTCCTTGGACTGAGATGTTGCTTAAAATCCTTCTGCCTGCATAAATCAGACATTTCTCATTCATCATGGGTCATTCCCATGCCTGTAGGTAACTATCTAAATGTTCTTGAAGTAAAATTATCCTTTGACTGCCTTCATCTAGTGTACTGGCAGAACTGCAAGGCTACATAACTCCGACTCTTTAGTCAGCTGGTCATCTGTTCTTTCTTGTACTTTGATTTGGATGCAATGAACTGAATTTTATAAGCAGGAAACTAAGTACAAATACTACTCATGGGTTGCTTGTAAGAAGAGCTCAGCATAAGGATGGCACCTGGGCTGCAACTTAATACTTGATAGCATTGCTTGCATGTAATCATGTCAATAGCTTGAATATGTGGTCATGAGGTTGAAGTTGCAAAGTGGTGCTAGTTCTGAATCACACCTTCAGTCCTTGTTTGAGCACTGTTGGCAGAAAGCACTCAAGAATGCAGCAAAGTAGATGGAAATTTCCCTAAATGAAAGGGACTGCCTCAGAAAGAGTTAAAGCAACCAACATTAATTTACTTTTACTCTCAATCAATGATGAATTTAGCCATTCCCAGCTGCTGGGAGAGTTTCCTAACTGCTTACATTTACAGCTCACAGTTTACAGCAACCCATGGGCTGTTTTTACCTGTGACAGCCTGATTTCCTTTGTCTTTTTCTCAGCCCTCCCCACTGATTAGCTTAGGCAGATCTTCACTGGTCTCACAGACTACAGACATACTGTTCTGAAAATTTTAATTATTCCCACCTGTAAAGGGCTAAGCTGTCCAACTGGGAGCTGTTGCTGTCAAGAGGCTGAAGATGTCAAGATGAACAAAACCTAGATGTTTCAAGTCTTGTGTGTTTAGCTGACACTACTCTTCAGCTTCAATTAACCACTCTATGGAAAAGACGTCTGAGTACATCCTCTGAGCACTTCTCAGTGGGTCAGTTTGAAACCAGGTGACCCCCACATGCTTTAGCTACATCCCTCGGTAGCTTAACAGATCTACATCTTTCCTACTGTGTCTAGAGTCAGTAGGGGTTTGTCTTAGTTTACAGGTCTAGTGATGAGATCTGAGATGTTGCATGGGCAAACCAAGAAGTGGACATAGCAAAGGAATGGGAATCTGGGCTCTGTACTGGACTTTTTTCAAAGTCCCCCTTAAAGAAAACAAGAGTAAGGAGGGTAGGAAGACTTCCTGGCAGTAGACTAAAACTTGTTTGTTAGGATATTTTAAATTAGTCAAACAGAGGCTTACCTCACATAAATATTCAAAATGAGAAACAAGATTTGTTGTGCTGCCTTCAGACTGATGGAGAAGTAAGGTATTCAGTGAAGTAAGTCTTAGAGTACCAAACAAACAGGAAGGTACCTGAACAGGCCACGGATCAGAGGTTTGATTGTTGTTGGAGAATCTGTCTTTCAAGCTGCTTATCTGTGCTAAAAATTGGTTTGAGCACTTCAAATTGCAAGTGCCCAATCTGCATAAAATGGAAGTAATATGCTGACAAAGTCCCGTACAGGTAGCAATCAACATTATCCTGGATGAGCTACAATATTACTAAGATGTTTTAAGGAGGACCTGCCAGAGAAGCATTACAGTAATTAACCCTGATTGTCAGAATGTTGGGCAGGCCTGAGTCTCAGAAGCTGAAGCATTCAAATAAATAAATAAATAAATTATTGATGTGCATCACTGCTTAGGGATGACAAGTCTGAAACCAGCATCCTGAGTCCATAAAGATAATAGCTTGCTCACATCTGATGTGAATGGATGACAACAGGAACCCTTAGAGGTGATATGCAAAGGAAAAAAAAAAAAAGTGATTGTACCATTTTCACTTATTTTGTGATGACCACAGAAGGCTTGAAAGCTTCTGCCCCTCCTCACATTTCACATCTTGTCTGATATGTTTCCCTGGATGATTCTACAACAGGGTAGAGGGAAAGTATAATTATGATGCCACATCATACCATGGAAATAATACTGAATTAGGAGAGAAAAAGACAATTTTTTAAAATTAAAAACACTGAGCTCTTTGTGTTTTTTTAAATGCATATTTTGGGGAGCAGCTAGTTAATTCCAAACTCCTTTGTTAGAGGTTTTACTTTTATCTTCTCCAAGATTCAGTACTTCCAGTTCTAAAAACAAATGCAGAAAAAAATGCTAATCCGTTTCTTTGTGTATTCCACAGATATCTCTCAGGAAATAAAATGAAACCTGATATTACCAGTATGTTTAGTAAGAAAAAAACAAAACAAAACAAAAAACCCCCAGCAAGTATAAAATAAGTGTGAGGCTGCCACTCTATTTTGTCATACAGCAAAACAAGGAATGATGGTAAGTGACATAATGCCATTTTCTCTGCCATCTTTGAATCTGTAAATCC
This sequence comes from Prinia subflava, assembly GCF_021018805.1. Taxonomy (NCBI): domain Eukaryota; kingdom Metazoa; phylum Chordata; class Aves; order Passeriformes; family Cisticolidae; genus Prinia; species Prinia subflava. Next base: position 35,971,185 of record NC_086247.1, read on the forward strand.
TGCAACATTAAAAGATGTGTGTTTAAGCTCTTAAATGAGATATCGTGTAAATAGCATCAATATCTGACACATTAGCATGCAGAAGTTGCTACAGCAGCCTTTTTAGCATGAGTAAGTCAAGAGGATTTAAAAAAACTTGGAGATAAAAAAAACATGTTCCAGGAAAAAAAAGGTACACGGCAAAAAAATGCATAGGACTGGGTTTTTCTGGCAAATTGCATTCTCTTCTGTTATCTCACAAATCAAGATTGGTTTGGGGGAGCCCTTTTGTGACTAAAGTTATTGCTCAGCAACAGCATTTGCTGCCAGAGAGGGAGAAGGAATAGTCAAAGCTAACCCAAACAGTGTAAGCAGATATTCCACATGGGGTAAAATTTTGAATGATTTATGATAAACAAAACATTTATTAAATCTCTCCGAAAATAAGCATAGATAAGGCAACAGTCACAGATGGCCAAAAGATCAATCAGAAAATAAGCCACAGGAAGCTTAGTGCCAAAAGTAATTGACATAATCATCAAATCAATTTCTGATGGTACAAACACTTCTACGTTCAGGCTGTTTCCCTGGACTGTAGATCATTGGTTATGTCATTCTGATCACTGTTGCCCAATCTAAGCTTGTAATAGTTTTCAGAAGTTCAGGTACTTTCTGGAGTTTCCTTTCCACATGCTCACAAAGATGCCAGGTGAGGGCCAGGTTACTGTTTCTGGTAAGTGAGCACTTACATAATATTTACTTTTGAGATGTATCTTTATCCCCAGATGTTGTTCATTTTTGTATAAAAACAGAGAGCCTTAGGACATTGTGGACCTTTGTGCAAGATGTTCCTTCACAGTGGTTACAAGGGAAGAAGTGCACAACCTGGTTGCTGATGAGGGTTTCAGGCTAAACCTTTAGGTCATCAGTCAGAGCAATAGCAATGCCTTCCACAGTTCAAAGATTACTGCTCAAAGTCATAATGGAGACCACTTTTCAGGAAAAAAAAATCTATTATTTCAGCATAACTAAAGCATTTTTCAAAATGTGAAGGATTTAAAAGTAAAAACGGGGTATATTGCCATATCTGCCAGAGTGAAGGAGAAAGGAATTCCATCTGGAGATACACACACTGCAGAACTGAATCAGAGTTTAATGTTTCTCTCAGTCAGTAGATTACCAGCTGTGAGTAGGAGCATATTTTGTTGTTGGTATGATCAGTAGAAATCATATGTTAGTAATTTAGAGCTGCCTACCTGCCTATAAACTGCTTATCTGTGCACTACCCAGATTTTTAAAATTGTTTGGAAGCATAATAGTTGAAAAGTGTTTGAGGTATTGATGGATATTTATGTCTGTTCAGCTAAGCAAAGAAGTCCACTGAATACAAAACTATGATGTTATTTGTGTGCTTGTGCAATATAAGTAACATTCTCAATTGTCTTAATTGTGGTACATCATTTAGAAATATTTTATCAGTCTAAGAATCTGATAGGTTTTGTAACTAGTGGACATTTCTTAAACCTTCACAGAAAAGAGAGTGTCATTTGGAAATGCCTAAAGAAAGAAAGCAAGAAGTATCTGAAAGGGGGCTTTTGGATTTTGTTTTTTCTTAAAATTCAGATCCGTTATCGGAGCAAAGAAATACACAATGGGTATGATGCATACAGGCAAGCAGTAATGCTGTAAATAATGTATAACTCTGGTCTATATTCCATTTTTGTGATTTCACTTATATTTTAAGCCCAGACTGTTCAATGATGAGTACTGATTTTTGATGTGCAAGACAAAATACTGTAATTATTCCATGTCTGGAAAATCTGAGCTGATATCCTTTCCTGATTTCATCCATCCTCAACCCTTCAGCCACTTTCCTGATTTCTTTTAAACACAACTCAATAGTTTCTTCTCACATCTCTCAGTCTGCCTGTAAAGGCCTTCCTTTACAATTGCCTGTTGCTGAGAAGATATCTGAGTTTGCACACTCCTGGTGCAACATCTCAGAACAGTTCCCTCAGAGCTACTACACTCGATTATTATGTCAGGATTGTTTCCTGACGCAGTAAATATGAAAACTACATTTCTTACAAGGAATTAGATTGTGCAGTGTCCTTGCTAGGTTTAGTGAATGAACTAACTCCCTCCTCTATAACTAGTAATAAATAGTAATAAAACCTTTTGCTGACATTTTAAAGAATAGTGCAGTATGCAGGTAAAACACTGCAGAATTGATTTTGCACTTATCAGACAAGAAGAAATGTAATTATATTGCATTTCCCCAAGGATTGTTTTCTTTTATCTAGCTTCCTTATTTAAAGAAAAAACCTGTAAGAATTCAGTAGTCTTCTATGGATGGCAGAAGGATTCCAAGCCATTGCAATTTCTGGACTTTTTTCACAGAGGCCTGTGCTATGCGCTTCTCTATTTGTATGCTATTATTTCAGCAAAATTCCAATTGACCCAATTTTTCTGTGGAACTATGGCTTCTAAAGTGAAGCCCTTACATTTCCTTTTACAGCCTGCTACTCTGCAGACCATTGTATCACTCTACTAAGACAAAATCAAGTAAATTTCCTCCTCTTTGGTTCTTGCCACTGATCAGGCAATTGCCTTTGCTATTTTTTGGACCACATGCACACAGGAATGCACTTGTGTTTTACATTTCTGTAGAAGATATTTTTGTTATCTTACTCATTCTTTTAACTGCATTTTCTTCCTGGAATGAATGAGACTGTGGGGGATGAACCCCTTGCTGATATGAGGTAGTAGAAGAAAAACAGAAACATTCTGGGTTCCTATTGTTACATATTGTTTCTCTGTATTGCTGAATTTTGCCCGTGTCATACTGTCAGTTGACGGTAAAGGCATCTTAATGCTCAAAGAAAAGGTCTGTACCTGTGAAATGGTGTTGGACTAGAAAGCCAGAAAATAGATTTTATCTAAATAAAGGTGAGGATAGCTGACCTCTTGGAAATATAGTACTTCCAGGCTCTTCTTGGACAAGCAATAGGACAAGAGGCAATGGGCAGAAACTGATGCACAGGAAGTTCCACCTGTACATGAGGAAAAACTTTACTGTGCAGTGACTGAGCACTGGGACAGGTTGCCCAGAGAGGTTGTGGGGTCTCCCTCACTGGACATATTCAAGAGCCATCTGTGTCATGTGCTCTAGGAAGACCCTGCTTGAGCAGGGAGGTTGAAACAGATGACCCACTGTGATCCCTTTAAACTTTACCCATTCTGTGGTTCTAAAACTGGTTGGAAAGATAACCACTGACTTAAGTGCATGCTTGCTCTGGCCTGAGGAATATCCAAATAAACTTTGATGCTATCAGAATTCAAATAATAAATTGAAATGCCAACCATGATTTAAAAGATAACTACTGCAACCCAGTTATCCCTTTTAGTGTTGCTTTGCAGTTTCTGCAGCATTACAGAGATGGTCCAATGAGTGGAGTTATAAAATAATAGATAATTCTTAAAGTCTTAAAAAAAATCCTTTAATTACTTTTCATTTCTCCTACTTGTACTTGATAAATGAACATATTAAACTGTGAAGACTCAGGAGCCTCCAAAAGCCTTTGATGTGTATTAGAATTATCTAATAATTAACCTCAGGATTCACCAGCATGACTCATTGAGGTGAAGTGAAACAGTGCTTGTGATGCAGGGAATTCCACATCTGCCAGCCCCAAGGAACCAAGCCGGCTTCATTCTCCTCTACTTTGTCACGGAGAGCTCTGAGCTCCCCTGATCTACCTTTTGCTGCATTTCATTCTTGATGAGAGGCTCTTTTTCAGTGCAGCTTTTTTTTAAACAGCTGCGCGCATCATTTTTAAAAAGCAATATTGAAAATAACATTTGGCTTACATAATATATATGCAAAAAGAAGATGTATTTTCTGTGGGCTGTTTTTTTTTTCCTGTACCTGGTATTAGAGAGCATTGTTCAGCCTGGGGTATCTATTAAATACTTTATGTTGATGTGGTTACCTGAACTAAGAATGAGCCCTCTCTTTAGAGAGAGAAAGCCTATTCTCACAACTTCCCCTGCATCTTTGGCTATTACAGCATGGATCCCAGTCCAGCCTCTGCTCTAGAGAAGGACAGTACTTCAGCTCCTACAAGTACCATTGAAGAGGTGCTGGTTTTGTGTTAATAAATTGCTCCCCTTGTCTTTAACTGCAAGCATAACAATTCATAATAATGCAACTTCTTATTTGTACCAGGGTCAGAAGTGGTCACTGATTTTATGTACTCAGATTAAGTAAGTATTTTCATCCTGAATTTGTAATGTACTGGAAAGCGTCAATGCCAATTGGACCGAACGGTAAACGAGGACATCAGCAGCTCCCTGAAAATGAACACTCAAAACCAGGGACTGATTAAAGAGTGGACATTAAAAACCTGGGCAGCAGTTTCTGTTGTCTGTAGCTCCCTGAGTGCTTTTATAATCTGCTGTGGGAGCCAAGGTAGCCTCAGACTCGCTGAAGATGGTCACAGTGATGATTGATCAGCTAGTGTCACTGTATTGCTTTCATTCACAACATAGTTGTGGAGAGAGGGTGTTAACAGAAACGTCTACAGATTTAAGCAGTAGCAATAGTAAAAAAAAAAATTACAGAAGGCAATGCTTTAATCTACTGTTTAAAGACTACCTCTCCGTAAGCATACGCTGTCTTAGAGCTACATTTCCAGAGTGCCTTCTGGAGTAAATAAAAATATTCACTAGAAGAAGACCCAAAAATACTCCTTAGTTTTCAGTTTCATGGATTTTACCTCAGTCTTTGGAGGGATTTCTAGGAAAAGACAGGGTGAGGAAGGACTGGTCTTGCTGAATCAAGGAAGAGCTTACCAAGGAAGTAACGCCTTTTGAGGTGTCCTAACATTGCCCCATGCCCTTAAACACCAAGTAGTAATTTCTCAGTGTCAACAAAGGTTGTCTTCAACCTATAGTCACAATGTTGTATCAGGAAAGGGGCAATATATGTAGCAATATATTATCATAGAATCACAGAACAGTTTGGGTTGGAAGAGAGCTAAAAGCTTGTCTGGTTCCAACCCTCTGTCATGGGCAGGGACACTTTCCACTAGACCAGATTAGTCAAAGCCCCACCCAGACTGCCCTTGAACACTTCCAGCAATGGGAAATACATGATTTCTGTGGACAACCTGTTCCAGTGCCTGGAATGCTCACAGACATTTGTGTGGCTTCCCCATGTCCTGGTTTGAGGGGAAGTGAGTTTTTCAGGAAGCTGAGGTCAAACCAATCAGGGTCAGGTTTGAATGTTGGCACCTTTGGTGGCCACTGAGAGGTTGGACACGCCTCTGAGGACACAAGGGGTTAAAAGCAAGGACTCCCAGAGGGACTTCCTCTTTTCTGGCTCGGCTTTCAGGAGAGGAGCATCTTTTCCCTCTTCCCCTGCCCAGCTGACCAGGCTGGGTGGGAGAGGGGGGCCAGGTGGTCAGGCTGAGGTAGGCCTGGGGCCCAGGGTGGGGGGAAAGAGAGAGAACGGGACTGGAGCTGGGCCAGCCCCATCCAGGATGGAGGGTGGAGAATTTCGGAGCTGCCCTCCGTCCCCCCGTCCCCGTCCCCGTCCCCCACCTCATCCCGTCTCCCCCCGCCCCAGGGAGAAGGTGCGGAGCTGCTGCTGCGTGTGGGAGCTGCCGGAGCCTGCCAGTGCCTGAGCCTGTGGCCTTGCTGGGAGACAAAAGCTTTAACTCTTTCTGAGGCAGAAGAAAACTTTTCCCAGACATTGATTCTCATGGCTGGTGGTTTCAGAAGAGAAAGGGACAGCCTGGGACCGAGATGATAAAGCACGATGAAAAGAACCCCAGATCGGCTAGAGATGAAGAGGAGTGGCTTTTGAACTGGACTTTTCTTACGTAATGTTAGCCATAGATGGACCCTGAACTCACCTGAGCATAAATAAGACTGTATTTGGGTGGATGCTTTTTGGCTCAAAACCAAAGACTTTGTGGCCTATTCTTGGAACCGTCGGCCCCAGGGGTAAATGTGGGGGTGACTGCTGTCCCAATATGAGAGGATGGCTGGTTTTTGGTACTTGGCTGAACACCCTTAAAAGAGCCCTATATGCGGTTTTGGTCCATGGAGGGCAGTGAGAGCACTGGACATGGAAAGGAGGGTGTCACCCTGGCAGACCTCTCCGGGTGGTGCCATGGGTGACATGGGAACACGGGAGGATGGACCTGTGTTTCTTCTGGGGGGTCTGTGGTGCGAGAGAGACTCCTCTCTCCCTGGATGGATTGAAGATTGTTTTTTTTAAGGGATGATGACTTTGATGGGGAACCCAGGGTTGTGGAAGGTTTAAGCAAGTAGGATGAGGGTAATGTGTAAGTGTTAACTGTTGAGCATGTAAGGGATGGAAATTGTGGGGAGAAGAAGAAATGTTCTGGGAGGTTTTCATTTCTGTTTCTGGGTGTTTGGGTTTTCTTTTCTATTGTCTGTTGTTATGTAGTTTAATAAAGTTGTCCTATTTCAAGTTTTGGGCCTGCTCTGCTCTGTTCTTGACCACATCTCACAGTAGCTCATTAGGAAAAACATACACTCATGGGTGCACTGGCATTTGGCCAGCACCAACCCATGACACCCCAGCAGACATCTGGGTGGTTAAAATGCCCCCTCAGGCTGAGCTCTTGTGAGCAGGATGCCTGTATCTGAAGTAAGAAGGCTTTGTTGGCAGGCTCCCACTGATCAGGTGCCTGTAGCAGACCTCAAAAACGAGGTACCTTTTGTTGGTCCTGTACTTGATTTTTACCCTCAAGTTCTCTATCTGTTTGCAGCTGCTTTGTGCTCTTATCCTTTCTTCTCAGTCAAGGGTTCACCAACAGTGACCAACACTTTCACTAGCAAAAAACGAATTAATTTCAATGTGCTTGAACTGAGAGTCAAAGTCTCACAAAGTCTACTGAAAGTACCTCTCAAGAAAGAGGAAACATGCTCTCTCTCTCTGATAGACTACATTACATATATCACTGTACATCCACTGCCTTGCAGCACACTTCCAAGTCCAGATTTTCAAGATCACTGACACAAAAAATTAATCCATGTGTTTTCCCAATACTTACAGGTCTAAAAGCATTTATGTCTTTTAAAAGCAGTGCAGCTTACCAAGGCTAAAGCTAGTATGTTTCTTCTGCTGAAGTGAAGCAGCATATGTGTTCAAAATATTATTTATATGAGTGCAACCTAGAGATACAACTGCCTCAGTGAAATTTCCTTCCATCTGCAGCAAGTCTGAGTCATACTGAAACTGAAGTTATAATTTATTTATTGCTGTCAAAGGAGCTCCCTTTCCTTTTAGTATTTCAATGCATTGAAAAGTCTGAGATGAACTGTAGTTAATAATAGTTTGTGGTCAACCTGGGGAGGCACTTCAGGCAGTCATATTTGCTTTTGACCATGTTCTGTTCAATACTCTCACTGCTGATGTGGCCAGTGGAGCAGGGAGAGCACCTACAACAATTAAGAATTTCAGCATTTGAAAGACTACCTGGGATTTCAAAGCCAGGTGAGCATCTGCAGTTTGAAAGCAGAAAAACAGAGATTTGTAAAGGGCAAGTGGAGCTTTGGAACTGGAGATGAGGATATTAAATGGCCCAGTAGCAACTGGGTGGAAAAACAATTCCAAGTTTACAATGTGCCACAATTGCATATGAGGCTGCTTCAAAAGAATGAATCGCGTTCTGGGATGTTTTAAGAACAATGTTGGCTGTAAGACAGAGGAATGAGATTATTCTGCTCTATTTGCCACTGGAGAAACCTCAGTTGAAGTAGTGTATCCAATTTAGAGCATTGCACTTAAAGACAGATGTTTACCAAGTGGAGATAGAAGAAGGCAGCAGGAATAATCAGCCAAGGCGGCAAGGCTGAATGAAGTAGCCTTATTTCTTTTGATAAAAAGGAAAAGCAAGAAAAAAGGCTGACAATGACCTCTGATCTCGTAAAAGTTTTTTGTAAAACAGAAGGTGGTCTGTCATACCATGAGTCCAAGAGAGGGAGGCCCAGAAGAAATAAACTTGTTTCTCAACAAATTATATTTAAATTATATATAGGAGAGAACAAACTAGTCATGAGATTTATGAAAGCATTAGAGCAAGATAACAAGATACAGGTCAGATTTCAATTAGTGAATATTTTTTAAGAACAATTTAGGCTTAGGTGTGGTGGATTAGGTGTAACTGAACATTATTCTTTGAAGGGATATGAAGAAGCTGACCTCAAAATATCCCTTCCAACACTGAAACTTCAAATGGGTGAATTCTACCTTCCCCTTTCTCTGTGCAGTGCTGTAAAATGGTTCAGAGGTGGTACAAGTAGAGACAGTCATTTAACTTTCAAGAAAATAATCTTTTGCCATGTGTGCTTCAAACATGGCATCATAAAGACAAGAATTTTGGACCAGGACAACACATGCTGCAACGTTAGGAGCTGAAAGAGATTTATAGTCCGCTCCCCCCCCGCCCCCAATAGTCCCTATGGATTTGTTGAATTTGAAAACTTTGCCATGAGATTAAATCATACTATCATGCAAGAAATATGCCTAAGATGACCAAACCAGCCAGCTAAAATTTACAGTATGATTTTCTATAGCAGGGATCTTCCACAAGAAAATCTCCATGTTTCACAGGCTACACCGCCACGTGAATGTGAAAAGAAAAAGTCGAAAATGTTTCCCTTATTATTATTCAGCAGACAAACATGGAATCTCTGACTCAGCACAATGAAGCCTTTTTCCAATCAACACAAACTAATGATTAGGAAGGCCTGGAAAGTGTTGGGTAGGATTATTCTGAAAATTGCTGTTTGAGGATGCCTTAATGGGAATATGACTGGTTTTGAATAAGGATGTGCAAGTCACTATCATTTTTTATCAGTGGCCCAGACCTGTTTATCCCCTTGCTGTATGTGATGACATGCATTTCAGCCTAGGTGAAGATGTCCCGTCCATCTCCTAGAAAAGCTTAATAATTTATTTGTAGCCCAACTCATTCTAGACTTGTACACACTGCTCATTCTCTGCACTGCACAGCTGTCTCTTAAAGCAGCAGTACTGCACACATCAAACAGTTTTCCCTGGCACTCTCCTGTTTTTCATTATATTGTTGTGTTATGTTTTCAAAACAAAAAAAAAACCTTAAGAATAGATACTGAGGATGTTTGGGAGAAAAATCATGACCTTGGTTACAACTGCTACAGTTCAGCAACCAAGCTGCAAAGCTCCCTATCACCAAGGTAAGGACACAGAGGAAAAGAGTTGATCATGACATAACTGTCCTATAGGGTGTTAGGTTAAATATGTATGGAGTGCTGCTAAACTTGCAGCATCTCATTAGTTTTTTTCTCTTTTGCTGTTTGGAGTCAATCTTTGCTCTATGGTAATGCATACAGCCTAGGAAAACAACGTTTCCCCTTTTTTCTCTATTAAGGAGTTTATGGCTCTATTTTACCAGTATGGTGCTGCACTCCACCAAGAAATGGCTCATGTCACACCTGAAATCATAGTGGGCTGAATGAGGTGAAGCCACGTGGTCTCACTCCTCAGGCTTTTGTTCTCTTGCTTGCTTTTCTACTTGAGCAGGCAGTCCTATATTCAGCTTCAGACTGTAATCATCAGCTCTGCATCCAGAATTTTGAGCTACTTGGGTGCAGCTGGTCTGTGACTCAGCAGTTCTGCTTGAAGTAGGTTTGCAGGATCAGTTCCACCGTAGCTGAAGCTGTACTGTTTGTGCTGTTTCCAAAAGCAGCCAGCTGCTGTGCTGCTAGGGATGCCATCATGTGCATGCTGCACTGCTATAGATCAAAAACCTCCTGAGATCTGAATTACCTCTGTTTTTATGCCCGCTGCTGCTTTTAAAGCACAATAAACAGTACTGGGAGGTACCACTCTTGCTTCTAAAGAAAGGAGCAGCTGAAGACCCAGAAATCAGAAGCAGGGGAGCATATCTGAACTAGGCAGGATAGTCTGGGACTGCAAAAGTCAGCTGTAGGGAGGCATGTACAGTCTCACACCCAAACTTCCCCCTTGCATCAAATGAAATTGCTGAATGAAGAAAAAAACCAGACTGGTAGCTTTGATAACTGGAGCTGGATATGGAGCTGGATAACTCCAACTATGCAAGCAGAAAGCCTTTCTCACATTGTTAAATTCCACTCTGAAATCTGTGAGTTTCCCATCCTCTACATCAGCTTCTTTGCACCAAACTACTCTTCTGCAGATCATCTGGGCACTTTCCCATCCTGGTTCTCCCTTTGTATGGCACACTGGGATTTTTAATGTTTTGTTCTTCTTTGTACCAAAGGACCTGATATTCTGTAGTCTTTTTGGAATATTTTAGTGGCTTGGAACATCTAGGACCACGTGATTAGGTGTAGACCTTAGGTTTTGTCTGCAGATTATGAGATTGGATTAAGGGGCAATTTCTAGACTTCATGAAGTTAATTTCTCAACCCACATGTTCACTCTCTCACAACCCTCACTCTCCCTCTCAGTGTTTTGAAAACTTAATAGTTTTCAGAACCACACACTTTATGCTAGTTTCTGGACTGATCAATGGTGTCTTCTATAATGCAAGATAATAGAGTGAGCAATATGCATGTACCATTACAGGGTAATAGGTTCAAAAATTCAGAGAATCCAGATTACCTTTTTTTTGTTGTTGTTGCCCATGAATTTGACTGTTCTTTCAGATCCGGGCCCAGACTATGTTCTTGTTGATAAGGTAAAAAGGGCCAGGGCATTTTTCTCTTTCCCTTAGTATTCAGGCAAAAATAATACCTGCATATTTTCTTACACTCTAAAATAACCTCAGACTGTCACCTGGGAATCATCTCTGGCCCATGCTACCTCCCAGCTGTGTCCAGCATTACTGGTGAGTGAACCTCACCAAAACAGCAGCAGGATGTGCCAGTGACTCAACCAGAGGAACACACACATGGCCACTCTGTGTCTGTCTGCTTTATTAGCACAAATCTAATTGTGGGGGGAGCAAGAGATGGCTGATCCTGAGATATGCAGATACCAGGAGGCCAGCAAGAGAGAGGAACCCACAGGTCTTGAGGAAAGGGTGCACGTTGATATGAAATGCAGACACCCATCTGTTACACAGTGTACAACGAGTGGTAGCAATGGGCACACAGTGGCATGAGCATTAGCTTTGCTAAAAAGCCAGAGGAGATACTGAGAGGGTCCTCAGCAACAATAGGTTCTGATTTGCATTTTGTAGAGCCAGTGTTGTTGTGCTCTCAGTGCTCTTTGTACTTATGCCAGTCTTGGCAACCAAGCAGAATATACTCTCTCATGCTCCAATTGAGCCCTCATTTTGCTGCCCAGGCAGCAAAAATGCTGGAATACCTACAGTGCAAGCAGGAACTGCCTCATAAGAGCATACTACCTCAAACTAGAGGTCCCTTTGGTCCATTTCTCTGTCTCTTGTAGGCCCCCATAGCAGCTGCTCAGGGAGTAGCAAGGCATGCATCATATATCCTGAAGACAACAGCTGAGCAAATCTGGGACGAGAAAGACTTGAATGAAAAAGTGTGTTCATCATTTTTAGAATTCAGGCTTTGTCCATGTGCTCTGGCAGAGGAAAAGTTTTCTCTTTACGTGCATCACATCACTGCTGATGTAAAAGCAAATGGCTCCTTCTGGCCTGTTACAATGAACAGCAGAAATGGTACCATCCAAAGCAAACTCTGCTGTATATACCCCCACAGTTCTGCCCCTCCACAAGCCTGGCACGGCTCCTCACAAGCCTGTGAAACAAGAGAGGCCTTGCTTTTTGATTGTTTGGTAACAAGACCTGTAGGAATATGCAGGTCTTGTGACACCTTCAGATCTGGGGATCACCCAGTCCACGTGAGGCTGGATGGAGAGCATCCCCCTCCAGCCTGCTTTACCTCCAGCACAGCCCAAATAAGGAGCACCCTGTGCACTGAGACATTTCTTTGCTCAGTGTGTACATGTCACACATCTCCATGCGGCTCTGGAAAACCTTGCATTTCTTGGCTCCTCTGCAACAACCCTGTGGTACAGTCTTGCTACCTCCTTGTGGGCCCCAGTTTTTTCATTGTTCTGGGGAGCTGATGGCAGATGTCCTATCACAAATAGGGTACAAATAGGGAAAGGGTACGTGGGGGTGGTCCATCCTATTGGAAATATTCTGGTTTTTTCTCAGAAATTAGGAGTAAACAGAGCAGGCCAAAGAGACTTGCCTGAATATAAAAGATCTTCTGCTGCTTTGGCCTGAGCCCACCCTTGAGAAGCATGTTCAACTAACAGAGGAGAAAGCAAGCCCTAAAGAGAGTGGGAAAAGAAGAAAGAAGAAGTTAATGGAATAAATCCATTTCCTAGGACCTAATGGCAACAGCACGTTTGCACAGCTCAACATGAACTTTGGGTATCCTTCTATAACACGTCAGCCCCCAAAAAGAGCATCAGCAATTTGACAGACTTTACCCTTTGTCTCACATTTCCTTTCTTCTTCATATAAATGATCCTCACGTTTTGCCAATAATGCAATAAAAGAGAGCCACATCCCACATAGAAGTAGTTCTTGCCCAAACACATACGTGCAGAAAATGTTTTCATCTATGTGTGCATTTCTGCTGTGGTTGCTCACTGGCAGATTTGTGCTATAACAGCACAATTTTGAGCTTTATCTCAGCTTCAGTAAGTGGAATGCTGCAAACCTTCAAAAACACCATAGGTTTGAAGCTGCCTCTGAGACTTCCTGACAGTTTTACTATCCCCCAGCACAACATATTTGCAAGAGCATGTAATGACAGGACAAGAGGGTATGGCTTCAAATGGCTTAAAAGACAGAAGGTTTCGATTAGACATTAGGAAAAAATAATTTATTGTAAGGGTGGTGAGACACCAGAACAAGTTGTCAAGGAAATTGTGAATGTTCTGTGCCTGTAAGTGTTCAAGCTCTAGTTAGATGGTGCTGTGATCAACCTGCTCCATGAAAGGTGTCCGTGCCCACTGCTGGGAAGTTGGAACTAGATGAACTTTGAGCTCTTTTCCAACCCAGATCACTCTGCGGTTCTGTTCAGATTCCCACAGCTCACATCATACACATAGCCAGTGTTAATTGCCTCACTATAACAGGACAGTCATTGAAGAAAACAGCAAAAATTACAGAAGATAGCACTAGAGCCTGCCAGGTGCAGCCCTGTGGCTGAGAGGGTGTCCCAGTTTGTGCTGGAGGCTTACAAGCCCCAAGTGTGGGCCACATCATTTTGCCCAGCCTTAGAGAAGAGAGGCAGGAACATTTGTTTGTCCCCATTGTTATTTAAAGTGGGATCGTTTGATACAAGCATGCTGCCGATACCTTTATGTCAGAAGGTTCATCTCTGGTGTGTGCCCCACAGCTCCAGTTACACTTGTGACTTCCCCCTGTGAGCAGGGGCTGGGTGTGGGGAGGGACGGCCTTTTGTGCGCCATTTCTTGCCATCCTGGCCCTACAGCACGAAGTCGAAATGCCTGCAGTTGTTTCACGCCATCCCCTGGTGGGCTCAGACTTCCTCCTCTGAAAGAAGTGTATGTCCTGGAAGAGAAGAAGGATGGACACCTGTTTAATATCAGTGCTTGGCTGTGAGTGACCCCCTGGACTCTGTCAGCACACTCAGCGAGGTTTGCCTGCCTGCAGCCAGCACCTCCGTGCGGCGCTCAGCCCTTAGCTCCAGTCGCCTTTAGTCTCCCCTATCCCCTGTGCTCTCTTTATGCTCTCAGCTGTCTTGTCTTCCTTTTTTCTTTCCTTGCCGCTCCCCATTTCTTTTTCCTTTGGGACTTCTCTTTGCCTCTCCCCTTCAGGCTTCCTGTCTCCCCTCCAAGCCGGCACTTCCGACAGCAGGAATTTCAAGATATGGCACGCTCATACATTTTGTATTAGCTCTAGGGGCTCTTAAGCCTTCTGACATCACAGGGTTACACAAACTGGCAAGCACTGCAGTCCAGGAAAGCACCTGGAAGAGAAAAGGAGGGGGGGAAATTAAATTCTTAGCAACAGGAATGCCACACTTTTGAAGTATTAACTAACTGCTCGTTCAATCGCAAAGGGTTATTGCATTAAGAACTCACATTAGAATTAAGCGGGAGAGAAAAAACCCTTGCTGGCTAAAGGCTGAGGATAAACCCAGCATTTCTTTATCACTGCCTAGGGTAAAGAAAAACCTTAATTACAATACTTTGAATAATATTTCAGTCATAACAGCACATTTCTCAGATTCTGCATGATAAGTGCATTAATATTTATTCATTTTCTATGACCTTTACATAATTCGTAATGGTCCTATTTTGCTGGCATTGATGGTTGCTTATGTTTTTGTGCTTCTTCTGTACAGTGGTCCAAAGCTTCATCACCGTATATCAACATCTTTTTTGTCTTTGGAAACCTATTCCTGTGAACAGGGCCAAAAACCCATGGTGCTGATTTTATTCTCAAGCCTCAAAATTAATATTTAGGAGTAGAGACCTTCTGCAATGGTAGACTCTGGTGGACCTCTGTATAGAGACTTACAGAGTACAGAAATTTATTCCTGTAGGAACTGTTGGGACTGGGAAAGACTTGCAGTCACCCTTTTTTCACCTGTTTTCCTTTCAGTCTCAAATGTTTCTCATTCATTGGTGCGTAGTTCCCTTTGTCAACTTGAATACTCATCCAGCTTGCCTTGCACAGGAGGGCTGCTCTGGAGACTACAGGAGTGAGACTATGTCCCTTTGATTTCACTGCTTAAAAACATGTACTTTGCACTTCTAACACCCTAGAAATGCTTTCTATGCTCTAAAAACTTCTTAAATACTTAGAATTCTCCTTATTCACCCACTGACATTCAAACTGAAGGGGGTTTGGTGATTTTTTTATAACTTAAATATGGCTAGTTGAACATCCTTTTTCAGTGTTCAGGCCACCCTCTTTCAAAACATTTGCTTTCTGTGAAAAAGTTAGTGTTTCAAGTTACATAAAACCCTGTTGATTTCCAGTTATAAAAATAAGCTAGAGAAGACTCAATATTCCAACACTGGCACTTGGCCAATCAATTTTGCTGAACTTATTTACCAATTGCATTTTGAGCAAAAATACTCTTGTATTAAAAAGTATGAGCTAGATAAGATCACCATCTTCTGAACAGTTTACAGGCAAAGAAAAATCTGTAGTTCTTCACCTAATGTCTGAGTGCATATTTACAAAAAAAGAGCACTCTGAATTTCTAGAAGCAAGTACATTTGAATGAGACTGTGTCTCTCCTTTTTGGTATGCCAAATACTGAACTCCTAATCATACTCTTCAGTCTTTGGGGATAAAAATGCAATTCTGAGAAGAGTGTAAATGCCCTTTATGCAAAGAAAAGTCTCTTATCTGCAGTAATTTGGTGAATAGGCTCTGTGATGATATCTGAAGTACAGAAGTGCTGTGCTTCACCCACAGAAACTCTGCATCCCAGCTTTAGTTTTTTGGATCAGTAATTTCCAGAATTGGAGAGATAGCTAGGCAGAGAAATGCCAGGGTGGGACATTTGCTTGTATATCAGTAGATCACAGTCTCTTTTTCAACTAAACAATTTAGAAAAACAAAAGACACTATCTTTCTGGATGGTTGTATTTCTTTCATAAGCAATGTCAGTAGATAAGGGTGTATTTCTGTTCTCAGCTAAGGATCATTTTATCATGCAAAGTCATCAAAATACTATCTAGTCATGCACTTGTCTCAGTGGAAAAAAATATTTTCAGAAGCTGAAAGAGAAAAATGCAACAGCCTTAGTATTTAAAAATCTTCTATTGACAGTACAAGACAATAGTGACATGTTAAAAATAAATCCTGGCTTTGGATTTTTATAAATACAAAATATACAAATCTTAAAATCTAAATTAATTTCACCTACATTTAAAACCAAGAAGAACTAGTTGTGAAGATTTCAATGAGGAGCATTCAAAGAGGCAAGAAGAAATGCCTTTTGCTTAAAGAGGGCAGTAGTGTAAAGCTTACTTTGTACTTTGTACATATCCTTGGATTTATTAGCTGATTTTCTGCTATTCTCAATATTCACAGGAGCTGGAGAATTTTCTTTAGGAACTTGAGTGGTCACTATTCCCACATCTTAGGCACTATATCGATCAAACCCATTTCCAAGACAGCAGTCCCAAATCTCTCCCAGAGCCCAGAGCCCAGAGCCCAGATGCCTCAGAGCACTGAAATGATGGATCTCTTCCTGGGAAGAGATTACTGGAGCATAAACACTGTGAACGCCTCCCGAGCAGTGTACCAATTGCTGATGCTGTATCTGGAAATGGATGCAGCATATTTGATTGTTTCAGAGCATCTTATTTCAAAGACAAACACAAGATTGCTCCCCCCAGTATGTGAGAAACAATATTCTGGCTGACACAACTAAACACGTTACACCTATCATGGGTACAAAATATCACAGTATTTGTCTCGCTAGGAATGGTCATGCCCTGGATCCCAGGTAGGAGTGCCCTGATGAGAGCCTACCTCGGTGACCAGCCAAGTATGATATAGCATTTGGGACCAAGAGCAGACATGCCTCACAGGTAGTTCAGCATGCAGCACAGCCTTCCTTTTCATCATGCAGAAATCTAAATTCACAGCCACTGAGAACATTAAAGGGAGGTGAAAATCCATCATTAACCCATGCACTGGCTTTCTCCTGGCTATAGTGATGAAGGATAAACAGAGCAACCTTGTCTAATATTTTATTTTAATTAGAGAAAAAGTAAACTGCAATAAGCATACAACACAGGGAATTAACAGAAAATTAAACAAGTTCTATGTGTAAACCGGTAAAAACACTCTGAGGCAATTTGAATTCTTCATCAGGCTGGGGACTGTACACATATTTCCTTCTTGATTTATTTTATTGAGTGCTCGTGTTTCATTCCTGAGCAGGCCTGCTTGTATTGATTCGATCTTGTGTTCAGTGAAGTGTATGTGTGCAAATGTCTATTGGGAGCAAAGACCTGAAAGATAAAATGGTCTTTTTTTGGCCAGACCACACACCCTTGGAGATTTGCCTGGCCCAAAGAGGATGTTATTGCACAAACGGCACAACCTCTTTTGAAGCCTAGAGGGGAACTCATGGAACAACATTTGTGCATTGCAGCTGAGAAAAGCTCTAATTTGTACTGCTTATCTCTGATCCATGCACAACAGATCTGAGAGGAGGATTTTGCCCTTAATTTGTTCCCTGGTGTCTACACATTTTGAGTGTGTTAGATCAATGAATGATACTACATTCCATATGTGCCACAACACGTAGACCAAGCTAGGTACACTGAAGATGAAGAGGCAGCATCAACTTTGAAAGTCCTGTTTGTAAAACAACTTTAAACGTTAGGCAGATGAATTTGCAAAATGAATTAATTAGCAATAAAGACCAAAGGCACACTCTGTGCGAAAAAAACCCATAGATTTAGATCTTGGTTAAAACTTGGTGAATGTCAACTAATAAGGTCTGTAGAGTCTGTCAGGCTATGCAAATCCTGCTTTTCTGAAAGGAAAAGTATTTCTGCTCACAGAAGAAAATGCCTGTATAAGGTTTGAATCCATGTGGTGGAGTGAGACCTGCAGCTCAAAGATTCAGCGTCTTTAGCTTTCTGTGAGAAAGATCTTTTTATAGCTGTTTTTTATTTAGCTAGGGTTTTCTCCTGGGAGGGCAGGAGGGTGTTAGCTCAAGAATTCACTTGAAAGATTTCAGATCAGCAGCTAATCTGTCACTTCAAGAGGTGACAATGACAGGAGGGAAAGACTTCCTAATTTATTCATAAAATACTTTATCTGTCGATTCCATTTACTTAGTTCATTCTTCATAGGTAAAAGTATTGAAAAAAGGAAATTAATCCTGACCTTGGAGGTGAGAAGCAGAATGCTGATAACTCCAGCTCTGGGGGCAGGAGTAGGCCAGGACTTTTCTCACCCAAGAGTGTAAAAAACATGATAGACTGATATTATCTCATGCATTTTACCCCTTGAATTCTTGCTGATACCACAATACCACAGAGGTTTTACTGTCTTATTAACAACACTTACTGGAAGCTCATATTCAGTGTAGCTAGTCATAGCCTTGTTTGTATTTTGGCATAGCACAAAAATGCCTGTGGTACATTTTGCCTGCCATTGTGCACTTGCTGCCAATGAAAAGATTGCATCATGTCAGAAATGCCAGAATTTTCTGAAGGAAATCTTTATAAAGTGTAAGAATTCATATATATTTTCCAGTGAGCTGCAGCTTATTTTGAAGTTCCTCACAGTCTAGAAAGAATTATTTTGGGATTTGCTGGGCAAAGAGTCTGAGCAGCAAGAATTCATTGGCCAAACACCAATATAATTTTCTTTTTTGATAAGTGTTGAAAAAGCACTTAGAATTTAATTTCACTAGTACTCTCATGTCCTTAAATCTTAGGTGATGCAGCTTACTATTCATGGAGGTCGCTATGATACTGGGCAATTACATTTTGATTTCATAATGGTAATATGGAAGAGGTTTTTGTTGCTAAAAGTTCATAACAGAATAGAGTCTACTTATTTAGCCACTTTGAGTTACTATAACTTTTCTTTCAATTGAAGACTTTTTCAACACCCACTTTTCAGATGCAATCCATACTAGACTTTTTTTTCAGATGCATTCCATACTAGACATTACAGGAACACTAAGTCTGTGCAAAATAAGGTATGAAGATTCAAGAACTGTCTTTCAGTTAATGGAGTGAGTTTGATCAGGAGTTGAACACCTTATTTACTGATTTAAACTATCTTCTGAGGTGGTATTTGGTCCATCCCTGGAAAAATTCAAGGTCAGGTTGGATGGGTCTCTGAACAACCTAGCTGAAGACATCCCTGCTTATTGCAGGATGAAATGGAGGAGATATTCCATAAAAGTCCCTTCTGAATGAAACCGTGTGATACTATGAGTCTGCTCTTCACTTAATATGGTCTTTAGAGACATTCCCAGCCTCTTTCTGCTGGACTTCAATCTTCAAAATTCAGATGGTTTGCAGTGATGAAGCGTATATAGTTTGCAGTGATGAAGCATATAGGATGACATGTAATTTTTTACAGCTACTCCAAAACTTATTAAAGAGGAAATCATAAAATAATCTCTAAAGAGACCGTAAGGTATGCTTTTCAAAGGCATGTAATTTTTCCAAGTCTGAGTTTGTTTTTCTGGGGCTTTTTAGGAGATCTCTAGAAAGCGCACCTTGACATGACAGTGCTTTCTTGTCAGGTGTCATTTTACATCAAAGCATGGATATGTCAATATTCCTCAAAATATGGGAAAAATACATAACAATATCCCTTTCCTTAATTACAGTTTTGGAATGTCAAATAGGTTTTTAGCTAACATATTAAAAAAAAAAAAGACAGCATCTAGAGGCATGTATTTCTTGTGGAAAACAGGTTGTTTTTTTGAAAACAGCAAAAGATCATTGCACCAGCAGAGAGGAACTGTGAAAAGCAAAGCATGTCACCATGTGAATTTCACACAAATTCTTTAATTGTTGAGATTTTTGTGTATAAAACATCTCTCTTGAGACTTACAGGAATAGAAAGCAACAGTATTTTATACAGCTTGTACTGCTCAGCAGCATTGGGGACCAAGAGTTTTCTGTGAAAGCTTTATGTTTTTGTTGTCTGGCTTTCAGTTTTCCTATTTCAGAAGAGCAGGACAGAGAGAACAGTTCATGAATTAGAGTCATCCCAGTGCATACCTTGGATGCAGCTGAAGGGCAGAACAGGACCCTTGAGCTGAGAGGTGCTCCCTGATCACAGTTTAGACAGGAAAAGAAAGTCTTGTGTATTTGCCTTCATAATTATTTGGTGTGAACCTGAAATATCTGAAATTGCTAGATGGTCTCCAGCTCAAATATTTATCAGGCCCAAGACTCCATCTAATATAAAGCACATGGGAGCAAATGCACTCAATACTGCCAATATGATTTATGTTCAGCAAGTTCAGTACACACTGACAACCAAGATAATGCAGGAAGATGATGTTTATATCAAGGGGTTTTTAAAAAAATCAGTTTTAAACAGGATACAAAGAAATGTGTATTTAAATGTAAGTCATGACTTAGCTATTGATTTATCCACTCGGTTATGCATGAATATGTCATGAGGAGATGTCAGACCAGAACATCAGTGAACGTTTCATTCTTTGAACTAAGGTAATGGTCACAGTGACTGTGAATATATAATGTGTGAGTTCATATATACATATATATATATATATATATAAAAACACTGACATGCCCATGCATGAATGTATGATCAGAGACATAAATATGTATGTAAATATGTTATCAAAGGTAGGTACATGTATTTATAAATGCATACATGGAAAGCTAGTGAAAAAGAAGCAAAGCAGCTGAAATTAGTTCTACATCTCCATTCAAAGGTCTACATGTGTCAGAATGGCCACCAGCACTGGCCTCATTGCAAAAGCTACTCCACCAGTGGCCAGAGGTCCAAGTGTCCTTGTGTCACTGGAAACCAGAATTTTGGAGGAGCTTGCTGAGACATGCAGGAATCCCGTTTCCATTAGTCCTTGAGATATTTGAGCAGGTAATGATCATTAATGTTAATACATATTATGCATGTAGGGCCCTGTGAGACTTTGTGGGAGCTGTACCATAAAGGCAATGTATTTGCAGGTGTAAGGATCACAATTTGGCTAAGTAATTGTATTAATAAAATGCAGCATCTGCACGGGAAAATTATTGTTAGCATTCTAAAACTGGGGCAAAACTCAGCAAATGTCTGGAGACAGAAGGGAGAAATACTAGGGATAAAGTAGATTTTTTGCAGTAGCAGTCACATTTGAGTTACTTTTTCATTGATTTTGTCCTCTGGCTTCTTCAAAACAAATGTTGAGAGTTCCACCTGCACCCCCTTTCTTCTGCCTCTCCTCCTTGCAAATCATATTACAGTAGAATCTCCTCCACCTGAGCAATTTGCAACTTCCTTTCCGTGTGAAACACCAGGCAGAGCTGTACAGGCAGTTATGATTTATCTATTTTTAAGCTCTTCAGCAGCACCACTTTGAACTGTATCTTGCTGAGATGGAGTTTGTTTTCCCCCAGCAGCCCTTGCAGTGCTGTTCTCTGCACTGGTAGCTGGAAGGGTGCTGATAACACATCAGTATTTTGGCTACTGCTGAGCAGCTGGCACAGCACCATCACTGTTTGCTCAGCCTTCTGCACCCCACCAGCAGGCTGGGGTTGGACAAGATCCTGGCTGGGGACACAACTAGGCCAGCTGACCCAAATTATCCAAAGGGATAGCCCATGCTATATGACATCACTCAAACATAACAGCTAAAGGGAAAGGAGGAGAAAGGGGGGGTGGCATTTGTTACTTACAGTGTTTACCTTCTGGAGGAACTGCCAGGCATGCTGAAACCCTGCCTTGGGAAGTGGCCAGACACCACTTGCTGATGAAAAGTAGAGAATAAAATTATTAGTTTTTCTCTTTGCTTGTGTGTGTGCAAACTTTGGTTTTTGCTTAAGTAAATTGCCCTATCTCAACTTAACAAACCATTTTTCATCTTATTTTCTCTCTGCTGTTCAGCTGGGAAGGGGGAGAGATGGAGTGGCTTGGTGGCTACCTGTTGTGTAGCCATGGTCAGCCCACCACACATAAATATCACACAGACCTAGTCACAGGTCTCTCTAGACTGCTGCCAGAGTCTGCCAGAATGAAGGAAAAAATCATCACTTGTGCTTTCTCAGGATTTTTTCCTAGATATTTCTTCTCCTCTTGGGTGACTGGAGCTGTCTGATGGACTGAGAAAAGAGAAAACTCAGAAAATAAAAATCAAGGGATAATGAGTATAATTTGTAATTTCAGATTTACTAAAAGATGTAAGGAAAAAGAAGTGTCAGTATCTGCTTTTTCCCCTACAGGTCTTTGGCCCTAAGACAATTCAGAGAAGAAATTTTCTGGGAGTGTGGAAAACACTCAGGCTACATACAGAAAATGGGTGAGCCTCAGAAAGTAACATGGATCCAAAATCAGGGTCATTTCTAGTTACTGAGGAGCTGCATTAGATGTCCCACTTTACATTCTAAAATTCTTTGTTGCTGCTTGCAAACAGAAACTTAATTTATAAAAATACTGGTTAACTCAAGTAACATCTTGAGTCATTGGATAATTTTACTCATCTTTTTTTTCAACTGTGTCATCTTAAGGGTTGATTGCTTTATGCTGGCTGAAGAGTGTTGCTCTTGGACCACTTTAGAAATACACTGCGAACTGTAAAAAATGCAAAACACTCACCATAATATGGAAATGGGCCTAAGAAACTGAATGATAAATTCTATAATGAGAGATACAAGTGAGGCAGGTGATGTGGTTAAATATAGAAATAATGTGTCATGTTGGATTTTCATTTTCCTTGTTTGGGAATTGCGTGATTGTGCCAAAAATAATTTTTATTTTTAAATTAGATAAAGAAAACCCCATTCAATTCTGCTTTCAAAATAAGGGCAGTTTACCAGTTGTATTTATATTCATTGAATTCCAGGGTTACATTTCAGAAACAGTAGGGTACTCACTTTGATGCTGAGATAAAAAAATGTCCACTCTTATTTTTTCCAGCACTGAATTGAACATAAAATGCTTTCTGAAGATTTTTTAGCCAAACTTACTAAGCATGCCTGTTCATTGTGGAGCTGAGGAAATGAGGAGAGGATGAAGATTGCTGAGGATTTTTTCTTCTGTGTCTGGAAAGCATTTTTTATCATTTTCCTTTGAAGTGTCTGAAAGTTATCTGGTGTTTGTGTTAACTTTTTATATGAAAAGAGAAACTGATTTGTCTTTCTAGGGACCATTATAAACATCAGAGAGTGTGAAGAGCAGGAATGAAATCCATCTGACTGAATAAAGGCCAGCACAACAAATGCAGCCATTGGAAGGGTTTGTTTTAAATTCTGACTTCATTCTTGCAATAGTGCTATCCAAATTCACCTCCTAAATAAATGAGCACTGCAGCTTCCACTCCAGTGAGAGAAATTTCTCTGTGTGTGCCTCGAGGTTCCTTCTAACTTATAACAGCTGAATTTCAGAGCTGCATCTGTGGGGTAAAATTTAAAAAAAAAGTACAGAAAATACATAGGTATGGCATCTTTCATGATGACTAGGTAGGAACAGAAGGAACTTCACTACCTGTTAATGAGTTTTATGAAGCTGCAGCAAGTTCTGTTTCTGTTTCTCTGGTTGATCCTGTAAAGAAATACAATGCTCAAGTTAGTTTTCCTTTCAGTGAAAGTTAATCTGTCTTATTTCAGCCTTAACACAGGGAACTCCAACAAGTTTATTTTAGAATCTCTTAGATTTGTTTGGCCCTAAAAAACAGAGGAAAGATAATTGAGTGTATGGGATTTAGTCTTTGTAACTCAAATGTCACAGAAAGTCATAAAAGTCCCGACCCTCTGTGCTTGATTTCCTGATGATATATGACACATATGTCTGCCTAATTTAGTGCTTATTAAATGAATAATGTTAATGGTTAAGGAGTATGAAGCCTTAATTAGATTTTGCAAGCAGCTAACAACTGTAGCAAAAAGAGCTCTTTATTCTGTATTTACTGCAAACATACCAGAATGTCACCAATATAATCTGAGAAGACTAAAACCAATACTGAAGCTGCAACCTTTGTTAAAAACTAATGGATTATGTGTCATTTTAAAAAAATAGTCTTATTATTCACAGATGTTATTCACAGGTGGAGATTTATTTTTTATTGATCTTGAAAATGAATAATTATGTGAAACTTTAGATGTAAAAGAATCAACTAAGAAGGATGTTCAGCAGTTTATTTAGAAACACTTCCAATTTGAGCTTCTCTACATCTTTTAAAGAGATTGCATTAGTTTTTGTATCTACTTCAGACTTAGAGTTGTTGGAATGATGCAAGAAATACACTTGTAATTTGTGACACTAGTCACAAATTACTGACCATAGGTTTACTGCTACTCTTACCACCATAACAGAAGATATTTACAAATATTTGTTGCCCGATATTCACACTATTCAAAATGTGGTCTGTGATTCTTTAATATTGTCCAAATTTGTAACTGGAATGCATTGTTCATTACTCACTGTTCATTTGTTAGTCAGAACTCACTATCTTTTGATAAAGTTTCAGTCAGCTAATCAAGAAGAAGAAAATATACTGTATGACCAATAACAAATCATGATTAATCAAAATGAGCAGTTCCTGAACAGCAGAGTGACTAAAAATCATTCAGCTAAATCAGTTATCAAAGACATAAAATACTCATGTATTGACACCAGTCAAGAGGGGTTTGCAAATGAGTCATGAACCAAAAGCCAATTTAATTTGGGTTTCCTAACAGCAGTAGTAAATGAGTGTTTTGACATATAATACTAAATTTAAGTGTCATAAATCCCTTTCTTTAAATATTACTTCTTCATGCCTTATCAGAATGAAATGGGCAATCTCCAGTTGGCTGTAGAATTGCCACTGTCTTTTGTGGGATAAGGATTAACACCTTTTTTTTGAAAACCCTTTGCTAGTTAATGCTTCCTTGGCTTGTTTTCTGTGTAAGAAGCTGTAACTTGTTTGCATGGTCTTGTCTTGGGTCTCACTCAGCATTTGGCATTTTCTTATACTATTTTAGAAAAAAATGAATTTTTTTGATTGAATGATGACATTTCTGGGGCTGACAATGTGACCCCATATCATAGTCCTAATTACACATTTAAATTGGCCATTTTTGTATTAATTCAAACCAAAGAATAATTTTTCCATCCTTTAACTATATTTCAGCACTCTGTGCATCATCATTTTGAAAGACCAGAATTCCCTGCATTAAGGTAGTTCCATTCATTATACTGTGCATTAACACGTTGAATGGAATATCTACGCCAAATCAGGCTCTAGTAAGTCATGGCCAAATTATATACTGCATCTGAAAAGAAAGTGGTTAAATTTAAAGATGTTCTGAAAAGACTGAGCAAAATATAAAGATACAGGATTTACCTTTGAGCTCTCCAAGATCTCTGAATCATGTGACTTTTGGAGCCCCAGTTTGAATTAGATGCTATTCCATTAAATAAAAATGACAGTGGAGGATATGGTTCAACCAGTTATATTCAATTACTTTTATGAGAAAGCTGATCTTGATGCAGTTCCTTTTCTAGAACAGCTACATTGACATGTTCTGAGATTCCTCTTCCAGCTGATAAATCCAGAGACGACATTTTGCATGAGCCAGGAGGTCTAGTTAACTCAGAATTGTTGGAATAAGAAATGCCAAGAGCTTTTAGCATTGCCTAAATGGATTTTGCCATTATTTACCCAGAATGAGAATTCTTATTTTTTGGTCACATCTGCACATCATTGGAGATCTGTAGGTGTGAGTGGCCATAAACAATCAAATTCAGGGCCAGAGGAGAAGAACACCTGCTGTTCTCATTGCAGGATGTCTACTAATATCCTGGTGAAAAGCCTTTTGCTTTACATGTGAATATACAGCATTATTGTCATACATTGTGTGAACACTCAATAATTCATTAAATATATTTTTAGAAAAATACTGATATTTGTAAGTAGTTTTTTGAACATCAAAGAACAAACTAAGAGCAGAATTTTTTTTCAGCTATAAACACATATACTACTTGCTCCATTGCCTTTACAAAGTAGCAAGTGTTTTTAAAGAAAAAAACAAAGACAGTAATAATAAGTGAAGGCTTACTAATGATAAACAATTCACCTGTTACCTAAATCTGAAGGAAAAAACAAATCTTTAGCATGGGTATACACTTGTCAGACCCAGTGAGAATAATTGGTCTAATGAACAGCTCTTTTCCATAGGGCTGGAAAAGATGTTGGTTCTGCAGTGTAATTCTCCTCAATTTTCCCCCCTCTCTGAGCTCTACTGCCATCATACAGAGCTATTTGTTGCAGAAATTGCCAATTTTTCCCATTAAAGGAAACTGCTTATCGTTCTAGCTTTCCTAATTTCAAGTAGCAGATGATACCATGCATTTAAGAGAGCTCAGAGTGACCTTTCATGCATGATTTTGATGCTTTTTATTGAGAAATGCTTCATACACATACATCCTTTAAAGCAGAACAAATGTTCATATATATACAAGAAAAAACGCTTAGAAGCTACAACGTGTTGATGGTTTTCATTCTTTAGTTCATATGGCAGTAGGTTTTGAAGATTATCTACAAATGTCCTACTCTTGATATCTTGCATGTCTTTTGTTTTGCTAAGTGTTTTCATCCATGTTTTCACATGGAAATAGTGTAACGAGACTGGAAAAAACCCGTGAAATAGGATGAATTTTTTAACATAATATTAACTGCTTCTACTTCTTAATTGTTTAACAATGGAGAGGTGAATACAAAGAGCAAGAGAGGAAATTAAAGTACTCTGTTTATGATGAGAAAATCCATGACCATTGGCTTGCAGGGGAAATAAGTACCTAATCATCATACATGGGAACACTTGCTCATTATATGCTAAAACATAAATTGTAAGGATGTATGAAAACTCCCTTTCAATTGTTTAGCCTCATATTTATGCTCCAAGCAAACTTTGAAATGCTATGACTACATATGGCCTAACTATGCCTGAAGGCATAAACTCAGATGTTTAGAATAAGAATTTTCCCAATAAATAGTTATACAGTCTGGTGATTTCAGAGCTTTTGCTGGCTAACTCCAGATAAAAGAGAAACTCCTTTTAAGCCCATGAAATTATATTATTTATACACCATGTCACAGCAATCAGGCCACCAAAGTCTACAAAGGCCTATTAAACATAAATAGGTCTATCTTGTCTTTAGTGCCATTCTTATGATATTTATTTCTCTGTACTTTCTATTCACAAATGAAGAGACCTCAGCTACTGAAGAGGTTGTTTTTGCTGTTGCAATGGGTTTGTTCTCTCTCTGTTTTATCTTGTATGTTAGTGGCAATACTGGAGTTTACTGTACTGAAGCATGGGTAGCATGGGTACTGAAGGATGGGTACATCCAGAGCAACAGAAGGGCACCATAGGTGATTGTCTTCTCTGCTGCATAAACTGTAAATATTGTTTATGCCAGCTATACCACATAGTACAGGCCAGTGCCTTCAGTACCTGAACATGTTCCAAAAGGCCAAGGATGTCTCCTGCTTGACCCATTCTGCATCTTTCCATGTTTCCCTAAAACGAAAAGTAAGGAAAATCACTCTGATTTCATCAAGTTTTAAGCTTCTAAGCAAGAGGACACACACAAATGAACTGCAAAAGCATACCTGGAGTATGACAGTCTTTTCTCCATAAAAACATGAACAGCTTCCATTCCCAAGTGAAGAAATCCCTCGTTTGTGCAGTAAAGGAAGACTGGCTTGAGATCTGCTGTCATTTCTAAAGTATACATTAAAGATTTGTCACAGTGGGATCTAACTGTGATCTCCACAGAGATTTGCAGAAACTTGCATTGGTGGGACTGTGCAGAAGCCCTTGTGAACCTGAAGAAGTGTTAATAAAACAGAATGGAACAAGGAATATGCTTTGGTGTTAAGATTTCCAAACATTGGTAATAAGCAATAAGCCATCATTTATGGCTCAGAATTGAAGCCAGAATCTTTGAATGTGACTTGTGACTTTATCCATTTGGAATAGACTTGCCTGCCAATATATACACACATATATATGAAAAACTTTCAATGATATTACCCCAGTGCAAGCTTGGCATCTAGGATAGAACTGAGTTCACAAAATTCTATCCAGAAGCATGTATATAACTCACATGGATATTGAAAGCAGTAGCAAAATTGTGTTTTCTCAGTTTAGAAGTTAGTATATATATACTGGTTTTGTAATTATGTTTTAGAGGTTTTTTTGATGCCATTAAAGAACAAGATAACATGAGGACTGTAGCTATCCTGGTAGTGTTAGCATCTACTCACTAGCTGGATTAATTAATTTATTTTTAAAAATTATGTTTCTTAGCACTCATCAGATTTTTTTAATTTTCTAGGAAAGCACATTGGTACTGAGCATACTATGCAGACAGTTTGATTTTTCAGAACAACCAATGAGAACCCATTTCAAAATTTTGGAGAATATGAGCAATTTGAATATCAGTGGGAACTGATTGCAGGGAATTCTGGCATGACTGCATAAGAGTCATCTGAGGATTTACTGCATTATACAGGACACCTTTAAACAGCAGTGTACATAATTTCTGTTGTAAGTTGAGCTCATAAAATAGTTGCAGCTAAATGCAGGTAAACAAAGTTTCTCTATTTCTGCTTTAGATCATTTGCAGTTCAGTTATCAATCACTATTAGGCCTGTGAGACTAAACCTGTGGATTTATCCACTTACGTGCCATGCAAGTGAATTTACCCAGTATAACGGTGTTAAGGACTGTGGCTTTCACAATAGGTGACATTTGCTCATATAACATGCTAGGTGGTATATGGCTCATTAAAAGTCAGGGTCAAAAATGGAGTGTCTAAACCAAAGCAAAACTAAACAAGGTATCTGTATCCACTCTCATAAATGGACATTGATATCTATTTTTCCTGGTCCTTCATATAATGAAACTAATGTTCATATACAGAGATGTGTATTCACAGTGTGTATTTACAGTAATATAATCCCAAATCATTGCTCTAATGAAAATCTCTGGAGATATTTTACCCTTCTATTGACACTTTGGGAGTAAAATATGGATTTCTAACTGTATATAGAACTTTCTAACATTGTTGCCAATGATAGACCAGACCTCTTAATATACAGAGGTTTTAGAACTTAATTCAAATATATTTTCCATTTTGCAGTTGTGATGGCTAAGTACACCTGCTTACTTAAAAATTATCTGTTAGTTTGTAGTTTTCAATACCTTAATCATCATTTGATTTTCTCAGTTTGTACTGCAGGCAGTTCACCCGCTCTTCGTCTAAACTTGAATGTTTCCTGTTTACACATCAGAAAATACAGAAAGATGATAATATTTAGAAAACAAAGAAAAAATGAAAGCTATGTTCAAACACATTATTTATATAATTATCCTATAATTAAAGTAATTACAATTTGTAATACTATGTTACTAATGTTACAGATGAAAAATAGTCTTTATTTTTTTGAAACATTTGCAGGTTTCTTGAAGGGTGTTTACTGATCATCACAGCAAAATGACATGAAAAATACTTGGAGATGTTCTCATTTCTGCAAAGCATTTGAGCTGTATAAGACATGTTCTTCATGAAACAACTATGCTTCTTTACAGTCCATTAATTGACAGGCGTATGAAAGGGAGTTAGACTGATATTCAAAGACAGTTGTGAGCTTTTGTAATCCTGACTACAGCCACAGCTACTCTGCATATGAATTTTCTGAATAAGAGTGGGTTTCTAGCAAATAATATTGCAAGCTGTAAAAAATGATGGAAATGAAGGATTTCTCGCCTTATGGTCTTTTTGAGCTTCTAGATTCAGTTTGTTTTCTCTTTATAGCACCTGGAAAGCCGGAAGCTTACAAAGTAAAAGCTCTTTGTCCATGAAACTACCTGAACCTAGTTTTGAAAAAGACCCAGTGACCATTCAAAAATAGTGATCTGAGACTCAGAACATGAGGGCATTACTTAGGAAGCCAACCCAAACAGTGTTTCTACCTGTCATTGTTAGAAGTCTACCTCAGGCATTAGAATGAGGGAAAGCAAGACCGTCTCAGGGTACTTCCACCGCTGAGGTGAGCCTGCTCTGCAGCAGTGTTACTCACTTGGCAGCACATAGCTCCTTCCTCACAAAGCACACTCTACACAAACATTTTGGACTGCTGGGGGATGACTGGGGGTCCTACTGCTCTGTGGATGAGGATGGGGTTTTCCTATGGAGCTGTCCTGGACTTTTAATTCTGGATTCATTTTTTTTCACCTCACAAGCCATGTTTCATTCTTCACAGAACTACACAACAAAAATCATTATAGTCAGATTAATCATAGAAGCAATTCACATACTTCAAGTAACATATACATGAGACATATTCAATAAGAAATACTAGTCAGCTACTACATTTTCTTGATTACACTCACGTAAATATCAATATGTGCATGATCAATATCTGCCAGGACAGTGGAAAATTAGGAAAACTATAACTCTTATAGCATGACATTTTTTTTTATTGTACAACTAAAGGAAAGTGTATATTGACTTGGTCTCCAGTGAAAAACATCTATTTATTATTTGAAATGAGCCATATCAAAGACAAGCTGGATTTTTCTACAGTTATAATAAGCAAAATAGAACTTGTTTGAGAATTTTTTTCTTTCTTCTTTAAATACGATCTTCAGCAAAAGGTAATTTTATATTTTTTTTCCTATCCAACCTCATGAGCAGGGGCTAAACATAGTAAGCACGTATGGGTGTTAAAATAGAGCTCATAAAATACTTCATCCATCCAACAACCTCCAGCAACCCACTCTCATTTTGAGAGTATAATGTGCTTTCACAGGCTCCTTCCTGCTATCATCACAATCATCATAGATGATGTGATGATCAACATAGGCAGTTCCCCTGCAGAATGGAGAATCTCAGCTAAACACAATTTTAGGGTACACAAGAAAATGTCTGTTTCTCAGGGGGACATCTTGCAGCTCTTAAAAAAAAAGAGGCAAGTCTTCCATCTGTCTAAACTGTACAGCATTCAACATTTACCTGAATAAATTTGTTCTTTGGAGACCTTGGAGTTCTAGACCTTGTTTTGGCTCTTTGGTCATGGCCCACAAGCAACTTCTGCTGTACCTTCCAGTTTAGAGAAAGAGACCACTCTCTATAAGCAGCCAGTGGCTCCCTACCCATCAGTCTGTAAGACACAGATAAACAGTTGTTTGCTTTTAAGTTATGATGCCAGCCCAGTTAGATTTGATACCCCAGAAAAAATTACTTGGCAATTCATGTTTTCACAGGTAACCAGATCAGAGTTATTTGAGTGTAGTTGTTTTTATGCAAACTATCACATATCAAGATCTCTGCAATTTTTAGAGCATCTTTCTGAGTCTACCTGCTTAGGAATAAATTAAATAAGAGGTTTAGCTTAGCTGATTTTTTTAAAAATTATTGAGAAAAGTTAAAAGACTTGGACATACAGTGCTGAAAAAATCTTGGAGCTTAGATAGGGCTGTGTTCTTGAAAGACGCAATGTACCTACCCTGCTAGTCAACTGTTCATAACATTTAGAAAAAAAATCCGTTACCAAATAATTTTCATCTATTTTTCAATAATAGCAATATCTGGGAGGATTCATAGTGAGAAAGACTTTAGGGATTTTTGTACTCAATACTTCTACATATGAGAAGACTAACTTTGCTAAGCCTGTCTCTTCCTAAAAATGCTGCCACCTTGGGCAGTCAGCTCAATTTATAACTAACCCTGCTCTTAAAATGTTTTCCTTGAATTTAAGATATATCTTATTGTCAAGATGGGCTTAAGAAAAAAAAGTCCATAAAATAAGTCAAAAAGTATTCTTCCAGCTTTTCACAAGTACATTTTTACCACCCTATTGGCACTTAATAACACTTTAAAAATACTTCTTATATTCTTAAGGGTCACAGATTAATTTTGGGGCAGAATATATATATGTATATATAATCCATCTTTCTTATTCCTTTGAAGAGTTATTTTTATGATTGAAATAATTGTAACCAGAGGAGCTGAGACTGGCAGTTGTGTCAGACTAGCAATTTACACCTTCAGCAGAGGATTTGGGAAAACTACAGTGTTTTGACATATTTCTCTCACTTTGCCTTTTTTATTTGCCTTTATGGATCCTTTCCTTTGTTTTGATCTTGATGTTCTGGAAGAGGTTTAAGATGCTCTTTCTTAAAATACTGATTTTGCTATTGTCACTATATGATACCAGAAAACACAGGAAGTATGGTTACAGTCAAGGATCACTCTTGCACTTTTCCTGAGTTCACCACATACCTGGCATCTGATATCTGTGTGCCCTTCAGAAAGAGAGGACCTACCTTTGGAACACAACTGTTAGTCAAAAATTTACGAGTCAAAGCCCTTTGAAAAATTGTTTTCTGCAGATGTGACACAACAGGTCTGGTGTCATAACAGATACGAGTGCACAAAGAAGCACTGCCATTTGTTTTGTTCTAATTATCACTCAAATGGTTAAATATTTTTAACCTCAGCTCTTTCTTAAACTAATCATACAGCACACTAACATCTTAAGTGCATTTAGAATATGGCTAAAGAGAGAGATGTTCTGAGGGGCATTAAAACCTAGCTGAAAAGTCTAGAGAAGCTAAGCCCTTTGGAGAGGAACAGAGAATTTTCAGACTAAAGAAGATTTAGGAAGCAGTTACAGCCACAGTATCTGCTGGTTTGGGTCTTGTCCTGGTTGATAAAGTGGTAGTCATTTTCTGTTACAACAGTTCCTTATTAAGCTAATCTGCCATCTGCATAATAAAATTGTCTGTCAACAATAATTGAGTGTGCTTTTTATTCAGCTTGCAATGGTGTCTCCATGTTGCTCCATGCTCCTAGACTTCCCTGCTCTGCTCACACTGCTCTGGTGTGTCCTAAATCACACCAGGCACTGCACAGCTCCTGAATGCAGCTCTGCCCGGGTCATTGTAGGACAGCAGAGGTGTCCAGTGAACGAGAATTATCCTCTCATACCAGTGAAGATCTTCTCAATAATTTATTGTTACACACTGAAGACCAGAATATTATAATCTAAGATTAAAAAAGTAATTTTTAGGTCCCTTCAAAGTCTTTTGAATGGTATATGAAAGAAACCACATTTTAAACAGTGGTTCCAATTATATTTCCTCTGGTATTGTGCTGTGGAATTTGGGTGGGTGATTCGTTTCTACTTTTTGCAGTCAAATAATTATTCAAAGACCTTGCTTCTTCTTCGGAAAACCGCTCTTTTTAAACCATTATAGTCCTTTAACTGAAGTTCAGAGGGGTTACTTGTGATCACCATAAATTTGTGCCCAAAGAGGCAGAGTTCAGCCTGGAATTCTGAGGTACTGATATCAATGGGAACTCTGACAAGATTTAGTAGTATGTCTAACCATGAAACAGCCTCTGGTTATTTGGCTGAGTCCTCAGAACTGAACAGGACTGATCAGAAACCTTCTATGGTGTTTGAACTCATTTTCCCCAATTATTTTTTTTCTTCAGCTCAGCCTTTGTAAGAGTTTAAATGAACTTATTTTTAAGTTGAGATTCATAAGAAAATACATAATAATTTTTAAATTCACCAAAATCTCTGTGTTTTGATTTTTTTTGTTTCTTTTTAGGTAATCATCAGCAAGATCTGCAATCATATGTAATTCCAAAGCACCTAGTTGACAGAAAAATGTCTCAAAATTATTGAATATTTTCTTTTTTCATTGTAATTAGAGGCATAAGCCAATTAATTACTCTAAGCTGCTTGCATCCTGCTTCCTTCTCATGTTTTCACCATCACCTCAAATCTTGGATGAAAAAGAAGTCATGAGAAGTTAAGCTTCCAGCAAATATCCTTAAAGAATTGAGTGAAAATATGGACAAAATTTTCACAGCAGTTTTCTTACTTCATTGCTTTCCTAAGAAGATACTCAGGAAGAATAGAACAATGTCCTGGGTTGAAAAATGTAACCAAAAATGTGTATTCTATTTTCATCTGTTGAAGTCGGTTGGGAGATATTGTTCCTTATCTCTTGTAACTCTAGGGGGGGAAGAGGGCAGATGCCTTCTGTTAATGGGACACCTGATAACACCAGATAAGGCAGTGCCTTCTTATCTCTTCCTCCACCCATCCTCCTCCGAGGGACATCACCTGTGAATGGGCCATTTAAGGCCTCTCACATGGCTGATAACATCACCTCATCCATTGTGAGATGCTCCACCCAGTGGGAGGAGCCAAAGCCTTTCCACCAGCATAAAAACAGCAATCACAAACACCAAGACAGCCTGTTTCCACTGGATTCCCAGAGGACAACTAGACCCTTTTCTTGAGGATCAGCTCTACTGTAACAGAGCCACATCTGTCACTCTGGGAAGACTTACATCAGGCTGCTTCCAACACCCTGACCAACAGGGTGTCTGGTTTGCATTCTGACTCTGTCAGTGGTCCTTGGTACTATTGCATTTGTCTTATTTTATTTTTATTTTAATCTTTCTTGTTGTTTGTTCTCTCTCTATTAAATTGTATTTCTGACTTGGAGTCTCACTGGTTTGACTTTTACTCATAATATGGGACCAGTTCAGTTACATAAAAAAACCCCAGACCAAAAAAATACATATATGCACGTGCAAACTCTTCATTTATCCATCATGTTCTAAGAGTGTGTTTTTTTATGACAGTCCAGATAGGTATTCATATTTTGAAGCTGTCCAATTTAATCCACATAACCAGAATTTTATTGATTCTTTGGCTTTCTCTTACAGGATTTTGGAATAGTTCTAATTTTTTATCTCACATCAAGGAATGAAACTGGAACACACAGAGGGGTATGACAGGTGGAGACCATAATATCACACTCATTCCATGAATCCATACCAATGATTCACTCAAGTTAAAATAATTCGTGTCACATCTTCTACTAACATAACCTCCTAGATCAAGGTTTTTTAGTCAAGAAAAATGTAAGTGGACAGCCAGGAGTACTAGGTTAATTCTTCATTAACTGTATCAAATGTGCTAAATATCTTCACTAAGAAAATTTGAAAGAAAATTATGTCCAGAGAATTCCTTAGAGCACTCTCTGTTTCCAGTGGCAAGCTCTTTTCCTCAGTCATAAAAAAAAAAAAAAAAGCCACATAGTTGGTAAGTACTTAAGAGAGAAGTAAATTCTAATCATGAAAAGATGTGTTTTAATTTCTAATCATAATCCTTCATATGACTGAATAGGAAGAGTTCAATGACGTATATTTTAGCAAGATGAAATAATGTTTTATAGTAAATGTTGTCATTTCAAGTAAGATCGCTACATGCATGAAGAAGTGATGAGTAATACCTGAGGAGACCAAACCATATTTAGATGCAAGAAAGGATGCTTTTGTGTCAGGATGTTTAGCAAAGCTGTTCCGTGAGTCATTGCATATTCTGCCAAAACCTTGCTCATCATACTGGAAGTCCTTCTGACAGCATTGCACTGCCTTTCCTCCAAAACAGTACCTGAAGCTCTGCTTAGTCTTTGGAAAATAAGCTAATGCCATTATAAAAATCTCTAATGAACCCAGAAAAATTTTCCCTTGTGAAATACTGAAGCCCTGATATACTTGTATTAATGGGTTCTCCTTTTAGCATAATTTTTTCCCCCTAGAATTTTATCTCTGAAAATTAGCAGCCATATTCACAGATTGGCTTCAACCCTCACAGGTTGTGTGTCTGGCTAAGCAGGCTTCTCCTTTTATAAGGAAATCAGAAAAAAAAAAAAAAAAAAAAAAAAAAAAAAAAAAAAAAAAAAAAAAAAAAAAAAAAAAAGAGGAAAATCAAATAGCCTTTCCATGATTTACATAAGAAAAGAGTAAGTTTTCCAGGAGTTAGCCTTTTTGCATGGTAGAGTTCTTTACACTTTAAACAAAACCTAAGTGTTACCTCCAATTTCTCTGTTTTTCCTAAAGCACCAACTGCATCAGCTTAGCCAGACTGTTTAGATGTGCAGGACAGCACCATCCCTGGTGCTTGAAGTAACCTCATGAGGTCAGTCCTGGTGAATTCACAGGAGCTGGGATTGTGCTGCCTCTTGCGGATGTGGCTCTGGCTGCTGACTCAGATGATATATCTACCTTTCTGGAATTTGGATTCTTTCTGCCCAACAGGCATTTAAGGTCTCTAGGCAATGCACAGGAGGACACAGAGTATCAAAACAAAACCCAAACCACCCCGTAAGGCTAAGCAGAGAAGATAAAATGTCACATACAGGTACAGAATGTGCAATGTGTGGTGACCAAGGCCAGTTCAAAATTCTAAGCAAGAGGATATGTTTTTCCCCTTATTCAGGGCTGTAGTAAGGTACTTCTGTCTACCCTTCTGAAGGTAGGAAGACACCAGTTTTCAGTCCAAGAAGTGAATTCTGAAATTGCAATGCAAGATCACAGAGGCAGGGCTGATTTTAGCTCTTCTTTCACAGCCCAGCCCTATGGTTCATGCCCAAGTGAATGGAGGGCAGTTAGGCTTGATCCTCTTCCTTGCCCGAAGAGTCATCAGCCAGCAGTGTTACCAGGCTAAAGAGAGCTACTGCTGGGCTAATACTGAAGGGAGGAGAAATACTGCAGGGGAACACATTCTATCCTCCCTGCTCAGCCAAACCTGCCCCACAGAAAATAAGAGTCATGGGGTCAGGAAACATGGGGCCTGCGAACAGGAGTCTAACCCAGGCTTCAGAGACAGTTCCTATCTGTTATGTACCACACGTGGTAAAAAATGCATTAGTAATCCTGAAAGCAGTTGTCAGACTCAAGCTTTGACCTGCTGGGTGCTTTTGCAACTATGATATAGAGTCATGCCCCATCTTTGCAGTGCATTTGAATATTCTTATCATAAGACCGAATTGGTTAGTCTTTTACATATCAAGGCCCTTTTACAGAGCCCTGGGTAGTGCAGTCTTGGTTAAATGAAAACTGCCCTCAGCTGTTAGCCTTTCCAAAAAGTTTTGCAGACCACCTGAGGTATTTTAAGTGGGAATTATGTAGTCTGAATATTTCATATTACTAATTATCTCCCACAAATCCTTACTGTGTCCTCAGATAGTCAGGTCTGTTGTAATTGCTCCGCTGCAATTTACAGAAGGTGAGAGAGTGAGTTCACCTTGTTTCAAAATCCTTTCCTATCACAAATTACTCTTTCATTCTGATGGCAATTTAGACCACTGATGGATAAGTTTTGTTCCTTAACAGTTTGAAATAACCCAGTCATTACAGGTCAGGAGCTTATGCTGAATATAACTATGCATGTATAATGATAGAACTGGTGGACTCTAACAAATAAATGTGCTTGTCATAGCGTAACAAAATATATGGAGTTGGAAGGGACCCACAAGGAGTGGGTCTGCTCCCTGTGGAGTACCACAGCTCCTTACGTTCCCTGTAGACACAGAATTGGTTCCCCTGATATGGAAACGGATTTAGATTTTTGTTATAGAGGCTAATCCAGCTTAAATGCATTTTTGCCTCTGGTTGGGATGTACAGAACGTGGAATTCATAGTAAATGACCATGTTTCTACTCTCTCATCAGTGACTTCAATAATACAATAAAGAGGTTTGTGCTGTTTTAAGGAGTATGCAGAGAACATGGCACTTGTATTTGGATTCTAATTTGTGAACTGCTTGGCAGTCTTCTCTTCCCATAATGTATTCATCACAAGATATATTGGTTATGCAATAAAGTATTTTTTAATTGCTAGCTTTAGAAATATTTGAGTACCCAATTATTTCTATCTAAAAGACTATTACGGAAAAAAGAAAAAGTTAAAAATGGATATGGCCATGGCTAGACATGGATTATGAGTTGCACAGCAAGAGCACTGAGCCTTTGATGAAATGTATAAATAATTAGTAACACACTTTAAGACATCTTTTTCTTGGTTCACAGTACCTGTGCTGATTTAATTCTAGCTGAAAATATGCCCATTCATTCACACTGAAGGACAGATAAATTGGTGACCGAGTCAACGGGGAAAGTGATTCATGTTGAAGCACCTAAGGCCAAGTACTTTCTGCACATACCCAGATCAGACACGCAGTGAGAGACTGGGCACCAACAGAGATTTGTCCTGCCCTGGCAAAAGATCACAGGGGACATGCGACAGACATGTATGCGGCAGAGTAGTGCCCATAAATGAAGGCATGTGTGTACGTGTAATAATTTAACATCTAGTTTCTATGTGAATGATTTTTAGTAACCTGAACAAGAGATTAATAGCAAGAAATAACAGTATATAAATAGTCTGTCCATTTGTGCTTTTTTTTCAAAGTTACATGAGTATCCAAATATCCTTTTTTGTTTTTTATTCCACAAACATTGATAGGATTAATTTGGTCAGCACAAATACATATGAGCTTCAAAATCAATTCGTATGTTCACTGAATGTCACTAAATTGCACCTCAAAAACCTTCACAAAAGTACTTTCACGTTTGAAGAAGCACTTTGACACCTAAAGGTGCAAGCAGGGTGCCTAATGTAAATCCAGTACCTAATGACAAGAAATAAAAGTCTAAGTTCCATTAGATTCACTGCAAAATTCTGGTCTTAGTATATATGTCTGCTTGTTGCAAAGAGGAAAAGAGAAAAATCTCAGGACCTATACCCAGACAGCTATTTACTCATCTCAAACAGGACTTTGGAGAGCTCTTCTGCACCAGTCCATTGATTTGCAGAATTCCCTAAGATATTAAACAAATAACAAATAAATATGAAGCCAAGGAAGATTGCATGCTAACTTTGCTTCTTCTAGTGGTTTACAGACCATTTCTGCAAAGCTTGTCCTCTCCAAGTTCTTCACATAACTGATACAAAATCAATTCCTCTTATCAGTGTACTGCAGTTCAGACTGTCACACACAGATTTTTTTACACTGTGTTGTGTAAATCAGCATTACTGTCAGCTCCATCTGTGATACTTGCCTCTTAAAAGAATTACTCCAGTTGTAATGAAGTGGCTCCATTAAGAGAAGTCTAAAAGACATCATAGAATTATTTCAATCCCAACAGCATTTTGTTTTACCATAACAATTTTTCTGCATCAACGCATATAATTAAAGGTACCGTACCATGTATACCATTAAACAGGCTTACACTTTGGTCATTCCTCATATTTCTGAGTTTATACTATACTCCTAGTGTTCATATGAATGTCAAGACAGGATCCTTTTGTAATACTTTAGATTTTTTTTTAAAGTTGTAAATACACCAGAGCTGGGAGATAGGAGGGCTGACTCCTTGATAAGAGGGCTATGGTAGAAATTTTTGAAGAAGGTATGTATCAAATTGACTGTCATCAGCTCTGTAGTGGAGTTCTGCTTGTCAGTTGTGTTGTCACTTTTCCACACCAAGGGGGAAAAAACATACCTGACATGATTTTCCTTTCCCTTTCAAATGGGGAAAAGCACTGTACCATATTAATGCAGCTAGAATGGAAATACAGTGTTTTCATAAGTGCCTGTTTATGTGAGAGCAACTATACTATTGCTTTCCTTTTCTTTTGTCTAAAATCTAGTGAAGAAGACATAAGGGGATTGGAATAAAGAAACATAGAAAGTAAGCTGATTTTTAGGAAAAATAGTCTCATATCTAGCAACAACTATAAACCTAAAAATGCTGTTTAACTATTTATTCCATGTTTCAGATTGCAGAATTTTTTTATTATTCATTAAAAAATAAATTATAAGGACTGAGAGTTTTTCTTATTTTATTTTTCATACATTTTATTAATATTTTTATTTCATCCTGCAAAAAAAAAAATAGAAAGAATCAGGGGAAAAAAAAGTTAAAAACTTTTTAGGCTCCCAAACCATGCATGATTTTTACTGTAATATCTAAAAATAATACTCATAATCTTAATTTTTATAATAGAGTGTATATATAATTTTAGAAGTTTATTTAAAATTTATATTCAAATGGCTATTTATTATAAATTTATATTTATATGGTTATTTTAATTAAGGTTGTCAGCTGTCTTTGCTTTGTTTTTACAGATAAGGAAGACAAATAAGTGTTTGAGGTAAGTTATATTAGGGGTCATGTTTCAGGAGGTAACACCTCACCACTGGCTGATGCTCAGGGCAATGCCCAAAGTGCTTGACCCTTGAAGGTGGTGTGGCCTGTGATGCGACTTCATTTTTTTGTTCAGGGGCTCAGAAACCCTTTGGTGAAGCTGTTAAAGCTTTTTGGGTACTGATAAGCCTGGAATTGCTGGCTTTTCCATCCCACTGCTCTGTACAAGTAGGGTGGGTTGACTGTGGCCAGGTGCCCTCAGGCTGCCTTGCCCAGTGACCTGGCACACTTGGGCGCAGCAGCAGGGTGGGTGACACGCTGGCTGCCCACCAGCACTGCTGCTCACACGGAGTGGAGGGGTCACTGCAGCCCCCAGAGAGAGGGGACACTCCTCTGACCCCGCTCTGATTCCTGGATGTGATCCACATGGCTCCTGGATTGCAGTGCACAGGCTTGGCCTTCCCCTTGCACGGGCTAACCACACACTAAACGTGTCCTGGGCAAGCCGACAGGAGCAAGGGTCCATGTCCCTACAGACCACACGCAACGTTCCAGGCTGAGAGGTGACAACTTGGACTGCAGTGCCCACCAGACTCAGCAGATAAGAGCATTTTGCCCCTCACTCGTTTTCTGCAGCCTCCTCAATGGGAGAAATGCAATTGTAACCTCTTCTTGGTGGCACCTCTGCACACTACTGCTATACTTTTCTCCCTCATAAGGCATGTTGTAATATAAATTTACAGTTGAATTTCTGCTTGTTTCGATTTAATTTGTTTTGATTTTTTTTCTGAATTTCACTGGGCAGAAAAAAAATCACAACTGTTTAATTGATTTTCCTTTATGGAAGCTATATCCTCTACATTTGTTTTAATTTTCACATACACATCAGTGCTTCCTATCTGAGATTGCCAGAGATTTTGACTATACCTAATTAATAAGTTTACAGATGACATCAGTAGCAGTCCTAAGGGCAGTCAGCCGAAGTATTGTGAAATTTTCTGTAGCTGGGCCTCTATGGCCCAAAGCTGACTGATTACTTCTGAGAAGTATCCCTCTAACCTGTCAGCTCTTTAATGGCTCCAAATTTCCCTGTGATTTATAAATCACTAGAATGCAGTCTGAGAAACCTAGTATAAATGTAAAATAGATAAAGTGTGGAGAGAAGCTATGGATTTTAGGTGTGTTATTCTGAAATTCCCACATCACTAGATATTACACTGGATGAGGTATCTGCTTAAGGATGCTTCATCCAGATCAGGGGCAGCAAAGACCAACTTCAGTGGTTCTTACCATTCCTGGTGGAACAATCTGAGGACAAGATAATCAGTGAAAGATGGGAAACCAGTATGTCCATGGGATGGCAGACAGATTCACTGACATGTGCTACTGTCCTTGAAAAGCCCCAAAGTCTGAGAGATCTGGGAAGAAAAAAGCTACCAGAATGTACTTGATTTAAATATAAGATTTATTTAAGAAAGAAGTTCACTGAAAGTTTGAAAAAGACATAATGGCCAGTAGAAAGGTCTTGGAAATACAGGAAGATGCCATCCGTTTACCAGAAATATTCTAAGTTTTGGTCTATCAGCTTATGTTTGGAGTTTCTGAGTTTATCAGAAACATCTCAGTATTGGTCAGAGAAAGCTGCAGAGCCCAGAAAGTTCTCTAGAAGGAAGCTAGACACTAAACCAAATATAGGGAGTAGAGCTTTGTTTCTGATCATTATTTCAAGGGAATTATTTCTGGCTATTCAATGGTAGATTAAAGTGAAGCTGGCTTTTGGCTCTTCCAGAGCTTTTGGCTCCTCCCCTCAGAGCTTGTCACTCTGAGAAATATACATCAAATGCCAACACCTAATTAAAAATCCTATTCCTGTTTTTCTTGATCCAAGAAAATTTTCTGTCCTGAATTGTTGATTTAAGATTGTTTTTTAACTATAAGTTTTAGGACACACCTTCATCAAACAATAGATTTTTTTCTTAACTAAAAAAAGGATATATTTTTACACATTCACCTGAAGACAACCCTTAATGTCATCTAGTGCCCTGAACACATTGTTATGTTGAACTCATAGAAGATTTGAATTTTAAAGGGAAAAATGCTATGTATCCTCATTATTCATGAACCAAGAAGGTCAGACACAGATTTAGCATGTGTAGAAAACTTGAAGTATGAAAGACTGTTGAGATTCAATAGATCCCAAGGGTGGCAAATTAAGGCATAGCTGTTAAAGTATAGTGTCTCCTTCAATTTCTTATATTTTTCTAAATTACCATTTGTGGGAATTTAACACTATAGAACAAAAAAGGTGAACTTTTCTAGCAGTTACCAAAAAGCCATTTATTTTTTGCATAGTTCCAGATATAACTGGATTTGGGTTAAAGAAATTTAGGTCTTTTGCACTGTATATTCATGCAGGGTTTTTTTAAAAAGTATTTGAAGGGAAAAATCATCACGATATGTTTTACCAGTTATGCACACTAAGGTTCTTTGCTGTCTCTGGAAAATTTAAAAACATAACTTCTGAAAGGTAAGTTGTGGAAAAATTCCTTTTTAAACTTACCTTTAAAAAACGGTGACTTCATAGATTAAAAAACATAAAGGAACACTTTTTCTTGAATACCAGTTTTATTTTGCATTTTGCCTTTCTAATAAATAATTTGCTCATTTATATTTCAAGTGAAAGCAGTAGGCCTATGTAAGAAAAAAACGTGCATTTGAGTTTGTAACTTAATGCAACACTTTTACCTGACTTTTTCTTTGAAGATACGTTTTTGTTGCATAAGGTAATATAAAAGTGGCATAAAAATTTCCCCTTCATTTTTATTTAAAATATTACTGTATTCCATAAATATATCAGCTACTATATAAGCATTTAGTATTGAATGGTTTGATTAAATAGCTAGTTGGATACATGATTAATATCTCAAGGTCCCTTTTTAAGCTTGAGTATAACAGCCAATGAGAAGTTATGTGGCTGCTTTGGGATGAGCAAAGCTTTTAAATGTTACCCTTCAACCCACACAGCAGTCTCCCTTTCTTCACAGAACTGTGTTCTCATCCATAATTTTAAGGGCCTTTGTAAATGGTGCAAGCAGCAGGACCTTTGGTTCAGCAGCAGTGATTTTTTACAGTTAAATGTGTAATTCTCTAAACGGAAGGACAGATGCTTTGGAGACATCATTATTCTTCACCTATCTGTCAGAAACTACAGAGGATCTAGCTGGTTTCGTTGCAGTCCTTTTATCTTCAGTCTGATTTCTACAATTTTTCAAATAGCTCTGCAATGCATTCATCACACCATGAGCAGGAATTTCAGCCTGAGCATCACCAGTTATATAAGTTCTGGGCTGAGTAAACTAATTTCCCCTGATTTCAGTCATGTGAAGCAGTGGGTGGAAAGGTCACCCTCATTAGTGGGGAGAGATGCTGCTGCCCTGGTGGCCGACTGGCTTTGCACCCTTTTAGTTATTGATCTGGGAGCATACAGGAGCAGGCAATGGCTGCAGGGCACAGCTCAGCTCTCTCTTCTTCAGGCTCTCCCAGGAAAGCTACCAAAGGTTTCCTTCTGCATCCTGGATCTCTGCTGTGGGTAATTAAGGTTAGGCAAGTGAAATAGCTAAAAATGAAAGATTCAGATTACTAATTCCTCCTGAAAAAAAGCTTTCGGGACAACAAGCCCAGGGAAAATTTTCTGAGCATGTCAGAATCCCACCAGGTTAAAGTGACTCAATATTTAGTTTTCAGAAAGCAAAATCCCTCTGCATCCAAAGCCAAGGATTATGTTTAATATCCATCATTTTCTTGTGTACTCCCTGTTCCTGACCTTGAATGGCTGATCCAGAGCCAGTGTGGGATTGGGACCATAATGCCAATGAAACTGCAGAGACAGTCAACACCATTTCTTCTGGAGGGGTCGCCTATTGCCTGGGGTCTTGCCAGTGAAAATGATAAGGATAAATTAAAAAACAAAACTGAGGAACATCTTCAGTATCCAAAGAAAAATTATTCATGACAGAAGCAAGAGGTAATGCATTACCAATTGTTTAAACAAAGGTGCAAAATAATGGTGTAGGGGTTTTTCTAAGACACCATAAGTTTCAGAAATGGGTCTGAATTATCAAGCTGTCAAAAATACAGCTGTTAATTGGAGAAGGAGAGAGAGGGAGAGAGAAAGTAAGTGATGCTGCTTTTAGGGGAATATTTAGGA
Source organism: Prinia subflava (assembly GCF_021018805.1). Lineage (NCBI taxonomy): Eukaryota > Metazoa > Chordata > Aves > Passeriformes > Cisticolidae > Prinia > Prinia subflava. The sequence goes on from NC_086247.1 coordinate 36,015,104, forward strand.
AATTATTGAGTTAATTTTCTCAGATCACCTGGTCAGACAGCCTGAATACTACATTCTAGTGTGGACACTCAGATTCAACTGCTTTCTCCTCTTAGGTTGAAGAAAAACGACTAACTCTTCCCCCAGGGAAAGAAAAGTATAAAGACAGCTGTTTGGGAAACTCCAACCTTCCTGAGTAAGTTTCTCACAGGCTGCCTGGGCCCCAGTCCTGCTGACTGTCAGAGCTCACAGTACAACCCAGGGAGGAGAATCCAGAAGGAGAAATGTGAAGCTTCCCTCCAAAATAACACATTAGTCTGTGCAACAAGCAGCCATGGACACTCACCCTCCATGGCCGGTTGGGGCAGGCACCCTTGTTTTAAGGCAGTCTTGGAAAAAAATATCCTTCTTTCAATCCAGTCTCTCAGGTTAGGCTCCTGTGTGACAAAGCACAGTGATAAATGGTCTGTGCCCATTGTGACAGCAAGAACCACTTAAAATTAAAGCAAAACAATATGGAAAGTGTCCCAAACTTCATAATATTCTGTTGGATTCAAATCCCCTCTAATTTCAGTAAAAGCAGGGATCTGGATACACACACACAGGTAGAATCAACAACAGTGTGGAAATTAACCTATGACTCTTTGATCTCACAAGATGCTGGGCCATAGTCACCATTTGACCATGTTATAAGGTCAAATCAGCTCATTTCTCTTTCTTTGCTGTTGGAGGAATAGGTGCTTGCAACTTATCATGGGATGTATACAGGAACAAACTGAAGGCCAAACAGAAGGAAGCCATTGAAAGCAGAGTCTTAAAAAAACTGGTCAGTCTCTGAGAGAAATTACTTGCATTTTTTCTAATATGAATACTTCAATGCTTTCTATTTTAAAGGATTCTTTATTATTTCATTACCCTTTTCTTCTGTTACTTTTTACTTCCTTTTCTAATATTTTACACATGGTTTATAATAGCAATAGGCCAGCTTGTGGAGGGTTAGTACAAAACGGATAAGTCAATTAAAGCTTTCCTTTCATTTATTAGGAACCAAACAGTGATTTGCACAGGAGCTTTCCAACATACGTGCCTTGAGCTGATCAGCACTTTGTTCTGCTTTCACACATTGACAAGGTTGTGTTTCATAATGCAGAAAGTCCACTTGCTGGTTTCCTGTCTGGGTTTAAAAAAAAAAAAAAAGAAAAATAAGAGTATTTTTTCCTGCACAGAAGCTTTAAGTTATATAAAATTTTGTTTCAGTGAGAATTGATGATTGCTTTTAAAAGTATTTCTTAAAGGAGCTATTCTTTTTAAAAAGAAACCAATGTCAGAGTTCTGTGAATGAAAGAATGAGCTCTCCAAAATCACTGATGGTGCTGTCTTACTTCTCTTAATGGATTGGTGCTTTGATTCTGAAACCTTGGCCTGCAGACTGTCTGTGTCCTGCAGAGAACTTGCTAGCAGAGCCTTTAGAGAGGAGCTAGATACCATGATGATAGTTTCTCTGTTTTATTACTGCTGTTAAATTGTCTTAAAAGCAGTTAAATATTCATGAAACCTTTCACTAATCAGAATTCTTGTAGGAAAGCAATTCTAAGTGGGAAAATTATTTTTGCTTCTGAAGATGTTCTCCTTTTTAATATGCGTAAATAATAATTAATAACTTATTTATAAGACCCTATTGACATGGCTGAGGTGCTTGGGGTACTATACAACACCATCAAAACAGAATCAAAACAAAATGAACAAAAGTTCACCCTCATTAGAGTCAAGCCAAACTCAAAAAAAATTGCAGACAAGAAAACAGGACCTGCTTCTCTAATCATGCGGTCTCAACATTTGTATTTTTGAAATTATACTGGGTTTAAAATATGTCACCATAAGCCTCAAAGAATGTACAAATAAGGCTAAAGTCCCTTTGTTCTTCCATAAACTTATTTTCATTTCACATATCCTCATATGTGATCCTAGCTCACCTATTTCAGACGTATATAAAGGACAACCTGTAAGGCATTCTGCATTGCCAAGGCTCTGCATGCTGCCCCATACAACCTTCCCCAAATAAACCAACAGAAAAAAAGGTGCTGCAGGAGCTTTGCAGTAAATGTTTTGAAATGTGACCCAGTATGTATCAGGGGAAGTTATAAAGCAAGGAATTTGGCCTTTGCTTCCCTTGCAAATTAGAACTGTGGGGCAAATTCCCTACTTGTCAGCTCTGAGAATAGGGGGAAAATCATATTAGGATAAAGATAACTTTTACAAACAGCTACAAAAACATGAATTTCAGTACCATCTGTCACAAACCTTGGAAAAAAGACCTATAAATTAATACATGGACACATACACATTTAATCATTCAAATGTACTTAAAAAAGGAATTTTTTAAGTTCCATCTGATCCATAGTGAAGGGAAACATCAGTTATTTTTTTCTGCCGTATTACCAGGTACTGTTTCTATAATACAGATTTTCAGTTATGTAGGCTTACTGTACAAAACAAATGAGTTTTTTCTTCTGTCTTAGACACCAGCCAAACAGTCACATTTTACAAATAGGTTAAATAGGTTATGGGGGATAAATACAGGAGGAAAAAACAAGAGAAAATATACAGTGAAAGTTAGGCTGTCATAAGCAGCAGCTCTTTCTGGTAAAGCTCAGGTCTTAAACTACAGAAATGGGGAAAACAGATTAAAGCTGTTGCTTTGATGCCTTAATACAGTATCTATTTAATTTGAGATTACATAGTTCATGAGGAATAAATCCCCAAATATATTTGTAAAATCCTTCAACAGCCTTCAAAAATATCACAATGTAATTTGCAGAATTCACTCTCTGGAGTTTGATTTTAGAAAAACATCAGTGCACAGATGATTTAAGAGTGCAAAAGCTGATTCTGGGTTTGTATCTCAAGGTGCAACATTTGCTCTAAGCAATAAGTTTCAAGGAAGCTCAGCTGGAAATGTGGACAAGTATTAATGGTGGAAGTTCAAAGCATGGGTGGGAGCAGCAAGGATGGATAGGCACAGGATTCACTAATGTGCAGTGAGACTGATGGGGGATGCCTGCTCCTGTCCATCTGCACTTTGAGAACATCTATCCCAATAAATCATCAGACCAATTAAACAGTGTTTCACCCAAAGGACTCCACATTGGGTCAGACTTCAGTACAGAGGCCAGATCCAGTGTCCATTAAAATCTCATGAGCAGAAGAGTTTTGGCTTTTACACTATGGCCATCACTGTTACAGAGCACATACCACACTCAGTCCAGCTATGTACATGCCAGGATATACAGACCTGTGGCAGGAGAATGCTGTTTTCCTGTTCCACGTTCCTGAATTTAATTTTCTTTTCCAAGAAAAGGGAGGCTGAGCACTTCACAGCATTCATCTTTTTGAAAAAAAACAAAAAACAAAAAACAAAAACAAAACAAAACAAAACAACCAAAAAACAAAACAAAACCAAAAAAACCACACACACACACACACACACAAAAAACCAAAAAAAAACCAAAAAAAAACCCTTGTAAAAGTTAGCTTCTCACTATGCTTTTTGGCTGGCATTTTTGATGCACAAGCTGACCTCTGATGCTTGGGAATTCTGCAGTTCTGAAAATATTTAATTATATGGGAGGAAAATACAAACTCTTGAATTGTCTATTAGATTGCACAACTGCTTCTCAAAGGTAGTAGAAGCAAATGTAATATTATCAGAAGTCATATGCAAATAGGAAAAAAATAGGTAGGAAAAATTGTTCAACAACTGACTAAAACTCATGGTCAACTAAAGTCAACTTTTTTCATCGCCTATTGCATACAATGTTCTCCATGAAAAAAAAAGTAATATAAAAAGCAACTGTTTACTTTGTTGGTTGTTTTTAACTTTTCAGAACATCTTGCTTGAGTAAAACTTGTTTGTCATTAAATGCTGACAACTTCAAAAATTGTCTTTGGATTAACACAAAACAAAGCAATTTTCTTTGTCCAATCATCTGGCATGAGTTCAAATTTAGGAAGACAAAGTCAGTGATTTACATAGAGTATATTTAAACAAAGATCTAGGGGATCCACACGTACTGTACAATCTTCAACTCTTTCTTGTGTGAAATGAGTTTATGCAAGTCCAGTTCATTGAACAAGGCTATTCAGTTTTGTTAGTCCCTTGAATTAGTTTCTAGGTCAGCAAAGCACTAAGAACATTAGAAAAACAAAACAAAATAGCAATGACAAAAAAGAATCCAGACAAACAAACTCCCTCTGAAAACCTCTAGACCCTAAAATGCTATATCCTTGTTATGCAAGGATGTCTTTCTGCTCACACACTTTAAGTTAAAACACCTCCTTTGAAGTACAGAAATGGGATTGCTCAAAGTTTAGTACATGAAAAAGAGGAATCAAGGCTAATAATTGTTTTGCCCAGTGGAAAACTCTCCAAGTTGTATTATTTCAGCTCCTATAAATATCCTAACAGGATTTTCATGCTGCATTGGAAAATTCCACAGCAGCAACTCAGTCTGTTTTATATGTAATTCATTGCCCCCTTTCTTTTACGCCTGGTCATTTTTTATGTGCAAACATGATACACAGCTTACCAAATCATTTGGTAATTGTCTGAGTGGATCAAACAGTTGTAAATCCTGCATCATGCAAAAGCTCAAGGCAGTACTAATTTTTGCCCTGCTCATGATCATTTTTAATGCTGCCTGTATATGTGTAACACACAGCCAGCACCATATAGCAGACAAATGTAAAACCTTTTTTTTCACTGTATTATTGGCACCAGTGAAGCATAAGAAAAAGCAAAAAAAGAGAGAAAAGACAAGTCCTTCCCATTTCCACAGCAGAATCAGGCTACAGTTTTATGTTTATTTTTGAAAAATGAAATAATTCTGTCCAGCAACTTTGTTTAAAGGTGCATTTCTTGTTTTTCCTAAGTTTAATACAATTTATGAAAATCCAGAGAAATTATTTAGATGCTTTCCACTTGAAGAACCTTGTCCCTAACAAGGTATCATAAAAAGACAAAACCTGGGAGATGATCTCCCTGTGGACTACCTTAGCAGAGTCACCTGCATCTTCATCTTCATCTTCATCTTCATCTTCATCTTCATCTTCATCTTCATCTTCATCTTCATCTTCTTCTTCATCTTCATCCATACCCCCCCATTCAACCAGACACCCACCATCAGTGAACAGACAACAGCAGACACAGGGGTACATGTGAAAGTCCTGCCTCCCATTCAAAGTCAAATCATTTGCTTCCTGTTGGGACACAGACCTTTCAATTCTTTGAGGCCAGACATCAAAGTTGGCAGAACAGATCTTCTTAAAATATCATTTCCTGGGGCATAATGATACCTGTCTTTTAGAGCTTTGGGCAGGGCTAGGGTATTTTCTAAGGAAGAGGAGTTTCAAAGTGTGCAGCTCCCACTGAAGGATGAATCCATCCTAGTCAATACTTGAGTATTGAATATCACAGTTACCTTGCAGTTAAAGTTTGCAAGTTGTTTCTAGCTGATACTGAACTGAAAGCTTTTACTGTTCAAAAGGGTTGCCAGGCACCAGCCTGGATTCAGTTGCTTTCAGATATGATGTCTTTGTCTCCTAAGGCAGGGCCCTACATAAAGGATTTATGAGATGCTGAGGATTAAAACTATGGAGGATTCAAACAGATCAGTGCTAAAAGTGAACCCATGCTAGAAAGAGTCCTTACCTGTCCTACTTCCAGCACGTGGGAATTTATAAAACTGGGATGTGTCCTTTAGCATCTCTGTGCCTTCGTTTCCCTGCAGAGGACGGCAGCCAAAATCTTCAGCTGCTGTGGTACAGCACAGATTGTGCAGCCTCTCCTTGCCAGGCTTCAGGGATACTTCTCAAGGTGACTGCCCTCATTCATACATCTGGGGCTTTCACAATCAGGATCCTGGAATGAATGCCAGCGTATTACTGTCAGTGCAATAGATTAAAATGCTGATGCTGCAGAAAGAAATAAGGGCAGAAGGTTCTGGATTCACAGACTCATTCAAAAGCAATATAAAATAAGTAGGGAAAATGACTATGTGGTACTGAAGCGCAGTGGTGCCCATACTGAGAAAAGAGAGCAACCATTTCTTTCTGCTGATTTAGAGGGAGGCTGCCAAGGCACATCCAGTAAATAACTATTGTTCAGAGTAATCTGAACAAGGTTCTCTAAAAGCTGAGTTTGATATACAGGAGAAACACTCAACTGATTGTTATATAATAAGAATTGACTGCAGAGGAATGGACTTTATACAGAAACTAGGACTGTATTTTGAGTTAGGGAAAGCTTTTTATTCTGTGCATTGAAGCCCTGGGCTTTATTCTATTGGAATTTACTTTTCCAGATGGCTCAGAATGCTGCCTGTCCTTGCAGCCTGTTCAGGGGCCAGGTAAAGGGCAGTGGTGCTGAAGAAACACAAAGCAACTCCAAAGTTTCCAAAGAAATATTACTAGGAGGAGGATGAGAAACAGAGTCTACTCCAGAGCCAGGTCTGCAAGTAGCTAAAAATGGATCTGAAGAGGGATTCTGTGCCTGTGAAAGTAAGGAGAGAGCATGTGCAAAGCAGTTGAAACAGTTAGGGTTTTGTGCTTTGTAGTTAACTTGGTGTTAAAAAACACACAGCATTATTTTTAGCTCTTAGAAAACCCGAGCAAAATGCTCCAGGCAGCTGCTATCACTTCTGTCTTGAGTAAACATTTGGTTTTTGTCAGTTTGATTCTCAATCATCAAAATGTGGAATTTCCTACTTTCCCTTTCCCTTTCCTTGTTCTTGTCCTTGCCCACGTCCTTTCAACTTTCTGGAGAATGCTGTTTTTAAGAGGAGGAGCTGCCCCAGAACCATTTCCCAGTTCAGAGGTGTCTGAGATGGTCAAATGTCTGATGCACCTGATTATCTGTTTGAAAGCTGGGTTTGATTTGCCTTCTTTAGACAGATATTTCTCACAGAAGGAAAAAAAAAAAGAGACAGGGGAGGTCATGCATAGAGTTTTAATTTTGTTTGCCTCCTTCTCCCCACACAGAGCTTCTCAGTCCTAATAGCTGTACCAGTTAGGTTGCAGTAATTTAATTGTCCCTTGATGACAAGGTGAAAAAAAAAGGAGGAAGTATGGCTGATTTGTATGTTGTTCACATTCATTCCCTGCTCCTTACTGGCCTATTCTAAATAATATAAAATGAGTCAGGCAATTTGGAGTAGAGCACAAATCACAAGATGTTGTTGACGATGGTGTCACACATTTAGATTTCTGGCAAATAGTGTCATCCAAGGTCCATTCTGTATTGTTACCACAATCAAACACTGCCATGGGTTGACACTGAGGAAATTAAAGAAAGAATTTCCTTCATTGGAGCTGATGAGTACTCCTTACAAAACCTTCTGCAAGTAATGGTGAGCAAATGTTACATCCTATGCCTTCCTATTCTGATGGACTTCAGAATAACTGACATTCTAGCGTGTCACTTACTTGCTCAGTAATTGAGGTACAGCTAGATTTTACAGCCATTTATTTGCACTCAGGTTGAGTCCAGGACATGCCATATTTCTGGGAGTTGTAAACCTTGCTACCTCTTAGAGTGTCATATCCTGGGGGCATTCAGCATATGGCTCCAAATAAAAGGGGCTTTTGCAACTACTACTTTTCTTTCTGGGGTCAGGGATGGGAGGAAGTGGTAAGAGCAAATGGTTGTGGTCTGGGTAAAAATTGCAGTCTTTCCTCCATTTTTTAGTCTGCTAGAGCCAGCCAGCAGTATGTGTCAGGAACAGCATGTCCAGAAAGGATTGCTGACCTCAGAAGCAAGGAGCCAGTTCATTAAGGCACACAAACCTCCTTTTTCTGGGATGGTACAATGTGCTGTTGACACACATGGGCTGCAGTCTAATCCTAAATTATTAAGAATGACCCAGAATCTGGCACACTGGATTCTGCTGATTAATATCTTACTCTGCAAGCAGTTTAATCTAGCTTAAGTGAGGTTGCATCTTCATGTTAATTTTCAGTATAAGGATGAAAGAATCATGCCATATAACTCTAACCATGGTTCCAAGAGATCCAGATATTCATTATAACATGCACCAGAAGGAATGAAAATAAATTTGCTCTGGGTTCAGAGCGGTCTGGTAAAAAAAAAGAAAAAAGAGAATGAATTCACAATCCTTGCTTATATAAATAGCACCTGTTTTGACAAATTTTGTATGCTTGTGTTTTCTGAATTACCATGCTTCCAAAGTACCACTTTTTTCAGAACATAAATGACAGCATTGGCAAAAAAAAAAGTAAGACAGGCTGTTACTATATATATGTTTATAATCCTTAAGCTTTGCAAGCAAGAAATTGTTGGATTCATCCAGTAATTCTTAGCCTGTGCACACTTGCTTGGTCTTCAGCCACAGTACAACACACAAGTATCTGCTTATTGGGTCTCAAAAGGCTGTGATCCACTGCACTGGCTGTGTATTCCAGACGTGGATAATGGGTCCAGTGCTGCAAGATCTTCACTGATGACCCAGCCACTGACACAGCGTGAACCTTCAGCAATGTTGCAGACAATACAAGACTAGCAGGAGCGGCTGAGGGACCAGATGTCACACTGCCATCCAGAGGGACCCCAGCAGCTGGAGAAGTGGGATGATGAGAATCTCATGCTGTTCAGTGAGGGGAGGTGCAAAGCCCTGCCCTGGGGAGGAGCAACCCCAGCACCCCTTTGGAAAACAATCTGGCAGAGAAGGCCCTGGGGGTCCTGATGGACACCAGGCAGGACGGGAATAGCTCTGCACCCTTGCCACTAAGGTGAGAGGTATCCTGGGCTGCATTAGGCAGAGGAATGGCAGTGGTGGAGGCATGTGGCTCTTCCTCTTTAGTCACTGCCGTCTACTGTGCAAAAGTGACACTAGAAATACTGGAGAAGAATCCAGTGAAACGCACAGAACTTACCAAGGCGCTGCTGTGTCTTACGTACAATGAGATAATGAGAGAACTGTGACTGGCCAGCCTGGAGAAGAGACGGTGCAGGGAGTCTTATCAGCATATATAAATATCTGATGGGAGGCAATGAAGAGTCAGAAAGATTCTTCTCATGAGTGCTCAGTGACAATGAACACAAATTGAAATACAAGGAAATCCCCCTGAAACGTATGAAAAAACTATTTTATTGTTGGGATGGTCAAACACTGGCATAATGTTACCCAGATTTTGAATATCTCTTTATACTTGGAGATATTCAAAACCTAACATGGACATGGACCTGAGCAACCCACTGTAGCTGACTTTGCATGCAACAAGGGGTTCCACTAAAGAATTTTCAGAGGCTCTTTCCAACCTCAACTCTTCTGTGATTGCACCATACTTTTCACACTACACCAGAAATATTGCAGCAGCGTTCTTTGAGCTGGTTTGTATTTGCATTTCTGACATGTCTGCAAATAGCAGACACAGTTTTTGCTCTTAGTGTTCAAGCTAATTATTCCCTTGCACTCTTTAGGATTTGGGTAACTTTAACCATATTTAGGCTTTAATGACCAAGAATCAAGATGCCACCTTCTGTGCAGGACAGCACTGAAAGACTCACACTTAGAAATGCCCCAGCAGGCTAGATTTAAACAAGCTCTGTCCCTGGTAAGACCATCACAGCAACTCACAAAATGAAGTGATTTAACTCATGGGTGTCTGTCCAGGATTTTCAAAGAAACTTACAAATTAGACACCACACTTAGTCCACAATTTTTTACAAGACCCTAAGCAAACCCTGTAAAGCAAATTGGAAGCATGGTAAGAATTCTGATTGCACACTCCTGAAAATGAACAGGGCTGAGAACCACACCTCTATAATGCTGAAGCGTGAGGCACAGGAGATGGGGAACACAAGCCCATTTTTGGCACCTAGATTGTTTTCCAAACATCTAAAAACATTTGAAAATTATCATGACCTACTTAGAAAAGTGAGTAGGATGGGAAAAACAAGTATAAGCAAAATATTTATAAAATTAGGACAAAACATACATAAGTAAAACTTGCAAATATTCTTTGTAAAGCTCCTTACAACTCATTTAAAGTTTTGCTCCTCCACTGAAGTCAAGAACATTACAGATTACTATTCTATTCAGCCAAACCAGATGGGATTCACCCGTTGCTACAATTCCAACCATCCAAAAGTATATTTGTCTCTTCTCTCTAATCCCTCTTTCTCTGACATTAATGCAAGAGCCATTGTTATAAAGAACTCAATAGTAATAAAAAAATATAAAAATTGCTGTTCTTGTATTCCTCTTGTTGTTGAAGAATAAAATTATCCTGTAAATTAAATCTGATTTTATGACATTTTGCATGCATATAGATCTTCGTGTGAACTCAGGGGAGCATACTTTATTTGAGCTCTGTATTCCTTATACTTTTTAATTAATTTTTCTTTGTAATTCAGAATAAGTTTCTAATGGATTCTTGGAACAATATGGGGTCACTTGGGGGTGATTTTAATACCTGCAATTCCCATGGTTATTAATCAAAGACTTTTTAGCCTTTTAGATAAATTATCTGCCTTCTGTTTGGAAGATTGAGATTAAGCATGTGAGAGAAATTGTCCCTACTGACACAATGAAAAAAAAGTCATGAAAATACAAAATGCAACATTTTGGATATCTCACAAAACTACAGAATATGCTGCAGATTTTCAATTTTCTTTCATCTAGCTTCATGAAAATAATTTGCTGAGAAAATAGCAATGATTCTGGAAAGGAATGATTTTCATTTACTGCTTATAAATCTCAGAAGCTGTCAAGACCAGTAAAATATTTTTAGTTGAGGATTTACCATTTACATGTGACAGGGTTTTTAAAAAAGTGTTAGGCTTTTTAAGCACCTAAGAAAGAAAGAAAGGTGTTCACTTAGTAAGTTTAGTTGGGAATCTAAATTTGCATGCCCTTGAACAGTGGTTGTTACATTTTCATGTGCTGAATGCCGAATCATACAAACAGACACAGATTTTATGCAATTGATTTGTTTCCTCTTGACTTCATGGTGTCCAATGATTAGAAAAATCCTGGTTGATTTTATGTTCATTAAAGAAAAAAAAACAGATTGTTTTCCATAATTTTTCACTTGATCTAGAACCACATAACTGTAGAATGATGTCCTCAAGGGATACCAAAGATGAAAGAACATACATCAAAATTGATACATTTACTGTGTGATTATATAGGCAAAAATATATATAGCCTAATATCAAATCTCACAGTTCTGCTCATCATTCAAACAATGGTTAATCTGATATTAAGGACTCTCAAAACCCAAAGAATTTAAATTAGGTGTGTTGACTTCAACTTTTCACACACAAGCATCCTCAAGGTGTGTGAAAATTCAATGCTTGTTTTCAGCTCACTTCTGTCTCTGTCAGAATGAAACTAATCACATTTCACAAAAGCATTTTAAGTATTTACAACAGCTATGTTTTCATAATGTCTAAGTATTTCACAAATTTTCTTCACCTGAGGAAGGACCTGATTTGTCAGTTTGCTAACCTGAGGCACAGCTGCCCCCAGAGGACAGTGCTTTAGCTGTTCAGGATGCGTGGGGGATGTGAAGCAGTTTAGCTGCATCTGTGCCTTGATCCAGCTGGGTGGATTCACCTGGGCCTCTGACACATCCAGGGGACTCATCAGACCCCATCACCTGCTTCCACTGTACTGCTTACAAACTCCAGCTGGCTCCTTCAGTCCATGCTGTGCAGCAAGGCATTCTGTTATTTCTTGCATGAACTAAAGGGTAGGTTGCTTGTTTGAAGCCATGCAGAGGGACCTGGGCACTGCTTTCATAAATCTGAGGCTGTGACTCATTCTGCATCCTGTCCTCTTTCTTAGCCACCAAACACACATGGCTGGGAAAGTAGCACAGCAAGGGGAAGACATAGCAGAAAGACAGTAAAAATTATCAGTAAGAAACAAAGAAACCTAAGTGGGTAAACAACCCCCAACCCCCAAATATGGGGCCGAAACAGACCTAAGAAACATTTTTCACTTTCATCCCTCAGACGCAATTTTTCTGGAAAGAGAAAATACCTTGATGAAAACCACATAGAGAAGTCAGAGAATAGGCATGAGATGAACAAAACAGTCCTTGAAGACAACTCTACACAGTGATGTACAATGTTCTCCATAGCAAGAATTTCTTTCCTGTGGAGAGCATTGCACATCACTGCACAAGTCTGCATTTCAAAAATTAGAAACCATCTTCAGAAAAATACATCTGTACACATCATAGGGTATATAATGCATACTTTGCTTGATTATTGTGATATTATGAATGCTACATGTCTTTTCTTCCTAGAAGAATACTTCAGAGGTCTCAAAATTTATTCTACCAACAAAATAGAAAGATTAGCATAAGTAAAATTTTTCTCCATGTAGTATAGAATATGCAGCGTACATTTTGCATGTCCATGGAAGGAAACAGTCAAAATACATATTAGATATACATGTATTTATCTATACGCTAAAAATGGAAGAAGAGAACACACACAGGCTTCAAGAATGTGCAAATTTCAGCAGGTCTTTTAAAGGTATATGTGTTACTTGCATTCAAACCCCAGGTTTGGCAGTTTGTAGAGCTGTCTCATTCTGAAAGTGAAGCAATTCTTCATTTGCCATGATCCTTTCATGGTCTTGTGGGTAACTTTATGACATTAAAGATGGCAGGAGCATATTTGTTTAGTAATTAGAATACTAAAACGGTTATTAGGAACATCATCCAAATTTTCTTGAATTCAACTCTCAGCTCTGTTCAGGAGCACAAATGGCCAAATGGCTCAGCCTCACATGTGAAAGAGAGGGAAGCAGTGTGAGTCAGACCAGATGGCTGCTGACCTTAAGGCAAGATAGAAACGGATGGCAAAAGCTTTTCTCAGCTGTGCTTATTCTAGGCACTGCTCCAGAAACTCACCTAGTCCTGGTAAGGGAAAAAGTTTCACTTTTTAATATTGAAGAAGTTCTAGTTTAAAAATAATATCTTGTTTCTGATAACACAGATACCTGTTTTTATTCTTTCAAGATACATAAATTGGATGGCAATAGGGAAAAAAGCAATGAAATTTACTTTCTTGAATCACAGCATTCCAGAGTTTGAGTGCCATGAGCGCTTTATCTCTTCTAAAATCACACACTGCTAACAATTATTACCATTCTTCAGAGCTGACCATTGGAATAACACTCTAACAAAAAAGAACTTATGTTTAAGCAAAATGCATGTTTTCCAAACAACTTGCAGTTTGAAGGTTCTCATTCTGTACTACATGAAATGTATTATGATAGGAAGTTTTCAAAAGCAAACAAGACTCTGAAACAACCTGAAATTGTCATTATTATTTTTGTTTTTCTTTGAGAATTAGGTATCTACTCTATTTATCCTAGTTAAAAGAAATCAGATTTCTAAATTTTGAAATCCTCTGTAAAATGTGAGTCACTCTCTAGCAAAACAAATGCCGTGTCTGATTCAAGGTTTGAGTTGAAGACTTTTGAAAATAGTGGAAGATGTTTAAGTCTGTGTACTCTGGTTTTGATCCACAAAGGCTAAATTTATAGGCTATGAGATAAAGTTACATAAAGGAGTCACGCTCTATAGCTGTATATCTTGACCCACTCTAGTGCTTTGCCCTTATAATGGTTTATCCATGACCTAAGAGATAAACAGAATGGAACATAATCAGAAAATCAAAGCTAAGTTACAGAAGTATAAAACTAGACACTGCCTCATTTATTTTCACATACACAAAAAAAAAAAAAAGGAAAAAACAGGGAAAGTGAAATTATTTCCTTTTGTTCTTGGGAATCCACTTGAAGCATTAATTAAGCATGTTAACTTGCATGTGGTAAGAACATCTGCAAAGTATTTTTGTCTTTTTTACCATTTTGTAGTTTTCTGTGGTTTGTCTTACTTTTCAGCTGTTCCTCTAATATTACCAAGACATTATTATTCCTGAATGTGTAATTATGTTATGTTGTATTTTTTGAGTGGGTCAAATAACCTTTATAGTGCATTTTTAGAGAATCAGTGATGCCTAAGGAGTCTAAAATATATGCTGCTGACTGGGAAATTATATTTGTATTTAATTATGCAATACTGCATGGAATTGAAAACACATGGCACAAAATGGCTTTGACTGACTGTCACATACTTTCTGCAGGTGTTGTTATACACCAGGCTAACATAGTAATCTGAGTCCTATATGGAAATGAAGGAGTTCAGCACTGAGGGTGTTACATATTTAGAAGTTCATAACTGTGTAGTTTGCTTTACTGGTCATGCAACACCTCTCATTGAGACAGATTGTACAAGCTTGCAAAAAATCATATACACCCTGCAGAATTTGATATTTGGTAATGAAAGCCAGGTCTGTTAGCAGAGCTGAAGATGCTAGTGTTTCATATTCCCCAAAATACACTTGACTTCATGGGAGCCCTACTCAGTGGCATCAAATGAGAATCTGGCTTTGTGTGCACTGTCCCATGGGAATGTCATGGGTTTGTTGCATGAAACCCATAAATCATTTTGATGTTATCTAGATCTGTATTATCATAAGAACTCTACAGGCTGGTAAAATATGCTTCTGAATCATTACAATACACTTACTGCTCCTGGGAGATGAGTCAGATATTGAGACTGCACCCCACTGTGCCCTGAAACAAATATTTTGTGCAGCATGGGTGCATACATGCCAGAAGGAGGCCATTATCTGTACTTGGATTACTCTTTCATTATATCTTTGCACAGCTAAACTGACAACTCTTCCTGTTTCTGTTTAAAAACACAAACAAAAGCTAGCGAGCACTTGCCATGTTTTCCCCCGTCGATATCTGAAGATTATATTGATTTGAGAAAATGAGCAAATAATGAGAAGCACTGCAGTTTGGTACAGGAAGACTGAGAACTTTTAAGTGTCAGGACTAATAGAGGGCAAACACAAGTTTTTGATGGTAACAGCAAAATTGTGAGTTTTAAACAAACAACAAAAGGAAAGAGAATCGGCAAGAAACTGAGGCATCTTGACACAAGAAGGATTTGTAAATTGCTGAAAAATAATTGGTTTTTTAGCCTTGAATTCAATGTTCAGGCACAATGATGAGTTCAACCAAGATGTAGAGATGCATCCAGTGCCAGATGCTGAGAGTATAGCATCATACCAGGCACAGTCTTCCAGGAAAGATGGTGAAGAATCTGAAGTCTGGGTGCCCCACAATACACACTAACACTGGAGAGCAAAATTAGACTACAACAAGACAGAAAATAAAATTACCAGAGAAAAGAATATAAACTAATTGCACTGAGAAAGAACAAAATTAAGAATTCTTAATCACACCATTTGGTACCAAGAAGGTTGAAAAAAAAAAGCCTTACTAAGGAAATTCCCTTCAGGAATTATTTTTCTTTCAAAAACTCACTGGAGTGTGAAGTGCTGCTGAACTAAAGTGGCTACTTGATTTTCTGAACAAAGGAGACATAGGGAGCTATATGGCAAGAGAAAAAGGCAGGAGCAGAAGACAAAGGGATGGAAAGCAAGAAATAACTGTAATAATATTTTAACAGCTTAAGGCGGAAGCAGAAACTGGGCAGAGATGAACCAGACAGTGAGCATATGCAGAGCAAGAGACAGACTTTTTAGCCAAAGGCATACAGTTTGAATCCCGCTGCAAATTTCTAAACAAGTGACTTTATGCACATAATGCATTGTGTTCTTATCAGGCTGAAAAGCTTCTTCTCACTGCTTTGTTACCTTAGCAAAGAGGCTCAGATTAAAAAGTTACACAGAACAGCAGATCTGCAGATGTGTCCATGCATCTGACTTTCAGCGTCTGGCTAGGAATACCTCATCTATTTCTGTGGGTCTGCCTGCTACTGAAAACATAATTTGCAGTGCTGATGCCTTATGGTGGATCTCCAGTTCTGGTTGCTGATTTTGAAAATTGTTGTTCCTGGCCTTATTTATAAGATGAGTGCAATGTTTTTTCACAGAGATCAGCCTCCTCATGCATACTTTATAAAAATTACTGCCATAAAACAATCCTATTTGACCCGGTGTAAGAGATTAATATAATGTTTAAATCCAGTTTCAAACAGCAGGAGAAAAATCTTAAACCTTAGGAGAGCTCAGATGAAAAGCTTTTGCTTAACTTTTTTCAGTAAAGAAAAACTCAAAACTTCATGTAATTGTGGAAGTCAAATGCCTCAAATTCTCAATTCCAGATTAAAAAACGTAGCTTAGAACTTGTCTTGACACAGGGCTAATTCACAGTCATAAAAGACAATAGAAGACCTTCAAAGTGCTTTGTAAACAGGCAGAGCTGCTACCCTTTGGGTCCAGCAGTTAAGTTTTTCTCAAGTAGTTTTTGCCTTTCTGGCCAATTATCAATTGCACTGAAATCACTAACATATTTCCATTTTTTTCTTTTTCAACTCTCTGTTTTCCAACACATTCTGAATTAGTGAACGAGAGTGCCTACTAATTTGTACTAGACACAATCAGTTTCTTAATACTTTAAAATATTTTTCCTCTTTTGGTTACACCTTTTATCTTTTTCTCTATTTTTTTTTTTTTAATTTTGTTCTTAGCAGGATTGGGGTTGACTGGAATCACACAAGTAGTCAGATAACAGAACTGGTTTCCAATTCATGCTGTAAAACATATCTAATTCTGGACTACAATAATGACACTTATGCTCTGACTTTTCCTGTACTCATTACCACTTACCTCCTCCTCCACTCAAGTATTTTTCACTTTGTTAGACTTTCCTCCTTTAGGCACAATTGTCATATATCAAAACTCTGTAAGACTTAAAAGTGCTACACAGCAAATGTAAACTAATGTAACAGCTTCTGGAATAAGACTGATCTTGTTAGCATGAACCCTTTGATTTTTTTTGTTTCTTTAACATAGAAAATCAAGCCTTCAAGGACTTGTCTTTCAGTGTGTATCCCATTAATTCTAATACTTCCATTCAGATAAAATGAATTTATTAAGTAGGTTTTGTTAAAGTCATTACCAATTTTCTGTGGATTCCATCTCTTGTTGTTTATTCAGTTTTGTAAAGAAAAATAATAGTATTTTGATTTCCACAGAGTATAGAGATTTGATTTAGAGGTGGGTTCCTGAGAAATATTTACTTTGCAGTAACTCTTCATTACTACTATTAAAATAGCAGGTGTCAAAAATGTCCCTGTTCAATGTCAAAAAGACTGCTCCTTTGTCTTTTCTCTATATTCTGGTTTTTGTTTTGTATTTACAGAACTGCAGAATGGGTCAGGTTGGAAGGGACCACAGTGGGTCATCTGGTCCAAGCTCCCTGTTCAGGCAGGGTCATCCCAGAGCACATGGCACAGGATTGCATCCAGATGGTTCTGGAATATCTGCAGAGAGGGAGACTCCACCACCTCTCTGGGCAATCTGTTCCAGTGCAGAGTCACCCACACAGTATTCTTCCTCGTGTTTAGGTGGAACTTTCCATGCACTGGTTTCTTCCTCTTGCCTCTTGTCCTATTGCTTGGCACCACTAAGGAGAGCCTGGCTCCATCCTCTTGGCTCCTCTCCTCCCTTGAGATATTTATACACATTAATGAGGTCTCTTCTCAGTTGTCTCTTCATGAAGCTGAACAGGCCCAACCCCCTCAGCCTTTCCTCATAAGAGAGGTGCTCCAGACCCTTGGTCAACTCTGTAGCCCTCTGCTAGACCTGCTCCAGGAGCTCCAGGTCTCTGCTGTGCTGCAGAGCTCAGAACTGCACACAGATGTGGGCTCACCAAGGCTGAGCAGAGGGACAAGGTAATCACTAATGCTCTTCCCAGTGCGCCTCAGGATACCACGGCTCCTTTTGGCCACAAGAACACATCGCTGGCTCATGGACAGATGTTGTCCACCAGGACCTTCAGGTCCTTCTCTGCAGAGCTGCTTTCTGGCAGGTCAGTCCCCAGCCTGTGCTGGTGCATGAGATTGTTCCTCCCCAGGTGCAGGACCCTGCATTTGCTTTTGTCGAATTTCAGGAGATTCTTCTCTGATGCTCTCTCCAAGCTATTATTCTTAAAATGCTTAATTAATCACTGTTTTACTAGTTTTCTTAATTTTTTTATTAACGTGCCTTATTAATTTGCTTTGCATGAGAACTACCTGCTGAATTACCTTTAAATTTGTACAGTGCCTGCTCTTGTTTAACTCACAGTTAGAATTCTTCATACAGCTGTGAAGAGAGTGGCAGGACAGACCCCCCCCATGGTGATCACATACCTAGTTCCAAGAAGAGTCTATCTGAGCTAAGCAAGAGGTTAAGCAATGGGAATGACAGGAGAGCAGCTCCTGCACACATTCAGGCTTGGCCCTCTCTCATGTGGGATGTCCTCCCATTAGTGTCAGTTACAGAGGGCAAAAAAATTGTGTTAAAATGTGTAATGAAAGCATGAGTGTACTTTCTGTGAGTTATTAAATAACCTTTGCTGGTGAGAAATTTCAGTCATTACTTACCTGAGACAAACAAACATAAACTAGCACTCAATATTTCATCCCAAGTCCTCAGGGCAGGCAAAATGTCTCTGCCTCCTTCCCCCCAAAAACCTGCTTTCCACAGCAGTCTTTAAATTCTCTAATAGTGTTCTGAAAAGGAGATATAATTAGGAAAAGATCTCTATTTGTCTGAAAAGAAAGTCAAAAAGAAAAGAGGATATGCACAGCATCCACAATGGGTTGTGTCCTTTGCCTGGTATCTCCTTATCTTCTTATAAAGATAATTCATGAGTGAAAGCCTCTTCTATTGGAATGTCAGTATCAATGTCGGTTTGTGGGATCCTACTTCAGCAGAATTTCCTTGTGGTGTTGCTTTAAATAGCTTGTGTTAATTTGGCTTGTTGTATTTTGAATTTTCTGTTGTCTGAGTTAATTACATGTTGGAAGCGTAGGACAAAATAATGCACGTGAACTACTGAATTAGCTGGAGTTTCATTATTCTTGAGCCACAAAGCCAGAATCTGTTTTTCTTTTCATATGGAAGGATCCTGCAGGGAATACTTACTGCACAGCAAACTGTGGCTCCAGCTTCCTGGGGAAAAGGAGGAGATGCCTTGACACTTTTAAACACAGATCTCACCTCTGTTGGATCATGGCAGAGAGCTTAAACTGTAAACTGCTGTGTTTACAGTGAGCCAGCAAATTGCAGAACTTCACAACTGGGAGACTGAAACAGGTCCTGAAAGATAACTGTGATTTTTGTTCATGTTATACAGCAGCTTCCTTATATGATGGTAATGTTTGGCAAAGGTACTCATTTGTTTGCATATGGAAACAAGCTCTGTTACCATGTAAGCACACGGGAATTTTTTTTGCATTGACTTGGACTGTACAGGCTGATGATCTGTGTGAGCAGCTTCAGCTTAAAGATGAAATTTCAGGCAATGGTGAAAATAAATTTATGAGCTCATACTCTTGTTTAAAAACTGATCCTAAGTATAAAAATACTGTTTCTGAAAATGAAAAGACTTACAAATGAGATATAGTTACACTTTACTGTCAATCTTCCATCAGTAAATTAAATCATATCCCTTGTGTAATATCTTTGTGGCTTCTGTCTTATCCTTTTTTGTTTGTTTGTTTTTTTGTTTCAGCTACCCAGAAAAAGCTTCTTCCAATATGCTTCTGAGAAAAATTCTTTGTTTCTGAAGTTCTTCTCAGAACACCTATGCCTCTGCTGCAATAAATCGTTCACCTCTTTAGAAGCCCCCTATCTTCATGTTCCTCCCAGTTCTGGGAGGCAACTTTTCTAAGACCATGTCTCTGTGTTACCTCTGGAGCTGGGACTTAAAAAATTGGGTCTTGGCTCTAAGCTCTCCCCTGTGAACGCACTGCTCTCTTTGCTCAACATGTATTGCCCACCATCCACAGGCCATAGCATCTCTCTTCCTCTGCCTCTGTTACTATTTAATATAAAATATGCTAGACTTCATATGGAGTACACCTTGCTTCTTTAAAAGCTACCTTCCTTATTCAAAAAAAAATGTAAATCTCTTTTTTACAAACTTTCTCTACCTATATAACTCTCTCTCTAACTGTATAACTATTTGGTACAAATTTATTTTACAGAACTCAGATTTTTTAGGTTCTACCTTCTGCATTTCTTATTGCCTTACTGCATTTTTTTGAGGGAAGGGTTTGTTTGGGTGTGGGTTGTTTTTTGGTTGGTTGTTTGTTTTTGGGGGGGGGGGAGGATGGAGATTAGTGTGTTAATTAAGAATATCTTAAATTTGTTTGAAAAATAACATCTTTCCCTCACATAGATCTCCAGTGAAACTAATGGTCACCTCCAAACAATTTAGTAAGGATCTGTAACAACTCTGGATTTATTTCCTTTTCTCTGAACTCTGCAGTTTTAATTTCTTCTGACCATTTTTATTCCTAAGGGCATCCTAATTATTTCTTCCATCCTTATGCCAGAGATATGATCTCACAGCTTTCATCCTTGGTTTTATTCTTTCTGATATAATCATTTAGCCCACATTCAAGAATCTGTAACTTTTCCATAGTCAAAGAAGAAACTGTTTATGAAGGTAGATATTTCCTTTTGAGAATCCTTCTTTTTTTCCAACAAGGAATATTTTCCCAGTTCCGTGTCCCTGGATTCAGTAGGAATCAACAAAGAAGGAGTTTTTACTCTGCCAAATGTTTCCAAATCATTTTCCTGGCATTTTGTCTATTTTTCACTCTTATGTCTTTCTCTTTTCCTTCTACCACCTCTGTGTTCTTATTGTTGGAATGCTAACACAAATTTAGCAAGAAAATTCAATTAGTAGGGGATGTATTTATTAGCAAATAAAAGTTATTCAGCTGTAAAGAAAGAAATAATTATTTTATTTGATTTCATTAGGAAAGGTGCAGGCATATCTTGAAAAATATATTAAAAATTAAAATTGTATAAAAATCTGATTTATACAAACTATGTGTAAGGTGAAAGCATTTTGTTTGGGCTACAAATTCTTCTTGAACCATGTGTTGTTTTGGTTTTTTCTTTTGTGCATGTAGTCATGAATAAAAATGAACCTACAAGCCAAACTTCAATTTGCAATTGCATGTGTTATCTTTATGTAGAATGGTCACATTTAAACTAACTTTATTTTAATTAATTTTAACTATATATGTTGGCAAGTAAGATTTCAGCTTGATCATGGAGTTGTATTGTTGCAGAAATAGATAATCAAAACTAAATCCAGCTCACATTCCAAAGTAGGCTGTCTCTTTAGAAAAGAGAAATTAAATTATTAAAGTAGGTTGAGAAAAAATTCAATAATCATTGCTTTCTATTTAGCAAGAACACAATATTTCCATAAACTTAGTGTGAGCAAAAACGTCTATGTTAAATCCAGAATGAATAAACTAGCTGAACTTAAAAGGTTCTGAAGTAAGAGTTATTTCGATTTAATAGTTTATGCTGGTCTCTGAGTACTCAGGGACTTAGTACTTTGAAACAGAATTGGCATAACAATCAGTGAAGTGAATGATGTCATTTCCCAAAAGGCCAATTCAGGTTCTCCTTTTCCAGACAGATATTGTATGCTCAAACTTTGTTCTTTATTAAACAGAGATATGTAAACCTCAAGAAGATATTAATTTCAAACTTTCAAATACAGTTAATACTTGAAATTCATAATTCTAAGGTTAAATCTTCTCTATCAGTCTGATCTGGTTGAGCAGAGAAGGTAAAAAGGACAATTAAAAACCTCCTATAAACTCCTGCCTAGTCCAGTGTTTTTTCTTTGGCTTTATTAATCTCTTCCTCTCCCCTTTCATTTAAATTTCTCTTTTGTTCTGTTTATGACCATTCCAGTTTTCAGACAGATTCTTGGACCTTGCAGCTGTTCTTTGGCTGAAGTGATATGGAAAGGTAGCTGTGAAGAATTTTCTTGCTAAATTTCATTATTTTGTCCTTCTCTGAAACACTGTTGACAAAGATGAGATTTAAGGTTTAACATTAGTTGATGACTCTTCTTAGCTGAGGTACAAGAACAGTGAAGATACTTCAGTTTGTGTTGCTCTGTATGTTGAATTAAATATTGAATATAGAAGTATATACTATATGTGTCCAAATCAAGTATTCAAAGAAGTTTTTAACTGTTTTAATTCTCTTTCAAAGGGTCACAGAGCACTCCAGCCAAGATATACACACACATGCTAGGTTCAACAGCATCTTTGCATGGTCTATATAAGATGCAAAATATGTGGTGGAAAGAAATGAATAATTAAAAAGCATCATCATTACCATAGTTCTTGTAATTGGTTTAATTTCTTTAATTTATTTGGTGCTAATTTGATTTCCTTTATCTTATCCTCCTTGGCCTGGATCAATTCCACTTCGCATTAATCTGTGCATCCTAAGATTTGCTTCCAAGAGCAGTAAGATGAATCATGCTTTGGAGGTAACTGCTTTTTCCTTTAGCTACTGATGTAGCCAAGAACAACTCACTAAACTTAGGTAAAACTCCATTTCTTGTGTAACAGAACCATTTCCCAGCTGTGTAATGCTATCACCTGCTGCTCAGGAAAATAAAAATTTTATGCTGGGACCAGGTCTGTTCCTAAGCTGAGCATTAATTTCTAGGAAAATTCCTTTCTAGGGTGAATGCATTTATACATGAAAGAATCTGTATGATGCGTCCCCTGGACATGAAGTAACCACTACAGAAGCACAGCTTCCCTGCCAAAAAAGTAAGGACTTTATTGAAGTCTGGTGAGGTTCTCAGAAATAAAAGAGCCTTAGCATTTGCCATATTTTACTTTGTATTTGAAGTAACCACAGTGAGTGGTCACACACAAATCCACACTTGCCCACACATTCATGCACAGGGAAGGGGTGTCAGCTTTGGGGATGTTTGCACTGAGTGTAGAGGCTGACAAGCACTACTCTGAGCAAAATGTTCTGCAGCTGAAATTGCTCTGATAGTTTGAGCTGTGTGCATTCAAATACAGAAATACAAGAACGTGGCCATGAAACATCATGTGGTCTTAAAATAACCAGTGGTTACAGGCCTTTCCTCTCTGTCTTTTTGCTAATTGCCATGTTAATGAATTGCTGACGTTTGATTGTGAGGAAAGTGTCAGTGATTACACAGCAGAAAGGTGAAAATTGCAACAGTGAGCATGATAAGTAATACCAAGCTCTAGGTAGATGTCTTGATAGCCTTTTGTGGCACTCATTTAAATTTCAATTGTCTTTTTCTTATGCACGGCTAGGACTGGCATATTGAATTCATATAAACACTTAATATAAAATTCTAGCCATTCATTATGAGGTTATTTATTTTAGTACCAGAGTTTTCCTTTAATAATTTATAAAGGGAAAAACATCTACTTGTGAGGTTGAGATCTGCATTGGTTTTAAAAATCAAGCCTGGGAAGCAGAAGAAATTCAAAGGAATAATGCTATGCATCAACTTAACACTAGGGCAGGCTAGTTTTCAGCTGGCCCCTCTTCATTCTATGTTGAGCCTAGTGTAAACTCCCTGACTGTGTTGCTGATCCCCAGGTAAATTTTGGACCACAGCAAACAGGGACACACATTTGGAATTCTGACCATGTGTTTTCAAGCTGCAGAGGGGTTGTTTCTCTAAATCTGATCCCATGCAACCTCTGATCTAAAGGTAAATATTCAGAGATATGATGGTCCCTTCTTACTGTTACTGGGAAAATGCAGGTCTGAAGCACTGGCTGACCCTCATGGTCCAACGTGGGGACAAAGGACCAAGCTCTGAAAGAACATCAGTGCCATCCATTTATGTCTCCATGTCTGTGGAACAACACCAGAAAAATCCCATGTGGCATTATTTGGTACCACCCTTGGAAGTGGACTA